>NC_140032.1:20894488-21494488 GCF_963513975.1 Fringilla coelebs | reverse complement strand
CTATTTTAGATGGCATGGGCTTGATATAAGGCCACTTTCTCAATTAATTTTTATATTACAGATACTTAACTGACTTTAGGAAGAAATACAAACTGTTGTATGGTTATGATTAGCAAAATAACAAATCTAGAACTATGGAAATAAGGGCTACTGAACATCTGCAGCTATAATTACTTTGTGAACGCTAATATTGCCACAAATTCACTGAAGTATCTAAAAAGTATAAAATTAAACAGATGACATTTCTAAAAATTTTGTATAATGGAGTCCTGCAGATAAAGTAAGTACTACTCTAGGAGTTGCCTAGAGGGCAACTCCCTGTATAATACATGTACAAGAGCTTTGAATAAAAAGACGCCTTGCTCTGGACCCAGTAAATTATACAATAAAATACTGAGATCACCAAGAGCCATAAAACTCCAACTTCCATCTTGTGGAGACTAAGGACAGAGGGTTGAAAGGAAGTTCAAAGGCTGGACAATGTTGTGGCAATGTGTTCTGTGTTTGTGTTTCCCATTACAAGTCAAGTTGGTGTCTCAGCAGGTCTTGGTGGTTTGCTTCTTCCCACCCTGGCATTATATTCACATCTGGTGTCATATCAGCATAGTGTAAAAGCTTCCTGCTGTAGGACTTGAAGGTGTACTGACCCTCCCAACCAAGAAGAGATAGGACAAGAGAGAGGAAGTGTCCTCAGCCTGCACCAGGAGGAGGTGCAGATTGATATTGGGAAAAATTTTTTGACTAAAACAGTTGTCAAGCACTGGGTCAGGTTGGACAGGGAAGCTGTTGAGTCACTATCCCTGGAGGTACTTAAAAAATGTGTACTTGTGGCACTTAGTGATGGCATCTAGTGATGTACATGGCAGTGCTGAATTAGCAGTCGGACCTGATCTTGAAGGCCTTTTCCAGCCTAGAATATTCTATGATTCTTATACCTGTTCTCAGGAACCACATGTTGGCTGCTCCTTCTGATGCTTTTACGTTCATGGTGAAATCTGAAAGCTTTAGATAAGAAAGTCAGAAAGTAATTGTATCTGAAAATGTAACATTTCAGTAAGAAATCTGCTCAGAAGTTTTCAAAATGGAATACGTGATTTCTTTTCCTTAATGTTAAAAATTATCTTACATTTCCATAAAAATTTTAGCTTTTCCAGCTTTTAATCTCTTTTTTCTTTTACTTTTTTCTATTACTATTTTTTTTCTTTGTTGTATTCAAGGCAGGATCCTAATAAGCTCCCCTCTGTTTTAGTCTACTCAGTAAAGGCACTGATGACATGATTTGCAAAAAAGTAAAGTAAAGCTGGAAGTAAAGCTTCCACATTCTTCTTACTGTGGAATTACCTTCATGCCTTGGAGGTATCCCTTAATATGCACAAAATTATTTGTTATATTTCATCTCCCAAAACCCTTAAATATTTTGTTTGAAAGTCCAGTGTTTTACTCACACTTTTCCAAAACAAAACTGGTACCCAAAGTAAAATGTTGTGCCTAAATTCTTGCTCTAGTTAGCTGGACTGCTTACTTTACCCAAATGGAAGGAAAAAGCCTTTGGTTATCCAGTGCTTAAATATGAACCTTTTCATCTATCTTTTAAATAAATGAGTTGGCATAGAGCTGTTACTATTTTAATAACAAAAAAGAGCAAATGTTCAGAAAGCAACTCTGAGGAACTGACTCAGTGTTTAAAAAAAAGATTTAAAAGAAAAATACAATAATTTTTCTTTCATGATTTACTTATTGCAAACTGGAAATTGCAGCTTTAACTGACATTACCATGTTTCAAGGCTTTTTTTAAAAAAATATGTGCATTTATAGCTATGAATTATTATCCTCCTTTTTCTGTTATTAAATTAGTTTCTGAGACAACATGTACATATTTTAAAACTATGCACGCAACAAAAGAGAAAGACTTCTGAGTTTTAACTGATGTGCAGTGGAGATAGAAAATGACATTTTTTTATGAAAGATAAATAATGCTGTTTGTATCCCACTTGAACACTTAAATTATAAAATAAAAATTGCCCTCAAAAAAAATTGACTAGTCTAGATTATTAGATGAAAATTTTAAATTAATTTTTCATAATGTCTCATGTGAAATATTCTAACTTTTCTGTCAGTTTTCAATGAAGATACTAATATACTTTTACATGTGACTGCTAGAGGTGTGTTCTATTATAACATAATAATACTCCTGAGAGAAAAGAGACACTTGAAGTAACTGTACCTTGAAATGTTTCAGGAGTCTGATCTGTAATCAACAAAGTTTGGATAAAATATGTATAAAAATAATAACACCCACAGAGAGGAACTTTTTGGGACCTTTACAAATTACATTCTTCTGGAAACATTTCCTTCGTATGATAACTTCAGCATTTTTTAATTAATTAAAGTTTTTCATATCTGCTAAGATGTAAATGTCCAAAACCCCTGGCTCAAAACCATTATCATTTAAATAAGGAAACGACCAAATAAATCTAGGTAAAATTTTACAATGCAATCTACACTATATTCTCATGAGTTCTGAATGCAAAAGAAAACAGAAGTCCCTTCAAAGTTTTCGGGAGGATAATGCCTGGACCAGCAATAAATAAATAAATGAAGAGTTTTTGAGATGAAGGCTAATTTCAAGGATGTTAGCTTGCAATATTTATAATAATTTATTGGATTATCAGAGTGAAACACATGTGTCTCATACAGCTCTCATACTTGTTTTTTATCCTATAGATGCAAATTAAAAGCAGAATAGTATGTGACATCATTATATAATTAGAGCACTCACATATTAATTTTAATATAAACACACATATGATGTTCTCAAAGTTTTTCTTGAAAAATGTGAGTAAAGGAGGAAGATCTCTAGTAACTAATTTAGCAAATTATTTAACTATTTTGTGTAACAGTTTTAACACTATTGAACTTTACTTGCAATTCTAATGGGAAGTTGAGTGTTTGAAAATTCCGGCTATGCAGGAAGTAGTGATTTGAACTATTTGCTAATATATAGGCTGTTCACACATCTGACATACTTGGTTCTCGATACTTTCATTCAGCAAACTGATTTTTTTATCAAACCCCTCCCTCCTCTTCCTCAGTGTAGTACTGTGCCAGTACCAGTTTTGTGGAACATTTCCAGAGTTGTAACAAAAAAGACTTTTTTTATAAGTAGTGATTGTTGACTTTTTTGTAGACTATGAGAACTACCCCTGAAATATGCTGGAAGATTGTTAATACAAACATGTAGGGAACTACATTACAAGTAACACATAGAGAGCTGGCTGTAAGTATTATTATGGCACTTTCTAAAGGAAATTCTTGAGATATTGAAATTTGCATTAAAAAATGCCCTACAGTGTGTAAAATTGAATTCATAGGTATTCAAGAGCACACTAGATAGTATCATTCCCTTCCAGTCACATAAGATTCTCTTAGAGTACAAATACAATAATTTAATTTTGATAATTATTGGCCAGATCTTGGCAGGAAAGTCACTATGATAAACTATAGATTTTGCAAACTATTAAATATAATCCTCCTTTCCACTGAAAATTAGTTTATCTGGTTTTGGTTTCTAGCTCCAGACTCTGTGTGGACTATTTTTATCAATATAAAATATGCCTTGAATATCATGTTTACCCAAACATTTATTCCCCAATATAACACAGATGTTTTGAAAAACTCTTGACAAGCACAAAACCTATAGTTCAAATAACTGCCAGTGCCTCAAATCTAGGGTGATTTTTTTCAGGTTATCAGACACTGTAAAAATGTCTAAGAAAAATGATTGCAGAATATACCATTCCTAGTATAAAGAAATATTAGTAACTTCTCAGTGAAGCTGAAAAAAATATGACTCAGGTGAGGAATAAACAGACTCACCATTACAGGCTGAGGCATAACTGTGCACAGCAGCTTTGCAGAGATGCTGTGGAAGAAAAGTTAATAATGAGCCAGCAGGGTGTCCTTGTGGCAAAGGTGCCCTACAGTGTCATGGAATGCATCAGGCAGAGAGATACCAGCAACACTTGTGAGATACACCTGGAGCGCTGCATCCGTGTGTGGGTGTCTGGTACGACTGAGATGTGGAATGAGGTCAGCAAAGGGCCACAAAACTGAGGAGATTGGATTCTTTTTCACAGAAAGAAAAGCTGAGAGAATTGGAGGAGACAGAGCAGATGTCCAAGACATTCTAGTATTTTTTTTTAATAGACATTAGTGAATATGATTTCTCTTAAAGCAGTATAAATGGATGCTTAGACTTTTCAAAGTAGATGTTTTTCTCTAAGTGTGATTTTTACAAAAACTTCCCTGCATACCTGCAGAAAATTTTGGAAATTAAATCAGGACATTTTTGATTGCAGTAATGTTGCTCCTTTCTAAGTACCTTAATACAAAAAAGTTGGTTTTATTGGATATTTTTAAAGGACAACTAGGGCCCTGAAATTAATGGCAGCAGCAACAAAACCAACAGGTTTTCCATGTAGATGTCTGCAGGCAGAGGAGAAATCTTGGCAAGGATCATATTCAAGTAGTGCTGCTGTCAGGGATTGCCCCTGAAAGTAATTTTTTTTTCTCATTTCCAGTTGTTTTTTTGTCAGTTGCTGGCAAGTATCTGTGCCAGGAAAAACACTGTGAGAGAAAATGAAATACTCTGACAAAATTAGAGATGGATAAGTTCCAACATATGTCTGCTTATTGAGGATTGAGGGAACTACTGTGCTGGCACATAACAACATAGCATTACACCGAAAACATTTACAAAGAGAAAAAGCCAAGATAGAAAAAAATATTCTATAGGCAGTCCGCCAGTCCTTTTAATATGATTTAATTTGCTAATTGAGAAAAATGCTGGTGCAATTTACTCAGCTTGCACATGCTACTGTGTCTTACCACTCCTGCAGAAAAAAGATTCTCTATTTGAACCATATGAGTGCTATTAACTTGAAAAAAACCGATGCTTTCTCATTTTGATACAAGCTTTCAATATCTAATGATGAACATTTGAGATGTGTTACTTATTTAGCTATATTTTATTTCATTTTTGTCCAAAGTTATTTTCTCTCATCTTGGCTTTCAATTTACTAGGTGACATCCAGGCATTTTGAAATCAATGAGGACTTAACGTATCATATGCTTCAAAGTTCAGGAAAGAAATCTCCTCCTGTATTCACATATGCTTGGAACAACTGGCTGCAGAGCATATCTTCAAGAAAAAAAAAAGGGTTCAGGTGTTCTAGTTGAGAATGAGTTTCATGTGAGGCAGCAGGGCAGCAGTGCACTGTCGTTGTGATGGAACTTCACCAGGTTTTGGATTGCAGTGGTGACAATTTGCAACAAAGAAAATTCCAGGTAGCAATGAAGAAAAAAGTCTTCATCTTGAAAATTACTCAGCCCTGGAACAGGTACCATAGGGAGGCTGTGGTATGTTCATCCTTAGTGATTTCCCAAACTTGGCTCCGAAAAGACCTGAGTAACCTGCTTTAACAAGATTAGGGTTGATCTGGAGAGAGGGTTGCATTAGAAGATTTCTTACATAAAAATCCATATTCTTCCATGGTTGTATATAAAATCTTGTGCTATAGATAATTTTATTATCTTTAATGTGGAAATCTACTGCCATGTTCTATTTTATTTTAATTCTAATGTTAGTTTTCTTACTGATTATTTTGATTATATCAGCCTATTTTTTTAATAGTGTTCTGTTGTAACTTTATTTGCTGATTCGAATGTTCTTTTCTCTTTTCTGAATGTATTCAGAAAGTTTGAATCGGGGAGTTTCAGAATAAGGCATTTTGTAAAAGGCCTTTTCCACTATCTTTGTCACCAAGTCCCTTGTCCCACTAAGCTCCTAAACTTCTTTCTCATCATGATTCCCTAAAGAATCTTTGGTGTTACCCTTCCCCATCTTTGCCTTCATTAGGCCATGTCTTTGTGTCCCTTCCATACAGTCTGTCCCTGCATCCAGCCACCACGGACTTTTCATGTCTCGCTGCTATCAAGAGTTCCACGTTATCCATGCACTGCTTCTGGTTTGCCTGCTTGATATTTTGTTCTTTGGAATGGACCATTCTTGTTCTCTAGAAAGCTACACTTAAATGGCAACAAATAAATAATCTAGGACCAGGTTATAAACCACTATTTGCTTTCTTTTTTTTACAAAGTGATAACCTACATTTTCTTACATTTATTAGGCATTTTAATTACTAATCTGCCAATATAAATGTTTAGTTTTATTATGTTATATATTAATTGATCTAATTTTTCTTAGAGACTTTAGAATCTTCAGCTAATTACTTTGAATACAGATAAATTAATGCATTTATAAGTCCTCTGCACTAACTCTTAATAAAGCAGAAGGCATGATTGCCTCCAGAACCATAAGTAAATAGAGAATAATTCATATGGACACCTCACAGATTTATCTGCCCCAGCTTACTGCTTCTAAACATAGAAAATGAGACTGGTAGATGCTTGTCTTGCTTGTTTTTAATAGTATTTAGTCACTCACATTCCAGTGCTTCCCCTGCCCTACAGCTCATTACATTTTAGTTAATTTTTTAATTGAATTGGGTCACTCATATTACAGTGCTTCCCCTGCCATATAACTCATTTTTCATAAATTTTAGCTCATTTCTTTTTGTCTTATACCTCACAGGTATGGAGCACATTCGTTTTTGTGACAACCCTTAGCATATAGCATTGTTATTGCATATCTTCAAGTTTGCTCCTTTCTAAATAAATGAAACTCAGTTCACTCTTTTTTCTGAAGATGTTGTTTTTTGTTTTTTCTGGGTTACTTCTCACTATTACCACTCTCTTCTTCCTCATTTGCTACCTAAGAATGAGTCATTCTCCTCAGGTACTGAGGCTAGAATAAAAAGTGTTTAGTTCCTGAGGATATCACCAGAACTGAGTGTGACCAGAGAGGCTGTGCAGGCCAGGTAGAGAATTGGTATTTTAGTCAAAACAGAAGGGATTGTTTGGTGCTACTCAGAAAGTCTGCTTGGACTGAGCTAATAAGTTGTGTTTGGGAACATGCTTAAATCCTAATGTCTCCCAGGCAGTTTAACAATGATTATTGTAGAGAAAAGAATAGTAAGATGAGCATGATATTCTGCCTAGTGGATATTAATACAAGGTAACATATTATGGAACCATAAAAAAAAAAAAAAGGATCTCATTATTACATTCAGTATGCTGTTTCCTCCCTGTATGGGGAAAAGTTTTTGAATTGCATACAGCTTCTTGGAAAGGCTTTTTTTGGACTCAAACATATAATTCTGCTGTTCTGGCAAATGAACTTAGGACATGAGTGCAAGGAAGGGCTGCTGAAATAATAAAAGTACTAGTCATATTATATTGCAATTTTTGAGAGTCTCTGAAAAAAAATTTAGCAATTGTAAACTCTGGGAAAGGTAAAAATAGTTTCCAAATTAAAGGGTGCTTGTTATACAATTATAAGTAACAAATGAGGCCATACTGATCATTAATATATTTATAATAAAACAAAATTCATAGCTGTTTGAGCAGAAAGAGTCTGTAGCAGAGTCTTACAAAGGAAGAATAATGAAGGCTAACAAACATGTTTCCTTCTAATATTAAGATTAATAAATATATGGAAATAGGGGAAGGTTTGGTGTCTCAGTAGCAGGGGCTATGCTCAGTGATTCATATAGTCACTCTTATTTTGTGCCGGAACAGGTTCATGATGGCCTCCCTGCCTTTCTCTTCATAGCATCAGGGAAGAATTGAACACTGTTAGGCTTATATTGCTGACACCTTTAATTCCATGAATTCCTTCTGTCTATAGGAAGAGCAACTGAAATGTGTACTTCTGGCCAGAAAAGCAGAGGACAATACTATTTTCCTGTGTCAGGGAATAGTTCTGATCACACTATATGTAATGGTATAAACATACCCCATATTTCTCTATTTCTGATATATAATTATTTTTAAAGACTAGTGTTCTCATGCTGCTTATATGTATAACAGCAGTAATGTGATATATTTAAGCATTATTATTTGGGAGGGGAAAGACGTGCTTGAATGTCTAGGGAAGAGGGGTAACTTAGGTCTGCTCAGCATACTGAGGAGGGGATAGTCAAGTATTCATTTGATCAATGGTCCAGCCAGAGTGCCATGAACCAGTTTTCAGCCCAACTGAGGACTGAAACCGAGATAGAATTTTGCGCCCTAAAGACAATATTTAAAACATTGCCTTACTGAATTTTATTGAGAGTTTATAAAATCCTGGAGCTTGATAAAATTACTGACAATTAACATTATTTATTCTATGGGCTTTTGTGTCCGTGATCATCTTTTAACTAGGGAGAAGTAGTTAGTAGCACTGATTTTATCATGCAATTTTATCCCCCCTTTGTTGCCCTACAACAAAGTACAAAAACTCTAATGAACCTGGTCTGGTGCAGAATGGATTCTCTTCCTCTATGGAAGGATAGAATGTAAGAAAATAAAGATAGTGCAGAAGGCAGTCTCACCCCTAAGGAGTTGCAGCTGTACTAATCCCCAAAGATTGGGAACAGGCCTGCCCTTAACAGGCCACAGCTGTGTCCAAAAAGAAGCTGAGCACCACAATAGAGTGGGTTAGGTGGTTGGGGTGAGAATTGGTGTTTGTTGGCTCTGGAGAAGAGGGAGGCTGTGCTGTGAGGAGCTGTCCATGAGAAATCACTGAGAAGGTGTGAGGCTTTTGAAATATGATGGCAACATTCCTCTGTATCTGTTGTCAGTATTTTTTTGTGTTATAGTTCATTTATCCAGATTTTATCATGTGAGGTTGGCTGTCTCAGTTTTTAAAATTAACTTTATGAATTTTAATGTTCAGCGCTGTGTTGCATGCATCCAAATTTATATGCTTTATGCAAACCAATTTAGTTTTTTTATATTTTATTATTCATTCTAGCTATGAAGGTATATCTGTATGCTTATACTATTCTCTTTGTCATATTGTTATGCACAGCAGCATTAAGCATTCATATGCTTTTAGGTGTACCAGGAGCTATCTCATCAAGCTAATAATTAGACATCGGGGATAAATTCCTGTCTCCATGGCCTGAAGCTTCAACTTTTTATTTAAAATTACTACAGAGATGGTTTACAGGCATCTTCTCCTTTTGAAAGTGAGAGTAGGTTTGTTATAATGTACATATTGGAGAAAAACCTAGAGTACAAAGTGATTTCTCTCACTCACTCCAGCTTTTGGCAGTTGAAGATGCTGTAAATGAAAGGAAAAAGGGATATGGAGAATTTATGCAGAAATAAGAAACTGGTAAAGGTAGAAAAATATATTTGATTGGCATGCTGCACAGCATGTATAGGCATGAGTACAAAACGTTGAGTTCACATGAAAAGAAAAAAGGTATTACTTTTTGCTTGCAATGATGCCTGGAGCAAGACAAGTAATAACTTATATATCTATGATAAATATAATGGTATTTTACATGCAAATACCAAACAATGAAAATCTAGTGTTTTTTCAGTTAAAATAAATGATGTAGAACTTATTTTAATATTTTTATTTTTTCGTGTTGTCGTCTTGTGTCACATAGCAATTATTTCATTATTAGATGATTTGATTCTTTGTTTTGTAATTTAACTTAGAATCACAGTAGTCTATATGGTTATAGACCATGTTCTCATTTTTTGTGTAATTGTACAAATACTCGTAAGTACAAGAAATAAACATATGCATAGTCTAACGTGTACTTTCATACATGCACATATTTTAGAAAGCTACAGCAGTCAGGTGAAGTCCCAGGTGACTGGAAAAAAGGAAAATTTTGCCCTCATCTCTAAAGAGGCAGAAAGGAGGACTCTGGGTACTGCCAGCTTGTCCATCTCCCCTCTCTTCCTGGGACTATCATGGAACAGTTCCTCCTAGTAGCTGTTCTAAAGTACATGGAGAACAGGGAGGTGATTTAACACAGCCAGCATGCTTGGCTTCACCCAGGACAAGTTCCTGCCTGAACAGCCCAGCAGCCTTCTATGTCAGACTGACTTCAATATTGGGAAGGGCTACAGATGCGATTTTATCTTCTCTAAAGATGAGTGTAAACACTTCTGTAAAGCCTTTGACATGGTCCCCTACAACATCCTTTCTCTAAATTGGGGAGAGATGTAATTGATAAGTAGACTGTTAGGTGGATAACAAACCTGCCAAATCAGTGGTGAGCGGTGTCCCTCAGGGGTCTGTATTGGGACAAATGTTATTTAATAACTCCATTTATGGCAGAGACAAAGGGATCAAGGGAACCCTCATCAAATTTGCAGATGACACCAAGCTGAGTGGTGCAGTTGACACACCTGAAGGATGGGATGCTATCCAGAGGGACTTGGACAAGTTCAAGTGGGCCTGTAGGAATGCCCTGCAGTTTAACTAAACCAGAAGTGAGGTGCTGCACCTGGGTGAGAATAACCCCTGGTATCAATATGGAAAAGGGGAAGAACAGATCCAGAGCAGCCCTACTGAGAAGGACTCGAGGTGTTGGTGGGTGAGAGGCTGGATATGACCCAGCCATGTGCATTCACAGCCCAGAGAGCCAAATGTGTCCTGGGCAGCATCCAAAGCAGGGCAGGGGCAAGGGAGGAGATTCTGCCCCTCTACTCTGCTCTGATGAGACCCCACCCACCTGGAACCCTGCATCCAGTTCTGTGGTCCCAGCACAGGAAGGACGTGGACCTGTTGGAGCAAGTCCAGAAGAGGAACACCCAGAAGATTACAGGGATGGAACACTTCTTCTATGAGGAAAGTCTGACAGAACTGGGATTATTCAGCCTGGAGAAGAGATAGCTCTGGGATGAACTTATTGAAGCCTTCCAATACCTTTAGAAGCCCTATAACAAACCTGAAGACTTTTTTCAAAAGCATGTAGTGACAGGACAAGGGTAATTGGGTTCAAACTAAAAGGGAGTAGATTTAGATGAGACATTAGGAAAAATGCTTTACTATGAGAATTGGGAGACACTGGAATATATTGCTCAGAGGAGTTGTGGATGACCCATTCCTGAAAGTGTTTAAGGCCGGCTTGCATGGATCTCTGAGAAACCTGGCCTAGGGAAAGGTGTCCCTGTTCCTAGCAGGTGGCTTGGAAGTGAATAATCTTTAAGGTCCCTCCCAACCCAGGCTATTCTATGATTCTGTGATTCAATGATTCTCCACGTGTGTCTTAGATGTGAATACAGATGTGAACCGTAACTAGTGCACAGGTGTCTTCCAGTATTTATAGTAATGTTTAAAAGAATCGTGATTTTTATATCTGTCTGAGGATGTTCGTGAGCAAAGAGGAAATACACCTAGTATACTGGAGCCCAGAAGTTCCCAAGTCTTACATAAAATCAAAGTATTCCACATGATCTTTCCTATTTCTTGCTTTGGGGCTGCAGCCATGTGCATCAAGACGCACCAAATTTATGCCACAAATTTTGCCTCGGAGGATTTGCACTAAGTACATATCTGATTTCTCCCAACAATCATTCACAACAATTAGCACAAATTAAAAACTTAATTATTAGATGGGATCACTCACAGTTTTGCATGCAGCCTGTTGTAGAAGCAATACTGAGAATCCATGTCAATTAAACACATTGACCAGCACTGAAACGAGCTGTGTGACAGAGGTACCCAAACAGAGTAATACTGTCAGTGACTGAATTAACCAGTGTCTCAAGCCAATGCCTGTGTGTGTGTGGTTTGGGGTGGGTCAAACTTGCTTCCTGGTGAGAAAAGGCCCCATGAGACAATCATGTGTTGGACCCTGCCAGCTCCTCTGGAGTTCCTATCTCCTACACACTGCAACCCTAGGAGTTGGTAGCTGTATGTGTGTTTTTCTAAATATCTTCTTTCTTCTCTTTCTAATCCTCTTTCATGGGACATTTTTAAACTCATAGGTTTAAAGGTTTCTAAGTTAAATGGCCTAAGATTATGCTACATTAATGCAAAATTAATGATATAATGAACCTTTGATATTGGATTTGCTGTTGTATTTACTCCTTTGCTGAAGTTCTTTAATTTCCTATATTTTTGCCAGCCAACTTTTGCTTCATTTTTACCTCTTCTGGGTAAGATTTCTTCTTGCACCAGCTAGAGTAAAGGAACCTCTGTTTAACTCCTGAATTTAAGTAATCCAGGGTGTTACAAATGCTCATCTTGATTGTCATGACAAGCAGATGTACCACTACCACAGTTTGAATTCTCAGATAAGATGTATTACATGAGCTGATAATTTAAGCAACTTCTTTCAAGTGAGGAAAACTGCTGGGGAAAAATAATGTTGAGTGTATTTTTCTCACTATTTGCTCTTTTTATTGTGCTTTTGTCTTTCTGTAAAGAGACAGAATTAATCTTGGCCATCTACAATTTTACACGGAATTTGGAACAGTTGGAAAATACACTGCTAATTTTCCATCTATTATTAGTGGAATGCACTTACAGAAATAGTCATAAAATAGATCCATTACTAAAAAAACGGTATAAGAATGTTGGGGCCTAGGGCACTGCCCTTTGGATATCTTTAGAATATAGCTTTATTTTTGATAATATGCTATATTAATATTAGAAGCTCTTCTACCAGATACCCATATTTAAATTTTCCTGAATTGGATCATTTATAAATAATGTATATACATTCTGTAAATCTCTTTACAGTCCATAGCTCTTTTTCAGTGAATCTACGGATCTCTGACTTTTTGAGCTCCTTGAGGCTCCTGTTAGCCTATGTCTTTAGCCTGTATTGTTTTTAACATACAAAAATTTATCATGTTCTGTTATGTGGGTGAGAAATACCTGTCATTCACCTTACCAAAAGAGCTAGCAAATCTCTTTCTCACTCCATAAACTGTACTCTTTCCAAAACTTTTGTTGTTTCCTTGCTACAGAAATTTCTTCATCCAGTATAATACACCCACTAGAATACACAATCACTCAAATCCAGTTTATTAATTTTACATTGGCGTATTTAATCTAGTGAACTCTTTCACAGAGAGGGGTGGCATAGTTTTCTTCACTAAATTCAGATTTTATGAATGGATATGCTTACAAAAATGTGCAAAAGGGACTTTGAAGTCTATTATATTATTTAATAAGCAATTGACATCTTAATTTTTTGTTTTCAAAGGAGAAGGATGATTCTGTCAAAAATGGCAAGACTCCCTACACTTCAATAGTTTTTCTGGAAGTTCCTTCATACACAGGCAATTTAACACCCCTAATTTTTCTCTGATTTTGACACTTTTCAGTGCCTATGGACTATATTTTTGTCTAGCTCTATACTGAGATTGAAGATGTTTTATGGAGAAAACAGTCTTTGCATCATTCCTTTAGAAGAAATTCTGAACTGGGAAACCATGAAGTTAAACTATGCTTATACCGTACCATTTTTCTTGGCAAGTTGCTGAAATAACTGATTTCTAGCAGATGAAGTTTCATGTCAGATATCTATGAATCTGAAGGGAGAAAATTCAGAATTATATTTTTTTTCTTAATGATTCCCCCATATCAATAAGCTTGATGTCGGTATGAAATATTTTGAGTGTCAAAGATACATAATATTTACTGTAAGAGATGCATACTTTTACAGGAAAAGCAATACAGTCACCAAGATTATTTTTTTCATCTGATGTGAAAAACACCATTAGGATAATAACATTTTATTTAGAAATGCTGTCTTCTAAACAAAACCAAATAGTGTTTTTAAACATAATAGGTTGGCCTTCAATATATTATAAAATAATGCATTTCATTTTCCTCCAGTTAAAAGTTAACACTATTTTAAGTAATTATTGGTCATGCAATTTCAAATTGTGTTTACATTCTGGTAAGACACAACCTGATGCAAATTAAATAAGAGGGCATGCTTTCTTCTTTAACTTATATTTATTTAGTGCATAATGCCTTTCTCTTCCTTTTTTCTTTAGCAGCTGAAACCCAAAATTAAGAAGTTTTGAAAAAAAAAAAGGAGCAATAAACTGTGAAAAAAAGACTTCCAAAATGTTGAATTTTGCAAGCCTTTTATTCTCTATGGAATATGCAGAAAATTTTTGAAGCACATTTTAGAATCAATATTTTACACTCACTTTAAGGCACTTACATCTGGAAAATACTGATGTGATTTATGGGTCAAGTGCAGATTATTTAGGTCATTTGAGGTCTGGTGATAAAATGTCAGACTTCTTTTCATGGTCTCTACTGCCAACTCCTTTTAATAACTACAAAGGGACCTAAATCTTTCAGTTTTATTTTTTCTAATGTGAAGAAAACTATTAATTTAATTTCCAGTTTTATGGAGTGACGGATAGTTCCAACAAGCAAACAAAAAATATCAGTATTTACTGACCTCTAAATGTGTCACAATTTGTTTTGTCAGGCTTGAGTGGGAGAGTCCTGAATGCAAAGGAAAAGGACAGAATATAAAACATGCTAACAAAAAGACAAGTTATGAGCAAGATTAATATCAGAGATTCTCAGCTCTCTTCTTGTAGGCGTACATGTCTTTCTTTCTCATCTGTCCAAGAAGGTTAACTGAGGAAATGCAAGTTCTTGGATAGCACATGTGGAATAAAAGAAAAATTGCACAGAAGATTATTATTAATGTGGCTGTAATGGATTATAAAATTAGGAATCTGTAATATATTGCTTTCTCAACTTGATGTAGAACTTAGTCTTTTTTTTTTTTTTGTAATTCAGTGCAGGCTATATAGAACTGCAACCATTTTCCAGGTCATGAAACTTTTCATCACTCTACCAACATCCTTTCATGGATCTGTTCAGTTTAATATCCTCGCAGTTATTCAACTTCGAGTAAGGTTTTCTTTCCTTCGCTAAGTGATGTGGAGTGGCTCAGTCATTAATCCCCAAGGTCAGAGTTTGCATTTTACACTGATTTTATACACTTTGCCTTGTGCTTTGAATTTTTCTTTGTTTGCCTTTTCTGATGTGACATGTATACCTTCCCTCAACAGTTCTGTCTGATATTGATTCTGAGCAATACACTTCATTAATCTATTACCTATCAGAACAGCATGAAATAGTTTATATGGACATAGAAATTTTTTAATTTGAAAAAATATCTTTCTGTTAATTTCAGTGTTACCTTTTTTAATAACCATACAGCCCCTTGCTTAATTTTCTAAGAAGTGAATTTCCATTATTAAAATACTTGTACACACATAAGTATATGAAATACTAAAATATTGGTGGTAAGAAAAATGCAATGATACTCAGAGTAAGCAAATGTTTTATAACATGAGCTTTTTCTAATAAAAATAAAAGTTATGTTATATAATCTTACTTTATATAGAAATTGCTGAACTCTCAGACTCATTAAGGAAAAAGTAAAAATTCCAAGGTTAATTCTGGAATCCTAAAATACATTCTGAGTATTACTTATACAAGATCATGAAAATGTTTTGATTGTGAAACTATGGAAAAAACAACCATTTCAGAAGCATATTAAAATTATAGACATTTAAAGCTACTCTATTTATGACTTCTAAGAAAAAAATTTATTTACCTTTTTTTTTTAAATATATTTGTTTGCTTGTTGGTTTTGGTTTTTAGTGTAGCACTTTTTGCAGTTTGACTAGATTATCATTTATATGTAATTTTTTTACTCACAAACTATGGAGACAGCTAGGTCAGGCATTTATACGAAGGCATTCAGGTGCAATACTCAAATTAGGAAGTGCTCTGGGCTCTCTCTGTTGTCGGTGCAAAGAGATGCACTCTTCCAAATCCTCATTTCGATCTTCCAAGGATTGTATCAACCTTGAATCTGTGGACCTTTGAAAATTTTTCCAAAGTTAGCACATCCATGTATTTTTATGGCAAAACCTTTATCCACAGAAGACAAACATTTAGGAAATTTTATGCACTAAAATCTCATTAAAAAGTAGTTTGGGCTAAATGTTTAACTGTATTTTGTGGGGGAAGGAAAAAGGCACTCCAGGGGTTTTCTTGGGTTCTCTCTCTCGATTCCTACTGGGATGCATACGATTTTCCAATTTGAGTGAATTTGAGAGGTTAATAACATTAAATGTGTGTCTGGAAGGAAGAGAAGAGCAATTGTAGAGTAAAAAAAGTAGGGTTTTTTCTTTTTTTTTTTTTTGAGCACAGACTGGTAAATCATTTACCACTTTTTTTTTTTTTTGCTTTCTTGATGCAGCAGCAGTTTTTGTGGTCTTAACTTTTTATGAGTTAGCTGGCAGTTACATGTCTGGAGGCTCATTTCTTTGCTATTGCTAACATGTGAACCAAAATAACTGAAAAGGTGCTAAAAAGCATCAAAAAATATGCTGCATGTTCATCTCTAGCAAGAGAAAAGGAAAGTCAGAATGAGAGAATGCTCAGAGGGTAGAGTCTGATTTTTCTTCTACTTTGAGATATACATCACTCCGTAACAGTTTGCAGAATTTTAGTCTTTTCCAGGTACAAAAACAATTTGAATTTGAATTTCTGCAGCTGCGGTCCTAATCTGTAGCTCCTTTGCTGGAGGTTCACTGAAAGTGATCTAATTCAGGTGGACATTATAGTTCCAAGAAAGTCTGGAACTTTTGTTCACCTGTGAAACATTAGTTGGCTCTGGCACAACTCCTGTGCTTTTATCTCCGTGCTGCAGCAGTAAAGTGGATTTCTGTGCATGCAGGCTTTGCTCCAGCACTGGTGTAAGGCTATAGAGGAGGAGACTCTGCACCAGAGCCACAAAACTTGGAAATGCTCCAGATTTGACCAGCTGAGACACAGCCTGAGGTGTATGGTTGCATGCAGCTATTTTCACTTTCTA
The DNA here is from genome assembly GCF_963513975.1 of Fringilla coelebs. Classification (NCBI taxonomy): domain Eukaryota; kingdom Metazoa; phylum Chordata; class Aves; order Passeriformes; family Fringillidae; genus Fringilla; species Fringilla coelebs. The sequence continues at coordinate 21,477,698 of NC_140032.1, read as the reverse complement.
GTGGCATGAGGAAGGAAGAAATTAAATACAAATTAAAGAAAAAAAAAAAAAAACAGCAGAAATTAACATAAATATATTGAGTAAAAGAGAAAAGCATCTATCTCAGTAGAAAAGCAAAACCATTGAAATACTTCCCACAATAATTTCAATTTTATTTTGACTGACTGCAGTCTTTCAACCTGTCATGAGGTGTCAATAGCAAAACAAAAGGGAAATGAGATCTGTGCCATTGCCAATTGAAAAGGACAAACATACAGCACAAAATGGACTGATGAGAGTTTCAGGACTCTTGTTCTGCTCCCTTAACTGCTGAAACCATTGGTTTCAGAGATCTTTGTCTTTTGTATTGGTTTGTGTTGTTTATGAACCATCAATCCTTACGGTTTCAGCAAAATTGCATTAGCTTAGGTTCAGCCATTCTATTTTATTCTTCATACTTTGTCACTATGAAGCCACAAAGTTTTAATGAAACTTCTATGCCATTGTTTAAGACCCAAGAAAGCAAGCCAGCCTTTGTTTATTAGAGATGTGGATGAAGTATTTCATATTTCAGATGGTCATATACAATGTCAATAAACCTGCAGTTTCACATACCTATTCTTACTCAAGTGGGCAGTGGTTTCCAGGGAGTTTAGCTGTCCTATATACTGAAATAATAAACTCAGTCAGAAAAAGAATATAAAATTCATAAACCATATTAGACAAAAAACAGTCTAGGAAATGGAGTTTCACCTATAAATTTCTTGACTGTAAGTGGTGAAACAGCAGAAATCATAAATAATACAGGACTTTATGTTTTGCATTGTGTGAGTTTTATAGAGTTCAAATGGAACATAATAAGGAAACAGCAAAGCTCTCCCTGGGTACTTGATAAGTTGTGGGTTGAATTTTCCTCATTGATGCAAAGTGAGCTTTTTTCCCCCCAATACAATATTCATATAAACAGCAGGGATGCATTTAATTTCAAAAAAGCTATATATAACAGCTAATTATAAATGACAAGAATTGATTGATGTATACCTGATCAAGCACAAATTTTGTTTTAAAGGATAACCCTCTGTGGTCCAAATACTAGGTTTTGAGAAACCCTTTTTGCCTTGAAAATGCCTTTTTTTTAGGTGAAAAGTCTTTAAAAGCATGTTGGGTAGAGACTGAGATTATGCAGAAAGACAATTAAGTATTTAGTAAGAAAATAGGACAAACTGTAGTGATGAGGAGCAGAGCTAACTGACCAGCTCCTTCCATAGCCCTTTCTGTCTATTCTTTCTTTGTTCCTACTTGGTGGCCTTGCCCTGCACATTCCCCCATCAGCTTGCCCCAGTGACCTTCTGTAATAACCTGGACTCTAGAATTTACATCTTAATCACCTGCAGGCTCCTGGTGTGCCTGCAGTTTCTTGATAGCCCATCAGTTCATCATGTGCCTGATGTGGCTTATTTCTAGGTATTGTCTTGCTTAGTTTCTCTCATAGCTCTGTGCCTCTGTTTATTTTGTTTATTGCTTTCCCCTTCTTGTCCTGCCATTTTGACAGAGTCCTTGATTGCATAATCTTACAGAAATAAATGTTCTCACTTTCTACATACCCTCATCAATTACTGATTGAGTAGCTTAGGTTCTCCTTTTTGCTTCCTTTACCACTTGTTGGTCATGTTTGTGTCTTGGTTTGTTTGGTTTTGACTTCTCTCTTTTCTCCTCTTCCCCTTTAACATAAAAGTCTTTGAGCAGATACAGTAGGGAAGGAGGAAACAGACAGTTTATCCTTCCACATACCCTTACATTTAGTCTCAAAAAGTTCTTTTCAGTTGACACAATGTCATCCCTTAAGCAGAGCAGTGGTCATGTGTGTAATCTAGTAGAATCACAGAATGGCTGTGGCTGAAAGGCACCTCAGGAGATAATCTAGTCCTACTCCCTGCTCAAAAAGGTTTAAGTAGGGCAAGCTGAACACCCTTACCAGGCAACATGATCCACTGCCCAGCCACCCTCAAGCTGTGTTTTTTCCACCTGTCCTGATATTTAAATGAGATTTCTTCCATTTCTGTAGTTCTTCTTGATCTCTTACTGGGCATTTCTGAGTCTCCTTTGTCTTCTTGATCACTGTGTCATCAGCTAATTATATACATTCATAAGTTCCCTGTGAATTTCTCCATATTAAACACTTTCATCCATTTTCCATCACAGATGCTCCAGTCTCTTAAAAACCTTTGTGGCCCACAATGGTGTCCTACTGTAAATTCACTAAAATAGTGATATTCTATGTCCAAATAAAGATTTTTTTTTTTTTTTTTACACCATCAGAGGAGGGGTAGGAGGTAGAAACTCAAAAAAGTAAAAGTTTGAGCAATTTTAATTTTAAACTGAAGGTCAATAAACATACTGAGCCATGTACTGATGCTGAAATACCACAGTTGAGCCTCACCCTGCTTGGAAAAAAAATCCAAATACTCCAGAGCTTAGTCTGAAAATTCCCCCCAGGGGAGACTGGTTAGGGGCCACAGCAGCTGTGGCTGCCCCTGGGGGCCCTGGCAAGGAGTGCAACCAACTGGGCAAGTGAAGCATGTAGGGTTGATAGCTGGGCTTTTCAAGACTGCTGAGATATTGCATTGTGGTGCTCAGAAAAGTTGTCATTTTCACAAGGCTTTTTATATTCTCTGGGATTGCACAGTCCAGTGTGGGGCCTTCCAAATGTTCTGTAGCATGTTGCCCACATGATCAAACATACAGACCAAGAATGGATCAGCAGAGGATCCAGGACTGCTGGTGAGGTCTGCTGCTAACTCAGGTACAACTGGGCTGGAAGCTGTGACTGTCAAATTCTGGAGTATCTAGCTCAGATTTTTTCTGCCAGTATGGCTAAGAGTGTCAGTAGACTTTGCTATCATAAATTGTCATTTCAACATTAAAATCATGCTGACAATCATGTCTCCAATCTTCCTTATAGAGCTAGCGGCATTTTAAGCGTGCACCTTCAGATTCTCTAAAGATTTAGCTGGCAAAAATAAACACATTTCTAATAATTAAATTTATCTAATAAAGGAAAAAATCAAATAATGCAAATAAGCCATTAGGTTTACTTCTGTAGTCATGCAGAAGTGCGCCTTTTCCTTTAGTTTGATTAAGAAATTACTTTCCACCAACCTCAACAAAACAGGACACAATTATCTCTGAAAAGCATGTGGAAATAAATTGAGTAAATAATTGCTTATGATTTGAAGAATGCAAAAAAAAGTAAAATTAGTTATATGTAACATTAAAAAAAACAGACATATCTCATTATACAATTGATAAAAAATACTTATTACCCTTTCTTCTGCCCACAATTTAAACTACTCTAGAGGACAAAATAGACTTCAAAATGAGTGTATTTCTAAGAAAATGCAAGGGCTAAGAAAATGTCAAAATGAAGTACTTATTTTTTAAATTATTTTCAAGTATTTCTACAACACACTTTTTTTACCCCACAATTAGCATTGTCTGATTGACACTTTTATTAATCTGGGGGGGGGGTTTTCTTTTGTTTTCTTGTTTTGGTTTGTTTGTATGTTTGTTTGTTTTGGTGGGTTGTTTTTTTTTTTTTATTTTGGTTTTGGGGTGTTTTTTTTTCTGTGGAAAACAGTCCTTTGGAGGAATTTGTTTCTTTTTTTTCCTCTTGTGGTTTGGGGTATTATATGTTAGATATGTTGAAGCACACTGTAATTATCAATCTATTTCTGACCTTTACACTCATTCTCTCTTCTGTAATGTGTGTTCATTAGCAATAATACTCTAGCTCTTTTGGCTAGCTAGTTAATGTGATTTTTCTTCATTAGGAACTGGAAAAATTTCTTCCTTCTCTCCAGATGGGGATTATGTAAAGTATAAACTCTACACCTGTGCTCCTTTGTGTACATATAAAAGTTTTGCAAAGTCTAAATCTTTGTAGGTCTCAAGGTAAATATGTTTATTTTTTAAATCAAGGAATAGCAACTATAAATTGTGAAACAGACCAGGTAAATTTTTGTAAATCAAGTTTAGAGGTACTGTCAGCTTTAAAGTATCATCTAATGATTTATCAGAATACTTTTAATTGAAATACGGATTTGTAGGAGAAAAGTTCCTTGTATGCTTTCTCCCTGAAGCATGCACTGTTTAAATTATATTATTTAGGCAATGGATTTGAAACTGAGGGAAATTAATGGCATTTTTAACAATTAAGAGGATTTGTAACATCTTTTATCATATATGGGTGATCCTCAGAGAAGTTGATCATGTTTTGAATTATGGGTTTGCTTTTAAGAGACCTCTAAATGAATAGGGAAGAACTACCAGAGTAGTCACACAATAAAACATTTATGTACAAACAGGAACAGATCTATGTTAGGTTTGCCTACCATTGAAACTTGTGGAAAATCAGCAAATTTAAGCACACAAAAAACAGCATTAAACTGCACCTCTTACAATAAAAATCATATCCCTCTGGTTAATTTTTCCTATTCCATTAAGTTGTTTAAAATCAGGATTCAATACTAGAAAATTTTCCTTTTGAAATCATTAAATGAGACAGATTTGTTAGACTAACAATCACAATAATGGTAATATATAAATTTTTGTTGATAAAGTTATAATTTATAGCCTTATGTCATGGACAAAGGATATTTCTGTTTTATGACCAGTTTCTCAAATTTCTCAGAACTGTTAAATGCCATTCTTTTTTTTAGCCTGCCTTTCTATTTTTCAATTGATATTTTGCTGAACTTTTCCCGAGAAGATAGTTTTTTATCATAAAAGTCAGTGGTAAATTCCAGGTGTGGAACAGTGAAAGATTTAAAGGTGCTTTGTTACCAAATGTGTCCTCAGAAGAGTTGAGAAAACTTTGGATGTTTATGGCTTTAAAGTGTAAGTGAAATTGGAAATTCCTCTTGTAAGTAAAACCAAAATTAGATCAGTTTTAAGAATCCCAGCCTTGAACAGAAGGAACAATTTTGAAATCAAAGAGAAAAACCTCTAATAATTAAACGTTTTTGTTGCTGTTATCAAATGTTACTTGATTGTGAAGTGAGCTGTTTTCTGCTTTTTTGAATGAGCATTTAATTACTTACCTGGTATGGCCAGTAACAGTTCTGAGAATGAGGTAGAAAAGGAGACTATTCATTCTGAAGCAAATGGCTTTCAGTAGAAAAGAATTGCTGTTTAAATATGCTTTGTCTCAAGTATTATTGTTGCCTAGTTGGGAGCATTCTGAAGTGATATGAAATCCTCTAATTGTGCAAAGGCAGGTTTTCTATGTTACTTAAAAGAAGAACAATTTAAAAAAAGGTCTCTCTTTGAATGGAATGCATTTAATGAAATACCTTTAATTTCAAAACAGATGCAAGATGCAAAACATGAATCCTAAAAAAAAATAGCAGCATCACAAAAAGGCTTCCTGAAACCCAGATTTTATTTTCTCTTTTAGTTGATCAGACTTTTTAAATAAAACACCAACTGATTCTCAAAATTTTGTTTCTAGAGGAAAAAACCTTTGCTACCTTTTTTCCCAAATAAAGTCTTAGGAGAACGATAAACACAGAGAGAAACTAATAAAATATTTTTGGTGTTTTGTTAGGCATCAGATGAAAACATTTTGTGAAACAGCAGGTTAGTGGTCTTTACTGCCTCTCAGAAGAGATCCTCTTCTTTCAGGTTGTTTGTTCCTGGAGAAAAATTGTCTTGACACCTGGTAAAACCATCTGTCCTTGTAGTTCTCTTTTCTCTGTGCTCTTAAAATGTCTTTGGATGTCAGTTTGTGGAATGTGGAATATTACTTTAAAAATAGTAAAAACATAATAGCTCATATGTCCACAGTCATATGTAGCCTAGCAACCACTGTAAATGCAGCACTGCATTAAGCTATCAACAGAGGCCACAAAGCTTATTAGACCTTTTTCAAACTTTGGCCTGTCTGGAATTGTTTAATCTTATTTAGCAGTTACAAAAATTACCTAAGGCCCAGACTTATTGACTGTTATTCAGTCAATAATTATTTGATTTATTTCACTTGTTTTAGCTGTTGCATCTCAGTTGCATAATGCTTATTACTGTAAAGATTTTTATTTTGTTTAAACTCTTAGATACTATTAACAATAGCTTCTTATGTTCAGAATCTATGACCCTTGAGTATAATGCAGTGTAGTGCAATATTCTCTATGGTGTGACAGCAGTAGACTCAAAGTACAGGCACGAGATGATACTGGGATTGTAAAGAGCTGACCAGTGGTCTCTTACTAATGCAATGATGACATTTCACTCCTGTATATGGGAACTGCAGTTTTAGCTGTAGTAAGAAACCCACCCAAAATGTGTAAAAAAACGATACAGCAAATTTGTAAGGAACAAGTGGAGAAAGTATAAGTAATTTCTCTGTGATAACATGCTGCAGGTGGACCTAAGAGTGAGGAAAAAGAAACCATGAGCACTACAGTCCTCCTGGAAAAGGATATGGTGAACTCAATACCTTTTCTACACATGCACAAAGCAAACTCATTTACCTGAGTAGCCAGAAGGTGGAAAGTTCAGCATAACACAAGAAAAAAAGGTGTGTAATTTGCAAATTATGAGGAGAGGTACACCTATATTATCCAATAAATGTTCTGCTTGGTCACTGATTACCTACTGTCAAATAAATGAGAGGTCTGTGATCTCCCACCTCAATGCTTGAGGAAGAACTTTTTCATTTACACCTTAACTTCAAATTCCACAGTCTTATGACTTAGTTAGGTTCCCAGGTGTGGTCTGAAAGAGTACCCTAATTATGAGCTACATTAGAAAATTAATAGAATGTTCATTATCTACTCCATTATGGGAAGGTCAGAGAATACCAAACAATTCTCTGTACAACTGTGGTGTCTTTTAATGCTTAATTCAGATCTTTAGTATACCATTGAAACTTAGGTAAAGAAAACTACACAGCAGTAGATCCAATTTTATATGCTTCACAAAGTATTAAATTAATCAGAATGTTTCAAAGATGGAGGAAGTACTAAATTGTAATTTCTCAGCAGCTTCCACACAATATTTCAATGATTTATTCTAAAATAAAATTCGGAAAAGAAAACTATTTTCATGATGCTCAAAGCTGGCTTAAATAATTTGATGTTTTCCTGGTTTATGTAATGCATCATGGAGTATTTTATGACCTAGCAGTGACATGTCCTTTACAAGTGTGCTCCCTAAAAGAACAAAAGCCAAATTTTGCTCAAAGAATTTGTATTGCATATAGGGGAAAAAACAAAAAAAAGAAAAAAAGAACCACACCAACTTCCAAATACAAATGAACATAAAACATGGAATAAATCTCTTCAGTCCAATGACCAACAATGGTAAATATCCTGCCTTGAAACAGTAAACATGTCTTTATTTTAGAAATGTCTTATCTAAAGCTAAATTGTGTTTTTGAAGGCAACTAAATGTTTCTCTTTCCTGTCATTTTAAGACCTACAAATCTTACATCTAAACTCTAAGAAATTAGAGGGTGACAAGTGTGAAATTTGCTTATACTTTTGTACTGTCCTGTGAGACTAAAGATTGACAAATTTTTGTCTCACCTACTTTTTAAAGCCTGCTTTCAATGCCTGCAATAGAATTTGAATAAATTACGTGAAATAGCCACTAAAAGTACTATTAAAACTATGTGTGGCAGCACATAGAAGGTTGAAAAGCCTGTCTAATGTATTCAGGAGAGAAAAGAGGCACATAGTTTGAGAAAGTATGTATTAACAAAGCTTATAAACATTTCAGAAAAGTTTTTCATGGTAACATTTTTATCATGTTTATTGGAAATGTTTGTCCTAAAGCATAAAATCATTTTATTCTGTCTCTTCTGTAACCACAGTTATTCAGAGATAAGAACAAATTAGCTGTGTAGGCGTGTCTGCTGTACTCTGACAGTAACTTCTGTGAAGATCAGAAATACCACAGCCTTGTCATTGCAGATATTCCTCTGTAAAAGAAAAAAAATTAAAATCCTAAATAACTATCAAGAGGGAGCATGATTTTAACTCAGTTTCCACTAAAGCCTTATCTATTCACTCCAGCACAACACAGACTTCAAAACAACAGGTAATTTGTTGAATTACAGTACATGCTGTCTCTCTGTTCTGTGAGAATCCATTAAGCTCAATTAGTGCTTCTGTTTCCATAGAGCCTTTAATAACCCTTTTTCCCAAGTATTTTGCAAAGATTAATACTGCACATTTTCCTGACACTTACAGATCACTGTTTTGTCATTTTTATTCTGCTATATAATTAGTAACATTCTAAAATTTAAGTTCTGAATTATCCTGGGGCAAATAACTTAGTGTATGCATTTAGGATGCTTAATAACATAGCAAAGCTCGGGTCAAAGGACTTCTTCCTCCTACCAGGACCGAAGATTCGAGTAGAAGCACCTGGCTAAAATTCCATCAACTAGCTGAGAGATGGTGAGAACAAGTATGTAATTAAATGTATTCATTCGATTAATTTTACTTTTCATACGCGTACATGATTATCTGTGGGTTTGTGTGTGGGTTTTTTTATTGATGTTGGAGTTTTTGTTTTTGTGGGGTTTTTTGGTTTTTTTTTTTGGTTTTGCTTTTTTATCTTTTTGATTTATTTTTGTTTGGGTTTTTTCTTTGTTTGTAAGGGCAGGCATGGTACTATAACGATTTAATATTTTGAGAGAGCTTTACTTGATTGTCACACCTGAAAAATGCAATGAAAAACCAAAACTTTCTTTACTTTCAGTAGCAGCAAACATCTGTATTTGTGCACTGCTCTCAGTAAATACTCTCTTTCCACAATTTATGTAGATAAGAATCAAAAGACTACTGAAAGGACATTTTGTGTACACAAAATCTCTACATTTCTTTCAAAGTTGATTCTACTACACCTTTCTGTTACTGCCAGTGAATTTGTATTTTACATGAAAGGTAAAATATTTTATTGCCAAACTCAGATTAAAAATATTAAGTCACACTGTGTATTAGAAAACTTAGATAACATAGAAAAAAATACAGTGGTAAAGTTTTTAGCCAATAATCTCATAGAATAATGTGGTTTATCACATATTTTGTTGGAATTTTGAACACATTCTGATGAATTCACAAAACCAAAATGTAACACATCTATTTTCCATTTGATCATTGGCAGGCACATGATCATAGTTTATATATAGACTATTTTGTGAAATATGAAACAGATGTAAAGAACATTAATGTGTCTTCATCCTGCTCATTTGCTTAGGAATGACAAGCTACCCAGCTGCAGAATATCCTGGCTTAAAATGGTAGATGACGACATTTCACTCCTGTATATGGTGTGCAGAAGTGTTTCTGCTGATCTGAAAGGAGAAGAACAACTTGTATATTTTCTTAAAACTCATAACCTTTCTGTTAAAAACAGAAAACCAAACAGGAAACAAAAAAGCAATCAACTAAAACCAACCAACCAAACAAAACCCCAAAACCCCACCAAAAGACTCCCAACTTTATGTATGGAACGGGACCCACATGAAATTCAGTAGCTTTACTAAAATTAAGTTATGCTAGTTGTCTCATATTTACTAGATTTTATCTTAAAAATGGTAAAGAGAGAACTAATTTTGTAACTTGATGGTGCTGGTCTTCTCTCTGTTCTGATTTTAGAGTTACTGCATCCAGATATGCATATTATACTAATTTCTTTACTTTCTGTAACTGGCAAAACTTTTATAAATTAAACTCACACGGGAATTTCAAGACCAGTCAGTTTTGCTCATACTCTTTGCTGGTGTAATGGTAGAATAATTATTGACTCCAAGAGGAACACAGATTAAAATGCAGTTTTCAGCCCTTTTCTCCCAGCTAAATCCTGTATCCTTTCAGGTAGCTTTTTCTGTAAAGAGTATGACTTTAAGCTCTGTACCTTAAATTTAAACACATCTGCCATCTGACTTACTCATCTAAAAATCTACTACAATAAAAGAGCCTTCTGATTCATAATTTAAGGAAGTCTTTAGAGGAAACTATTACATTTGTCTCTAAATTATAAGTGATAAGAAAGAGATAGTTTTTTTAGATTCCCTCTGGCAAAGTAAAATGCAATATAAAAGCACTACAATCTTAAAGAAATATGTGTAAAAAGCTAAAATAATGTAGCCATTACACTAGTATTTAATTTTTCATGAAACTTCTGCAGGTACTGAAAAAAAATAAGTGAAGCCTTTCAAGCAAGTCCATCAAATTGTAAATGATGACAAAGAGCATTGCAAAACCAATGGGGGAAAAAGAAAAAACATGCATCTTTGCACAACTGTGGCTAAAAAAAAAATGTTTAAAGCATAGTAATTGCATCAAAAGTTTCTTTTCTAATGCCTTGCAATTTCTGTAATGAGTCTTTTCTAATAATGTAAGACATTAATTTTTTTTAACTTTCTATGTATTTATATTACCTATTAAGGTCAAATTTAGAAAACCAGTGGACTGTGGGGTTTATATCTTGCTTTGAAGGCCACTCAGTCTTCAGTTTGAATGAATAGGAGCTTATCTTGAACCATGCCTTAGAATTAATTTCTGGTTTTGATGAAGACAAATGGTAATAAATTTTTAAGTGAAATTTTGGTATTTATCGATGAAGTTTTTAGGAGAAGAAAAAGGTAAAGTACACGCACCATCTAAATATTTTTTTCATTCATTATCATGGAATTAACTGGTATAGAAAAAGTCAATGACAACTTAAAAGCTATCCAAAAAATTGCTTTTAAACTATTTATTAGTTTTTTGATCTGTAACTGATAAGGGCAATGTCTGTAGTCTCCAGATAAATAGGTCAATGAAGCAGGGAATTCCCAGGGATATATAAAGAAATGCATCATGGTAGTTCAAAAGGAACTTGAAGAATTCAGTAAGTCTTGAGTCTAAAATGACAAAAGCAAGATATAGTCAGTTACTTCAAAAAAACCCATAACCCATAGATATTTTTCTCCTTTTTTTGACTGTCTTTCTTAAATTGTAATTGGCTATGGTTTTTTTCTTCTGTGATTTGTAAAGCCTCTCACCTTCTTATGGAATCTAAAATTTTAATTTAAGTAAGTTTAATGAACCAACAAATTGTACGTAAACTCATGATGATCTAAGTAGTTTGGAGTCCTGTTTTATTGCTTTTTCTAATCTGTTTAAAGCCCTGTTTGGTGGCAAGAGACATACTCCTCACTCTCAAAATAAGGATTAAGAGCATTATTTTCATCATCTACATTTACCTCAGTTAAAGATTTGTGCTTTATTAAGTAGTCTGAAAATATTTGTTGCTTTAAATAGTGAAAAAATAGGTTTTTTCTAATCCTACTTAAATATTAGAAATCCACAGCTTTCTGTAACACAAGCTGACACCTTAAGCAGTTGTTTTGGTGAATTTGCTCTAAAAAAATCAAAATTAAAAAAAAATTCCAACAGCAATCAATGACTAAAAATAATTAAGCACGCAGGGGAATAGACAGCAGGGTCTTGGCAATGTTATTCTCTTATTGTTTGTTCTGCCAAACAAATTCAGGCCTGAGGGGTTTTGGATTTGTATCAAATATTTGGAAACAATCCTGTCCATTTCCTCGCTGCATCTGATTTTCTGCATGTTACCAAATAGGGCATAACATCTGAGAATTCCTCTCTCACAGTGAGATTTTTTTGGCCTTGAAAATTAGAAATGCTGAAAACATGAATGACTTAGTTGCTTCCAAAAGCAATATTGCCAGAAGAAAATAGAATTTTAAATAAATGTGGCAAAAAAAAAAATGTATATATATATAAAGGTTTAGTGTAAGTAATCAGTTTTTGAAAAAGGTCTGGAGACCTTGCTACTTAAATCCAGAACTGATAATATGCATTTATGTATAGAAACTCATATACAGGTCATACTCACAAAAATGCTGTTATTTACCAAATAGATGTTTTGAGCTGTCTCCCATAAGCGGTGGTCCTAAAATATTAGAATTTCAGTTTTATCTGCTACTCTCTCAATATTTAAGTGCTGTGCAATAAAACAAATAAATGGAAAAATTGAGGCTGGTACAGAATTTGTCAGTCTTCTGGTCAAACAAGTTGGCTTGTCTAGGAGATACTGTTGTCTATTTTAATATATATTTTGGGTTTTAAGTAATGTGAAGGCACTGAACAAATGGGGAATACACTAATTATTAATTTTATAAAACTAAATCAAGCATTAATTGAAGTGAGAACAAAATTAAAATGTTGAAGAATAATTTCTTACTTCTCTTCTTCCCTATCCCTATGAAATTGATAAAACCTTATCCAAATATATGCTTCCATACTTATATATGAATCTTATATGAATATAGCTCCAAATATATTTGTCCAGATAAAAATATGGAAACTTGTCCAAATGTAATAGCTGACTTTAGGTAATTATGCTCAGTTAAAGACAATTCAAAGTTATATAATTTCTGAGTCATTAAATTATATTGTCATGGAGCAAGGTAATCAGTATCATGGAGCGTGGGAACAAAAGAGGAGCAAAGATTTCAGTTGATAAAAGCAAATAAAGAAACTGAAATTTTTTGTGTGTATGAATAGCAGTATTGTTTGGTAACCTGCAAAGAAGTAAATAGCTTTCCATTTCTGTGAAGATGGAAAGATAAAGAATAACTGCAGTTGGATGAAATGAAGATTTTCAATTAAAGGAAGGGCCTCACACATTAAAGTGTATTCCTGAAGAGCAGGATGTGAAGTGTCAAATGATCACAGCAGAGTCAGGGTTTTTTACATGGTATGTGTCTCAGCCATTGGTGCCAGGGATGTTTATAAACTCAGTGTTAGACAGAAAAATAACAAGACTTGCAAAAGATTTTTGTTGCTAATAGGAAGATTTTTTAAATAATTAAAGAATGTTTTTAAAGATTTGTAATACATGAGCTCAGCTACTTACTTGTCATATCAAACTGCACAAAGAACAACTTAGACGACAATGAAACAAATCAAAAACTAGAGAAGTATAAGGTTTAACCACTTACAGAGTTCCACCACATAACTAAAATCTAGCAGTGCTTCTTAAAACTGTTACTGTTCAGCACTTTCTACAACAGTGAGGAGTTTTGGAAGCAACCCATCAGTTGAGTTTAAGGGATATCCAGTTTGAGGGATATCTAGATGTTTCTACCTCTGCTGAAAGGAGGCCTTTGTCATCTCTTCAACCTAGGTAAAATGAAGTAGAACTAAATTAAGAACTATGAATTTTACAGAATAGGTTTTTGGTCAGGACATTCTGAGTTCACATCCAATAGCTTCTTCATGGCAAATTATAATTTTTTAATGACTGTTGTATATACATATACATCATATACGTAATAATATAAATATACATCATATACATATACATGAAGACACTCAAGGCTATCATAAAACAGATAATTTAGAAGCTGTATATATTCTCTCCATTTGTTTTCAAGACTTTTGCTTTCACCCTTCCTTTCTGAAAGGAGGAGAAACAAAAATCTTGTAACAGCATTCTCTCCTATGAAGCCTGGGCAGAGTTAGAAACCACTGCATGATTTTAAGTGATCGAAGAAACTGTAGCACAGATTCACTTCATCTCATGGCTGTTAGCTTTTGATTTAAGGTTGCTTTATCTTGCCAGAAGTGTAAAACACAAATGAATAATGGTGAATGGGCTATGATGTCATACAGAACTAATGGCCATTCAGCTGAAAAGTTTAATTAATATTGCACATAAACAATTTTACCTGTCACTGTAGGTCTGACCTTGTAGTTTTCAGGTATGGGCAGACAAGTTAAGAAATAAGAATACACAATCCAGAAGTAAGGATATTTGTATCCTTGACATGTGACAGGACAGCAATAAAGGTAATTGAAATATATGATGCATTTGGCATTGATGCAGATGCCTAATTTTGAAAGTGTAGGAGAATGACCGATGTGACATTTTACTCATTTTCTTCAGCTGGAGCTTGTACAATTTCTCAAGAGCAAATGACCTTACAGTATTAGATAATATAGTCTTGACCCTGACTATCATGGAGGCTCAGAGTGTGAATATGCAGTCAGCAAAACAGCCCTACTAAAATTTAGCTACATTTTATCGTGGGACAAAATCAATTAAAAGTTTCAATGATAATATCTGACGGCCTTGACACCCTCAGTGTTCCCTCAGCTGCTTCTCAGTTTCCATTCCATCTGCTTCCAGCTTTTTCTGTGTTTCTTGAACATATTTTCACGGAGCTGCCACCAGCTTGTCTGAGGGGCTCAGCTGTGCCCGCGATGTGTCCTGTGGAGCCAGCTGGAGCCATTTCTGCGTGGCACAGGACAGCCCAGCCCCTCCTCACAGAGGGCACCTCTCAGCCCCTGCTGCCAGTGCCTAGCCAAGACACTCAACTCACTATTTTGGATAGCTAGACACACAACTGAAGGTCTATATGCATTTATTTCTACCCACTGTCTGATCCAATATGCAATCTCAGAGGACACCTGCCTTATTAAGCCTTAAAGAAAGGACTGGAAATATGGGGTGAAAATTCCACCTATATATATCATTCACCCATGAGAAACACTAATGTTGAACAGAAGACTTATGAAATTAATTTATAGGTTTTAACTAAAACCACAGAAACTTTTACTTTCTGTAACTTAGGAGAGTACCTTAACTGAAAGCTTATGTCATATTATAGGTCAGCTGAATTCAGCCTTACTTACTGAAGGCAACATTTTAACAAAAACTCTTTGTTCCTATATTATTTTTCACTCCACAAAATAGACTCCACTAAATAGACTTAACTCCACTAAACAGACTTTCTGTTACATTTTTCTAGAAATATTTTTGTTGTAAAACATGAATTCCATGTGCTCCTTTTAAATACTTTTTAAAAAAGCCCAACCAACAGTCAAATAATTAATTTTTTTGGTTATCTAATTATAATAAAATAAAAAGTACACAACTTGCTCCCCAGAATTCACATTTGCTAGGCATTACAGTCAAATGTATATTTTTATATGATTTTTCATTGTTTATCAGAATAATTTCAAACATAAGGTGAGATCATCAGCAAAGACCAGCAGCTGTTACTGTCTGTCAGAGAATGGCCTCTAGAATTATGGAGTACACAAGACACAACTACTTTTTTTATTTTTTTAAAACTTCAGCTCTTTAGCATCCATAATGAACCTGCCTTTCTGAGGGCTTTGTTTTAGTAAAGAGGGTTAATTTTACAGCTGCAATCCATAAATGACAATGATTACATCTAAAAACTGTCAAAATGGTTACTTCAGCTAGCAAGTATTTTTACTGACTGCAATGTTTTCCTCTAACATATTCCCAATATTTGGGCAAGGATTTGTGTGGTAGGTTGACCCTGGGAGGATGCCAGGCATCCATCAAAGCTACTCTGTTACTTCCCTCCTCAGCTGGTCAGAGGAGAGAGAGTATAATAAAAAGCCCACAGGTCCAGATAAAGACAGGGAGAGATCACTCATCAACTACCATCTATCTAAACTATTATTAAATTCATGCCCTTTTTTGGAAATAATGAAATCACTTTAAAGCAAGCTAGCTATATTTTTGGGTACTGTGTGTTTCTCCTAACCGGTAACATGAATATTATGTAAATTAAGATAACTTTTGCAATAAAAAATAATGGTCCCCAGTAATGAATTTTTATAACAGAAGCAATCTTATAAGTGGGGAGAACATTATATGAAATAATATTTTTCCATTTTGTAACTGCAGCAATATGAGTATCTTCACTGAGAAAAAATAAGGAATAAAATTAATATTATTCATAATATCTATAGAAGACATTGCTATTTTGTATTATATTTCTTTTGGGAATTATGCTTTCTGATAAAAATTTTCATTCCCTGATAAGTTGCTTTATAATGATACCGAAACCAATAAAAGCCATTTTAAAAACTCAGAGAAGTTCCTTAATCCAAGAAGTGGACTTGGTGTTCATACATACAAAATTGCTCAGTAGTAAAACAACATAATAAATAAATGAAGTAAAGTAAATTGTAAAGCAAGTTCCTGGCCATTCAAGTGAAACTTTGTCAAGTTAAACTGACTAAAGATAAATCTGATCCTGGCTTATCAAATGGCTCATCCTTACGCTGTGGTATTGGAAAGAAACAGCTGATTGGTAGGAAACAGCTGAAAGTCACTGTGTATAATTATGTGTTGCATCAAGACTTCTCTGGTCCCCAGTTTTTGCTGAATTCAGTAAAGGTTTCTGGTTCTTCCTACCTTGTGCAATTGGTTTGTTTGGTTTTCCTTTCATTTCTGAATATAAAACACCAAACTAATGTGCAGCAGTACTGTACTGAATCCATAGGCATTCTAAGGTGTTTTAATGTGCCTAAAGAACTAGCTTTAGTAGTTCAGTAGAAACAACATATTTTAGAATTTGTTTAGCTGTAGAAGTATTTAGTACCCAAGAATAAGCCCTATCTTGCTTTGGCTATGTTATCCATTTCATAATCTTCTCTTTGTCATCAATTAACTGTTCAGCTGCCTAAATAAATCTACCTTATATCATTTGATGAATGCAAGGGTGGCTCAGACATCCACTTAAAGCTTACAGAACACAAACAACTTGATCAGGTAAAATAAGCTGGTAGCAATTACTGCCAAAGTAAAACAAGCAGCTAATACTTACATTTGGGCAATCAAATCCAACCCAAAATGCAATTGTAACTTCAGACTTGTCTTTATTGAGGGGCAAGAAACATAGGTAGAGAAGACAATGGAAAGGAAAAACAAAAAGCAACAGAAACATTTGACTTCCAAACCTTTTCTCTCCATGTTTAGAGCACTTATTTATGTCTCTGTACCAATATGACATACTTGAGCTTTCTTTGGTAATGAAATCTTCCCAGTGAATATTAATTAGAATTATTACTGAAAAACAAGTGTCCATGATCTTGCAACACGAATCATTAGGGTACACAAAAGCATGATCATGTTCTTTCTCATATTTTTTTAAAGAATTATGTATTTATTCTTTTGAAAATGAAATGGGTTTCAAGAAGAATGAGAAGAGGTAGGTGATAGAAGTAGAAGGCAGATGCTCAGAATGTCACAGCGCTGAATTGCTCCAATTATCTTGCAACTATTTAGCTAGATGCCTAGGATGCCTTAATGCCAAATATTAACAAAAAAAAAAAAATCAGGGATCTCACGAATATTTAGTATTTTTATATTAATGATTTAATTATTTAGCATTTTAAAATGTAGGCATTCAATTGACAAATTTCATGTCATTTTATTTAACTTACCAGACTCAAATCAAAGAAATTTCTGATGTCATGTTAAAAGTATTAACCTAGAAATGAGAAAGTAAAATCAGCATAGAATTTCAGACACATTTATTCTTCTTCTGTTTTACAAAACACTTGTTATCAACTGACTTGTTAAATGGCTTGAGCCATTTGAAATGAGATGCTCTTCTTAGTGTGCTACCTCTGACATCAGTATAATTTCCATTGCATTTTACCAACAGTAGTATCTTTTCTCAGTCCTGTTTTGAATGTCATTTTATATACCCAGTAATTTTCCTCTTACTCTTCCTGTTTTCTACTGTATCACGTACTTGCACATTCTTTTTCTCCGTCTCCCTTAATAAATACCTTAGGTTTCTTTTACTTGCATTTTTCTTGGAAGAGCAAGCCTGCTAGGTTAGTGGAGGAAAACTTCAGAGCTTTAATTTTTGTAATGTCTGTTTGCTTCAGCTTGCTGTTGCACAAACAGCTTACTCTAATTGTACCGGATAAATCACTGGAAAAAGGCCACTCTAGTTCTTAAATTTTATATCAGCAAAGTTGTCCCCTTTGGTGTTTTAATTTAATGAAAGAAGTTAATTGATGCAGAAATAGTTTGGCAGCAGTATTGTTTGAAGAGTCTGAGACAGACTGAATGATGATTTCTCTCTGAGTCTAACATGAACTTGATTATAAACCCATATCTGCTGAGAGAGAATACAGTCATCACTTTCTTCTATTGTTCATTATTTTGGTTTGTGTCTTCATTATTTCAGTTTGTGTCCTCTTGAGGCCTTCCCAGAAATCCAAGTCTCTAAATTACAGTCCCAGTTTTGACATTGCAATGCATGTTAGCAGAAACTTCTGCTGACACAGTGGCAGACTTAAGTTAACAGTGGTCTTTAATAGTTTGGAGATATTTCTTTGTGAACTGCTTTATGGTATTAGCAGCCAAAGTCAAAACAAATGTTTACACTTATTTCAGAAAAAATAGGTTTACAATATGACATGCATTTGTATCATAAGTCCTCTACTGGTCTTTGCCTGCCTATGGATATATCATTCCAGGAGCTGGGCTTTGATCCTCCTTGTGCATCCCTTCCAGTTCAGGATATTCTGTGATACCCAAATTTATCTTTCTTATTTTTCTTGGAATGACATGGTCACTCACCTTTTTCATCTGCCTTTTTTTTAGGAATCCTGTAGTTCTCATCCAGCTCTTTGCATAGGTCTGTAACTATAATGCAGTTGAATCTGCTCTTCAGTGCGGTTTGTCTGATACTTTTAAATTATGGATTATGAGAAAATGAACAAATACCAGTACAGTTAGAAGTCTTCCTCTGCTCTGTCAGAACTGAAAAAAAGTCACTATTGTCCTGTAGTAGGGAAACTGCTTTACTTGTATTAGGATGTTCCAGCTAATTGAACCTAAACTTATTGTATGCTCATGTAAACTAATGCTGCTGCATAATTATGGAGAACAATTCTTATACTGCATATATAAAAAAGACTAAGTAAACCCTCTTCTTCCTTCTACACATTATAATTTTATATTCATTCATTTTTTCATGCCTACTTAAAATATTATTTGAAAAATAACAGCTTTGCTAATGCCTAACTTGGTTCTTTCCCCTTAATAGTAGCTTTTGGGAATTTTTTTTAGTAGTAAAATCATTTAAGATCTATTGTACACTGAGGCCATCCGTAAGGCTGGTACTCAACAGGGACATTTCTTTGTCAGTACTATATTAATTATATAGAAAAAATGAAATATGGAATATATCCTTTGGAATGCAGACTGATAACAGAAGAATCATACTAATTTACAAGCATTGTTTATCATTGTAATTCCCTTAGTGCTGTACATAGTAGGTCACATGTTCAACAATAGTTCACATTTAATAGGTTTTTCAGAGTAAAGAAAATGCCAGCAATGAAGATCTCAAAAATGCAGAAATAGGATGTTGAAAATGTACTAATTTCAGAAGTGATCAATGGCAGGTCTCCTGGAGGACTGCACCCATCCTGTGAAGGATAGGAACATTCAAGAAGGAAAGTGAAGGCAACATCAAAATGAGAGAGAAAGAAAGTGGTACAAAGAAGTCTATGCCCCCTTCTCAGTTCTCTAAATTAACATCTCCTTTGAAGGAAAGGAAAAGGTCAACTGAGATCTTCAGGCATTTAAATAACAGACTTCTGTACCTTCCAGGAAACTCTGTATTTGAATTACCAAAATTCTCTTTTCAAAAAGGCATTGATTTTAGCACTTCTAATTTCCTTATCATTTAAAAAATATTAAAATTAATATAAATATTGTACATGAAGTAATATAAAATATAATAAATATTATTTTTGAATGTAGCCTTTACTGCAAATCATCTGCTCTGAAGTATTCGGTATATGAGAGATCATTCTGACGTTAAAGAAACTGAATTCTTTTTGATCTTCAGAGAAAGAATTAAGGGGGTTTTGATTACTGACAAATTACAAGAATATAATTCTGTAGACCAGTACTTGGAGAACTTTCATATAAAGGAATAGTCCCAGTCCAAAAGTTGCTAAAAGAACTCTCTCTCTGCTTTATTTGTTATTAAGAAGTGAAACTGTTCAAGAGTTTGCACTTGGCAACAAAGGATCCATGTTGGTTTTTTTCAGTTCTCATTAGAAGCCAAAGACTTCCCTTAGGTGTTCCTGAACAAAGTTCAGTAATGTTTACTTGGGAGTGGAGGAAATAATAATTTCACTATAACAGAAAAATTTTAGAATAAATCCCACATAAATTAACATTTTCCTAAAAATTAGGATCATTTACATTATGAAACTATGGGTACTAATCACTTTATATTTGTGTCACGAACAGCAGATTTTTATCCTTTTTTTGTAACTTAGAAGTACATGCAAGAAATTTTTCTTTTGTCTGGTTTTGGATTTCATTTGGGATTTTAGCTGCAGTTTGCTACTGTGTGTAATGTGAGTTCATCGGTCTATGAAAAGAGACACACTGAGGAAACTGCTGCCTCAAAATAAATTTCCTTATTAGTCACACACTGTGCAAGCTAGTATAGTGCTCAGAACACTGCAGTAAAGTAAATGCTACAAACTGGAGCATATTTATCTTTCAAATGAAAACACAGTTTTAGTATCTCATTGTGAATTTAGAAATGCAATCTCATAATTTGTCCATAAGGAAATAAAATAAACATAAAAAGAGAGAAAAATAATTTAAAAAGCAGTAGCCACATGTTAGGACAGCTGGAACATTGACTTAAATTTACAAATGCTTTGTAATACAGGATACAGGAGTAGATGATAGTAAGACCTTCCTTCACTGATGTTGATAGTCATATTTTTCTACAATACAAGAATATTAATGTCTTTTAAAAAGAAATCTTCATAATTTCAAGAAGATGGCCTTTATCATAAGTAGTTGCAACTCATTTTAGTAAATGAGCTATGTGACTTGGACAAGCAATACATTTTGAATTCATATGTCAAATATAGAGAAGTTTCAGCAGCTTGAAAATGTGATGGAAATAAATAAATATTGCTTACCACTGATAATGGCTGTCTGAAGTAGTTAATAAGAAATTTAAAGCAATTTGTTATATGAATTATGTGTTAAGTTACTTAGCAGTCTAAGTACTTCCAGATCTGCTTGATCAGAATTATTTACCCATATTGCAACAGGACAAAGTAAGTAGTACTTACAGATGTAATTAAAAATTAAAAATTTAAAATTAAAAACAAGTAAACATTCCCTTAAGAAGGTACATTCTTAAGGCAATTTACAACCTGCAACTGTATAGAGCACTGGTTAAGAAATGAGTAATCAAACCGAGGTCAAAGTTAAAATTAAATGATAAGTTTGAAGTTCAAGTAAAAATAATAAGTAATTTGATCTATTTAGAAACTTTTGTTTTGTAGGGCAGTGTAATTAAAGTATGCAAGCATCAGTGTTGGCATATAAGATCAGAAAAGCACAGGAAAATTGATCAAGCTGACAACAATTGCACATTATCTTGGATGCAGAAGGCTTTTCCCCTAGTAGTATTAGGTCAAATATTTACTCCTAAAATCTTATTGCTGTGTCCTTTTTCAGTAATTTTTCAACCTTTTTCCACAAAACCACATACCCTTTCTGTGAGTTTAATCAACCTTAAAGTTAAACCATGCATCTAAGAACATTGTCCAAATGCTTCTTGAATTCTGACAAGCTTGTGTCCTTGACTACTTCCCTGGGGAGTTTTCCAGTGCTTGACCATCCTCTCAGTGAGGAACTTTTTTCTAAACTCTAAACTAAACTTCCTCTGACACATCTTTAAGCCATTCCCTCTCATCCTATCGCTGGACACCAGAGAGAACTGATCAGCACCTCCCTCTTGGTCTACCTCATGAGGAAATTGTAGACAGCAATGAGTTTCCCCCTAAGTCTCCCCTTGCCTAAGCTGAACATTTCCTCAGCCACTCCTTATAAGTCACTCCTGCCTGTCCTTCCACCATCTTTGTTTTCATTCTTTGCACACATATTTAGGAGTGACAGGAAAGAGCATCCTTGTCAGAAATTTTCAGTTCCAATTTTTCAAAGTAAAAGGAAAAGAAACTCCCCAAGTAAGCCAGTGTTTGTAATGTATCTTTTTAATTTGTGAAGGTAGAAATGGTATGCAGGGATAACATAGACTTTCATGATCCAACAGTTGCTATAGGCACTTGTAGTTTATTAGTGAGAAGTGAGAGAAACTCAGGCTTCTGGTAACTTCTGCTTAATGCCACCAGTGCACACTGGAGGCCAACCAACCTAAAGAAGCATCTTTGAGAATGACCTTGAGATACTGGTGGACAAGCTGACATTGAGCCAGAAAAGTGCTCTCACAGAAAGAAAGCAACAGCATGATGGGCTGTGTTAGGCAGCGTTGGCAGCAGACAGGGGACCTGCCTGTCTGCTCAGCACAGATGATATCATATCTTGAGTGCTGTACATTCAGACTTTAGTCTGAAGACTATCAGAAATGTCCTCAATAAATTAACATCAAATAAATCTTTGTGGGGAGGGATCATGAGAACAGTCTGTGCACGGTCATCATTACCCTCCTTATATTATGCAGTGTCCAAACAGCCTCACCACCAAAGCTGTGTAAACGGTGGGAACACCTGCTTCAGGCAATTAATAAAATGCTATAAGGAAAAATTACTGCAGGATACAATTTCGTTGCTCTTACCAAGCATATATTGCTCATCATATTGTGGGGAAAAAACCCTATAACTAACCCAATTCCTCTTGTGAAGCTCAGACTAGACTGTGACTTTATGCCCTTCATTTCTATGATTAATGATTAAAATAAATTCAAAGAGTATTTGCTTTCCTTAACAGATCACAGAAATAAGCACAAATGTATATTTAAAAATTTGTTAAAATGAATATTTAGACTTTCATGTTAGTAAACTCTCATAGAATAGAAACTAAAATAAACATGATTTAATATATGCAATTCTGTGTTTGTTTTCTGTTGTTTTGTTGTAGTACTTTGTATAGCTAAAAAGGATTGACTTCCTTCTAATTCCTCATGCTAAGGAATTCTTTATTAAGACCATTTCTTTTCTTTTGTCCTGCTTGTTATTCTTTGAACTTAGGTCTCCTCAGGCTCTTCAATATTTTCTATTGACTCTTCTCACTTTAATTTAATTACTTTTTCTGAGACTTTGCAGAAATGGAAAGTATATACGCTGTACTGAATTATATTTCTTACTTGACCTTTAAATATTAAAAGATGAGAAAAAGTAACTTGAAATAGATTCAAACTTTAGATCTGTGATTTTCTTTGAATCCCATTAAAAATGGGTATTCTTTTTGAAGTAGGGTTGCATGCAGGAGCTGTGAATAAAATCAATAGCAAACAGCAGATTTAGTCATAATATAATATGAAAAACGGGAACACTTGTAGTGATATACGAGCTCTGAAAGTGAAATAAAATGAGGTGAGGAAAGGGAATGATATTTCTTAAAACACTACTTAGAGTTTATACATGAATCCTGTAATTTCTTCATGAAAGATCTATAGTTCAGCCAAATTTTGATTGTCATAGGGTCAATAAGGTATCTCTTTGCAATGACGTGGTTAAAAGATAAAGATATTTATGATAAAGATAAAATCTGTAACTCTTGTAAAATTTTGTAATGAAAAAAATAAAACCAAAGAAATACTTGTTTAGAGGGAAAATTTTCTTTTTTCACAATCATTCAATAAGTAACAGTCCAATTATACTGTCACACAAGTAAAATAATTTACTTACATCTCTCCTAGTAGGTTTGGGGTGTCATTATTCATACAGGAAGACACTTTAAAAATGATGAAAAATTATGCATTATTTTTAGTAAAATATAAAGTTTGGGTAGTTTAGGGACTAAAACAATGGTAAAAACAGATCATTTTTTTATTAGGTAGGCAAACATACATTACTCTTATTCTTCTGTTATTTGAAACATTGGGACTCTGACCATGAACTGATGCTTTATTGCTTTTGAAAATACTCTCAAAAGAACAAAGGAGGAAGCTCACATAAGCCATGGGGAAATGATTAGTGATGTACTTCTCCACCAAGACATTCAGAACTCTCTGGGGTTGGATGGACTCCACCCAAGAGAACTGAGGGAGCTGGCAGAAAAGGTGTGGGGGGAAGGTGATTATTACTGATTTGATAGGTAAGAAATTTGATCTCCCCAAGGCGGGACTCTTTTGCCTATGACAGGAATTGATGAGTGATTTCTCCCTGTCCCTAACTCAACCCACATGTCCTTTGTGCCATTTTCTCTCCCCTTGCCCAGCTGAGGTCATTGATGGAGCGGCTTTGGCAGGCACCTGGCATGTGACTGGGGTCAACCCACCGCAGCCTCCAACAGATAGATCAGTCCTGCCAGCCCCAGGCAGATGTTTCAGCTAAAAAAGGACATCTAAAATGTTTCTTATGCTTGGGTTTGGTAAACAAATCAGTCTCCAGACTGTTGCAGTACTGACATTTTTCTGTGGCTGAACTTGAACTCTAAGCAGAAGATTATTCTTGGGGAAAGAAGAAAGTATATTAACAATTGACATTCACGTTACCATTGTTCACATAGATTCATGTTTAAAGGATACTGACATATCCCCTACTCAGAGCGAGGTCTGTGTCATAATTATTGGAGAAAGAACCATAGGAACTCATTTATGCCCTTGAAAAATCTTACTTAGCTGACACCTAACTTCAAAGTGTAGAACATGTTTGTAAAATATTCCAAGAACCAAATGTCCTACTCACTGGAAATTGAACTTCTTTCTATTTAATTTCACTAAGTCTGTTCTTTTTAAAGGTGTGGACATCCTGTGAGACCATATCTGTGTTCATATAACTCGGTGTCTGGTTAGAACTTCTAGGCAATTATTAAAAGGCTCTTTAGAGGACTGTAGATATTTACTAACAGTTCATAGACACCAATTATTGTGGCTTATCTTTTGTATTGAAGATTTTGAAGAATAATATATGGTTCATAGACTGCCAGTTAATTATATGTCAATGAGAGGTCAATAAACTGCTTTACTCCTGATTTGGTCTAAAGTACGTTAAGTAAGCATTTTTTTCCTGCAACAGTATCTAACTCATAGAGTACATACAGCTGTCTACCCAAAATCTAGCTGAAATGAGAGGTAGAAATTGCTCAGGTTATTTTTTAAATTTCTCTGTTAAGATTTTGGGTCTGCAAACTCCACAATTCAGGAAGATACCTAGGTGTTGATTGCATCAGTACTAAAACTGTAACACTGGCATACTTTTAAACTTTGAACATGAACTATTTTTTTTTTCTGAGTGTCCTATCCAGCAGATAATTAATTTAAACATTCATGATTTTGTCACTCAGAAAAAGATAAAAGCCATATTGAAAATTATAAGTATTTATTAGGGAATGTCTATTTGGATTGTACTTCTTCACATAGTTTCCTAAGTTTAACTTATTTTTGACTAACTTTCTTTATGCCTAATTTTATTAAATACATAACTGTGCTGCTGTAAGATGTAAGCAAACTTTTGAAAAAACATGTTGTATAACAAGGCAAATTTTGAATCCAAACAGGTTACTAAATTTTATGAGAGACCATTGTTTGTCCTAACTCGCCTCTTAATTTTCCTCTTTGAAGAAAGAGAATTTTTTTTTTGTATTTGACATGCTTTAAAAATTGTATCTCACATTTTTAAAATTATTTAACCTCTAAACCAATGTAATAAAATTAATGTATCATATAGTACATTAGAAAATAATACTAATTTTGTATTAATAAAGTAATTTAATCCAGCATTATGCCAGGGCAAAGGTTATTTATGTAGTTCTAACACACAGAACTTCAACGTCTTAGTGAAGTCTAATATAATCACTTAATGTAAATATAATGTATCATATATTTTAAAAAATTAGTTTTTCATTCAGCATAATGTTTTGATGATTTTAAAGCCTTAATATTGTGTTTAAAAGTTTTACTTATATCTTAAAAATAAAAAACAATATTAAACAAATATAACATACTATCAGACCCCATGAAAAAGCCCAATAAGCAAAAGATCCAAAGTAAATGGAGAAATGTTAGGAGTGGCTTTGGATAGGAGACAGACTTTTCATTCTTAAGTTATTTTGAATTCAATCCAAGTTTTGCATATGCTTCTCTTGTTTAAAAAAGGTTTTATCCCTTTGGATGCCTTACATTTTTCTATCTTCTCTCAACTTGTGCTGCTAATTGTAATGCACTTTCTTAACAAGAACAAAATGGGATATGAAAGATTCTGTTTTCAGACTTTTTTGTCTGTCACTTAACACACTGTGCCACTAAGCAGGCTTCTGTCTCAGAAATTATCTCTTAGATATAAGACTATATGTTGGAAGATCTTTTGCTGTTATGGTTTGATAACTTTTAGAAGACATTGCAAAAAACTTCACCTATTATCCTGCCTTACTTGGAGTTCCTGACATGTTTTGGTATTGATTAGAGGTGTGTAGGGCAGTCAAGGCTAAAGTAAGGATAACAATGTCTATTAATTCACTGAGGTAAGCTACACATAACCAGCAGGGAGCAAGACCATTTACAGTTAGGTAATCAGCAGTACTCTATAAGTCTGAGACTGCTCGCATACTGATATCAGAAACACCAAATTTAGGTGTACAGACTCTTATGCCTTAATACAACTAATGTTTCAGGGTTTTGAAATTTTTGTTTTGTCCTAAGGTTGCCTATGTGTCTTGTAAGAATGCATATGGCATGGATGTTGGTGTGTATATGTAGGTATCTGTTATGTCAGAGAGCATATGCTGTAGTCCAGGCACTCAATGAACCCCTGCAAGATGTTATCTTTTCCTGTACAAATTCCTTTTCATTCATTCCATTCTTCTGATTGGGAACAAATGCCTTTTATGACACTGTTCTGTACTGGGCCCCATCCTGACAGTTCCTTTAAGGATTGTAGACCATAACTTCAGATACATGAGAAATCCCACCATAGTTCATTGTACTAGTGGCTGAACATTGGCTCTTCATACTCTCTTTCTCTGCTGGGGGAAAAAATAAAAAAATACACATTACAGCACATAGTATTCTGTTTTGCAAATTTCATGTAATCATTAATTTCAATTCTGACATTTCCCTAACAATGGAAGTGCGGTAGACCCTTTTCATATTTGTCAGTGATCACTAAACTCAACATTAACTTAAATTTTGGAAGTGCTTTATATAGCTTTCATCATTTTCACTTTTGAAAACTTAGAGGTTCATATTAATACATTCACTATATTTTTTTCAAAACCCAATGTTTAAAATTGTTCCACCTGTTTTTACTTTTGAAATGCATTATACCTCAGAAATGAAAAGAGCAATGTGGAAATATTTCTGTGAAAATGTAGATCATCACGGTTACAGTATGCTTTGGAGTAGGCACACTGCAACATGAAAGCATTCAGCTGATCTGCTTGGATATGTTTTTAACAGCCCACTCTTTAAGAACATTTTGACAAGTCTTTCTAGCTAACACTTTCGTCTCATTACCACAACTACTATATAATGCAAGCAAGTCTGCTATTTAGAATGGTCACAGCTCAAAACAAGCACAGGAAATTGGGAGCAGAGTACTCAGAATGGAGACTTGAATCAAGCCCTATTTGCATCTTTTAAACTGTGCTCTGCCATTTCATGATCTTTTAGTTTCCAAGTTATACTCTATCCTATGAAGTTCTCCACACAACTAAGAATAAATTATTTTCAGTTTAGAGTATTATCTATGATCTCTCCTGATCATTGCATCACAGATCTATTTTGTGACTCAAAATCCCTCTCAGTCTCTGTTTGTTGAAAACAAAGATGATGATTATTCATCAATTTAAATTATGACTATACCTTTGTTCACTTTAATTCACTCTAATTTCTTCTAGTATATGGCATTTTTCTCTGAGAATGATATTTTCTTCAGTTCTTTTCCAATTTGTATGTTTCCTTTGATTTCTCACATTAAAATAATAAATGGTCTGACATAACTTTCCAGAATTGAAAATCAACTCATTTTAAACTAAATACACCCTTTCAACATATGGGGTTAATGTACTTAAAATAGTCAGGGTGCTTGCATCCTTTAAACACACATGCAAATAAAGCGGACACACTGTTAGGGTACTTTCAAATCAAAGAATACTTTCAATTTATTAGGAGTGAGTGTAACTAGTTGGGAGAGAATGTGAACATATGGGGGTTGCCTTCTAGCTGTCTTTCAGCTGATATTCTCAAGTGAATTTGATTGTAAAATAATTGTGTCTGAATATTTACAAATCTCAGATTCTCTTTTAGATCAAATACCTTTATTCTTTATAAGAAAAAGTTATCTAAGAAAATTAGTATACCATGAAGGACACTTTGAAGAGTATAGATTTAAAGACTGATCACCTTCTTATTTATAGGAGTTGGCTGACATCTTATTTTGGACTTAATTTGGATAAAATTCTACAAAAATGTAATCCAAATATAAAATGTAAACTGGCAGTCAGAAGTGTGGTTGTAGAATAAAAATTTTAAAAGTCTGAATTGAAGAATTCAAATTTACTATCACTCTTGGTTTCAGGCAAAAATGGTAGAAATCGTATATAAGCTCATTATTTTAAATTAATCATATGTAATTGATGATGAAAGCAAGTAAATATCTTTGGATGATAAATCACAGTGCTTTGCAATTTTTTACAAGGGAAATCAATTCTGATTCAACAAGTAGCATGCAGATTTATTAATTTTAAATGACCAAATTTCACATAATACATTTTCAACAAATTATAGCCAAAGACCTAAAAATCTATCTTGAAGTGGAACAGTTTTGCTCATATCTTGATGATTGTTTATACAAGCTCAGCGAATTCAACTAGCTTTGTATCTGAAAAAATCATGTTTATGTATTCATGTTAGCATTTACTATACCCAGTTCCCAAAGGAGTAATTAATATCTCAACTTAGATCATCTCTGGCAGATGAAATCCTGTTTTTCACTAGGCATCTTAAGCTATTACTTTGTGCAGGTGTTAGAGGAGCAAAAGGTTCATCAGTTTCAATGTCTGGCACATGTGAGTGATGCCCAGGGGACTTAAAAGACAAGTTGAAGAGGCCTGCTCTCCCTCACTGGTGACACACTTCCATGCTGTTAATGGTCTCATTAGGCATACTACACAAAATGTGTGACTTACTAATTGTGGCCTCTCCTACGTGCAATTGTCTACACACATTTGTTACTCTTTGAAACATCAAGTAATTTTAAAACCATGGAGTCATTAGTGTTGCAGTATCACTATATTGTCACCAGAGAAACTGCTCTAGTTAAAGCCTTGATATTCTTAATTATACATTCTGAATTTTATCGCAAATGTGCTATGTAGCATCTAGTTTAAAAATTCTTATCCAAAAACAATAGGAAAATTTGCCTATTTTCTAGTAAATTTAAGAGTGAATTTACAAAAAATACCTTTGCAGCAAATATATTTTTTTTGGTCACAGAATTTTTGGCTAACAACAGCTTAAATGTTCCCTGATGTTTCATTATTCCTCAGTAACATGAAAAAAGCTATATTCTAAGTTCTTGAGTAGCATCTAGAGTAAAATTCAGAGATAATATGCACATCTACCGTCATTTGTTTATCTATTCAACGTGTCCATCTCTTCAGGTAAGTACATTTTTAATTTTTTTGTGTTTTTAATTAGTGCTGTTACCAAACAGGACCAGATTATATTTTAGTATTTTTTAAATCTTCTTTAAACAAAGGGTAAGTGTGATAATTTTCTGCCTCAAACAAAAGGTTTGAGAAAAATGTTAAGAAACTTAAAACTGAAATTTTAAGGGGTTTATATCTGAAATTTAAAAATAGTTTTAGCTGCCACTGCCACCATGTATTCCAGATAAATAAACATTTATATAAGTAAAGGTAGAGATAAAATCAGTGTATGTTTGCAAAAAGAATGAAAACTAAGTGTATTTCAAGAACAGTTCAGGTGCGCATAAAACAGAACCTTTTTTTTTTTTCCATGTCATTTAAATACTTGGTACAAATGTGTCAAACACTTTTATAGAGTGGGAAGATCATAATTTAAGCTGTCAAAGGGTGAAATTATTTTGAGAGGTTTCATCAGCAGGGGGTTGGAAACAGTTTAATGTAAGAGTGCCTGCAATTAATAGAGTTATATCTAGCCAGAGGGTTGATTTATTGTGCTACTGTTGTCTTTCTTTCTCTTTTCCCCACAACTCCACCCCCACTTTTGAAAATTCCTTTCATGAAGTCTATGCATCCTCAATAACATAAATCAGCATGAAGAGTTTACAGTGCTCTTAGGTATTCCTTCCTCTTTTCCTTCCAGGTATTACTAAATTAAGGCTTTGAGGTCAAATAGGTTTAATTTAATCTCAAGAGTGTACATTTGGCAGTAAATCAAGACCATTTATGTTGTATTTCTGATGATTTAAATTATTTTAAAATTGTTTTTGCATATGAACATTGAGAATTTGTCTCTCAAACAAACCCATTTTCCTGTAAGTGGTGTCTAGTCAATTTTGTATAGACAAGAAGATTTTTTTGCACTGCACAGGTAATAGGTTTTTTATGAAATTAATCAAACCCAGAGAGACAAAGAAAGAGTCTCAATGGAGCTTTCATTAAGAGATTGTGCCAGTTAAAATTCTTGTATAAGAGATTTTTTTATTATAAATTAGGTTCCCCAAATCTCTCCAGCATATTAGTGTCCTTCCTATTACTTATTAAGTACAGCTTCATTAGGATAATGAATCCAGGTGAGTAGAATCTTGGGAGAATAAATATCTGAAAATTTCAGTTTCTGAAAGACATGCTTTAAGCCATTGCTCATTCCACTCTATTCTTGCATCGGCTAGAAAAAGTTCCTTTAACATGGTACCATTGATTTAGTTTCCTGGCTTTGAAAACAGGAGTACTGACAGCAAATGTCTGAGTACTGCTGAATTTCCTGCACACTTCAGCCCTCTCATCTCATTTCTAAAGCACAGCCCAGAATTTTCCTCCTGACCAGGTCCTTTCTATTTTCAATCAGCACATACGGTGTGATATAGAATTGTCAGCTTTCAGCCACAACACAAGGAATGGATCTATCCTACACACCATGCCTACTGGACCTATTGGTTTTTCTCTTTTGTTTGAGTATGGCAATGCATCCTGCACAAAGATTGCAATCCTGAAGTACGAACTAGACACTAAACTCAATATTTCAGCATTTTCTCCTTTTTGGCTATGGGCTTCATTGAGGAACTCACCCAGTCTTCCTGCTGTTAAGGAGCTTTAGCATGTTTATATTACATTTTGTCCTATGCCTTTTATAATTCAATTTAATTAAAAGTATTAAAAACTATGGCAAATGCTTTTATTTGTCACTTGATTATATTAATCATGGTTATTATTAAGATCTTTGAGAGATCTTGGAAACAATGGACTGTGGAACTAGGGAAAATACATTAAGATCAGAGGCAAAAATAATGGTTTGACTTACTAGGACCTAAATTTTTTTTATGGCTTCACCTTGCAGTAAAATGACTTGATATTTTTCTGTGATGCATTTAAACCGGTTCTTTTTTTGACTGACAGTGTAGTTAGCTGATCCTTTTGCTCCCTTGAATGAACAAAAACAGAACTTCAGAAACTCAGGATGTGATAATGGAGATCATTTCTCCATAGACCTCAACCACCAACAGCTGGGTTGAGCAACTAGAAATGAGAAACTGCCAATGAGACAACAATAACAACAGCAGCAACAACTAATAATGCCCTGGGAAATTGTATGAAATTCATACCACCTAAAAAGATCTACCAGAATTATGTGTTCCAGAATCTTTGTTTTCAGATGGAGACAATTCAGAAAAAAATGAGAAGAAAGAAAAGAATAAAAAAGACCAAAGTTAGTTGAATGAAATGCAGAAAAGGCCTTTAAAAAGGAAGAAAAATTGTTTGATGTTGAAAAAAATATAAAAACCAGCTATAGTCATCATATGATTTTAGGAATGCATTCATTTAATAAGGCAGAAGATGTTAGTGTGTTTTTGTAGTCAAAAAACTTTTTGTTTTCTGAATACAAAAAAGAATTGGGACGAGTCTGATTATTACTGAAAAAGTAAAACATTGGTGGGAAGTGAGATGGTTTTGTTTCTCAAGCTTTTAGTGGGACTTTTTTAAGACTTTACTAGAAAGGCCAGGTAATTTCATACTGCAGGGCCTTTTTGCTTATGCCTCTTTACTACTCTGCCAGACAGCAACAAGGAACAAAACATCTTTCCAAAGCAAGTGAGGAGCAGATAAATGAAAATATTTACATCTGAATTAAATATTACAAGTGATATCATCTTATATTTTGTTCGGTTGGTTCTTCTTGGATTTGGGTAAAATTTTGTAGCAATAGAAAAAAACCCAGGTATATATTTTTTTTTATTCCATGCCGGATAGGGTGAAGATGGAGAAAATCCCAAGCGAAACGAAAGCACAGCTAAAAATATCTTACAAGGCCAATCCATTAAATATAATTATAACCATAATTTTCTTCTATGTACTATATTCGATGTACTACAAACTGTGTTCTATGTTTTAGGATGTCTCTCTGTACCCCAGATCCTCAGATAAGTTTGATTCTCAAATGGTTTGTCATCAGCACTGAGAGTTTTAGGGTTTCTGTTTCACCCCTCCCCCTGCAGTCTCCAATACGGTAGATTTAATTTTCTATTTTGTGTGGAAAAAACCACCATAGTTTTGAAAGTTTCACTATTCATAAATAGATAGTGAAGTTTAAAGTGTTTTGTTTTTTTTAGTGCCCTCCTCTCCAACAAATTACAACAGCCTTCTTGCAGTTTCCATCAAAACTCAGTCTCAGAATTTCACTCTCGGCATGTAAATGTAAACTCTCCTTTGTAAGGATTATAAATTAAAAATTCCTCCCATTAATACTGTAGTCATTAGTATTGTAGCAGTGATTAGAATACCCCAAATCCTCTTATGATACTGTTAGAAACAGCATATGATAATATTTACATAAACAATTATTAGATACATAAATCAAGATTTTTACTTATTTCAAATATGGCTAATTCTTCTTGAATTATTGTATTTAAAATCCTGTGTCTTTTAGTAGAGAAAGTTTTTGGCTTAATATTTACAATAGCAATATAAATTATATTTAGTTCCCAATGATATTTTTAGGCACTCATTGTTTAATTTAAAAAATGCAGTAATAACCTTTTATAACACTTTCATAAAGACAAAGAATAGGTTATTTTTAAAAAGATATATTTTCATTTTTTAAAAGACTGTATTTTAAATTTAAAATGTTACATTTTTAGTAGCTTTTCGATTAAGAATGATACTTGAGCGATTAATGAATTACAGACCATTGTATAAGAAATGGAACTTAAGTCTTTGAAAGGTGTATAGAACTCACCATAATCATAATCTAGATTTTTAATTTTTCATTTATTGTGTCTGCAAATTTATTGTTAATTGAATGATGATTTTTCATTTTATCTATTAAATTAGTGTTTTATTTTTGTAGCTTTAGTCCATATTGGTTAGATTGATACTTTTAAAGTAGGAAAATAATTTTTTGAAAGTAAAAGTAATATTTTTCATAAGCATGACCTTTTGATAGAAACACTTGTGTTTCCATAAATTTCTGAAGAAAACTTGTATTGTAAACTCCTGTGTTCTTCAAAAATTGTGGATGTCAGAAAAAAACTTTGCATTATTTAGCAGTTCTTAATGAAAATCAAAATTTTTCCAATTGCTTCTATCATTCTGGATTATACAATACCACCAAAATACTGTAAACTGTTATTTGAATGCTGCCTGTATCAGCTGCCAATTTTTGTTGAAGCTTCTCTGCCTCATAACAGCATCCAACAGCAAGGGGAGCTCTAAGACAAGTTGGAGTAAACTGAGAAACTTTTGAGAGAAGATTAGAAATGCTGTCAGGAAAAGACAGAGTTTGGAGAAAAGATTTGGAATGGGGGAGGGACATAGCTGTTATTCACCATAAGTGAGGCAGCCAGAGGTGTTTACCAAGTACATGAGAGAGATTAAAAAAGTGTGGGAGATTATAAGAAGCAGCCAAGTGCCTAAATAGAAATGATCCAAGCACTTTGAAAAAAATCAAACTCGCATCTGAAGCAAGATGTGCCAAATAACTAAGGAAACCACTAGATATGGTATAGTGGGTAGAGAGTGTTTGAAGTAAATAGTAAATCAGATGTAGATTGATCTAGCCAGGATATAATAGCGCCCATGAATTACAAATATAATTTACCTTCATGTAAGAGAAGAAGAGAAAAAGGCCATATGAAGGTATGTTATACTGACATTCAGTGAAAGGCATGAAGATTGTACTGACTAATTTTGTCTACAAAGAAATATTCTCTCATGAACATGGCAAACCAGTCCATTTTTCTGGAATTCTTTTTATTAAGTTCAAGATGGTAACTTCTGACCCAAATTAGAAATAGTCTGTGATCCAGCAAGCACCAGATTTGTAATAGCCTATTAATTGCCATTGACATTAAGGTTCTAAATGAAACATTTTAAGAGTGGTTCCTGTTACTTAAATTTGTATCTAGCATTTAGATAAATGAATAGTAGAGCACTGGGAAATATTGATTGTACAAAATTTTTTGACCTGCGCTGATTTTGAATTTATTTTGCACATCCAGCTTTTTTTGCCCATCTGGCTTTATTTCTAGCCACCACAACCCATATTGTGGGATGTAGCAAGGATGCCTTTCCTGATCAAACACTGCTTTGCTCACAAAGACGACATACTTTGGCATATGGGAAATACATGAGTAGAGACATTTATCATCTGACTGCAATGGTAGACAAGATTTGTTATTCCAGTGTGGATGCAAGAGGCAATTTTTGTTAAGGCAGGAAGAAAAGGGATAGCCCAACCAGAAGCAGAAAGGAATCTATAGCTCTATCCTACCTCAGTGCGTGGATCATTAATTAATCCTGAAGATGTACATTTACACTGTAGCTTGCTTTGTTGCTAGCTTGTAACAGATGAAAATTCTGAATTTGATGCAGCCTAAACATCCTGAACTGAAAATCTAAGAGTTGTTTTTATAAAGTGAATTTTTTCAGTCCAAATGAAGATTTATTAGAATACTTACCAACCTTGCACTAAGGTTGAGCTAAAAAATATAATGATAGATGTACTAAAATTAGTTGAGCATGCTACTGTGTTAATGCCCAAACTTGTGCTTCCTATAGCATTTGTTCTATTTACATTAAACTTTTTGTTTTGGTTTGGTTTTTTTTTTGTTTTGGTTTTTTTTTTGGTTGTTTTTTTTGTTTGGTTGGTTTTTTTGGTTTTTTTTTTTTTTTTGGGGTCTAAGAAAGGGATTCTTCTTGTTTGATATCTGAAAACTGCAGAAATTTTATTTTCTTTTTCTTTCCTGACTATGGTTACTCAAGATTGGCAGAGTGAGAAAGCATATTTGGTTAGAAAGTAAAGTCGCAAATTTGGTTAGAAAGTAAAGTCAAAGCAAAGTAAAGAACAACAAGGAAAAAAACCCCAAATACTAATCAAAATTAATTTGTCTCATGTTCAAGTCAAACATTTATTTTAGGAAGCCAAACATTCTCTGGAAAATAATATGTACAGTGCCATTTAAAGAAAAAAGAAACATGCTGTCACAAGGCAGGAATGACTTCACAGCAAAGATAAAAATTAATTTTAAACTGCAGGAATTATTAAATAGAAATGGCTAGCACTAATCTTACAGTACAGAAGTGTGAGTGGTGAGCAGGACAGAAGGATTCAATGAGCTGATTTTTTTTTTCCCACATGAAACATGGTATAGGGAAATGTACATTCAAATTTATATAGGAAAGTTTGCTACTTTCCTACAGTTTTACAGGAATAGAACATTTTGGGCTAATACTTCTAGTTAAAAAAATTCTTAGCTACTGGTAGTATCTGACAGATGCTGTGGATTGTAACATAAGGAAAATGCTTAGGGTGAGTTTATCTGAAATTTTATCACGTGTTTAGAAGGTATATACCGCAAAAAATAATTAGATCCATTCAAATTTTTACCACCTGGGTATTTGTCTGTGAATCCCAGTTCAGAATGATCAAATATATCTATTATGTAGCCATCAGCTCAATAGTAGTCCTAGCTAGGGCATGATGTCCCAGTCACAATGTACTGGCTTGATACATTAAATAATCTGTGAGACATCTCTAGGAAATGCACTATATTCTTAGTGTTCTGAGGTGTCAATTGATAAAGATCTTACCATTTACTCTGCAGTTCTGAATTACCACAGAATTAGTTTGGGCTTCTTGAAGCTGTGGTGATTGTATCAAAAATATTCTCTTAGACTGAGGTTGCTTGTTTTGATTGTGTTCTTAGATTTTATGTTGGTTTGCGGTTTTTTTGTGGGAATGAATTTTTTTGTTATCTTGTTTTGTTATATTTTTATTATCTATCTTGAGAATACAGAAAAGATTAGAAAAAATCATGAATATTTAAAGGTGATGTTTCAATTCAACTAGATTTTGGAATAGATTAGGATTCACTTTATCTTCTCCTCTTTTCCTGATCATAAGAAATATTCTTATAGATAGGAGCAGTAGCAAATGTAGTTCACCAACTTAATAAGGAACTCTCATCACTTTGGTCTGTTTATTTAACACGTTTCCAAAAATCAAAAGACTGTTATTTTACTAAATTCCAGCAATCTGATGATTTCATAAATGGTTTTAAAATTTATTTTAGATTTGCATTGATGTCATTTAGCATGTAATGCTATTTCAGAAGGAATGCACAGATAAGGGAATGTTATTTTGACATTTATTTGATGTAACAAACTGAGAAAATCAAAAATAATCTTTCAGACATTGTTAGGTGTCTAATCTGACACTTAAAAAAACCCATAGATACATTTACAGTAACACTGTGGCCTGTACTTCATTGAGGCATTTAAAGACTATCAAAATGTTAAGAAATATTTTAGTTACGAAAAAGAAACTGAATGTGATAATGAGTGAATTGAATAAAAAATAAGAAAGTTGAAGAGGAATATAGCTGCCTATGAGCTGGGTTACGAGGCTGAACCATGTCTCGTTTTGAAATTCAATGTAAAGGTGAGGAAAAAAAATGAATAGGCACTTTGAATTTTCATTTGA
The DNA here is from genome assembly GCF_963513975.1 of Fringilla coelebs. Lineage (NCBI taxonomy): Eukaryota > Metazoa > Chordata > Aves > Passeriformes > Fringillidae > Fringilla > Fringilla coelebs. The sequence goes on along the minus strand of NC_140032.1, from coordinate 21,440,725 downwards.
GCATTTTAAGCTTTATTCAAGTCTTTTCATTTCCACAGTGTGTTAGTGTGCTAATTTTACTGGCAAATTAAAATGTCCAGATATTTTTTCTCACAACCTGATTGTGTTATTCTCAACCAAGAGAGAATGATTGGTTATAAATTTCTATTTACTTTTAGATATACTTTTTACAGGAGCATGTAGTGCTCATAGGACAAGGGCTAATGGCTTTAAACAGGAAGAGTAAATTTAGATGTGATATTAGGAAGAAATTCTTTATTGTGAGGGTGGTGAGACACTAAAACAGATTGCTCAGAGAAGCTGTGGATGTCCCATCCCTGGATGTGTTCCAAGTCAGGTTGAATGGATTTCTGAGCAACCTGGTGCAGTAAAAGGTGTCCCTGCCTGTGACAGAGGGCTTTGAGCTAGAGGGTCTGGAGCATCACTTCCAATCCAAACCATTCTATGGTGACTCAATACCATAAACTGTTTGGAAAATTAAAATATTTTAAGAGATAAGGCATGAAAAAATGTTTGACAGATCCGCTTTTAATAAATTCCATCATTCCTACTCTCAGTTTCTAGGGAAGAATTTTTTCTTTATCTCAGAGTCTTTTACTGGCATAAAATCCCATTTTATGTGAAAGAACTGTGTTGAAAATGTATATATCTTGAAGTTATTTCCTCATATATTTCTGTAAGTAGGAGGGGGTTGTGTGGGTTTTTTGGGGTTTTTTTGGGGTTTTTTTTGGGTTTTTTTGGGTTTTTTTAATTTATTTATTTATTTAAAGCACAATGCATTTTATATTCAAAACAGGATTCATTTAAGACTGGATGAAAAATATTTTTTTGTCTTTTTTGCCCCATGTAAGGGGCAAAGGAAGTAAGTAATCTCTTGTTTCAGTAACTATAAAGCAAGAGAAATCACTGCAATCTAGGTAGCCATAACTGAATCCTACCTTTGTTTTACTGATCTTGGAAAATGCGACCTTGGGCCTCTCTTCTTTCTTGTGACAGGTTCTTCTTTTGAATAACTTCAGGATTCTTCTGCCTTCTCCTACAATATGCCTTTCCAGTTAGCTCAAGTGATGGATTCAGACTCTTGCCTTCCTATAAATTTTTTGCTTGCTAACGTACGTCAGGAAAGAATTCTCTGGCCAAACCAGTTCCCATGGCTGCCAGCTCAGACTCACTGACTTTGAGTCTGCTGACCCTGAGCACTCCTTGGAGACTAAACCAGTAGGCTCATTTAACACTCCTGTTACATGTAACTTGTGTCAAAAGGTCTCTACTACCAGTAATAATAGCAGGGAAACTGAAGACTAATTTTTCCTTAGTCATAGGTTCTGTTAAGGAAATGGTTACTTGATTTGAAAATAGAAATAAATGCAAACAGCACAGTCTGTGTAGGCAAGTAGCTGACAGAAAATATAGAAAACTGGGATGTTCATATATGTTATGTGTCTAGGCAGAGTCTTCCTGCAGAAGAATAATTTCTTGGAGCAGTATTCCAGAAAGCAGTTTTCTTCTGTGATGAAGCTGTTGTCAGTCTCTGAAAACATTCCTAGCCTGGCACAGAGATTTGCCTCCTTTTGGAGGCACATCTACTTGCAAAGCCACAATGTAATATTCCATAATATCTAAGTACTGCCTCTTCCCACTCTCAATGCACTGTTATTTTTAAACTGAATCAGCGCCTTAATTTTATTGCTACAGTAGACTTCCAAAAAGATATTATACACAGGGGGCAGTGAAGCTGGAGGCGTAGGAAGAAGTCACTGGGAATGAAAAGGCTGAGAGCTTTTAAAGAGGGCAACTCATGAAAGACAACATATAGGTAAATCAACATTCTGAAATTTCTCATCTTTATCATTTTTACTCCCTGGAGGCTACTGAATGCAAGTGTACTTCTTTATCTTTCCCTCTGCTTTCCTCTACACAGCTGGAATACAGTGTCTAGTTCTGGGTTCCCTAACACAGGAAAGATGTATTATACTGGAGCAAGTCCAGGACAGGACCACAATTATGATTAAGGATCTGAAGTATCTTTGATAAAGGGAAAGGCTGGAAGAGGTGAAAATATTCAGCTAAAAAAGAATGGTCTCAGGGAGAATTCTATCAATATGTTCAATTCATTGAAGTAAGAGATTTTTTTACTACAATAGGGAAATTTAACCATTGCTTTATGCAAGAGAAGTAAACCTAAGTACTTTTCTTTATATGTTTCCTTCCTGCAGTAGTTAATGAAGTATGGTGAATTTAGGTTGAGTTTCCAGTAATTTTGATTTTTATTTTTTGAATGTTACATATTAATGAAAATTGCATAATTTTACCCCAAATTTCAACAGTTTAGTATGTAGCAATGCTAGCTTTTTCAGTGTTATGATTGGGAATTTAAAATAATTTTATACATTTGCTACCTTTATACCAAATTTAAGTGTCTCATGTGGGAGTAGTAAATCAGTGTGTTTTATCCAGTGGGACGTGTAACCAAACAAGGACAAACAGTTCTGTTATAGTTAAGTGACTAAAAGTCTGAATTAATACTGTCTGTTTACTGCAATAATATTGACCTCATGTAGTCTGGCTGTGTCCCTAATTCTGGGATGGTTAAAAAAAAAATATTAGTGTGAAGAAACATGTTACTTTGATAATGGAATTCACTTCAGATACATTTGTATTAAACATTTTGCACCTGAATCTAAGGCTTGTTGGCATAAATTTCATTGTGCTCTTCTGCTTTCGTGCCAAAGAGAAGCAGAACATATTTCAGATACAGTAGTAGGTTTGTACTGGCAATTCATGGTAGATAATAAAAATGCTGAAAATAAGAAAGTCTAGAATCAACAACTGGGAAAAGAATGTAACATTGATGAAAAACTTGTGAACGATGACAAGATTTTCATATACAAGTTCATGCTTCCACATCACAAAAGATCAAGAAATATTAAAGAAACAGAGCTTAACATCAGTGAAACAAAAGCAATCAAAAAAATTACTCAGTAAGTTTATACTAGTGGTTGTTTTTTGTCTGTTTGTTTCGTAATAGCTGTGTTTTTTTCTCCAGCCTCCTGAAAATTTATGGCAAGTTGTTTTCTAAGATGCAATTACTGACTGTGTGGACAGCTAACTGAATCTGGCAGTGCTTTGTAGCACTTTCCAGTCATTTGTTAGTGATGGAATCTTTTATCTTTTTCTGTAAGCATTTACTTCCTATTTTCCGAAAATTTGTGTTATGAATAAAAGTTCACAGGCATTTGAAGGAAACTACTTGAATTCAAACAAAGGCAGCAGGAGACCTGTGTTAATGAGCAAGAAGATCCTGACTGAACTCAGATGTATAAAATGAGATATAAGATTCCAAAGCAGGGGCAGGTGAGTCAGAAGTCTAAAGATGCTGTCCTGTCTTGTAGGGATGGGGCTAATAAAGGCAAGGCAAATCTGAAGTTAAACCTTGTGGAAAAAGACAAAAAAAGGATTCTAGAAGTTTCAAACATCCAATTTTATTAAAATATTGAAAAGATAGGGGTAAAAAAGAAGACCAAGACAACAATATTATTCTGAGGGCCTAATTGTACCACTTTTTTCCTTCTCTTTTTCTAATTGCCTTAAACAATTTGCCTCTTCTTTGTTCCTGAATTATTTCCTATGTTTGCCAAGCCTGCTGAGAGTCTCACAAGAATTGAGTCAGTTTTTCAAAAGACTTTTGAAAGTAAATAAGAAATATTGTCCTACTAGATAAGCTCAGGGAGGGATTAATTTTTTTTGGAAGAATATCATCTAGAGATGCACCAGACTGAGAAATTATCATGTATATGACTGTTGTGTATACATTGAGGAAAAAAAAAATAGTAATTTTAAATTAGTAAGGCCTGATATTTTGAGAAGCACAAAGTGATATTTGCAGTTTTGATAAACTCAGGTTTTACTGAATGTTTTTACAAAAAAAGATCTAGAGAAAAGCTTGAAATAAGGTAAACAGGTAGCCCAAAATTAAGAGGAATATTATGGGTTTTTTACTGATAGGATGATAGGCTAATTTGTTTTAAGGGATCTGGAGTCACCCAGTCTAACCTCCTCCTTACACTGGATTTATCTGAGTCTTGTCTAGGTGATTTCTAAGCACCTCCAGAAACAGATCTCGAAACCTCACCAAATTTTTTTGAGTAGACTGTTCTAGGGATTGGCCACCATCAGGAAGGAAAAGTTTCACCACAGAACTTCCTCTGGCGCCTGTTGACCTTTTGTAATATCTTCACAACCTTGCTTATAAGTGTTGGGAAATCCAGAGTTGTTCTAGCAACAGAGGAGGAAACTTGGTCTGATCTGGAGCCTGTAAGCGTGCACTTGTGTGAGCAGAGGAGAGAGTGGCAAGAAAGAGGAAGAGAGGGGTGTCAGTGAAGAAAAAAAAGGTAGAATTTAGCAGGATTCAAATATACTCAGAACATATCATGGCTTATTCCTCTGGTAACCCTATAAAATCTAACTACACTTTTGAAAAATCCCTGTATTCTTTCTGGAAACAAGGCTGTTATTTTTTTAAAGACCTCAAGAGAGAACTGGGTGTTTCTCTTTGTCCTGTTGCTATTAACTATACTGTAAGAAGCAATTTCAGTGTAGTCAATGCACCAAGAATGCAGCTCTGTAACTCTGTAACTTTTGCTCAGTCATGTATGCCTCTTCCTATAAGTCAGTACATTAAAGTAAAGAATAAGATGTAGAAATGTCCTTTTTTTTTCCAGAGATTCCACTTCAGGAGAAAGCAGTAAAACATATTTAGTGGCATTCCTCAACAGCAATTTGTTGTATAAGAAAACTGGCATTGATTTTTCTGACAAATATGCCTCTCTCTCTCTCTCTCCAGTGTTCCATAAAAATCAGCACCACTAGCAAAAGGATTGAAGATGCAAAGCAGAGCGTACACAAGTGTAAAATAAGGTTAGCTCTTCCGCATCTATTCCCTTTTCATCAAGGTGTGGAACCATTTACTTCCTGTGATAGGTGATAAAATCTGGAGTTTTACTGGAAAATGTGTACTGTATTAATTTGGAATCTCCATTGTTAAAACAAATTGTTGCTGGTTTTATTTATTTATTATTTTCAGCATGATTTTTTTTTTCCTGACATGTAAATTTTTTTGATAAAACTTAAATACAAAGCCTAAAAAGAACAGTATACAGTAGCAACATTTGCATAACTCAAGACTAAAATTTTTAACAAAATTTTAACAGACAAAAATTTTTACTTTTTTTGTATTGCAAAATAGTAGCGTTTTGTTAAGAAACTGAAATGGGAAATATATTTTTGCTCCAAATTGATTTTTTTTTTTTTGTTCTAACCATGAAATATTTTTAACCTGTTCAGTAAGGTATTAAACTGCATTTATCTTTTACTATATACTTTCAAATATTTCAATTCTGGTTTTCCATTCTCTGCTGACTTATGTTTCCTGGAGAAAAATACTCATATAATTAGTTTTTTTTCAGTAATACTGAAATATTTTATAATGAAAATTTTCACAAGAACATATTTACACATTTTTCATACTACTTCCATAATTGCAACATTTTTAACCCCTGATTTTAAATGTATCATCAATTTATATCAATACAAATGCTAAAAATATTTTCAGAAATTTCATCGACCATAGGGTAGTCGTGTGAGAGTTTTTTGTTATTTTCACATACTTGAGTATGTTGAAATAGCAAGGAACAAAGGTAATTTTCCTTTAATTTCCTATCCATATGGACAGTGAATTTTAGAGCAACTGAACAAGATTTCACAGCAGTACATGGAGAAGAATGCCATTTATTTTCCATAACACTTTATAGACCATGATTTTGGATGCAGTACATTCCTACCTGTAGACCTAAAGCTATTGCCAATTGAATTAAGTTGAAGAACATGCAACCAACAGAATGTGGAATTTTCATTTTGTTTTAGTTTTCTTGAACAAATGTTCATAGAATCATAGCACAGGATGGTTTGGGTTTTAAAGTGACTTTAAAGATCGTGTAGTTCTAACCCCACCTGCCACGGTCAGGCACACTGGAACAGGTTTTCCAGCAGATGCAAATGCTGAAAGTAATTGCACAGGCAAAGAAATGTGTGAAATAAATTGGCAGGAGGCAAACCCCTTAAAACATGCTTAGTCCTTCCATAATTAAGACCTGTAGGCAGAAATCCTGCTCCCACTGCAGTAAGTGACATACTATAAATTGGATTTAACTTTTCCATATATCAAAGTTAGGATCTCCCTATTAAGGAAGATCAAAACAAGCCCAAAGTGGTTTTGTATGAGTGTTTAGCAGGATAAAATTCTATTAAATCCTGTAATTTCCATTTCTTTTTTTGCAATAAAGTTCTTATTCTTTCTTAGTTCTGTAATCACAGAGGTGCTACAGGCACTGTTAGCAGGTCCTCTCAAAGGCAACTGGAACTCCTAATGTCTTTGCACATTAACCACCCCTGCTATCAATAGCTTTTTACATAAACCAAATATACACACGCATACAGGACTCAGTTCACTGGGGAAAGTATAAAAATGCCCAAGTCTTCCCAATTGCTGCCATTCAAACCTCTCACTCACACAAAAATACCACACACCCTGGCCTCACCAGCTGTTGGCTCCAAGAGTTACAGCCCATGTGAGCCATTACCTCTTGTCTAGTTGCCTGCAGTTTGACCTTGCAGAGCTCATACATAGCAGCAAGATTACAAAGAAAAAATAGTTCAGAAAAGGATTTGATAATACTTCAGTTATCAGCATAAGGCTTGGTGCTCATATCTGCTCACATGAAGAGAATTGCTTTATGTCTTCTCTGTGTTTTCACATCCTTTTCCCTACTCAGCCCACCCCAATTCAAGCCCTTCCTCATCTTTGGTCCTTTCACCAAACATCTCATAGTAAATTTTATGATGGGCTGTCACAATGCCCCTTCTGGTATCACATAAGTTTTTTACAGTCCTTCAAGACTCCTTAACTACCTCAAAATATTGTGATAATCACATTCCAGTTCTCATCAAGTACTAAGTCAGACTGACCCTTGCAAGGCTGTGTCTGGGTAATGATTTGTTTAGTGGCCCATCAGTCAGTGGCTGAAGAGTTTTAGTTTTTTGTTCTTGCTCCATTATCACCTGCTTATTAATTTCTGTGTCTCTAATTTCTCCGTTTCCTTGCTTTTTGTTATTTCTTTCATACAAAATAGTCCTTTAAAAGGTAACAAAATGCGTTAGAATGTTCCACATACCCGTACAAAAAAATCAAAAATAAAGGAATATTAATACATAAAAATGGGAAAAATAATTTTAAAAAGAATGAAATTAAAATAACAGGACAAGTAGCTTAGCACCAGCTAAATTTTAGGACTGAAAACTACTTCATGATAAGCAACTAAATTTAGTAGTCACTTAAAATTATTCACCATATTACTCATCTGAATGGTCCCATCATTTTTGTGAGTATTGGGAATGAGGAGTTTTGAGAGACATCGCTTACATTGAAATAAGGAAGAGAAATACAAAAAACCAAGAACAGTTCAACCTAATAGAACTAAATAATATAAGTACAAAAAGCAGATAAGAAGCAATGTGTTGAAAAGAGAATCATTCTGCCCTCTATCAACGTTGCAGAATAATGAATATATCTTTTTGATGTTTGTCCTCAATTTGCAATCTTCAGACTTGAGGCAGCAAAGACTAGCACCCATGTAATACCATTAAAATTTCATGGGCACCTAAACATAAGAAATCCCTTGTGAAAGTCTCTAGATAGGAGGAAGACAAAGAAGGAACATGGAAGTTAAATAACTTAATGAATGCTAAGTTAAAAAAAAAAATGCAACTGCAAATACTGTGGTAATCCATTGCTGACTTGGCATGACAGACAATAGAGGATTTCACTGTAGGTCATTGAAAGGTAACCAGAACATGTATTTTGTAATGGGTTATTGTCCTAATTTTGGCTAGGACAGAGTTAATTTTCTTGGGGTGAATGGGAGGGTGTAGAGCTTGGAGATGGTGGGTGCACCTAGGTTGTTATTCTACGCCACTCGTATAATCTCCAGGGGATGGAAATAAGGGATTCTCATTCCCAAGAAGGAAGGGAGTGCAGAAGGCCTGGAGGGTTCTTTGTCTCAGAAAGCCGTGTGGCACTGGTCAGACTCTGTGAGCATTTTGCCCTCTTCTATACACTGTTGTGATTAAGACTGCTGCTGTTGCTGTCCATTTTCTTATCTCATTGAGGTTTCCAATATTTTAGTTATATTTATATGAAGTTTATTTAATATTAATTCATGTGGCCAATGCCACATAATGAAACAAATGTAATATCTCTATAAAATAATATCATATTTTTTTAGAACCTTTCTAGAATGAGATGTGTTCTTATAGATCAGATGAAATGGAAAAGGAGCTAATTCAGCTACTACAACTGGGAGACAAGTTTTTCTCTCTGGAGAATATTGTCACTGAAGGACAAAGATAGAGGTACAAGGCAGATATACTCCCCACATTGTACCTTTCCAGGTTCTTACAGTCTTTGTCTTAATACCTTCTTCAACAGAGATTATTGCATTCTGTTTCAATAGCCCTTGATGGACTTTTTGTTAGTAAGTGTCTAATTCAAGTTGAAGAACCTGCAACCATTGATACTGTCGGTCTGTGACATCCAATGGCAATTAATTCCACAGTTGAATAAGAAAAAAATAAATGTTGTTTCTTTAAGACTGCTACGGAATGAAAACTGAAATGTAAGGACCACCCTTCTAATTTTCAAAGAAATAAAATTGTGTCAGATTCCATAATTATGTATGTGTCCTCATTCAGCCCTTTCCTTCTATTATTCAGGTAAATGCTCACAGATTTTTATCAACATTCTCTTCCAGTATCCATTTTTTTATCATTTCTAGCTTCTTTTGTTAAACCATGTCCTTCTTTTGGTGCCCAGAATTGCATGTAATGTGATTATGAATCCACACATTTTACTTAGGTTTCTTATTCTACATTCTGTTCCATTCGTGAGGCTTTCTGACATTCCGTTTGCCCTAGAGGCTCCTTAAGCAGAGAGAAATTTGTTTGACATAACTCACAGAGAATGGTGGTTCTGTATTTCAAATGCTTCTCTCTGAAATGCAATGTCTTCTTTTTATGTGTATGAAATGAAGGAAAACAAGTATTTTAGTGGTTTCAGTATAGTTGTGTATACATACATATCTATACAGATATACAAAAGATGTATGTGCATATATAGCACGAAACCCACCAGATATGACAGTACAAAAATCCTGATAGAAAGAATTTATGCTCCTGGACCTTTGGCAGTGTAATGAAAAGGAAGCAGTTTGGCTAAACAATATTTTCCAAACCTTGCAATTCTTCTATCAAAATCTATTCACAAAATATTAAATATTAGCAATTGACAATAATTTAGACATGGTTTTTAGATGCTGCATTTCTGTTTAGTGAGTAAAATAATGTATCATTTAAGGCAAAAACTTCCACCTGTGTGACAAAGGTGGTTGCCTGTTTTCATTTAGAGTTACTGTTGAAGAATACCTCCTGCTAAAACAAGTTGTAGCTGGCTGATTTTATGTTGAAATGCTTTAAAGTTAATCCTTTGACACAGGACAAAAAATTAATTCCTCAGTATCTAGGTCATCTCCATAATCTTTTATCAGTAGTATAATTATTTTTATGCTTATATAACACATGTTAAGGGAACCAAGCTTAAATAGCAATTTCTGAGATCTATATTGTAATGTAAAATTGATTTCATCACTGAAGACTCCATTAAGAATTGCAGTTGGGTTTTTTACCAGCATGAACCTCTTCCTCTTGTTAGATAATGTTACACATTTTTATTAACATTTTATATATTTTTGAGGAATATTTCTACCCAAGGGTATAAACTTTAAGCATTAAATTGCATGTATACCATCTGAAATTGTTCTTCTCTGATGTATTAAGATTGCAGTTCTAGTCTCCTAAATCATAATCAAGTAACTTATGTAACATAATTATGTAACTTGTCATATCCTGCAAAGTTCCTGATTCACTACACAATAGCTTTGTCTAAATAATTATTAAAAAGTTAGAAATTATTATTGTACCATTAGCTCTTTTATCTCTCTAACACGCATAAAATTCATACCTTTTGGACAGATGTATCATATTTAATTTTTTCCTGGTATTCATGGATTAAACAAAATCTAAGGCATCTCTACATTAATTCCTGTGAAATTTTGTCTGAAGATTTTAGAAAACCCAAATGGAGAGGAGAAAATTCTGAAATGTGAGTGTCTGTGTTTAAAAATGTTAGCTAGCTGACATCAACGATACCTTTTCTGAAGTTGTTTCTGAGGAATTGGTGTCATAAGATACACATGACTTTCAAAGAGAATTCCCACAGATTCTTTGTGTCTTGGTTTATTTTAATTCTTTGCCTTCTATTCTCTCTCCCCATACAGCTATGCAAAGTCACAGTGTTAGGGACAGGGAAAAGTTCCCTTGATTCATTGCATGAGTTAATATGGATGTGTTTGGGTTTTCAAAACTTTTTACTTTGAATTTGAGGACAAAAGTGGAGTGAAGAGAATAAAATGATGAAATCCCATATACAGTTTTTAAGGGGTATTGGGATCAGAGTTTTTTCAATATCTTTGCTGGTGACTTGGACAGTGGCACTTACTGTGTCCTTGGCAAGTTTGCCAACACCAAACTGTGTGGAGGGAAGGGATGTCATCCACAGGGACCATGATGGGACCTGAGAGGTGGGCCTGTAGGAACCTCATGAACTTTAGAGTCCAAATGCAGAGTGCTGCACGGGGGTCAGAGAATTACAAATAGATTCTCAGAGAGAATGGATTGAGAGTGGCCCTGAAAGAAGGACTTCAGGGTATTGGTGGATGTTGGCAGCTCTACGTGATCTGACAACGTACACTTGCAATCCAGAAAACCAACCATGTCCTGGGCTGCACTAACAGAAGACTGAATGGAGGGAGGTGATTCTGCCCCTCTACTCAACTCTTGTGAGACACTAACTGAAGTGCTGTGTTCAGTTCTGGGGTCCTCAGTGCAGGTGGGACATCAACGTGTTAGGGCGAGTCCAGAGGAGGGCTACGAATATGATCAGAGGGCTGGAGCACCTCTTAAATGGAACAAATTGAACTGGTTGGGAGTGTTCAGCCTGCAGAAAAGAAACTTGGGGGAGACCTCATGTTAGTCTTCCATTACCTAAAGACCCAAAAGAAGGCTGGAGAGGGACTTTTCACAAGGACATAGAGTGATAGGAGAAGGGGTAGGTTTAGATTAGACATTAGGAATCAAGTCTTTACTGGTGACAGGAGTGAAGTGAGACATCAGAATAGGTCACCCAGAGAAGTAGGGGAAGCCCCATCCCTGGAAGTGTTCAAGGCCAGGCTGAATAGGGCTTTTAGCAACATGCTCAGTGACTTTATCCATGGAAGGGGGATTAGAAACAGATGATCTTTAAGGTCCTTTCCAACTCAAACACTGGCAGTCCAAAGATGAAGGAATATATAAAGATTCTAAATTATTGGACATTACAGATTAATTTCAAGAGCAAATATCTTAAAAATAAATACTTTAAAATTAATTTCAAATTTCAGTTTTCCCCTCACATTGATCCTCCAGTGGTAATTTTATCATTCTGTATACAAAAAAACAGAAGTTAAAGAAGCAAGAAAATTATTCAAAACCTGGCATAGTTAAAAGTGATTTCTAAAAACGAGTTCTGACTTTTGATGGGGAAACAGGAATGTAGTCAGTTGTGGTTTTTTTTCTGCAGCACAACTACTTAAAATTGATTCAAGGCATCTTCCATTTTTTTTTTTTGGCCTTCAGTTCAGATACTCTGAAGCTAAAATAGAAGTACTATAATGGCAAAGTCAGACCATTTTGTTTGTTTGTTTGTTGTTTTTTTAAGTTGCCAGCTTATAAAACAATTAAAATACAAAATCACAGCGAGCCTGAAATAATTTCAGCATTAGTAGTTTGAAGTCAAAGAAAATATAAAAATATGCATTTCTTATTGTTTGGTCATGTGAATAATAGACATTTACTCCATCTAAGATGACTGATGTGGGTTTTTCCAAACTATATCAATATAGTAATTTTATTTTCCAGAAATTATGATGTCATCTTCTTATATGTTTCTTGGTCATTTTTACAAAATAAAAAAAAAAGTAGTGAGCTTATTCTTCCTTGGCATTTGTTCTTAATTATATTTTTGTAATCAGGACTTGTCTTGTTTTCTCCAGTCTTGCTTATTCTTTTGGATTATTCTGGTTGAATCAGTCAACTACACACCTGCTCAATCTTACACATATTAATGCATTTTCCTGTAACTTTTTTATACAACCTTATTTCCCTTTTCTCCTTTTGGACAATGGATATTTAAAATATATTAATGCTCAGCTGCTACAAAAGGTTTTTAGTGTTAAACAATAGTTACTGGTTACAATGTTATTGTAACATTACAAAGTGATTATATTAACTGAGAGTTTAAGTCAAACACATTATAATATTTTTTATTGTTCTTCTGTTCTGTCAGAGCAATAAGCCTTTGCTTTGGTGGCAATCACCTGCTGCATGATATTGGACAAAACACTTCATATTTGTCTCTTCTTGCCATATCAGTTTCTATGTATAATTCACAGGCACATTACAATTTATGTCAAATTTCTGGAGCAGACTGTCAGTCAGAAGGTGCTTGTAGAGTGTTTGTTGAAGTCATGCAGCCCAAGCATTCTTTATACTTCTGATACTGGTATTTATATAGTTAATACATTCTTTAACCTCAAAAAATTCTATTGATTCTGCTTTACGTACTTGGGTATTTAATTCTGTTTAATGTATTCAAAATATTTTAATCCCCTTTGTGTTGTCCTTTCTTTGGTAATTGAGAATCCATTTCTACTACCAAATGAGAGGCTCAATTTTATTTCAGTCAAGTATGAAGGACAGAACATGGAAACTTCACGCTTTGCTTATTATTTGGGCTGTTTCATACTTAGCCTCATAACAGTCTTTGATCTTCCTAGTGTAATATCCTTGCACTATATTGGGGATGAAACAGAACCACCCAATTTAAAATCAGTGGCTCCCAATGCACAGGTAATTGGGTCTAAATAATTTCAGACCCACTTACACCTTGCAGCCACATCTATCAAAATGACTTGGGAGAGTTGCATAGATGACTGAATAAAACTAAACTCTCCTAGTGCACTGGTTAACACTACTACCAGAAAAAGAAGATTGCTAGAATGTATTAGTTAGGTCTCATCATTGATCATAAAAAATGCGGGTTTACAAATTAAATAGCACATAAAATATAATCCCTTTAAAAAGAAGAAGAAAAGAAGTGAAATCTGAGCATCATTAAGTAAAAAGTGTACATTCCAGGAAAAGAGCAGTACACTTTCTTCTAGTTCACCTAATCTGATCTTTCTCAGTCCATAAAATAAAATAAACTAAAATAACCTCTTAGGTCGGTATTTTACTTTTTATCTAATTCAAATCTGCTTTTTGCCTTTTGAGTGCTGACACACTCATGTGAGTCAGCACATGCTTGTGCAATTTCATCCTTTTTCATCCTTTTGCTCCGTCTTTCTTGTATATATAGCATTCTTCGCCTGGCACATTATGTTAGCTTTTGCCCTTTCTATCACCTTCTGCCTATCTCTGTATTCCAGCCTCCTAATTACCTCCTTGCCTATCATGCTGTCCTAATTCCTCACACCTTACTTCTCCATCCTTAAGTGCACTCTTCTGTCCTTCAGTTCTGCCTTCATTTGAATATTTGTGTTATTCATTTTTTCCCCACCCTACGTTTGGGATTGAAAATAGGCTGAAAAATTTTCAAGGATATAGCCAGTAGAAGTTCTTGCTAAAATTAATCCTTGTATGAAATCACAATATTTCTGAAGTTTTTCTACTGCATTTAAAATATTATTAGTTTTGAAGGCAGAAAAGAAAGAAAAGTGTAAAGTAAATTGTAACTAAATACAGACTCTCCAGCATGATGAAATTCCCTAGAGGATTGTGCTACCAATGCAGCACAATCAACTTTTTAAACAGGTTATTAAAAATCAACTTCATCTGCTTTTTGTGCATGACACACTAGGTAACCTATACTAAAGTAAAGAAAATGATACAGTTCAAGTCCTGAAAACCTCTTTAGATACACTAAACAAACATTTTTCTTAGACTTGTGAATCTATAGTTCTGCTGTTCATATCATTAAGTTTTTGGTAGTACCATTAAGATGATAAAGTGCAAAACAATTAAAACCATCATAAATGACCTCAGTGAATCCAAAGTTAAATATGAATGAAACTAGGTCTGCCTTTGAAGAAAGAAGTTAATGGAAATTACATGTTGAAACACTAAGCTTAGATTTCTGAGTAGGATCTTAATAGACTGTATGTAAAGGTTGAAAAGAAAAGCACATCAACATGAAACAAGACTTTGATAAATTGCTTTGCTGTAATAGAGGTCATGAGATGACCATCTTTTATTAACTGTGATATTCAGTCAAGGGCAATTAGGTGGAGACTAAAGAAACAAAAGATACTCAGCTAATTTGCTTTTGTGGTGGAAGAAAATATTATCTGCTATAATATCAAATTTTACTTAAAAGCCAACTGAATATATTTTGCTGTGTTCCAATGATCTAGCCAATACTAATAGTTGCTAGCATATGAACAACAAAGCTAATGGTTTTGCAAAGTGGACAGTAAGTTTTTACCAGAAGGGAAAATCAACTTCTCAGTTGGAGAAAGTGGCATGAATTAATGTATAGGATAAAGGATTAGCCTTGAGTAAAGCTAGTAAATTAATATTTTACTTACTTTGCAAAATTTATTATGACAGTACTCAAACACAGTAGCTAAACCTTTTGGAAAATAGCCATCAAAAATCTGTCCAAAATACTCTGACTGACAGGAATTCTTGCTTGGAGAACATTGCAGATATGAAGAAGGCTCAGGAGAGGTGCAAACCTTTCCAGACTGATGTGCCTTTCAAACATTAAGAATAGATTTGTTCATAATTGTAGATTACTGAGTCTTTGGTTATTCCCATGAATTAAAGCATGTGCTGTTCTAATCAAATAAAATGCAAACTTTATCATAATTGTGTTATGTGACAAACTTACTGATAAAATCTAATACAAGTGTTCATAACATCAACACGATACACCCTTGCTAAATTTTTTTCTTTGGCTGGAAAGTGCTTCTCTGTGGCAATTACTGCCTCAGGGAATGTGTATAGCAGTTGCATTCATCGATTAAAAGACAAATCTTACTCATTGAAATACAAATCAGGTCTTTTTATCTATCAAAGACCCTTAATATAATAAAATTTCTTCAGGGCATATATGTACTTTATGTACTTCTAAACTCCACCAATATAATAAACTGATCCTCCACAATTTTTTCAGGACTGCAATAATTCTTTTCAGACTGTGTTCAAAACTGGAAAGATCTTCACATGTATATTTAATGAAGAAATTTTAAAAAATGTTTAGAAAAGAGCATTTATTTCATTCCTTTTATTTTATTTCTTTTTTATTAATAAGGGCAATTACAGTTAATTCTGCTTCCTCTTTCTGCTCTATCCTTCTCTAATGAATCTGGAATGCCTCATTAAAAAGGCTATAGGACGAAAACGTACATGCTGAAAAGTCTTGAAAAAAATTAGCAAAGCTATATACATCTAAACTTAGTACTGTTTTTAATTCAGATGCTGGAATTGCAATGTCTTTGCACCTTTCTTCCTATTAGTTGTTAACACCTGAAATTTTACACATTCTTTTCTTTAAATTTCTCTGTCGAAGACCTATTTTGTTATTGCATTTACAGGTAGTACTTTTTGCAATTATAGAAAAATCTGTTATTTCTCAAGACAATTTTAAAATTATAGACAAACCTATTCAGATCTTGACTTTAAATTTGGGGGATTCTCTTTCTAGATTTCAAAACTCCTCATCAATTTGAAAGGACAGAAAAAGTATGGCCTGGGAATAATTTCTATATTATGGGCGTCACACATGCTGTGACCCTATTAATTAAAACTTCCATTCAATTATTCATTATATTTGTTGAAAATATAAGACTTCTACCAAACTCATGGCTCCTTGCAACAATATTGAAATGTCCAATGTTGTTAGACCAGAGCTTCTGTGTTAAAGAGTCTGTGATAAACAGATTGCTATGGTTTGAAGTGTCTTTTTATGTCGAATAATCTAAATATTTTTCTAAAAATTTGGATCAGTGTGCACTAATTAAATCTGAGGTGTGATTTAACACTACAATTAAAACCTGTAAACTTAATAAATTATGATTGATATACTGAAAACCAATGCAGGACCCCCCCCCCCCCCCCAACAAAATAATATAATTATTGGAGTAAACAGCTATTTAAAATGCCCAAATTGTATTAGGTTTGGAAAATACACCAATAATTTAGTGGCTTTGATAAATGAAAATCACATTTTTCATTATTGAAATATTGATTATGATAACAATAGTATTTTCAGTGTATTTTTGCATAATTTTAATATTTTTTGTAAACCAAAGGACTGAAAATCAAGTAGGTTACACTGACGACATGCTTAAGTTTCTATCACTCTGACAGAATACAAAGTTATGAAGATTCACTTGCTATTTAGGATATTTTGGTGTATTTCTAAAGTAAATACTATGTTTATTTTCTTCGGACAGTGATTTGAATTGACGAACATAATTTCTGGAAATTTATAGAATGTGAATTCAAGTCCAGAACTTTACTCAGAAATTGATCCTTTAAGACACATATCTTTATTCTGCTTCATGAAATTTTGCTGTTTGCTATTCTTCAGATAATTCCTTTCTTTGTCCTTAATATAATTTTTAATGAAGGTTATATATACAGTATAATTAATATCAAGATTAATTGCCAAATCCTTTTAAGGAAATTAATACTAGAAATAGTAATAAATTAAGCCTTAATGATAGAAAAGTATAGTGTTTGCAAGAAAAATAGTGTAACAAAGCAGAAGGGGATAATGGCATGGAAGGAGATATACTGCTTAGGAAATACTTAGTTTATATTAGATGATAAAGTGAGCAAACAGGAACTTGAAATTATCTGAAGAAAGAATACATGGTAAGAAATGTAGAACTTTCTAATAATGAAGCACTCAAGGATGCTTAATGATTTTCAGCATCTGTTCACAAACACTGTTCACTTCACTGCACTGTTATCTGTTCACGCAAGAGATGGATTCTTGTTTTACACATACATCCCCAGGGAAGAGAGAGCCTGAACCCAGCAGAAAAATCCATCTGTAAATGCATATTCTAGTGATCCATTAGTAATGAACCTGCTCCATTCAATAATTTTAACCAAAGCAATCAATGTCTGAACCATTTTTTCTTTAATCATGACATATCTCATGGAGAAGCCTGAGGGTATTCTGTTGTCTGAATTTAGGCCAAGGTTCTAAGCTAGGTTTTGTTTTGTCCATTAAAGATTCAATTCATTAATGACCTAGACATTTCAGTATAATTGTAAACAAGAGTTTCAACTGTAGGAATTGTATTTTCTGTTTTTATAGCAGTCTATAAGAATACAGTCCAAACACATCATAATTTTTACCCATATACAATTAACACCGACAGTATTCACCAGAACTCCTAATCGAGACATTTATTTTATACTTTCTATTCAGATCTAAGTGTTCTGTTTTATAAAGTTGTGTCTTATCTTTCCAGAGAGTGTGTCAATTTCTTAAGGATTTGTGTTTTTAAGCATTCTAAGCCTTTTTTTTTTGAGTTTAAATGCCAATAGAAAGTACCCTTATCCTTTTAAGAGATGTGTTAACAAAAACGTTTCACTATTCAGTCTACATCTTTAATTTCTAAACAGAATTAATAATAACAATAATAATTTATAGTTCAGGAAAACACTTGCTGAAGTACTAAATTATGTCTTCCCTCTTTCTATTTCACTTTCTTAATCATCATCAAACTCATCCTACTGTTGAGTCCCAGGTGTTTCATCATTTGTAACAGTAGATTGCAAACCCTTTGGGCTGGTTCCCTGGGCATCTTCTCATGCAGGAACTTCTAAAGCACTCACCATTGCCCTAGATCTGCTTCTGTTGGTAGTGAAAGCTTCACTGACTCCAGGGTGGCAGTGTTAGGTCAGAGACTTGTGAAATATCTCAGTGAACATTAACTTGGCATGGACCTGACACAGATTTTGGCACAGGTAAACCATGAATAATAGTGACAAATTAATTGTGACTTCTCAATTTACAGCTCATTCTTTTGCATATATGAAAGGGGAAGACTTCCTCATACGCCTTGCCCTTTTAACAATAAAGGACCATCAATTTGTTTATTTGTACCATCTGAAACTGTATTTGTTACATCTTATAAACAGAAGACCTTGGCGTACATGATTCGTGAAGCACGCATAATGCACAAGGTGGGCACCTGTGACCATCCCCACAGGCCAAGGGCATGAGTCTGACATGCTCCTCAGGACAGAATGGCAGCCACTCCTCTGAGAGCAAAGGCTGCACCTCCAGCTGGAGAGTCCACACCAGCTACCCCAGTGTTGGCTAAGCTATTCATCATATCTAAGTAGTTGTGGCAGTCCGGTGAATTTTTCACTGACTGGAAAGGGAAAAAATAATCCCCAGTTTTAAAAAGAGAAAAAAGAGGACTCTGGGAACTTTAGGCCAATCAGTCTCACCTCTGTACCCAAGAAGATCATGGAGCAGATCCTCCTGGAAACTATGGTAATGCACACAAAAAATAAGGACAGGTGACAGCCAAAGAGGATTCACAAAGGGTAAATCATGCCTCATTAAATCATGGCCTACAACAGGGTTACAGCACTGGTACATAAGGGAAGAGCAATCCATATAATCTACCTGGACTTTTGTGAAGTATTTGACATTGCTCTGCACGATATCCTTGTCCCTAACTTGGAGAGGAAGAGACACGACAGTGGCATTCCTCCGGGATCAGTATTGGTTAGGTCTGCAGTTCTCTAACATCTTTGTCAGTTCCCTGGATGATGGGATTGAGTGCACCATTACCAAGTTTGCTGACAACACCAAGCTGTGTGGTCAACTCGACACGCTGGAGGGAAGGGATGCTATCCAGAAGGACCTTGACAGGCTTGACAGGTGGGTCTGTGTAAATCTCATTAATTCTAATTAATGATGCCAAGGGTAAAGACATGTGCCTGGGCCAGGGCAATCCCAAGCACAAATACAGGCTGGGCAGAGAATGGATCGAAAGCTGCCCTCTGGAGAAAGACTTAGGGGTTTTGGATGAGAACCTTGACCCAGTAATACCTGCTTGCAGCCCAGAAAGCCACTGTCTCTGGAGCTGCATTAAAAGAAGTGAGGCCAGAAAATCAACAAAGGGCTTCCTCCTCTCCTCTCCACTCTCCTGGCTCGGAGACTTGGAGGGCTGTGCCCAGCTCTGGGTCACCCAAGGTGGATGTGGAACTGTTGAAGTGAGTCCAGAGGAGAGCCAGAAATATGATCAGAGCACCTCCCCTGTGCAGTCAGCCTATGAGGCTTGGGGTTGTTCAGCCTGCAGAAGGGAAAGCTTGAGAGAGGTATAACAGCAACCTTTCAGTACACAAAGGGGGACTACGAGAAAGCTTGAGAGAGGCTTTTCAAAAGGGCATGCAGTGATAGGACAAGGGCTTTAGTTTAGACATGAGGAAAAAAGTCTTTACTCTGAGGATGGTGATGCACTGGAACAGGCTGCCCTTAGAAATTACAAATGCCTGGAAGTGTTCAAGGCCAGGCTGGATAGTCTTTGAAGAACCTTTCCCAGTGAGAGGCTCCCTGCCCATGGCAGTGGGGTTGAAACCGGATGATCTTTAAAGTATTTTCCAACCCCAGCCATTCAATTTTTCCATGTGTGTCATAGTGCCTCACACACTAGAAAAAAATTGACTATTACAATATTGACACCATGATTTTAAATACTTGTAATGCCAACATAATTTTGCAGCAGTACTATTAGAAGAGTACTGTGGTTCCTGTGGTTCTGGGAACAGCACCTACCACTCAGTGCTGTTGTGGTACCTGCTTTGTCTTTGGTTTCCATCTAACTCTTCTCCCCGCCTCTACTAGTTCAGTCCTTTGAAACACCTTTGGGGACCAGAGATGACTATTTGTCACTTTGAATAATAATAATAAACAAGTATAAACTGAGGGGTGGTGTAAATAGATGAAGTATTTATTACCAGCCTAAATTGATGAAGCTCATGTCAACAATTACTAGCTTGCAAAAAGTGGTGCTTTTTAATCAGCTGTGGGAATTGATCAAAAATGCTTACAATACTAATGACTACTTAAAATGATAATATTTACATTATCATTGTCTGTATATTTTTGGTACATTCTCATTGATGATAAAACTTACTTTTTTGTGTTTTGACAAACTTTATTAATAAATAAAAATAAATAAAATAAATGAAATAAATAAAAATTTCCTTTACCCGATGTTCTGTATTGGCTACTTCTGTTGTGAGAAAAATCTTGGTTTTTATTTTGCAATATTATTTTATTGTTATTTAAACAGCATTTGGACATGAACACAAAAGTTATAAAATTTAAGGTTAAATGAAAAGAAAAATAAATTTAAAAAGACATGTAATTATATTCTTGGAAATAACAGCATTTATGATGCTTGTCTATTTTTAATTTTGTAATCTTTAAATTAACATCATGGTACAGCTTTTAGATCACATGACCAAAAGATTCTTTCTACATGGACAAACCCAAATTTGTAGCAAATTCCAAGAGAAAATGTTAATATACAGTAAAAAATGTTAATATACAGTAAAAAATCATCTCATGGATGTCAAATAATCCACTGAACAGGATGATGTATTAGCACTTATGACACAATTCTTTTGCAATGCTTAGCATATCACATATGGCAATAATTTCCCAGCTTGGCATTAAATGTGGATCCTTCTTTTTTTAAACATTGAACTGGTTTTGTAGAATGTAAGACTTGATTTGTAAAATCATTGAGTACTTACAACTTCCTCTTGCTGGGAGGTAAGAGCTTACTTCACAGTAGTGTCATAAAGATAAATCAAGTGATGTTTGCAAAACACTAAGGTATTGGAAGAATACCACAAGAAATCCAAAATGAAATTACTAGTTCTCCAAAAAGCTCAAGATTTTGATGATATGCAATCAATAAAGCCCAAGATAGATTGTAGACTTAAAGCAAAAAAAAAAAAAAACCAAAAAACCTCCCACATTCAGACCATTAAGACAGCTATCTTTAAGATGCAATGAATGAAACAAAAACTGAATCTAAACATGTATTTTAAGGTATATTGCAGAAGAGTTAGATAAAATAAAATCAGAAATAATTGTTATTCCTTAGTGTTAGTAAAATCTTTCCTTTTAATTTTTTTGTATGCTTCAAGTCCAAGTAACTCTTTTATAACACACATGGATAAGGGAATATTTATGAGAAAAAGTTTGAGCCAGAGCTTTGGCACCAATTTTATCTTTATGTATACAGTTTGAAAGAAACAATAGGTGCTGCTCTGTTTTGTTTTGATGTTTTAATTTGGGCTCTCAGAAACATCAGAAATGCACGTTCTTGTTTGTGGCTATAAGTACTTAAGAGTAAAAATAGCTAATAAGCACAGGACTTACTTTTAGCCTTGCTAAGACTGGAGCTTACAACACATACAAAGAGAATTTCAGTTGGGTAGAGTACTTTTAGATTAAAACATGAGGAACTTGCAACATTTGGGCATTTCCAGGTTTAAGAACCAGCTGAGAATGCCCTTTAAAGTTTCAGTCTTACATTTGTGTTGTTATTATATTTAAATCTATTCTTTTTACGTGTATCTTTCTCAAAATGCATCTAACTATTCTCCAACATGAAAACTCTGTGTTGGTGAATTATACATATCGTGGAATTCATAGTGAAGAAATAGGTGGCCCAAAGACAAACTTTAAGGTAGTGGCTGCTGGAATAATAGAAATATTAATGATCCTGAAATCTTCTGCTGGAGGGAGTTATCTCTTAATATTCAGAGGATCAAACCCAATTATGTGAAGAAATTGTTGTGTGATAGTTTGTTGTAAATCAGTTGTCAAGTTTCAGCACTCAAGATGCAACCAAAAATTAATATAACAACCAAAATATGGATCACATTAATGAAAATCAGCTGAAACCAATCTAGTTTTACATTCTTCTGTACGTATTTGAATATCAATGTTGATTTTAGAAGTAGTCTGAAACAGATTACTTTTTTTTTCAAAAATTACTTTATATCTGCCAATATTATCTGTGAGAAATTGTAAAATTAATAAAAGAAATTACCCTGAATTTCAAGGGATAAAATTAAAGGAAGAAATATTAGATTAAAAGTGACTGATAGCTACAGATACATCTGTCTTACACATCAAAATGATAGAAAGTTAGTGTAAAGCTTATCCATGTAACAAAGACAGAAAAATTCAATTCTGTTTCCTCATACTACAAGCAATTTAAAATTTGCTTGATTTACATTTGATATTTCTCATTGTAGTCACAGATCTGGTAGAGCTACTAGGCTTTTTTAATATACTACGACATAGAAACAATGCTGTCAGTAGAACATCGTATCCCAATACATCTAAACCAATCTGCTGTAGGTATCTAACTTTAAAATATAGTATTACACACTACAACACGGTTTATCATTCTCTGAATCTTAATCAATTGTTATCACTGCCCTCGGGCTTTTGAAAGATTGCTTTAATTACTAAGTCATTTTATTCCAAACTTACATGCCTAGATCAAAATAAACATAAGTAGGAAACTGGGTATATACTTTTATTTTTTTTATTTTTCAGGGTCAGACTGCTGTAAATTCTGCAGCCCATCAATACGAACACAGAAAGTATTTAGGTGAGTAGAGATAAATGGTGGCTGTCTTCTGAGTTCACTGTAGGTCTTGTTTTCTAGATATGCGCTGTCACATTCAGTATGATTGGGAAAAGTACTGTAGTTTTCAGGAGAAAAAATGCTTTGCATAGTTATTTCACATGTGGAACTTAATGAAAAAAGGCCACACTACAGCAAAGGCCACGGTGTGAAGTGCATGAAAACTGTTAGTGCATAGCTGAATGTGCGTGCAGGAGCTCTCTATCACCCTTTCCAAGGGATGAACGTGGCTGGTAGGGTTGACAGCTCTCTCCTGGATGAGTGTGCCTGTGGGTGCCTCCCTGCAGCACAGCAGCTGCAGGGACACCCCAGCAGACCAGAGGGACAGGGGCCAGGCTCTGGCCAGCCTCCACAGCCAGCAGCTCCAGAGGGCACCCCCATACCCTGCGCACCTCCCTGGGGATGGGATGGGATGGGATGGGATGGGATGGGCATGGGCTGCCCTGTGCTTGCAGGTGGGGTCCATGGGGGGCAGCTCAGGGCAGTGGGGACCTGGGGACCAGCCCTGCTGTGGTGTCACAGTGTCAGGGGCTCATGGGTCTGTGCCTTGGCCAGAGCCATGGGAGTGGTTCAGCCAGAGCACATGGGTGTCCACAAAGCCCTGCCCTGATAAAAGTCACCTTGCAGGAGGTTAACATAGTGAAAGGTAAACATAATGAAACATCATAATTCCTCATTAGTGTCACCCTGCTCTTCTAAGTTCTTCTAAGCCTTCTTATGTTTACATTTTTGTAATGAACTTTCTCACTCAGTTTTATGTAAATAATTATTGTTTTACATTTTTCTCTGAAGGAGGAGAAGTTTGATGGACTGTTGTCTTGCCCAGTGTCATTGGAGACGTAGCGCTTTCATCCTCCAATCCACTGTCATTTTTGAAAGTCTATTAATGTTGGAGTAAGAAATTAAACTTCCCTCCTTTTTACCTTGGAGGTTTCAACGTGGGTGTTGTTTTATTTTGTGTCCTATAGCGACACATTAGCAAAGAACCAGGACACAATGTAAAGAAACTATGTTCTTCTTGACACATAGTTCATCGCAATGATTATATTGTATTCTGTTTTTTCTATGTCTTTTCTATTCTGACATTATGATTTTTTACAAGTCTTTTAATCAATAAAATTTATTTAATTCACTTGAGATTTCTCAGCCTTTGTACTATTTTTGTTTATTTATGACCAATTTAGGTCCTCATAGAACACAGCTGCTCCTCTAAAACAATGATCAAGTAGTCAGAGTGAAGACAGATCACTCATGTTGTGGCTTTCTTTCATTTTCAGTCCTTATATTTATTTTTCCAAGTGTTTTCTAGTTTTTCTGTTCTTATAGGGTGAAAATTCTTGCCTGATCAGATGTCTTGAATTTGAAAGGTCTGATTAGATGATTATACCTCATGACAAATGCATTTTGCCACATAATCAAATTAAAGCAATTATCATTGTTTAATGAGATGTAAAAACTGTTGAAGATCTATTTCCCACCCGTGTGCAAAGACATGAATTTGAGGATGAGGGAGCAGAAGTTCAGGTCTAACATCTTTTCACAGAAGTTTATGTAACCCAAACCAAAAAGTAATCATCCTATAGATCAGAGGTGGGGGCTTGTGTTGTAGTAAAAATTTAAGATGTTTAAGATGTCACAACATTTACTGATTTCAATGGAATTGTACCAATGTGGTTATTGTGCCAACTACCACATACTAAAATAAATTTAGAGAAATTCAAGAATAAAACAAATATGTCTCTAGTATGAAATTTATTTGTTATGATAGATCTGAATACTTAATGAACTATAAAATATTTTTTCACAATTATTGCTATTTTGGAAATTAGATACTTCAGATGAGCACTTGATGTAGTGTTTTGCCACTGACTCTGGTCAGATAAAAAAAATCAGTATTACACATACTCATTAAAAGTGAAAGAATGAATTTTGTTATCATATATATTGCCTATAATGCCAGGCAAATCTTAGAACCTGAGTATCCATCAAACTTGCCCTATTTTTAATTTTAGTGTATATAGAAAAAAGCACACAGTAATTGAAGTTCTAATTGTGGATATTCCAACTTTTAATTAAATAGTTTGCGTTACTTATACCGTATTAATTTGGGCATAGAATACCACATTTAGCTATTGGAAAAAAAACCCATTTTGTTAATCTCTATATTTTTAAGATTTCTCTAAAATATTATATTTTGACAGTTCCAGCAAAAAGTACGGAGAATGTATTGAAATATTTCTTAAATTTAATAAACAGCAAATACATAGTGTTTTGCATATTTTTAGTTATTCAGCTTTAGTTCAGGATTTTTCAACTGTGAAAGACAACAGAAAAAAGTCATGAGCAATAAATAGGATTTCTGAATATTAATAAGCAAGCCCCTTTCATTTTAAAAGAATATATAAATAAAATCTAGTGCAGTACTTATCTCTGAACAAAACCTATACTATAGCAAAGGTATTTGTTTGTCACGTATTTTTCTTCCTTAGTCTCAGGTAATAGTATGTCACTCAGCACACAGGCACAATGAAGGAATTGAGAAGAAACCTTTGTTCCTCCTTGGGCTTTGAATTGAACCTTATATTCATATCTTGTCTATTTTTTTCCATCTTCCTACTCTCTGGAATATTGAAAAGTATCTTCATACATTTCCAGATATTCCGTGGAATAGAACAGCTTATTTTTATAAATCACAATTTGTTGTAAAAACACTTAACACACATGTTTATGATCCAGTGTGCAAGGTTTATTTGTAATGTATTTTAGAATACATTTTCAGAAAGGTCCTTAGGGTCATGATTTTTTTTCCATTTTTGAGATTCAAATGGTAACACTAAGCTTTATTTCTGTGATAACCTGTACAGTCAAATCACATACAGACGACAATAATAGGATGTCTAGGAAATAAAAAACTTTTTATACATATGTTTACAGGGATGGAAATTCTGAGGTAAGCCTTTGTTACACTTCAGTTATTTCTTGAGTGTCAGCAGTTAAATATATTTCATCTGGCAGTGTAAATATGAAACCTGAGACTTGGAACCGAATTATACATCCCTTTACTCTACAGTTTATCTTTCTCTATTTGTTTATTTTTTGGGCTTTTTTAGAGTAACTGAAGGGCAAACTAAGAGGAGATAATACAATTTCTAATCTCTTCCATGTTTATCAATACAATAGTGGAAATATGTACAAGATCTATCAACTTTGTTCAGTTTTAACTGATTTTTCTCCTATTTTGAGAGGGACACGTTTCTCTTATTTCAATTTGTCTCTAAGCACTATTTTCCAGCATTCCTATAGTCATTAAAATACTTTATCTCGAATCTGAATTGATCAACTAATTAAAAGATCACCTAAAAAAGAAGACTAACAGATCAGTTGATGAAAACTGAAGGATGAAGTATATCCTTACATCTCTGCTTTACTCTTCTTCTGAATGCAGCTGTACAGTATGGAATAAGAATGCTGATTTTGCAAGAAAATTCCCCTCTGAAATATTTTTGCAGCTTATACACAAATCTAATGTGAGTATTCTACCAATCCCAGTTGTGTAGTAAAAGTGGAAGTGAATGAGCATGGGAAGTCAAGGTTAAAGAGCTAACCTACTGCAATGACAAGAATACCATGGAAAATCACAAGACAGAAATCTCCTTGGGCAATGAATGGGAGGAAGTTTTCAATCACATGATCCTTCAATCATTTATTTATTCATATATTTGAGTCTGGATTGGTTTTGAAATTATTTTTTATTATCCTTTTACGTAATATTAGTGTTGATATTTTTAAAATAAAAAGGTTCTTCTCATCCCATCTCCAGACAATAAACAAACGTTTTAATAAATTCATGCTATGGACACTAAAAACTGTGTCTATGTCCATTAGATTAAGTACTTTACTTTCAAGTTTTCATTTAAGCATTAGGAAACAGTTTCTTTTGAAATTTTTTTTTAACTTAGGAGTAAGAATAATGATTATTATGTGTACCTTAAAATTCTTTCAAAACATATTAACTGGGTAATTTATGAAATTACAAAGAACCTATATACACTTGACAGTTCAGATTTACATATTAGATTACAGATCAAGTGTGTAATCTGATAAATTCTAAATTAAAACCCAACATGGAGAAAAAAAATGCACAAAACTTACAGAAGTTGTAGTACTGCAAGGTAAGTATTAAAAAATATTGGACTGTTAAGGTTTTTTATTTCTGTAATTCCGAACCAAAATTCTCACCCAGTTTCAGACTGGGATTTCCATTTACATTAGTGCAGAAAAAAATTTGTTTAATGCTAGCTGGTCAGGAAAGGGCAGGCAAACCAAGCTCTACCATGTGTTGTGCATTCCATGTTAAGCTAAAGGCCTAAAGGATGTCAGTCCTTCTAAATGACAATTTGTTCTTTTTCTCAGCTGCTGGTGAAGTGCCACATATACTGCTCATTACACATTGAAGATTTTATTGCTGTAGCAGGGCACACTGAATTTGATGTTCACTGAGGACATCATGCAGCTCACAAGAGTGAGTCACACAAACTTTAGTCATTCTTGCCTCTTTTTGAGCAAACTGGATAAAAGGAAGGAAAAAATCTTCAGATATATGCTAGATCTTAGACTTAAATAGAGGGGAACTCAGAAAAAAAAGCAAACAAAAACCCATCCTCTTAGAAAGGAACTTGGAACTGAAAGAAACACAGTCAAATTCCTGTATTAATGAGAAGAGAACATTGAGTTTCTTGTCACTCAAGTTTTCTAGCTGAGTACCATTCCTTATTGTATCAACTGCTATGAGCTGAAAATGTGCTGGGAAAGTAGTGAACTCACTGGGATCCTTCCTTTTGAGCTGCACTTACAGTACTGACTGATGACAGATACTGGTTCAGCACCATGAGAAATTTTCATTTTGAAGGACTAGCAAACTCAGGGAAATTCAATTTATATGGGAGTCTTCTGGTCAGGTTTAATTCATGTGTGTCTGACAGGCTGTGTCTGCACATTATTGTGATACCTCAGGCATTTTCTAAATACTTCTGGGATTTTTAGAAGAGGAAGGTAGGTAATCATGCCGTAAAGAAATATTAAGCAATTGCTCATCAGGCAGTATAACCTTCAGAATATGATGAAAAGCATTCCTTCTGGTTTGTTCTTGCATGTTCTCTTTTTATTTTAACCTGTGATAAAAAAAGGACAAAATGCAATCCAATAAATGCTCTCTAATTAAGTGCAAATACTTTTTCCCAGTAAGAGTCAGGCACCACTGAACTGTTTAATATTAAATAATACATTCAATTAAATATTACGCTCTCAAATGTAAAAGAATAAATAACATGAAAAAATTTAAGTTCTCTGACACTCTGAGGTGAAAAATCCAGGATGTCAGGATAGTTTCATTGATATCAGTAACTCTACATCAGTGTAAAAAACACAGAGGAGTACTCAGTAATAAGATGTGGGCGCAGTAACAAAGCAAGTGCAAAAATGCAGAAATTATATTTCAGTGTCCTTATTCTATTTTTTTCAGTTGCTAAATGAACTCCATGAAAAAAGACAAAGCCTTCTTCTCTGGTTCTACTCATGCACTGAGAAAGGGAAATGTAAGTTTCCTGCTATATAACTTCTTTAGTTTGTCTGTATCCAAATCGAAACATAAGGTTGAGTAATATTTCATTTATTAATTTATTTGCATTAGTCAATCAACCAAATACTCAAATCAATAAAAAGAAAGCCTGGCAATTAGTCTTATTATTTATAATAATGTCTCCTTTCTCTTTACTTTGTCTAACCCTATGTTTGCAAATCTTTTTACTTACTCTCTGTGCTTAAGCAGTAAATTCCGTCAAAGCATATTTTATCTCAGGTCTATTGCAAATCTGTGGTTGCTACTTGGTCACTTGCTTAGCAACCACACACTGGTCAGGAAACACACAGTCCATCATTACAATGGTTTCATGTACATAAGGCACAGTTTATTTAAAGTACTGATACCTGGAAACAAGTCCTTAGATAACCCACACTCTTGATAAAACATTTGGATTTTTATTATATACTGACTGAAGGAGAACGCAGATTTCAATCCTATCTTCCCAGCAGCAAGCCTGATTTAATTCTCCACAGTTCTTTCCATGCTTCCCCAAAGTTTTCTTAATGAAGAAGAGAGATCTGAACACTACAGAGATAATTCTGATTATTTTGTCATGGGTGTGACATACTCAATGATTAGATAGGCTATCCAAAATCACAACTTATGAGATTCCAATTCAATAGAAAGAACACATCCTGCTAGTACTGTGACTTTCAGCCTTTTCACTTATCAGAGGATGTAGAGTTTTGTCTCTTCAGAGTCAAAGGTTGATAGGGTATGAATTATGAGTTGTCATCTAGAGCTGACAAAAGAAAATGGGTTTCAAAATAAAATTATTTCCAACAAAAAACCCCCAAAAACAGACAAACAAAAAAACCCCAAACAACCCACCAAAAAACCAAACAACCAGCTAAACAAAAATCTATGGCCTCACCCCCTACCCAACCCCCACCCCTAAAACCTGAAAAAAACAAGTTTGTGAAATTTTTAGCCCAAGTTGGAGGTGGCCATTAGACAAATGTTTACTTTAAAATGTAAGACAGCTTTTTTGCAGGAGGTAGATGATGAATATTTAAGAAAGCAGCCTGTGATATGATGTGTACTTTATATAGGTACTCTACTGTAGCTGTTCTACTAGTTAATAATTATTAAAAATTTAATAATAAAAAAGGAAAGTTCTATGACAAGGTTTAACTACATTTATAGCTAATAAATATATCTTTAAAAGGACACTGGCAGAAATTCTGATGTAAGGAATGTGCTGTTCTACCCCCTACTTCTTTCCCTCAGGATGTCTTAAGAACAAATTTCTTCACTGAAGGAGGCTGAGAAGAAAGAATCAGAAAAGTGTAAAACATGCTCATTGCTCCTAGCAATAATCATAAAATCATGCAAAAAAACATAGGGGGCACACTCCTGAAACTGCTAATAAATGTAAAGAGATAAAAGCTGCGATTAATTTTAAAATAGTGTGATGCACATGTTCTCTATAGTCAATGCACTTTCTTAGATAAGAGATGCATCAGTACTATAATGCAATATTAATATCCAGCATAAGAGGTTTCATCATTTCTACATTGTAAAAATGGTAATATCATGGATGATAATTCTTTGGTTTCCCTATTAAGCCTGAGCAATGACACTATTTCATTTGATTTTCTGTTCCAAATCTATGTCTTGGGTGACTACATAAATGAACTGCTCACAATATTTTCTATGGAGGAAGGCTACAGTAATGCAACCTATGGCTCAGACATATTAGTGATATGTTCAGATATAATGGAATTTAGTTCATTGATCTGTCCTGAATGACCAGCACAACAGAAAAAGCTTAAGTCAAGAACTAAAAGAACTGAATGGACATTTGAATGGAGATAGACATTAGACTAACAGAATACTATCTGTGTATATATCAAAGGACAGAAAAGGGGTTTGATGTGGCTGATAAAAATATATTGAATAATGTAGGGCCTGGGAATGATGTAAATGGCATGGAAAAAGGCATGAATTTGGCTGGAAGTCAATTTTCTTCATGGCAAGTCTGTATTTAGATTAACAATTTAATATTTTTAATTGGTGAGCAAAATTGTTGATAGCACCAGTTGCACTCTATTCTTGAATAGTGCTTGCACAATTTAAAGACAGTATCTGTTTCTTTCTCTGCCTCTGTCAGCAAGTTCGCTAGGGGAGGACAAGAAACTGCAAGTTATAGTGAGCAGTGTCCTGGTCCATGGCAGTGGGGTTGGAACTAGGTGATCTCTAGGTCCCTTCCAAACAACACCCCTCTGTGATTTCACTGTTACAGAGAGATACAGCCAGAGCACCTCAAGCCAGCTGGCCAAAGGGACATTTCATACTCTGTGAAGTCATGGTAGGCATCAGAACTGGGGCTGGGTTATCTCCGAAGTAGCCACCGCCCAAGGACTGGCTGGCCATTGTTCTGCAGGTGATAATGTCTGCTTTTGCTCCACTTGAGTTTGAGGGTTTCTTTTGGTTTGCTTGTTTGGGTTGTATAATAATGTATTAGACTGCCTTCATCTCAACCCAGAAGTTTGGGTTGTTTCCCCCTGCTTTTGCATTTCCAGTTGTCTCCCTCATCCAGCTGAGAGGGGTCTTACCAGCCAGCTGGGGCCAACACACCATATACAGGAAATGGAAGTATAAATACAATTAAAAATGGTAACAGCCCTTTTGGTTCTACCCCTTTTCCTGGCGCTGTTCTCCCACTTCCTGTGCTCTTCTGTGTTCAAAGGCTGATGGCTGTGTGAAGATGGTGGGCACAGGGGTGTTTTATAGCAAGTTGTCAGTGTCTGCAGCCACCTGTTGGAGAAATACCATGCTCATGTTAATGGTTTCTTTTTTCTGCTCCAAGAACAACATTTGCATGTTTGATAACACAGTTTTACAACTTTGATCTTTCTTCTTTAGTCTGCAGCTCCACATTACTCCAAATTCATATATATGTGCTTTTTATGTCTTTTTAGATAGTTTTGCCCAGATCTCTCTTTAATTGACTGTGGATGAGCTGATTATAGCCCTAAGGTCTTTTGTGCCAGACCAAAATCCCATCCCTTACCCCACAGCTGCACTCTTCTACTGTGTCTTCTTTGTCTACACTTCTGAAAACACCTGCTATTCAATTAAGCTATTAATTCTCTACGTTGTCATATTAAGGTTATAAATATCTAATTCTGGATAGAATAGTTACTAGTTGTTACTAATGTCTATTTAAAACTTGTCTTATATCATATACAGATAAATAAAAGTAAAAATAAAAGAGTCATGGACTGCTGGTCTCTTACAGAAGATGCTGATAGAGCTAAACCAAGCAAAAACAAAGCTACAGGAAATTAGAAAAAAGTTCTGACAGAGCAAATCCCAAAAACAGCAGTCGTGACACTTTGAATTCAGTACAAGGCCCACAGCCCATCATTGGCAATATAGGGCTACATGTAAAAATTATCACAAAGAGAAAGAAAATCAGAGTTAATATTTCTGACACAAAATTATGCACTTAAAGTGAGAGGGAAAGGAGTGGTATTGGTAAACTTTGCTTTTCAGTAGAAGTGAAATGTTTCAGGATTAGTGTCAAATACCTGAATGCAGAGTAGCAACTGCCTGCTTCCATTTCTTACTGCAGGCTAGATTCCAGTATTCTGGGTTATTTCTTTATATAGAACTGTATTCACAGCAGGTGTTCAAAAATATTCAAGGAGAATTTTCTATTAATTTCATCTGAATATACAGGTGCTTTTAATTGCAGCTTATTCAGGTAGTGGTGAAAATATTTCTATTTTTGTGTAGATAAATACATAAATACCTACCTAACAAAACCTTCAACAAGTTATGGCCAGAGTTTTATTGCATGTAATAAAGACAGTGTTGCTATTACTATAGTCAAATGCTTGGAAAAGTTCAATTTGACAAAAGTAGGAAAACCAGTGAGTATCACAAAGACGTGCAAGTGACTGTGGATGGACTTTTGAGAAATAGTGATACTCATTTTGTGACCCAAAGAAAGTCAGGCTGGTTTTCTCTGAGGACATCAGCATGGAGTATGCTGAATCAGACACTAATAACAGAATTTTATAAAGTCTTATTTGTTCTTTCGACTGTTGCCATTGAATCCAGAAAGACTGAACTGGAAAAAAATCCAAAACTAAATTAATCTCATTAATTTTTAAATACTCAGCAATTTCTAAAGTACATTCTATAACCAACTATTTAGATTCCTAATTTAGGCTCCAAGATCTCAAAATCTTGGCTTGACTGTGAACAAGAATTATATTACAATGGATTGTCATGAGATGCAATCTGCCAGTTCAAATTTTTTTTTTTTGCCTTTTTTATCCTTTTTTACTTCAAAAGAGAATAGAATATATCATAACTTCAAATGAAAACAATTGGGTATAAAGCTAAAAATAATACACTGATTTTTCTGAAAGAAATTTAGCTTTTTGTTTGGTACTTCAAAGTCGGTGGATGTGTTTGGTATGTAGAAAGATGTGAAGGTAAAGTGAAGTATAAGGGAAATATATGGAATGATAAGTGAGTAGAAGAATGAGAGAAAAGAAAAGCAGCTTGAGGAGCAGTGGCAATACAAAGATCAAGAAGCTAATTAACCAAGGAAGGATTAAAAATAAGATTACGTCATTTATTCCTTTGGGAGACAGAAGAGCTGTTAATTCATATTTTCTTTAGACAATTGATGGTTAACAGCCTGAGAGGAAGTAAATGTCCCAGGAGTCACAGAAAGTGTTCTCCAGATTCCCTCTTCCACCACAGAAGTGTCCTCCTGACTGAGTAAATCCCTTTTGCTGACACACGGCCACTGGTGCTTGTATGCCACTGATCCATGAACTTCAGTGCACAATTGCACTGTCTTGTCGACAGGAGGAAGAGACCGAATCATGGCAGCACAAAATGCTCCAAGGAAACAAGGGACATAGAGAGCTCTCAAGTAATTCAACGTGTCATACTCTGTAATCAGGCCAAAGTAAATCTGGTAAAGGCCAAATGGACAAACTAGACTTATAGTTCAGACTTTAATTCAATTTGAATAACTCAATATGAATAAGTTATTTAACACCATGCTTGAAATCTGTTATGCTGATGTGGTTTATTCTTTAGAGTGCAACACCAGAATATCAGCAAGTTTGATTGTTTTTTGTTTAAGCTGCTTAAAATCATCTCTTAAAGTCAATGATATTTCCCCAAAAAAGGAAGCCGGAATAATTTAGATAAAGGTAATTAGAGTAGTAATATTATCTTTATAGTTTTACAGGTAAGAGAAAGTGGAGGAAAATAGTGAATGCCATATGCATTAGTTGTAAATATCAAGAACTGATCTGAATTGATCTGTTGTTTGTATTTTTATGCAAATCTTGCCATTCATGGTTAATCTTTAGAAAACACAGATAAAATAGAATTCAGTAGCTTCCAGAAGTTTGACAGAGACTGACAACACTACTGTATTCCAAATGCTTCTGAAAAAGCCTTGACTACTTAAAAGAAAAGAACCAAACAAAAACCAATTAACTGAGATATTAGATGGTGTACTGGGTGGGGGGAAAAAAGTGTACCTATCTCCTACATGTCTCATAACTAAATATATAACTTCAAAAACACAGGGTACACATGGCACTACCAGTTTACGATGGCAATCAGGAAATATAAAAGCAAATGTATTTCCCATAAAAAATCTCAAGTTTTTAAAATTCACCACTATGTTTATGTAACTGCCACTAGCTCAACACAAATCCCATCTATTTTTAATAGCTAAGAATGTGACTGCTAATATTAGTTTCTGTATGTTCCATTATATATAATATTCTGGTTATCTTAACCATTAGCTTTGTTAACAGTACAAATAGTCATATATGTAAGTTTTAGTTTTATATATATAAAAAATCATTTTCATTTACAGAGTTTTGAAAATACTTTTAATAATCATGCTTAAAATACAAGAAATAATCCTCTGCCCCATTAAAAAGATAAATTAAAATTAAATACTGCATAACATTTTTTTTTATTACTGATTGCTATTTTGTCACATGCTGCTGTTGTTGAAACAACAAGAAAACACAGAGTCAGAGGCTGTTAGACTAGGATGTTGATGCTCTTTTGTTATACTACCCGAAACAGGTTCTTTTAGACAATCCACATGCAGCATGTAGTACAATAACAAATCTACTTATGAAAGATACTTGATGTTGCATGAGATTTACAAATTAACAAAGTGACGTAAAATATATTGCAGAGCAGAATAAGAACGTAAGTTACGTCTAACAGAATACATAGTAATTGCAACACACAGTTCAATGCCACTGTGATTCTCAAAATTGGTGTCTATGATGCTCACCACCACGATGCTGAGCATCCCCAGCCCCCAGAATGGACTACACGAGTTGTGTATTCCAGCTGAAGCCTATTAACCCCTTCAAAATACTTTTGAATTTCTCTAGTTTCCATAAATTATGTAAGGCTGAGACCCATATTCAGTCCTCCCCCTCCCTACCCCCATGCTTGTCTAGCTAATTAGGGGCACACTTGCACTGTTTTAATGAGCTCAGGGGTAAACATTTACACCACTTGATCCACTTTGGAGCCCTGTGCCTGAGATACAATCAGCTCCTACAGCAGCTGTGGGCAGTCACAGCATGCATTGCTCCCAGAGCTTAATAGGCTCATCTCCCTTACTGCTCTCCTCTGAGCATTCTTTCATTGTAGGGATATATTGGTCACTAACACCTTCCTTCCCAAAATATTTTGATGCCAGGAACTAAAATTTTTGTTAAAAGGTCAAGGTTAAAGAAATTCTCTTTGTACCTGAAGGAAAAAGTGATGAGATTTGAAGTTAAGTCAGCATGATAGATAAGGAAAAAATGTAAAACTGCTTAGTATAGCTACTATTAGCAGCTTACTTTTATTAGTATATATATTTTGAGTACTATAAATAGTATTTATATTTTTGTTTGATATTCTAATAATAGTACTGGAATTTCAAGCACACCTTGAATTTACAACTCTTAAGCTGTCTTGATATCTGTCCCCTCTTGCGTGGCCAGCATTATCCATGTCAGCACTGCTGGCAGGACATAATGTCAAGTGTTTCTTTCACATCCAAACCAATTTGAGCTATTAAAGCTAAAGAGGATTTTTGCATAATAAAATCTATTCTTCTGAAAGCAAGATACATGCAGTATTATTGGGCTCTGTTTCGCATGAAACTATACACCCCACTATTTACCCAAGTAAATTTCTGAGATGTGAAATTATAAATATTTCCAGAAAATTGACTGTAAATGCATCTTTCCTAGATAAAGATATAATGAATATTTCCATTTTGAAAATATTTAGAAGACATTCAGATCCTTTGGATTGACAGGATTTGTTGCAAATTTCTCTATTTCACAGGTAAGTTGTCTTTGAAATAGTTCGCTCTGCTTTCCTTTTCTAACCATCTAGCTAACATCCACTGTGTACTCTGTTATCACTGTGTTGTTTACATTTTCAGTAATTTGAATTTCTATTTAAATGCCTGTAACATAGATAAAGTGTGTGGAAGCATAATTTCCCATTTCATTTATGTGCTTGGCTTATAATTGCATAAACAAACAAAGAGAGAAAAGAAAAACTGACAGAAAACCCCTGACTATTTTGTTATCCTGTTTTGTGGATACTTTATCTTGTGGGCTATTATGAGTCTCCTTTAGATTCATTTCTTCATGGTAAACTGACAGCTAAATCCACCACTCTTTGTCTAAATAATGACTAAAACATTCTAACAAAAAAGGGTAGCTAACAATTGCATATAAAAATAGAATAACAAAAGCAAAGC
Source organism: Fringilla coelebs (assembly GCF_963513975.1). Taxonomy (NCBI): domain Eukaryota; kingdom Metazoa; phylum Chordata; class Aves; order Passeriformes; family Fringillidae; genus Fringilla; species Fringilla coelebs. The sequence goes on along the minus strand of NC_140032.1, from coordinate 21,404,325 downwards.
ATGCAGAGGCTATGGTACAGAATAAATATAAAACCTTGAAAAATATATAGATACTGAAATATGGGAGGTTCCATCTGAGCATCAGGAAATAGTTTTTTAATGTACTGCCACACGTTGGCCATAGAGGCTGCCGAATATTACAGAGGCTGTACAGCATGGAGATACTCAAAATTCATTTGGACATGGTCCTGAGCAAAATATTGCAACTAATCCTCCTGAGTAGGGGGACTAGACTAGGTAACCACCTGTCCCTTCCAACTTGTGTCCCTTCCAACACCAACCTTTACTTGATTTTTTAAGTTTCCTTTCAGATATCATTTATAGCTGGAGAGAGAAGGCAATGAATTTAACATTCCTAGCAAAGCTGTAATGAACCTCATAGAAAAGATTATAGCAATCTATTAAATTGATGTGGAAGTAAAAGTGATTGTATTGATAAACAGTGAGCTAAATCCTTAGAATATTCTTTTTTCTCTGTATTACAGCTTTATGCTCCAGAACTCAGACTTGTCATGTTGCCTGTTGTATTCCACTGGGACAGATTTTATGGTGTTTTGGGTTACACTCTACAGAAGACATTCAAATCCATTTCTTTAGCCTCAGCTTTATACTGTGATGTGCAGTCCCTCTGTCAGTTCTTTGCTGAGGCTTTTATTGATGGAGAGGAATGAAGAGCTAAAGATTGCCATAATGCCAGAAGGAATCTTCAGTCAGGAGCTGTATCTACAGAACTGTAGGTGTGCCATTCAATGGACACAGTGACCCTCTGTGCTGAGTCCCTCTGACATGAGGAAAAAAACATAACTTGTGGTACATTTTTTGTCTAGACCACTAGTTAATTTGTTGTTGAAACAAAAATCTATTAGGCTTTCGATTTTCTAAGTCTCCTTTAATTCTGTCTGCTGTTGCTCTAGAGTTCTTTGAGAGTTTTACACAGCAAGTAGATAGAAGCTTGTAAGACATATGAATATAAAAATCCTTCATTTGCCAGGAATACCTGGAGTTATGGTAGTAAATATTTATTTTTGGAAGGCAGAGCAAGATTTACCTATAAAGAAAAACATGTGATAATTATTTGTATGTGGCCTGTCATGCCAGCTTTTTCTAAAGTAATTGAGAGGTTAAATTCTTTTCTTTTTCATGTTTTTCAGGATCATGTCACTAAGAGAAGGCATCTATAACTTTTTCCAATAGAATTGGAATTTTAAGATCATTTCAGAAGATCTTAAAATGTTTTAAAATTAGACTGAAATTATATGGAAACTGTATTAAATTTATAGATAACTTTTATTAACATTAAACTGAATATAAACGCTAACACATTGGGCCTTAAGTATAGAAATCCTATTCAGAATCTAACAAACCCATTGTATGAACCTTAAAGAAAACTGAGATAATTTTGACTCAAATTTATAGCCATGTCTGTGAGCAAAGACCAGTTCATTCTGACCCTTCCAGTGTTCACAAATTTTTCAAGGGTTCTGAGGAAGCCTAGTCAATTTACTGCTACTGAAATGAAACAGTTGTTCAACAAATCACATCAGTCCTGCCTTAGGCTAGTAATAAAGATAAATAACTTCTCCAACAGAAACATCAAGACATCTTTAAAAGTTGGGTAGATGGCCCAACATGAATTTGGCCAGAAGACTAGAGTTAATAATCTATATTTCAGTATTCTAGCATCTTAAAAGAGGTTTCTCGTTACATTTGAAAAGTATCACCACCAGCAAGAAATTCTCATATCAGTACAATTTTGTAAAAAAAATAACCTGGCTGAAAAAGAGGAAAAAATAGAGGCAGCTCTCTCTATAAACATAAAAGACATGTAGAGGATTAAAAATAACCTTTCACACTGTATTTGAGAGTGTCTTAGAAATAGGAATCACAGAGTAGATACCATTCCTGTAATAACAGATTCTAAAGCATTTCTCAACATTTTTTTGAGTAATACACTAGAATAACTATGAAAATCATGCACTGCCTTACATCACTGTCTTATTCAACAAGATAATAGATTACCATCTGATTTTTTTCTTTCCTGTATATACCATATTTTCCTGCCTAAAGTCAGATACTGCCTCTTCCAGATGGTCTGACATAATTATTTAAAGAAAAAATGTATTAATTTTTCTTTATTCCCAATTTCCATGATTACTCTTTTTACTTAAGTCTTGAAGAAGAACCAATAAGCCTAGAAGCATATATTTTCTAAGTCTAAAAAAAAAAAAATTCATAATATAGTTGGTATTTATTAAATTAGATTGAAATTGGTTGTGCTAGACAGCCACACCACATCAGATAAAAACTGGATATGCTAGACAGTGACCTGAGCAAAATTGGAGAAAAGAAAAAACTTGTAGTCTGTACCAGAGAGAAAAAAAAGACTAACACACTTCTGTATGTGAGAAAAAGAAATAAGAAATTGAGGCAATTACCTGCATTTTACAATGTATAGATAGAGAAAGCTGGTAAATAATGTTAACTAAGCAGCTTAATTTTCAATCAAGAAAATTAAAAAGAAAAATCAAAAAGCAGGCCTGAATTTCTTTGAATGTGCAGTGCTTTGAAACAAGCATTTTGCACAAACCGAACATCTGCTCGACACAAAGGTGTAGATACTAATAGGAAAAATTTAAAAATGGCTAAGTAAGTAACCCTGTTAAGCATTACTTTCTGTCAAACCTGAAAACTGGATAAATAAAAACTTCTACTGAGTTTGGATTTAGATTTGAAAACACTGCTTCCAGTTATATTTTAAAGCTTAAGAATGCACTGGTGTTTCATTACCTGAAAATTAGATTTCTGCCAGTACTTAGCTCAACTCAATTGCCTTACCAGGAGTTAGTGTTTTACCACCATTTTCTAATAGTGGTAAAAGTAGGATCATATGTTTTAGATGCAGAAAAACCCCAAGACCAGATATTGAAAAAAAAAAATTGGAGCAAAATCCCAATTGATTTCAATACAGTGAACTGACTCTAGAACCAATGCATATCTCTGATAGAAATGAATGCTGATTAAAAATATGGGGAACAGAGCCAAGGCAAAATTATCACAAAATAATTAACATAGGATTAAAGTAAAGGAAGCTAAAGAATGTGCTGCAGTAGAACATGTAACATCCAACTTTTCTTCTAGTGCTCTTCATGAGTTACATCACAATTTATTTGTGTGCCTTGATAAAAGCAAGTAAAGAATTTTTATGGATTTGTTGCTGGACTGTTATTTTTCAATAAATGCTGCCTTACTTCTGAAATAAATAAGTCAGAAAGAAATTTTAAGAGCAGACTCCTATTGAATGCTGTATGCATCATAAAGACAGTCACAAACAGTGAAAAAAATTAAAAACCAACATAATTACTCTCTTATTCTCGAGAGTACAAATAGAATTGAGGCAAATTTACACGCACAAAGCTTTATTAGTGGGGTTTGTAGCTGATGGAGTACTCTGACTTCAAAATTACTATAGGAAAACAATTTTTAAAATGATGGGGAGAGTGGGGAATTGGGAAGAATCTCTCTCAAAACTCATGTATACCTTTTTTATGTATTAATTACAGTTGTCCTTTATGTTACCTACTAGGTCTTCAAGTTACAAACTGAAACATATGAGAGTATATGGGCAATCAGTTTTTATTATGGAGTTAGACAATAATATCTATAAGACAGGAGTGAGTAAGCAGAAGAAGAAAAGAGTGTTTTAAACAATAATGATATTAACTTCCTACAAGGAACCTGATCTAAGAGACATAACTATCCTTCAGAGTCTGACACTGTAAGATTTTGAGGATAGCAGCACCAGAGGCACTGGGTAAAGGCAATGTCAGAGCAGCTTCAAGATGCATAATGAAAGGTTGCAAGAGTTGAAGGGAGCAGCAGGTACAGAGCAGGCAGAGAAAGGTCCTCAGTATAACAAAAGTAAAAGCATCTACAACACTGTGCAATACAGTGTTACTGGGACAGAAAGTTTTCTAAATTAGTCCCTAAATTTGATGATCCTGCCTGTGTTTTTTATTGTTTAGCTATCTCAGTGAGTTGGTTGCTCCACATTAACAGTAAATCCTGGGGAAATTCTGCTCTCATGGGAACTGTTTCAGATTTTGCAAAATAAGCAGGAAGTAGCTTCTTGTGTCTTTGATACAGTGGACTAATTCTGCATTAACACTGTCAGCCTATTCTGCATTCAGACTACCTCTGGTGCATTATCAGCAAGCAAACTTATTTTGAGCATATTACAATTGCTGGGTATTTGACAGAAGAAAATGTGGGTGGAAACGTGATTCATGACCTTCATTAACTCATACTTTTATAATGGTTCAATAGTCAATGAATATTAAGTAGCTAATTTCTTTTTCCTTTAAAGGATGTTTGTAGTATTTAGAAACCTGTATGATAAAAGTTGTGTGGCAATCTTTTTAGTGCATACAGCAAATTAAATATGGAATTTGCCAGAAAACATTATAATTGTAGTTGAGAAACCTTTTCAGTCATTGGATCTTCAGAGTCATGTCATGAGCTGTTGTCCTGGGTTTACATACATTATTATTCTAATATCATGTAATGGTCACATGACATCAGAGAGTCTATGAGGTTATGAAAGTTAACATTAGAATTATTTCAAAATAATAAAAATATTAAGAAGAACAGCAGCTACATGGACAAACAGCAATTTTGCTTTAATTGGTTACAAAACATTGCAGAGTCCTAGCAGAAGGGTATTAAGGAGTTACAGAGCCAAAAAACCTAAAAGGTTAGGAAAAGCTATGACTAAAATAATTAATCATAACTTAATAAGACTTGTTTATGTGCATACCTTCTGTTACAGTTTTACTTATGACCCAATTTTCATACTATGGATTCCCTGATCCATTAGGTTTACAAAACACAATTCTGAGAATAAATGCCAGTTGTCAGAGGAAAACATTTCATACTGGATTTGACAGCCTGAGAGAGGCAAGGCTGCTAGAGTTCCTTGCCCCCATGTCCAGCCTGAAGTGAGGCTGAAAATATGTTCCCAGTGGACACAGGCAGAGAACATTTGGATATACATTTGGATATGAAGGGCTGTCCACACAGATCCCAGAGACACACACAGAGCATTCACAGGAACACAGACAGCATCAACAGGCTCATCCTGCTACCCTTTCTGATTGAGCCAGAACAGAGTTCAGGAGTGGAAATAAATACATCTATGAAATATGCTTATCCCGGCAGCAGCTGGAGCGTCTGTGCCTGGATCCCAGCATCCTCGGTTGCTGGTGTCTGAATTTACAAGTGCCCAAGGTCACAGTTCTACTCCATTTGTTGGTACAGATCATTTCACTCACACAGAGGGATGTCCAGGAGATCCCTGGTCACACAGCCAACCCACAGTGCTCTCTCCCTTAGGCACACACATCCAGGGCCAGTCCTTGGTCCCAGGACACTTCACCTATTATCTGGATTAGCCTCATTTGCATCCCAACAGTCACTTCAATATCTGTACCAGAGATCCACATTCACAGAATTATAGAACTTCTTGAGTTGGAAGGGAATCACAAGGATCATCAAAGTCCAGCTCTGGACGCTGCAAAGATCCCCTCTAGAATCACACCATGTGTCTGCGAGTGCTGTCCAAAAGCTTCTTGTACTCTGGCAGGATTGGAGTTGTAACAGCTTCCCTGAGGAGCCAGTCCCAGTGCCCAAGCACCCTGTGTGTGGAAGGCTATTTTCTAATATCCAACCTAAAACTCCCCAGATGCAGCTTGAGGCCACAGCCTCTGGTCCTGTCACTGGTCACCACACCCCATCCCCTCATGAGGAAGCTGTAGACTTCATTGGGGTGTACCCATGGTCTCTTCTGCTCCAGGCTGAGCAAAACAAGTGGACCCAGCTGCTCCTCATACATCTTTCCCTCTAAACTTTTCACCATCTTCATGGTCCTCCTTTGAATGGTCTTGTATTGTGGTGCCCAAAATTGCACAAGTGTGTCAGGTGAGGCTGCCCTGGAGCAGAGCAGAGCAGGACAATCCCCTCCCTTGCCCAGCTGGTGATGCTGTGCCTGATGCACCCCAGGACATGGTTTGCCCTCCTGGCTCATATTCCACATGCCATCAACCAGGATTCACCTGAATCCTTTTCCATGGTGCTGCACTCCAGCCTTTCATTAGGTTTAGGGCTGCCCTGTCCCAGGTGCAGAAACCAGCTCTTGCCCTTGTAAACTTCATGCATGCACAGAGTAAAGAGATTCTTACCAGAACATAACTGATAGTGGAATTTAGTAAATGATAGTGATTCAGGTACAGGGCATGGCCAAATGCCTATTGATCAGCCCCTGCTTACATGAGAATGGACAATCTTTTTCTCTTATTCTTCTAATTCCCTCATTTATTCCACCCCAAATCACTAAAACCTTTCCCACCTTTGATTTGTATTCTAAATACCCCATGAAAAATTCTGTGGAATCCCAAAATGCTTTTCCTGGCTATCCCATAGCATTTCCTCCATTCTTAGGCAGCAAATAATCTAAAAGATGATCAAGAGAGCCAGTTCTATGTCTCGAGGATGGGACTGATGACAGGACCTGGACAGTGTGTGCCATCCTTAATCTTTACTTTGGCTTCCTGTCTTTCACTGTACTCCTGTGTTCCTCTGGTGTGGCAGAGATGGGTCTTTGGTGGGCTGATGGCTCTTCTGGGATGTGATGGGAGCTGCTAAGCAGGGTATGATTTCCCTGGTCTGACCCAGAGCCTGCCATTGTCCCTCTGTGCTCCTTTTAACCACATATCCTAAACCTGGACATATAAGGGAGACTGCTCTCTGCAGGACTCCTGCTTCAATTGTTCTAAAAATTGGAAAGCATTAGGTAAATGAGGCAGAGGAGCTGCAGGAGGAGGCAGCTGAGAAATGCCCAGGGAAATTATCTGCTTTCAGGTCTCTGCTCAGCTTTCCTGTGTAAGTCTGGATCAGTCACTTAAATCACATTATCACAGGTGGACAATGATTATGTATTCTTCATTTTCTGGGTGACTGACTTTATTCCCTATGGTCTGATTTGCAAAACAACTGGGTACTCATAACTGCAGCATAAGCTAGTTAGAGTTGTGCTTTGAATTCATAAACTGTAATATACAATTATATCCTCTAAAAATCAGATCCAGGTTATGTGAAATTGGGCACATACGATTAGTGACTCTTTTTGACCTTGTTATCTCAATGTCTTTGTTCTCAACCTATGTTTTATTACATAGGACATAAATAATAATGACATCTTTCCTCATATAATGGTTCTAAAAAAATCAGTTTCTGATGGGGAAGCTACCAGTTGTTGCTACTATTAAGACTTCTATATTATTGATATGAAAACAAAATATTTTGTGATGGAATAAAATACTGTAGAAGCTTAGGAGCCTTCTTCACCTATCTTTTCTTATCCTTCATTTTCTAATATAACAGATATTACTTAGGCTACTTCATTTTAGGGATTCTCATCTCTAAAAAATCTCAGGAAGTTGTGTTCCACCCAACAGCATCCTGACCTTGTCCCTTAAGCTGTTTGGGTATATGGTCTGTCACACATATTGCCAGTTCTATTTCTCTGAGGCTCTTTACAAAGAAGATGGTTGCATGTGATTTTAAATACATTTTTGACCCAAGTCAGATGAATGTCTATGTGTAATAGAGTTGCTACATCACATATTAACAAATGTTGTTGTAATAAATGCCATGCAGAAGTTGGTGAACAAAAGTTGGATACTCAGAGAAGGTTTAAAATATTGTAGAAACACAGTGATAGAGAAAACAATTGTAAACTCTATGATGACCATGAATTCCAAATAGTAGAAAAGTATTTACAATATGATGATAATGTAATACTGAACACACTTTCAATGCATCTGCATAACACAATGAGATTAATCCCGCAATATTTTTTTTTTTGGTTATTCAGCTTTGCAAACTTAATAACTTTAAAGTTTTTCTTCTGTTAAATAAATAAAGGTGCATAAGATTCTTGTTAAGACTCACAATTGAATATATTTTAATCTGCTGTTGAAAAGCTGTCAGCTTTCAGAAAAAGAGACAAATGCTAAGAAAATTGTCTATACTAGGTTAACACTGATTTTACTATGTGAAGGAACAAATATTCAGTTATTTTTATGGTTTTGAGTTATGATAACGAAATTTAATGAGTCATATAATTACAAGAAAGGTGAGGATAGGGGAAAATATGATGAAATTGAAAATGCTTGTACAATGTTCTTTTGTATAGAAGCTGTATAGAATGTGATTTTATCATTTTCTTGAAACTTCATTATAAAATAACCTAGGACAGATTGAAATCACTTGCTATGATCAGTATTGAAAGATGGAATCATTTTTGGAAGCCAATTTTTAAACTTAGAAAGTGATTTTATTTTCATTCTAATCTTCTTTTTTTTTTCTTCAAACATATGCAAGAATACCCATACTTTCTTTAATTCATATTGTGTTTCCCAGGAATAAGAAAAAATCCCTTAACTTTGGTCAGCTATAATCTTTCAGAAATATCACCAAAAGTATTTGACCATATAATAGGAGGGGAAAAAATTAATTAAATACATGTCTAATATAAAATAAATGGCAGTTTTCAATTACTGAATAGTTCTGTTGATGGCATAAAATGTGCAGCACAGAGTTATCCTTTAGCAATGTAGGGATAAGTAAGAAGACTCAAAGAAATTTATCTTGGTCTTGTATATTTTGACAATGCAGGGTAGGGTTTAAGGGATGTTTATAACTATGGTAACTTATTTTTGCTGTCAATTTCTATATATTTAGGAGGTATTTTTGGGGCATATACGATGTAATATTTGGAAGCCAGTAAATACTGAAAACTCCTGCAGAAAACATTATCTTTTTTGGTGTGGTACTCAATGCTCTGTGTTAAATTTATGAAAAATCTTTCCTTAGGCATGGAAATTCCTCTTCAACTTAATTTCATGCATGGGTCATTCATAACAAAGAGCCCTGTATAACCTCCCAAAGCATCTCTATATTGTCTCCCATAATTCTTGCTTTACTCTGTCCAGCTCTGTTAGTCCCATTCCCATTCTCTTTTAGAAATTGTTTACCCATTAAGTTGTGCAAGTCCTACTTCCTTCAGCAAAACCTTCTATTCCACAGCTTTGCCATTTAATTTATACACTCTTGATAAATACCTCTTGATAAATAAATAGTTATATAATTTTATTAAGCAGAGTTTTCATTGTTTGTTGTGCCTGCAATAATATGAGTGAAGCTGCATTAATTCATAAGAGAAACATCTAAATTGTCACTTTTACTTAGTTGAGTCATGTTGTCAAGGAAACAGGGGTGACCTTCTCTAAAGAGAAAAAGTATTTTATGTTTATGAGGATTTCAGTAGTTCATCTGTATTTTATTTTCATGAAGAAAGACTTATTCTAATTTCTACAGCATGCAGTAATACAGATAAAACTTCCATAGTCAATTTGCATCAGATATAAGAAATAAATGTTTAATGATTTGGAGCTCATTTGATAGTGGTTGTTTTATATTTGACAACAAGAAGTAAAACTTTTTTGTCATCTACTTTACAGAGCTTCTCCACTCACAAACACCCATAATGCTTGAATTTTACTTTTTCTACTTCACAGAGTTTTTATATTCCTTTAAAGAATATTTGTAAAGAGATTGTCGGTGTGCCCCGAATCTTACGAGCCATCCATGTAGCCAGTGAATTTGAAGCCTTTCTTGTAACTGAAAATTACATATTACTTAATGAATGATGTGAGCAGATTGTGGAACACATCAAGTTTATGCAACAGCCATAAATTCTATGTAAGTTAAATATTTTCATGTTTCTGAAATTTTCAGAAAACAGACCTTTTTCCCTTCTATCTGAGTTTAAAAAAAGATGTAAAACCAAAGATGGTGCAAAGACTAGGTGCCATGGTCAAGGACTATCATGTCACTTCTGTAGATGTTCATCAGACTGCAAGGTGGATACTTTTGTTTAATCTTGTGATAGTAATATTCCCTACTTTGACCTAAATTACTCTAGTATAAGAACTAATAGTACTGAAACTTGCTTTGAATTCAGCCCTATATGTTTGCTACAGTAGAAGTTGGGCTGTCACAGCTGGCTAGAAAAAATACTTAATGCCTCAGACATCTCTTCAGTCTACATGTGCCCATTGCAGTTACAATCAGGAGAAACACTAAGTCTAACTCTTAGCTCAATGAATGTAGTTAACTCCCAGCTTTTTATCTGGCCCCCTCTGTAGACCATCTCAAATTTTAAAGATTGCCTATGCAGGAAAAAACCCACAAAAAGAATCAAGAGCTGAACTGTTAGGAGGACAAATCAAAACTCTTTGATTCAATACAACTCTCAAGAAGGCCAGCTTTAACTGCCATTAAAGAAAAGCTTTTGTTGCTATATTGTTTGCATTAGCAACTGATGTGCAGAACAGGTTTTTTGAAGACAGAAGTTCCAAATGAAAATAAATAGTGGAAGTAGATTTAGATTAACCTATAAAAATACAGAAGGGTGAAAACTTCAGAATATTTTTTTCTCTGTCCTAAGGATACACTTAAATATTTTGATGTTTTATATCTATGTTTTGACAGCATTTTGAGACAAAAATGGTGTGATATTCCTTTTCATGTTTTCTTCTTCTTTGAAAAAGGATGTATAAATTATCTGTTTAAAATAACAAAAATGGAAATAGAAAAAACTGAAAGAAAGAAAATGGATATCAGCTCTTTACTTTTAAGTTATCTTAAAGGCCAGAAATAGCACAAAGCATCAGGCATTCCATTCATTTCTGTATGAACTCTCCTATGTTTTATGGCTTGGGAATCCTAATCTCACAGTTTGGACACAAAGTTTATGTGACATCAATGTCCTGATGGGGAGAAAATTCCATTAGTGGTCATCCCATAGGTCTGTGAAACTGCTGACTAAGAGCAGAAAATTGGCTGTGGAATTCATTTGACCATTATGAAGTTTCTTCTGAGTAATTGATGGGTAGAAGTTGTAAAAAATCTACCCCAGTTATGAAATGAAAATTACTTCAGTCCCAGTAATTTACTTTCTGGAAGGGAATATTTCTCAGCTTCTCTTCATGGTATTGAACAGCACCCAAATAATCTACACAGTGTGAAAACTGGATCGAGTTAAGATTGAAGAGTATGACAAAGTATGGATGAATAGGTGTCATGAGATATCAGGTTGATCTGACATAATATGAGAGATTCATGATTTTCATGATTATAGAATCATTAAGGTTGGAAAAGACCTCCAAGATCATCAAGTCCAACCTTAGACTGAAAACCAGACTAATTTATTTTGTAACTTGTATTTTAGACCTGCATTTACCCTTGTTTCTATCTTATAATAATAACTTTACCCTGACTACTGTTCTGGGTCAGATTGCTTTTCCAACACACTTTTGTTGCATGTAACTAGCTACCTGTGGAACAATGAGTGCCTGTTCATGCATGTTCATTCATGTATGCTCACATATGTGGAAATACTGCAAGTGTCTAATCATCTCTGCTGATTAGAATATGAATATTACTGGTTTGCTAGACAAAGTGTAAAGAAACTGTCTGTTATTTTAATCAATATGATTGTTGCTCAGCCTCTTGCAGTTCATTTTTCTATTCTTTTCCTTTACCTTCACCCATTTTATTTTCCTTTCCCTGTGTACCTGTCCAGACACATGTACCACCCCATACCTTTTGCCTTCTCCAAATTTATCTCATGTTTTCTTCTTCTATCTCATTTTTTGTCATGCTACTTGACTGCCAGACCTACCTGCATGTTTATTAGACACTGTTAGAAATTAATGCCTTCATTAAGACTGCATCTCTTTTTTTTTCTACTAAACAGTTTCAAGTAATGTCATACAAATAGTATGTGGCAAGATTTATTTTGGTTAAAACTTGGCAACAAATACTGTTTGCCTTTGAAAATTATGTTTTATATTTCTGTTTTCATCATTCTCAACCTTCAGTTCAGATGGACACTACAAATTGATTATATTTGAACAATAACAAAAAGAAAATATATATACTAAAGAGTCATAGTTCAGTAAACTGGCATTAGAAAGATTGTTTCAGGGTGACCTCTGATTTTTCACACAATTAGCTACCAAACAGAAAATGTAATGAAAAAACTTACAGGAATTGTAACTTTTAAGCCCATTATTTTTCTCTGTGCCATCACAAGATCATTATTATTTGCAAAATGTGTATCAGGAAGCAGATTGGTAGTTTTTGATCATAAACATTTTTAATGCATTTGATACATTTCTCTCTTCAGCATCTTTAGCTGGAAACATTTTATTGCTCTACTAAAAAGTTTTATTTTTCCTAAACAAATCTCTAGTTAATAAGAAGAGAATCCCAGTTTTAACAGAGCAATTATACTAAATAGAACACGGAATTTTTACACTGATGATAGTTCATTCATAAGAAAGACTTATCTCAGCAATTATACACTTTAGATTAATAGAAATTGCTTTTGTCAGAGACTTGCTTATATATTTAAACAGCATATTTTTTCTTCAGCTCCTTCCTTAATTGTGTAGCTACTGTGGACTCTTAGAAATATAGCCTTAATGTTTTACTTCATTAACTTTTATGGAGCTAAAGACACTAACATTGAGGATTGTCTCCTATGTACTTTTGTCTCACAAAGTGCACTTAAAACTGCAATGAACAGGCAACTAAAATTTGTCCCAGTTTGGAAGGGCTTGTAATTATCAGCACAAACATACCCGTATCAATGGAATGTACTTTATTTAAATAATTTTACCTGTATATCCCCTTAGTTTATTTCATTATTAAAAGAAACCTCAAGAGAGGCTTAAAGGAAGCTGTCATTTTACATATGTTTGACTAAAATTTCTAATTTTTATTTCAATTAACATTGTAATTTCTAATAGTATTTGCATTAGGTTAGCATAGCAGAAGTACTTTTGGTGAAAGAAAGTTTAATTTCATCTCAATGTGCTGACTTATTGAACAAATAAAAAATTCAGTATCTATTGATTCTGTCTGATATTTGAACAGCAGGCTGAAAAGAATTCTGTGTAGTTTGCATGATATATTCCAGTTGAACATCAGTCTAGAAATGTAAGAAAAACAAATGTTAAAAATTCAGCTTTTTATAAAATATGACTCAGAAATTATATAAATATCCATAATAAGGCAGGAAGATGAAAATATTGGGCAGCATTGATGAATATATTGAGGAACTTGTTAGAGGTATTAGGTAATGATAAATATCAATAAATAATAAGAATTTCAAAATCAACATTAAATGCCTGTCTTTCAGAGAACAAGTAATGGAGAGAAATACAATTGCAGTCTTTTTTCATGTCAAAGTCATACTGAAAAAAAGACAAGACAATAGCAGAAAAATTAATTCAATTCTTTCTATTGATGTATACTGTGGAAAACCTAAGATATATTCCTGCATCAAAACCTTCATAAGAATGAAGTCTCATGATAAAGCTTTAGAACAGTTTGATACAGGGAGAAATAATAAGATGTTAGAAATCAGATATAGAGCTCCTGAATGAGTTTTTTGTGTTTAATATGTTGTCTCAATCAGCCTCCTCACCAGAAACAAGAAAAGTGCCAACAGTGGTAACAAAAGAAAAAGGAACATGTAAGCAAGTCAGAGATGAGTATATTGTGCCTCAAAGATCTCTTACAGTTTTTCAAAGGAGTCAATGAATTGATACATGTATCCAGGTATCAGTTTCTTCTTCAAAGACTTTGGTTAATTTCTTTAAGTTGTTAGAGTGTAAAAAAAAAAGATAGCCTTATAAATTAAAAATGTCAGTGAAATACAGTTAGTGAAGGGTAACCGTATGGTTTTCACAATGGCTGATGGTCACCAGAGGAGCCTCTTGCAAATCAGTCATGGAATTACAATTGCTGTAGAAATTCATAAACTATCTGCAATGGATGTGAATAGTGAACTTTGCTCCCAATATAGAGTATTTGGGGCCCTACAAAAATAAAATGAACAGGGGAGAATTGGAGCAAGATATCACATCGAGTAATTGCTCAGTGAAGCACTAGATGAAATTCATTGTTCTGAAGTGGGGAGAAAAAAGCCAGTCCTTGCTATGTGCATACAACAGCTGGCATGAAATTAGGTATTCTCAAGCACAATATTATTAAATCATTGCAAATAGGTCATTGAGATCCTCAAAGTCCAGGTGCATTGAAACACAAGTTGAATTTAGTAAATTAAAAGGGAAATAAATAAATAAATAAATACAACAACAACAACAACAACAACAACAACAACAACAATAATAATAATAATAATAATAATAATAATAATAATAATAATAATAATAATAATAATAATAATAATAATAATAATAGAAAATTAAAATAAATTCCAGGAGAACTACAAGAGGTTTAAATGTACTAAGACCAAAACAGTTTCTTAGTAAGGTGACAGGTAAGTCCAGGGGTGAAGGTGAGATTGAGCTGTGCAGGGGGCTCCCTGAGCTTAGGGACACCTGAGCAGCACCTTCCTGGAGCTGGAAGCTCTGGAGAGCTGATCAGGTGAGGAGTGGGTGCAGCTGGGATCAGTGTGGGAGGTACAAACTGCGCCAGGGAGCGTGCTGAGCAGGGCAGGAATGCTGTGCATGGTGAGGTGTGTGGCTCAGCAGCTCATGTGGGGAGGGTGTGCAGTCTGCGAGTAGGTCCCCAGCTCAGGTGGATGCTGAGTGCTCTAGGACTCTGCCCTAAGGGTGGGCTCTTGCCTCAGACCCTGAACCAGTCACTCCTGACACAGTCCCTGAGAAGGGTGTTGCTTTCACCCAGATACACCTGCTTAGGAAGGAGACTTCAGCAGAGACGGTAGCTTGCAGTTGAAGCCCATGTCCTTGTTGGAGCAGGCTCCTGGCCAGACCTGTGTCCTTATGGAGAGAGGAGCCCACACTGGAGCAGGTTTGCTGGCAGGACCTGTGACCCCATAGGGGACCCACGCTGGAGCACTGAAGGGCTGCACCCCATGCGAGAGACCCACGTGGCGGCAGTTCATGAACTGCAGCCTATGGGAAGGATTCAAACTAAAGAAATTAATGGAAGACTGTCTCCCATGGGAGAGCCCTGGGCCTGGAACATTGAAGGACTTCTCCCCCTGAGAAGGAAGAAGTGGTAGAAACAATGTGTGATGATCTGATTTTATCCCCATTTCCCATTCCTGTGCACATTGAAGGGAGGATGTAGAGAATCAGGAATAAATTTAAACTCGGAAGCAGAGAAGAGTGGGAGAATGGTATTATTAAGATTTGGGTTTACTTCTCATTATCATACTCTGATATGATCGGCAACCAATTCAAGGAATTTCCCCCAGTTTTTTACCCATGATGATAATTTTTGAGTGTCTCTTCCTCTCCTTATCTCAACTCATGAGAATTCCATTATATTTTTTCCCTCCTGTCCAGCTGATGGAGTTCTTAAGTAGAGTAGCTTAATTGGAAATCTGGCACCCAGCCAACATCAAACCACAACACAGACAAAACTGTTGTTTGTCTAATCTGGAAAACTGAATTCACTGTGGTAGTTTCCAATTTAAAATTTTCCATATACAACCTCCTTCTGCAGGTTAATGCCAAGATCCCTCAACTTCTAATGTGAAAAAATCAGTTTTAACAAATAAGAAGCTTATTTGTTTGGGGATTTTTCTTGTGGGTGAGGGGAATAGAAGAATATTTTCAAGATCTTTTTAAAACTTGCCTTATAGAGGACACCTATATATAACTTTGTGGGGTTTGGGGTTTTTTCTTCAGGGAGTCAGGGAGAGGTGTAGCTTTCCAAGCATGCCCAGCTAATTTATGCATACCTAAGGCAGAAAAGTACATTTTGGACTCTCTTACAAATCAGAATTTTTTTCCTTCATGTAATGGATTACATAATTTATCATGAGCAGATAACAGCTGAGATCTGTAGTTCTTGTGCAGACTCACACCACATAATTAAACATGCTGCAGGTTGCTGTTCTGTCACAAATGTCTTTGCAGTCTGCACTCAGTGTTGAGGCTTAACATAATGGATTTCATATATTTCTTTCCTTTTCCAAAGAAATGCAAAGAAAAACATGCAAGTGCTAAATGTGTCAGACCTGAATACAATTTTTTCAGTAGTTTCTCACCATATGTAAAGCTGTTCTCAGTCTTTTCCAGTTTTGGACTACCACGGTCATCAACACTTCAGTTGTTGTCCCTCCTACATATAATTGCATATGGATCATACATCTCATGGTATTTATGCCCAATCCATGGGAAAATTAAAAAAAAAAAAAACTGGTTTCATTTCAGAATTGCTATAATTCACAAATTTTGGCAATCCATCCAATTTCCATTGATATAATTTCCTACTCAAAATGGTAACCAATTGCAACAGCTGCATTTCTCAATCTCTGATGCTGGTCTTTCTATGAGGTGTTTAGGAAAAGGCATCTTTTTTATTTCTTAGTTGTATCATTTATTATAATCCTCAGATTCTGTCCTAGGTTTTAGGACAATACTTCACTACAATAAAAGCTACCTGCAGTGTGTATCTAAAATTCAGAGATATGAGGTATAAGGTAGCTTTAAGACAAATAGGTAAAAAGAACAATTGTGTACAATGGGATATCCATTAAGTCTTTAGGACTTACAAAATGTCTAAGAATATCAGCAAAGACAGATGCCCACTGTTAAAATAAACACTATTTACTTTAGTGTGTTACTCTGAAAAAACAATTTTAACTTAGTCAGAACAACTTCAAGCATTGTGGAATATCTACCATATTAGATAAACTGTGGCAGCTACTCTTTCATTACTTGTATTTTCTTAGGGAAGAAATTGTCAAAGTTTGTTTTAGAAAAGGTTGTGTAAGGAAATATACAGTGTAAGGTAATTAAAATTGGAATTAATTCATTACGGAAAATTATTATTTTCAATTTAGATTCATTTACACTTATAATATAATATCCATAACAGACAAAACACTGTTTTACAGTTTTTCTAACAATAGAGTGTAGGCCCTACTTGTATTATTAAAGCATATCTATTTTCATCCTATTTGTGACTTGGCTAGATCTTTACTGAAGATCAAAATGACCTATAAGTGCATCAAGTAGTTGTTGTAGATGACCTTTTATAGGTATTGAAATCCTGTACTTCGTTCTAATTCTATGAAGTCTGCATAGAACGGGGAGTATACACATATAGTCTCTCATGTGGTTGCAAGAATAAGCAAGAATAGGCAAGAAACCCACCAGGTGTGGTATTCAATTGCTCAGTCTATTATTCCATTGAGTCTAAATGTTTTTTGGCAGAAGGTAGCAGGAAAATGACCCAAATTAGCTGAAAAGAAGTCCTAAAAATCTTAAAATTATTATAAGGTTTGTTCACTTTTGTCAGCTATCCTATCAGTAGTCTATTGTCTTTCAAGTTAATGAAAATAAAATTTTCTCCATACATACAAAACCCACATATGTGAAATAGCTATAAAACTAAAACACATTCCTCCTATATGAAAAAAACCCACAAACCATAAGAGGCAAATAAGTTCTATATATGCAAACTTTCATTGTATAAATTCAAAATTATAAAAAAAAAAACAGTATTGCTTTTTATCTGCCTATTTCTGGTACCTCTATTTGAGAAATTTCTTCAGCTTATTTTTCTGGACGTGCCAGTCACTGACAGATCAGCTGGGCAATAAGATTTTTGGGATTCAGAAAACACAGTTAATGGAATCTATATTCCTAGACTGTATAAAATAACAAAGTGTGTTATACTCTCCAGTAGCATTCAAAGGTAAAGGCATCTTGAGCCATAATGTCAGCAGCAGTACCATCCTGTCATTTTACCAGGATACGAGCTGAATAACTAATAGTCATGTACTACAGTCTGAAGACCTGTTAAAATTTGCTTCATGCTTGAGTGCCCTAGAAAACACACAAAAGTAAACTGGAGGAATGATTGTTATCAAATGAAAGGAATAAGTTGGATAAATTTTAAATATTTCCACATTTCAAGGTACACATTTATTAAGGTTGACTGGTCTCCAAAGTCTATTGCATTATTTTCTATTACTGATTTTTTTTCCTTTTTTTTTTCTTCTTTTAGGTCGTAAGAATGGAGAAGAATGGGAGAAGGGAAGAGATCTCTTTGATCTATATTTAAGATTAGGTGGGTGTGGATGAATGGAAGATTGGTTGCTAGTGGTCAAACTGGACACAAGTATCTGGCTTTCAAGCGTGAACAAGTTAGAAATACTGCTGTTAGCCCTCTTTGTGGCCTTTATGTTTTGTTGTTATTTCATATCATCATTAAGCTGAATGATCTTCCACTAAGATATATTCTGAACTGAGAAAAGATAATTACAATTTTATTACAATATACTGTGGTATCACTTTTACAGATGGATGAAATGAATTTTGGACATGTGTGCAAAAAAAGTGCAAATTGAGGGTTAATACAATGTGAAATTTGCTCATATCCTTGTTTTGACCCTCTGTACTAAGAATGCTTCTTTTTGTTCTCAAGAAAAAAAAATCAGCAGATAAAGAGTGAACACAAAGAGGCACATTTTCATGAGTAACAGGGGGAGCAGCACTGAAGCATCAAAAGGGAGAAAAAACCCCAAAAAAACCAAAACCAGAAAGTATAATCTGATCTGAAGCCTGTGACTAGCTTAATAAAATTATTGAATTGCTTAGTAAAAATCTCAAGCATAGGAAAGGACTGTGTAAACTGATAATACTTTAGGAAGAAGTGGGTAGCGGAGTAAGATGTTTTATCTCCATTTTAAATGTTCAAATATTTGCATGTGTACATATAAAAGTTGTTAACTGAGCTGGGACTTTTGGAACTTAAACCAGATATGTTTTTATCAAGTTTTTTAGCAGCTTCTGTCTCTCAAAATCTTGACTGTCCTGTCAGATCATCAAGCCTGAGGCAAGCACATACAGCTATACACTTTCACCAGCTTAAAAAACAGGAATTAAATTAATAAATGGATAAATAAATAAATATCAGAAGCACTTTGAAGCCTCTTTCATTTTCTTCCAAATATATTTCTGACCTAATACAGTACAGAAGAAGATGTCTTTCCAGAGGGCATTTAGCAAAGTGGCTTGGCAGTAGAAAAGACTTCTCACGCTCCACTGTTCTCCATTTTAGAAAACAGTTAATGTGTTTCTTCTATTTGTGTTTGGTTTTTGTTTATTTCTTGACACTAGGGTAATATACTGAGTGTGCATTCCCCTTATCCTGTTTTTCTGCCATTTGGAAAAGGCCAACTATTGTAAGTAGCTCTTACAGATGTTCTTTGAGTTGCATTGGGCATTGCTGATGAAAACTGTTGCATTACAATGTTCTTGACATTTCTGGCAGACCACACTGAACAAAAGCTGCTTTTAAACAACTAATCAAAATACTTATCTTTTTTCCTTCAAATTTGTATAATGACTTTCCATTAGCTGCTTTTTTTTTTGTTTGGTTTAGTTTGGGTTTTTGTTTTTGGTTGCTTGGTTGTTTTTTTTTCATTTGGTTTTTTTTTTTTTTTTAACTGAAGTAAACAAGGGCTTTACTAGCATTAAGATTTATTCTACATTTTAGTTCATGAGTTTTATTTAACTCCCTGGCTTTTAACAGCAAATATGATTTCTAGCAAGTTTCTAAGTCCATTTTTCTGATACTGTTCCAATTTGTTGGTTCTATTTGTTGATGCAAATAAGCTGCTGAGTAGTTAATTGTGTTACTTTTTCTACAGATGGATTATATGTCCATTATATTATGTGTATATTTTATCTGTGGCTCACAAAGCCTAGCCCCTACCATGTCATTATTTTGGTTCAGATACAGTATTAATCAGATTTGTTATCTTACCATGCATGCAACAGATACAGTGTGTCAAAGCTGGAAAACTGTGTCCAGAACTTCCAGCATTGTCAGATGGATAATATTTCTGATGGTTCCAGCCCTTACCTGGTGAATAATTTATACCACTAAAAAGTTAATATAAAACATACAACAACAAATTATATTTTTGAATATGTAGCTTAAACAAAGATTTTTTTAATCCTAAAAGCAGGGAAGTTTGGAATGAGGCTAAAATAGAGCAGGATTTACTATGCAAAGAGTTTGGTGCAAAAAAAAAAGTCAATTTTTTTAAGAAGTGCTGAGCTGAGTGTAAAGGGACAGGCTTTGGGGCATAAAGCCATTTAATCTATTGTGACAAAGCAGGAAAAGAACTTCTTAAGCAACAAAAGGCCAAGCCACAGGTTTGGCATTTCAGGATAAGAAGCTAAGGATAACATTTCCCACTTCAGAACTTTGCCCTTTTGATTCATAAGAGCTCTTTTTTTTTGTTTCACTGACAGTAAAGTTCAGTGCAAGCCAAGGGGGAGATGTTACCACCTTTCAGGTGCTAATATAGTCACACACTTGTATTTATGATTAGAAATCTGTCAAATATTTGTTTCAGTATAATGCTTTTCTAAGCTTAGTTAAGACTAATTTAGTTTCTTGATTACTACTTAAATTAATGCTTCTGTCCCAATGAGGATCTTTTACATTGCTTAAAATTGCTAGAGAATTTCGCTTCTTCTTCTTTTATGTGCACACATTCAACATTGCATTAGCAACATCTTTCTTTAATACTTAATCCGTATAGACAATGCTATAGAAAAATGTAGAGTTCACATTTTCAAAATCCTATTTCAAGGGAAGTAGAATTTATACCCGTACAGTCTTATAGATATAAGCTTGCAGTCTTATGGAAAGGTGACTTGATTGAGGTCTAAACTGCTTACAGGTTCCTATGAAGTTTTACACTTTGTCTAACAACACCACAGAAGAAAAGAGCAACAGCAAAAACTTTGTTGTTTAAACCTGTGTTCTTTCCAGGATCATTCACACCAAGGAAAAATCTTTATGTTTTTAAAAACACTTGAGCATTCAGTCTCTCACTGTCTAACATCTTTGTTGACTCACTTGTTGTATTTTCAGACTTCATGTCTACATTCCTTTCCTTCGTGTTTGCCTAGCAGGCATATGCCCACACCCCCACCTCTCTCACGAGGAGCTAGCTTGTGCCTGGTGTATTCCAGCAGTTGTGTTCGCTTTGGGAATAGCTCTGATGGAAATAGCTGTGATAAACAGGACTTCTTTTACTACACAAAACTCTTATTTTATCACAATTTATTTAGAAAATCTGTCATTTGAAAACCATTTCACTTGCATTTGATTATACGCATTAGCTTTGAGTAAAAATGGACCTCCTGTTTTTCTGTTAATGTCATGCATGATGATAGTAAGAGGCAACCTCATGATTTCAAATAGAGACTATTTAGGCTAAAATACACAGCTCAGTAATATGAATCATTGAGTTAAATATAGTGCAGACAGGTGTGTATCTTTACATCTAAGGTTTGAAGAGTTAATAGCAGATTGGTAAAAGTTTAAAGGCAGCATCATTATGCAAGTTGGTCCAGGGCGAATTTAATCTAAAACTTTTTTAAGACAAGAGTTATTGACCTGATTCTTCAATACCCCACAGACTCTTCTCTAAAGCTTCGTTTCTGTATTACCTTTTGAAGTTGTTGAAGGATAGGTGAGCAATTTGCACTACCAACAGCCTAATTAGGAAGAATGATGTCCCTTGGGACAAGAAAACCTTCTTCATATTCAATCATCCAGTCCAAAAATATACAGGGTGGGGTAATGAGTCTTAAAAATGCCAATTTAGTGAGTTTCTAATCACAGATACTTCATCAGCTGACAAAATAAAAGCCTCAGTAGGTATAGCACTTCAAAATCTTGGACAATTTACATGTAATTTCAAGAATCAGCAGGGATACACAGCTGGATAAAAATAAAAAGCTTGCTGTAATTGAAAATTGCCTTGCAGCTTGTTTGTGATTAAAATGAAGTTTGGTTCCTTGAAATCTTGTTTAGCAATTAAATCTGTTTTACTTAGGCAATGAAATATTGTCTATTGTCCTTGAATTATTAAACCAGTACAGGCATGCTTTAATATTTCATGCTAATTGAACATGTATGCATACAGAAAATTTCTAAAGTCCATGTTCAACAGCTTGGCTCTTATTTGAACATATCCAAGAAATTATCTCTCTCACTAGAAGAGGCTGTGGTCATCTATGTTATTTGTAAAGAATCTCAATGACAGACTTGTGTTTTGCAGGGAAAAAACAAAAAAAGTCTGCACTCTTTACATTTGGTATAGTTCTCTCCAAAAGCCAGGTGATAACTTTACCTACAACAGGACTGAGTTTAAAGTTTGACTTAAATTTAGAGTTAACTTATAATAAGAGTTCTTGATTATTTTGATTTCCAATTTTTGTGTGTTTGTTTGTTGTGTTGAATAGATCAAGAAGTGCGCGAGCTGATTCTCTTAAAATAAAACAGCCTCCAAGAGACTGCAAGTCTTTTATTTGCTTGTTTGTTTTCTTAAATGATTTTGTTAGTTTTTGAGTTAAAATAATACTGAGAAAGAGTTGCAAATGAAACTGAGATTTTGCAATTCTTCAAGCCATTTTCAACATAAGGTTCATAAATTTTGATTCTTTGTGTTTTACATTCAGGTGTAATGAGTCCCCAGTTCTCACTAGGTTTACATAGGAGGCATAAAGCTTGAATTAATAAGGTAAAAAATTAAATAACAGTTACAATTATTGAATCAGAAAGAAAACATTTGTAGCATTAGAAAAACAAAATCCCACAAAAACCACAGGGAAATTAATAATGTATCTTCTAATCCTCAGCAGACATATCACCTTCCTTATGCATATCCTATCCTAAAATATGCACTAGACATACTCACACCCCAACACTCATTTTATTTTTCTTTTCATGTATTTCTTCAGTATATTCATTATATTCTATGCATTTATTTCTATTCAGTATATTCTATGCATTTCTTCAGTATATACTTTCATATTTAGGACTTAGGTAATACTAGAATTTTAATGAAGTATATATTCAGAAGATAGAAATAATATTGAAATTATTTAAAGTATTTAAATCTGTAATTTAATTAGTAGATAAAAACTTGGAGTTTTCAACCTTTTGTTTGAATCCATATCTAGGATGTGTTTGCCTCCAGATAATTGACATATGTTTCTACTACTTCTTCACAGTAGATGAACCAAAAGATCAATCCATAAAGGAGAGATTCCTGGTAAGGAGCAGTCAACCTAGGGTATTGCTACACTGGCTGAACTTATAAAAATGACCTCAGAGGACAAGGCAGTGTTTGTAGCTTAAAGGCAGTAAATTTTCCCTCCAATCTTAGAATTACAAAAAAAAAAAAGGCAAATAAGTGTGGAAAGATTATTAAAAACAGCCTGATTGAAATGCACTCTAAGAGGTGCTGAAACTTGACAGACTCAAGTCAAAATCCAGAATGTTAAGGGAGACTAAACTAGAAAACAGAAATCACTTCATTTATCAAAACTGGGATAAGAAAAAATATTTGAGGAATTATCCAAAAAGGGTGATACAAAAAAGAGAAAAACATGAAGTAATTGGGGAAAAAGGTTCACCAGCTGAAAAACAAAGCATTCATTGCCACCATATTAAAAACAAACAAACAAGAAAAAAAAAAAATAAACCATAAAAAAAAATAAAAACAACCCCGGCCATAAACCCCCACCAAAACACCCAAAAAACCCCACAAAATCTAAATCATGGTTTTGATCTAGAATTCTCTTTTCTGGGAAATTTGAGAAAAAATTTCTACCATCTTAAATCTAATGAGTAACATTGAAAGTAAAGATTAGTATATACTCCTAGCATAAATAAAAAGTGAAAATTGAAGACTGAACATGTTAATTAGTACTTATTTTCTTTGTAACTGTTCATTCTTCACTTTGAAAAAAATTGTCCTTCACTAGTGGGCTTTTGGTGTGAATAACAAATGTAACACGTGGTTCCAGGAATCTCACAAAGCCAGAAAAAGATAAAGTTTAAAGAGTATATTTAGATCTAGAAAATAATTCAGGCTCTTGAGAGACTCAGCTGGTATTTGGATACATGATGAGGCATGTTAATCTTATCTGCATTTACTGATGTAAATGTAATGTTTCATATTTTTCTCCATTTCTTCTATACATTTTTTTTCCCATAACAAAAGTGTGAAGCCCTGTTCCTAGATGTACCAGAGAGACATTGCATCAGGAAATAGCTCTTTGGGGCTTTTATATTCTATAATGAGCTGTGGCAAAATGTAATCCTTTGGTGAGAGGTAACAAATTATTGTGGCTGCATTGGAGCAGGGATTCTCAACTTTTAATATAATGGTTCAGATCTTCAAAATATGCCTAAAATATTCTGTAATTCTGAAAGATTTTCAGCAGCTTTACGCAAAATATATTCTCTTTGGTATTTTTTAACAGCAATTGTCCTTTTAATTTTCAACAGTTTTTTGCTCTGCTCATGTCTACAACCTATTCCCATAGCAAATAAAAGTATGCAATACTATATCTTGAAAATTACTAATTATACATGTAATTTTACAGTTCATACACAGTATTCAAAAGTTTTTAAAATACTGCATTTGTTCAGATCTGAAGGGAAGGTTGAATATTAACAGGTTTTTTCCCCTCTGTAAGGTACTGAAAAGAAAGCTACAGAACTGTGTTTATATGCATTTTTGAGAATGGGTGGAAAAAAAGGCATGGCACGGGAGGAAATCATGTATTGAAGACCCAACATTGATAGGATAAGTGAGCCATGACCAGAATCTCATAGATAGCATGAGTTCCTGACTTATTTGAAGGTGAGGAGACTTGTATTTAAGTTCCAAAATTGTCTGGTGCCTGGAGAGAATGAGAAGCATTCTGAAAGAGCTGTAAAACAGGACAGGGTAGTTTTCAAACAGCATATTGGAGGTTCAGACACACTGTTTGTAAGAAAATACTAATCATGGATCACGGTACACACCACAGGACGAACTTTTCTGCCTCAGCTGTTGCAGTCACCTGTTTTAGTATTGTAAATCTCTCTGTCTAGGTGTGACTCCTGAGGATGGATTCCACCATCTAGGTATTAGAATGCAGGAAGAGCTTCATAGTCCTTGTTTCATCCTCAGAAAGGTATGGTAGCTATGGCAAACTGGAAAGTTAGGGAGATATGTGAGAAGGGAACAGCCTTCTTTGCATCAGGAATGATAAACAAGGAAAAAAAAAAACATTCTCAAAGGCTCTGCAGTGGCAATGGTCTAGGACCACAGATGTGAAGTTTGGAATGGTCACCGTTAAACGGGAAAGGAGAGGACATGAACTGCCTGATACATGGAAACTAGAAGCTTGGGATTTGTGGCAGTAGAAGCAAGGCTTCTTCTCCCCCTAAAAGTGTTTAAACCCAGGGTCTTGAAAAGAAGGCACAAAAAAATAAATTCAGACATGAGGATTCTGAGCCAGACTTCAAGTTAGGATCAGTCCATAGAGAAGTGAAAGGTGCTAGTGATTGCTGGCTACCTCTTGCCCAGGACAAAAGCATTCACTTGCCATGTCTAGCAGCACTTGAAACTGCTCAAACACTGGCTAACAAAATCAGAAAGGTCAATGTTCTAGCTAAAACTAGCAAAAGATAATAAGAATAATAGTTTGCTTTGAACTCTTTTCAGGTAAAAAATAATCACAATAACCTGCACTGGTATTACAGTTTGATAATCATATATTACTCTCACAATGCCAGGTTTCTATAAATCTCATAGGGTGACTATGTTTTTTTACTGTGTGGTAAAGTATTGCAACATTACGTTTCTAGGTAGATTTTTGAACACAAGAAGACAAATAGGATTATGGCAACAATTATGTAGTCTTGCTTAGTCCCTATAAGGAATTAATGAATCTGCCCATAAACTTATCCTGTATTATATTGAGCACAACTAATCCTAAGGATAGATGATCCCACGGACTACATTCCTACTTTTTCTCGGTGTCTATTAAGCTAAGCTGAAAGAAAGGCCTCAGCATTGAGAATAGTTGCTGTTATGCCTGAGTGATTGTCTGGCATTATTAAAAAATGTGAGTTTTAGCCCATCTGCAGTTCATTTTATGACTTTATTAGTCACTCAGCAAATTTTCAGTGCTAGTTTTGAGCTAAATATAATGTCACAAGGCAGGTTAAAGCCAAAGATTTAAGTTAGTTGAAAAGTATAAGTTTCTGAAAAACAAGTCTTCTTGTAACAGACTCAAGAAAATTGCTGTTCTCAATTTATAAAATGGAGTACCTGACTAATGTAAGAGATAGAGCATTTCTCCTTGTAATGCTAGTACACTCCCCAGAAATGCAAACCCTGATTATTCCTGATTCAGTTAATGAGCTTTATTTCTTGTCTGGTCTCATTAGGGAGCTATCAACTCTGATGTAAAACAGTTCTCACAGCGTTTTCTTTGGCTCCACTTTGCATAAATAACAAGTAGATATCTGTTGGGTTCACTTTTAAGCTGCTACTATGGTAGTTTGCTCAAAAGGCAAATTAAGAATACAACTCTCCCCACAATACCGTGGCTGACTACAAGTCATCCAAGGTACCGTGAACTAAAGTACCATTACATAAACTAAGCCAGAAAAAGGAATAATATGTTTCTTTGCCAAAGTGAGTTTTTTCTGGCTTTTAGGGTAAATTGTCTTGTTCTTGTGGAATTAAAATTTTTTGGAGACTGATAAGGTGATTACAAACTTTTCAGGTGTTTATCAGTAATCTTCAGGGGTAGTTCAAGAATTAGGCTTATGTATATTTACGAGTAGTTCTAAGTGACCAGTAATTGTTAATACTAGAGAGGAAAATAAAGACTTGGGATGTTTTTCAAAACACTAATTTGTCCACAGAAATATTTTCTGTGTGTCTTACCTTCAAGTAATTTAAGTTATACTGGGGACAGACACAGACTTGAGTAGTGCTTTTCAAATAATATGTTGAAGTTTAAATAGCTTTGGGCTGTGAACATGCAGTATAGCATCAGAGGACCTAAAGAAAAAAGTCAAAGGAGAGAAATGATGTTGCTTTTAAAAGATTGGCTTCTTCTAGAGTGGACCATTGTTTTTTGAATAAAATGGCTAAACATAGCAAAGTCAACATTCTTGTTATTTGCAATAATATATGTGGTAAGTGCAAAATGGATAGCCTAAAATGAAGCTGTCCAGAAGGAGCGCTGTACAGTGTTGGAACATGACTGGATAAAAATAAACTTTTGTATGAATGATTATAAGGATGTTTTCATTACCCTTCAGTATTTTCTGGCAGAATCCCGTTTCTAATTCTGGTAGTCTAGTGTCGTAAATGGATAGAATTCAATCACAAGAGAACTGATAAAATTGCATTTAAAACATGACAAAACAACCACACACTTTCTTTTAATTCTTAAAAAAATGAGTGGGGCTGCAAATAATTTCCCAGCTAATTACAGGTCTTCTGATATTCCCTTTGAAGTGGAAGCAACTCCAGGTACAACAGTGTGCTCATGAAGAACTTGAGTTTGCTTTGAAACTATTAATAAGTCCTAGATATTATTCCAGTTTATTGCAGTATTTTGTATGTGATTACATTATTTTGAAATGCCAGAAAATATGCAGTCTCCCTTTCAGGCACCTCTGGATTTTTCTAATTCCTGGATTCACACATGAAACAAAGGATGCCTCACTGGTGGTGTGACCCATTGCTTCCTCTTTACACTTAGAAGAAACCTGTGTCACATTCTGCTTTTCCTTTGCATAATAGAGATTTAGATACACTCCTTAGCTTTCAAGAATGCATTATTTAATATTCTGTTTTGCTGATTTGTGTAGTTGTTTTACATCAGATCAGCCAGATGCCTGTTCTGGCCTTCAGCTGGAATAACCTGCTTAACATAAATCAGTAAAAGTCACAAAGCAAGTTATTACTGTTAATTTATATTTGTGTATTTTATCCAGAGAAGATCAGGCCCTTATTTTTTGCTGCATAATCTTTGATCATAACTTTTTAGAAAGTAAGTCCAAGATTGATGGTGTGCTGCATTCACTCCATTAAGTGGAAAGATGTTTTGTGAAAAATTTGTAAGTATAATATTCTATTATATCATTTTCTAATTTAATCTTAGTTCAGCTTTTATTTCTATTTAGGCAAAATAAGAATTGTGTTTTTTCTCAAAATCTGGAAACTCCTGATGTGTAAATCTGCTACATCTCTTACTGTATTAATAAACAGGAGACAATATGGGTTTGTTGCTACATTTACTTAATTAGATAACAATGAAAATAATTTTTCTTGGACTAAATGCTATCTATTATTGAATGCTACTTTTTCACAAGTAAATATTGAAGTTTAAAGCCAATTCAGAATTATCCAGGGGGTTGACTTTTATGTACATAATTATTTTAATTATGAATCAGATTTTGTTTCATTCCTTTGGAAGCTTGCTGATGAATAGTCACTATCCAGATACTACTGCTAGATCATGAGAGATGCTTCTACAGAAACTGAGTAAGTCACATAAAAAGTGAAACATGGTATCCATCCTGATGGCTGTACCCTCATGTGTATGCTGCTATCTATTGAATTTCCCCAAGAGATCTGATTAAGTGCTGTGTCAGACCCAGAAAATGTGGTGGCAAAGAGAGTAATCTGTCTTTGCTTTTAAATAGCATAATTTTCTTTTTTTCTGGTTTTGTGAGTTTGTTTTGTTTGGGGTTTTTTTTGTTGTCGTTGTTGTTTTATTTAGTTTTGTTGGTGAACCGTAGTTCAGTATCTTAATTTGCATTAGTTTTCTCTTAGGAAATTCTTCAATGAGTCCACATTAAAAACACAGTCAGAATGAGTAATTGAAGTGAACAGTTAAATAAGGAAATTATTCTCAGTTTATGTAAATGATACTTTCTAGAACAGCTTAGGAGCATGGATGGAAGAAGGGCTAACTCTTTAGAAAACAGTTTTTCCTTTTTATTTGTTTGAAATTTCATTTATTTTTTTGTGCTTTCAAATCCATTTAATGTTATTGATTATATTTTATTCTAATATTGTTCTTACTAGCTTGAATGAAATCTTTCACATTTCCATTTGTGGGAAGGCAATAAAGAATGGGAAATATCCAGGAGTCCACAAAAGCAGACAGATAGATAGATGTGCATTCTAGATGTGTCTGTGTCCATCTGACAAATTTGTTCTGCTCAGATATTCTAGTTAAATTCATAGTTAGTTATTTATATCAGGTTTAAAATCTTGTGCAATCGTAAAAAAACATTTTCTTATGATAATCATCTTTGATGTGCTTCAGATTCCTGCTTTGAATTAGAAGAACATTTGTTTTGGAGCCAAGTTCTTCAACCACAATCTACAGGCTCTTCTGGGACTTCATATTTGTCTTCTAAACAGAAAGTCTTAGGTAGACTTTGGAAGAAACATTTTCATGTCAGCGAAAAGCAGTGTAATCACCTGATATTCAAATATTTGCCAAATGATGATAAATTGCTCAAGACAGGTACGATTTGGGGTCTTTTACTGGAGGGGATTTTCTAAATTTCCAAGGCACCAGCACAATATGAGAATTTAATGGGAGGCTACACCTTTGTCTCATCTACAGGATAGATCAATTAGTCTGCTTTGCAATCATAACATTCTGTGGACAGACTGAGGTGAAGATTACTGGTGGTCTTTTTTTTTTTTTCTAAATGTTGCTGAAATATTTCTAAACTAATAATAGCTTGCCATAGGGTAAAATGCCTAGCTATTTATATATTTTTTTCCAAATAATCCTAATACCTTCATAGGTTGAAATTATTTATTTGAGTAATTTGAAAACAGGGGTTAGGAAAGACTTTATTTCTTGAATTGACCTGAATTTTAGCCCTACTATTTAATAGTAAATCTGACAAGCTTTCTAAACTATGCCACAAAGGTATGAGCAATATTCTACTTTCTCAAAATTATACTGGGCTTTCAAACCTGATTATGGCATATTTTGCAGCTGTATGATCTGGAAGTTTTATGACAGCTGTCATACTTGACATTCACAGCTACTACAAAGCTGCACAATCCAGAATTCAAAAATTATGCCCAGGTAGAGTCCTCTGAAATCTATTTATAAACATTTTTTTATGATTCAGTGCAGATAGCAATTGCATTTCTTAATGCAAATGCATCTATTCAGAATATTACTAGAAATTACTCTAAGGATTTATTTTAATACAGTTATCTCAATTAAAAAAAATATTTATTTTGTTATTTTCAAACTCAGTGTCAGAATTACTTGGAAATTTTATCTATAGTTCAATCCACTATAATTTATCCTACTGATTCTTATATTTCTTCAATATCAGAATGTCAGAGAAGTACATCAAGATTGAATGCTAATTCATATTGGTCACAAATGTGGATAGAATTAAAGTCATGTAGCTATAAGTATGTCTCTGGGATTTCCTTTGCAGTAAAAATCCAGTAGTGTCTCAAACTGGAACTTCAGAGAAACCAGCAACTGTTATCAGAATGAAAGGAAATTAGTGGTGGAGAGTTCATGTACTGCAAGGATTCAATAAATGGAAAGACACTTGTTACACCTGTGGTGATTTCAGCCGTGTAATTGAAATTATTATTTTAATTGATAAAGGTGAAATAAATATTAACTTTAAATAATGGTTTATTATAATTATTTTAAAAGTCAATAAATACTGAGTTTTCAAAGCAATTCTTGGATATACACTGATTTCAGGTTTAATTTTTGTTGAATGCTTACAAAAATATTTATAAGTAATTTTATTAATAATTTATTTGCATATGGGATATGGTAGCCCTTTTTAAAAAATGTTGTGTGATGCACGTTTAAAATCCCTTTTATAATTCTTTCCCCTACTTCATATTTAGGGAGAAAATATAATTCCAGCTCTCCATTTCCCTTTGAGAAACAAACAGGCTGCTTTTGTGAGTTTTAAATAAGTTTTTGATGATGGGGCTAAGTAAATATTTGCAACATTTTAGATGAACTATCCTAAAAGGCATATAATTAACAAATTAAAAAGAAATTGCAATTCTGCTGGAATGATTACCAGGAATTTCATATTAATACTATGCAATTAATTATATTAGGGATTTAAAAAAACCAAAAAAACACCACTTTTTAAAATAAAACTTAATTTGGATTTCAAAATGATTGAATTTTATCAAAAACAGATAAGTATATAATTTCTTGTAGATTCTTCTGTAAACTTTCTACAATTCATTTAAACTCACAGCTGGTGAATGAAGACTTATGAAGATTAGTCTTATTAGAGTTTTATAAAATATTCATAATTTTTTCATAATCATTGCATCATGAGAACATGAATAAAGGAAAGGAATTTACTTCATGAGATAGGAAACAAAGAAATGTTCACATTACTACTATTAAATACAGGGTGTGGAATACAGCATGAAATGCTAGTTAATTTGCATGAACTTGTTGGTATTGTTTTCCATAATTGTATTGAATAAATGGAGATATGATACTGTTTATGTCTGCATGTGTATGTTTGTATTTGCACACACATTTCTGAGACAGACAGAACCATGAAAAATATTAAGAGCACCTGACTGATGTGATTTTTCATTAGGATGCATTTTAGATACATACATTATATGTAAATATGTATTTACATACACATATAACTGCAGGGTTTTTTTAGAGTTTTAATTAGCTTTTATGCTGGGAATTATAAAACAAAATGAGAAAGGCATGTCCCACTTTTACTTCTCTTTACACCAAGAAAACACTGTAGAACAATAAAAGACAATATCTCACAACATGCCCTCTTAAACAGAGTTGCTGGAAAATTCATAACATTTCACTTGCTGTTGTCAAAAGTCAGCAAGAGCCACTCCAGAGGTTTACAAAATAAAGGACTTAAAATTAAGAGAGCACTTGTCTGCATTTTTTTGCTGAAGAGAATTGTATAATTGATAGAAAGAACCGTTCCTATTATAAATTCATAATGACATTTTTTAGATAGTGGGTATGAGGTCTCATTATTCCTATAGTAATTGGCATTGATCTAATCTCACTTCTAATAGAATGGAATTAAAATAAATTTTATCAAAGTCCTATAAGTCATTTGGGTTTCAGTTTCTTTGGATTTTTTTCTTTTTCTTTTATCACAGTCTTCAGCCTCTCTGTAGTTTTCTGATGTCACACACAGAAACAGGACCACCCAAGATCTTTGATGGAGCCTCAGGAGGAGTTTGCTCCTACCTCTTGCTGACAGAAGGTCAGTTGTGAGGTCAGACCAGGTGGCCCAGGGTTTTGTTCAAGCAGGTCTCAAAAACTCTCAAGGATGGAGAATGAACCCCCTTTCTGAAGCCACCTGTTCTGGTTCCTGACTGTCTTAATGAGGAAAAATCCTTCTTCTATACACAGGGAAGATGTCTATTGCTTAAACTTATGATCATTATATCTTGTCTTCCTGCCATGCCATGCACCACTGTGATGGGATTGCTCCATTTTGCCCTCTGCCAAGGTTTGGTAGTGTTAGGTTCCCTCAAATTCAGCTCTTCTCCAGGCTGAACCAGCTGCATTCTGCCAGCAGCCTAGTGACCTCCTGCTGAACATACTGCAGGTAACCAGTATATTTATTGAGCAGAGGGTCACAAAACTGACAGCCTAATGACCCATGAGGAGAGGGGAATATTCATTCCTCTGCACCTCCTGACCATGCTGGTCCAGTCCTGGCTGCTCTTGGCATTTTGCTTCCAGGCCACACTGCTGGCTCATGCCCAACCTGCTATAAAGCAGCATCCCCTTAGGGCCTTCTCTGCCAAGCTGCCCCCCAGGTGGTGTGGTCCTAGACTATGTCACACCCAGGGGAAGAGCTGGCATTTGTTCTTGATGAATTTCATGAGGTTTCTGGCAGTCCACCCCTTCCCCATCCTGTCCAGGTCCCTCTGGCTTGCAGCTGCAGCAGAAAATATCAACTGTTCTGTGTCACTCGGTGCCATCTGCAAACTCAGTGAATGTTGTCACATTCTCAGCTAATGCTCCTTGTTTAACAGCCATTCAGAGGAAAAAGCTTACTCTTAGTAGGAATTCAGGTGAAGATTGTATTTGATTGTTGTCTTTTCATATGCCTGTTTTTGGGGAATTATATTTTGATCAGACTGGGCAGTGTTCTGATTATTTTTCTTAGAGAACGTTGCAGCAAAACTGGTTTTATACTAATAATTTTGTTATAAAATTCAAAATGTTTATATATTTGACAGAAGTGTCTTCTAAGCATTAATTAGAAAACTATGCAGCAATATTATCTCTGATGAAAAGATGTCTTTTTACCCTGATGAGTCAATATTTAGGTTCATGGATCAAATTTTTAATCATCTATTTCAGCACTTGAATGGCACAAGTAATTGTGTTGCAGTTAGGTCTGTATCTCTTTTTCTCTATCTCTGTATCATCTGTATCTATTTCTATATTTATCTATATCAGTGATTTAGATGTCAGTGTGATGAGAGTATTTAGAAGACTGGTTACACAGTCTTTGCTTTAAAGTGGTGCTTTACTAATTCCATTCATTAATGACACACTTTGTGATAATATTTGATTTTTATGTAGCATGAATCACTATGACTACAAACACAAAGTGGTCAATTCTTAAAAATATTTTAAAAATAGCAATTTAGCTGTGAGCACTGTTGACATATGGTTAGTATTGATGTCTGTAGTCCTTGATAATGTTCAGCATGGAGGTCAAGGTGATCAGATTTGACAGCTCCTTTGCCAGAATGATTGGATCTGAAACAGAATTGTCTTCTTTCTTCTCCATTGCATCATGTTTGATATTCTCATGATGTTTTCCCCCCTCTTGGTAGGGGGGGGTCTCTGCTGTTCATTATACTTCTTCTCTTGGTTTGAGTTCACTTGAATTCCAACAAATTGAAATAAGAAGATATTTTATGTCAGGCAAGAATCTCTTAACTTTTATTTAGGTGAATAGGTTCCTTATTAAATTATAAGTATAGATATTTGTATGCACACCTATACTTTGTTATTTTGTCTGAATATATAATTCACAGCCTGTAAAAAGGAAAGTGCATTCAAAAAAAGGGAGAAATATTTTTTAACACTGTGGTTCAGCACAGGTCACTGTGCTTTTCACTATGGATTCATGCCATTATCGTGCATCTTTTCTTTCTTGTCATATTTGTGCTTGCTAAGTTTACAAAAGCTGTATGACACTGATGTATTTCTCTGGAGGTACTGACAAGTACATGTTTTTTTCAACTACTCAAAAGTTAAAACATCTCACACTGCTGCATCCAGATGCGATATGGTGTCACTGATTTTAGCTTAAACCTGTGGGGAGGGGTTTAGTAATCTGATTTCTGCTATGTTTTTCTTACCAGCTGGTGTAATAATGCCAGAATCAAAGGTAATTTAAATGAAAAATTTTCAAAATTTAGAGGTAGGCATAAATTTCTTCAGAATCCAGAATAATTCACAAAAATTTTAGTAGGCTTTTCACAGACAAAACCGCAAATTTAAAGTTCTGCAGCAAAGAGCTTTTTCCCCTTTCTTGTCATGGTTAAGGATATTTTCTATACTCTAAATGTAGGGAAATGTGCTACAAAGCCAACCATTCTCATCTTTTTGTGTCTTCCAGGTAGATAAGTCAAAACCAGGAATTTAAAAATGGAAGCTCTTGTATTCACTACCCTCAGGTCTATTCAGTTTGTGTTATAACTTCTTCTCCTTTTTCCTGACTTAAATTCTGGTCCATCATGTGTCTTTACATATGTAGATCAATTTTAATCTGTTATATAATAAAATTTTCTTGTTTTCAAGATAATAATTAATTGGATTCTTTTAAGATTAGGAATTATATTTCTGTCAATGTAGATGTAAATTAAGTTTCACCACTTTATTATTGATCCTGGAATTAATACATACCGAACTGTAAATAACCTTGTTGAATATGTACAAAACAAATTTAGAAGTATGAAAAATATACATAGTTAAGGGCTTTGAAGGTTAAAATCGAGGTAATATATCTCTTAAATGATTTTGAAAGTTTTGTTCTGAAACTTTTTCAGGCATGGGGTACTCTGCAGTTCCAGTTTAGGTATAAATGAAAATATGGCAGTAGTCTTTCAAGTATAATTTTAAGCACTTCAATGTACATTGCCTAATTGTGAGGCACCTTGACTAAAAATCCCAATGAAATCAGCACAAGCTGGAGAGACAGAAAGGTGAAGAGTAACAGCAATTTAAGTCTAGATATTTAAAAATTTCCTTCCTGCCCACTGGTATTGCTTGTATTTCAGGACTATAGTCCTGACGAGAGTTTTTAAATATGGGATAAAATATTAGAACACTTACAGAGTAAAATTTCCTCTAAACATTTTCCATAATAAATCTATGTAAGTTTTTTCTGCATTTATAAGAATATTTATGTCTAGTTCATAAAAAGAGACTATATATACTGACTTTTCATGTGAGATTATCTACAGTGAGAGAGGTCAGATTTTTTAACATTGTCCCAATACTGATTTAAAACAAGCCTTCAGCACACAAGTGTCTTGCTTATTGGCTTTGCTGTTAATTAGATGAAACCAGAAATCTCTAAGCAACCAAAGCTCAGTCACTCATAACTTTATTCATTAGTGCTTGTAAGGTAATTCCTTACTCACTCATGAGGCTTTATCAGTGTTAATCTACTATTCCTTCTATTCAACTTGCAATATATTGAGAAATTCTAATGTGTGTTAATTAACCTCTTGAGCATTGCAAATTCCAGGTAACCAGATTAATTCACCCAACTTGTCTACCAGAAGTTTAGTGACTACTTTCAGTGTGGTTTTTCTTTTCTTTTTTTTTTTTTTTTTTACTTTTAATGGCTTTTAGAATTGTGGAAACATTAGAACTTTGATGATATTTTGATATTCAGTAAAAATGAGGTTGCTGAGTTTTTCTCAGATAATTCATACAGAATTATTCCAAACCTAAGAACTAAAAATTATTTCAATTGGAATAAGAGTATGTTGTAAAAAAGATAATTTTCCACAGTATTTTTCAAAAATTGCCTGTTTAAAAATAAAACTTAGCATGAGACGCAGACAAGATTGATTTCAGATTGTATTTTACAGGATCCAGAAGTTTAGTGATAGAACTAGATTCACATGAGGACAAAAGGCCTCATTTGTTTGTATTTTGTGGAGGGGAAAATAATTGCACAGTTAGTACCACCTGAACACAAGGTAGGATATAATGACTAAAATCACCTTTGAATTAAGCTCTAGGAGACCAAAGAAATGCATAGAACAGAATGAAATAAGGTGCCTGACAGATAATTAAAACATGGATTACAATTCCTCTGCACATATAGAAAAAAAATTTAACTTAAATGGAAGTCATAGCTAAGAACCAGACTGTGCTTAACAAAAAATTTCAATTAAAATAATTGTATAAAAAGCCCACAAAACTTAGTTATCATTGCATTCTTACACAATAGCTTTTCAGTATCACAACTTGATTAGAAATATTTTATATCAGAGGAGTATGGATGACTGCTTTATTAAAATTTTAAGATCTCCTTGAATCCAGACCCCCAAGATAATGTACAGACAGATAAAGTAGTGAAGTATTTGAGAGTTTGCATGATCCACATAATTACAGGACTGCAGGTTTTAGTGTCAATAATGAAAATGAATGGAAATGTATGTTTTCAACAATTCTTTGATATAAGTCCTTTGTGGAAAATTTGAGCCATTTTCCAGTGTTTTAGTCAAAAGATACTTCTTAAAACAAGTAACCAAGTATTATTTTACCTTATGATATTGTACAAATACTGCAACAAGAATTAGTTAAACTGATGTGTGCTAACAAAATGTTGCATCACTTTACCAAGTTCAGAAAATATCACAAAGAGATTTGTTTTGCTAACAGGTGCAGTATTAATAGACAGTTTAAATGACAAACCATTTGTCATTCAGAATCTCTTTTATACTACTGGGTACTTTTGCAATTTTTCAAATTGATCAAAAGTTGCCATTTGCAACATTGATTAAGTTCTTAGGTACCAAAATCATTCCTATTCAACCTTTTCCTTCAGGAATATATTTGCCTAAAGGCAATATTAAATCAATTTCTATTTGCTTAGACAACCCATAATATCCTCTATAAATCATATGATACATTATTTCACTGGTGTTTGGAGTTTTAGATTGCAGGAATCATTGTTCCTATTCTCATTAGAGCTTTCTTGCATAATTATTAAAAAAAAAAAAAAGATGTTGAGTCCACATAAGTATATCCCTTGATAATAAGATACTACTGTTGAGATTGTTAAGACTCTAACTATAGGGAAGTGCTGCATTAAAAAAATCTGTACAGAAATAAGCAAGAATTGATGACAACTGAATTATTGTCTTTCATTTTTGTTTATATATATATTTATATTTGTGTTTGTATTAAAATCATGTTTATCTACTGATGACATAATTTTTTATGAGGTGTAAGATATATAAACCCCCTTTTTTTGAAGGCAGTATCTTTGCTTTTGACAGATTTGTGACATTCCCTGGCATGACATCTGCTACCTTTCTTCACCAGTGTGTTGAAACAGATAGAAATATCAGCGCTCTGCTTACACCCAAAATGGCAGGAAAAAGAATATTATTGTTATTTGAGGAAATTATATTTAATCCTGTCACATAGTGTCTGTATTGAAATATTCCACATCCATGTTGCGATCATACCCTGTGTTTTATCCTTAAAATGTCTTATTACATGCACTGTACTTACCATCCACAATGTTTCTTGGCACAGATCTGAACGTAAACTTTTCCTTACATGTGGTACAGTTTTTTATGGCCTCCACCAAAAAATCATAAAGCAATGCAAAGACAGTATTTTGTATTATATTTTTAGTTATTTTTTGAACCATCAGTTTAGCTATAATGTTCACTACTCAGTAATGATAGATAGAAAGGTAACAACTTCCTGGAAAAAGAATAAATAATAGATTTGTATTACAATTGAGTTATTCAGAAGATTAATATTCTCTTTCTTTGTCTTCCTAGTCAGAAGGACTAGGACTGTTTTCTCTGGAGATTGTAGTATTTTGGGCAGATGACTCAAGAACAGATTTAATTCTTGCCTGAAAACAGGATGAAGAATCTTCAAAGTCCATGAAAATTTTTCACATTGATTTGATACAGGACTTGTGCATGAGAAAGTTTACACTAGAGATGTTGTCTCTTGGTGGGGTTTGTGTGTGTATATATTTGCTTTTTCTCCCTTTTTTCCCAGTAAAAATAGAATTACCTGGAGACAGCACTATTTGTTTTTTAGTGCTTTGTCATGCAAGGTATTTGTGGTACTAGGACCTTAATTTCATCACACCAACTTCTGTTGTGGAAAATCCTCACTATTTGCATTTCCCTCATTTTCTTCATTTAATTGCTGATAAATGAAGTTAGTTTATAAGAAACAGCAAATTAAAAAGACATCAGTTTATAAGAAATGGCAAATTGAAAAGAAAATAGCAATAGTTATAGTTATTTTAATAAAGACATAGCATCTCTTTTTAAAGTAGAAAAAAGGTACCAAATACATAATTTGTTAAACTTATTTTTCATGCTCTATGATTTCTGTATCAATTTATATATTTTAAAATTCTCTGCATTTGATGTAAACAAAGAAATATGTCTATAATAATTGCAAAAAAATTGGTTCACATGATCTCAATAACTCTTTCCTTCTCAACCTCAAGAAATAATTCAGCTTCCCAGTAACTGTAAAACTATAAATACATTGCTATAACTTGTTTTACTGGACCATTAATCAGACAGCCATAAGTTTCTTTCTCAAGGATTCTTCAAGATGAATCAGTTTAACAGAAATTTATTGTATCTCTATTTGCCTTCCTTTCTTTTGTGCAGTTACTGTATATTGTCTTGCCATACCTGAACTGAAACAAACAAGGTTAAATAAATACAAAAATAAGACTTATAATATCACTCTAATCTCAAATGGAAAAGGAATGTACATAGATGTTACACTGGAGGCACTGTTACGTTCACTTTACAGATTACAAAGTTGCAGTAAAAGGCTACAAGTCAAAAAGGCAATTGAGAAATCCTGTGTTTTGTTTCAGACAATTTTCTGTTAGTAAATATTATTTGACAATTTAGTTTGCATGATATCTAAATATAAGCAATATACAATATCATAAAAAGTCTAAATACTAATAGCAACTTTGCTTCTGCACATAAGGAAATATTTCTGATTGTGTCAAAGCTTGTTCAGATGATGTTTTTCTTCTTTCATGTGTACTATTGGTGTAATGTGGAGTTATCCTTAGTTGCAGATTTACAGATCCACTGAACATTCTGAGCTGGAAGGGACCCACAAGGATCACACATTCCAATCAGCTAACAAGATTCTTCTTGCTGAAAAGTGAGCCAATAATTTGTTTAGCTTAGAATCTATGTCTTGATTGTCTTGAAGTGATGCCTTTTATATCTCGTTCTTTTTTTCCTCTCTGTCCACTCCCTGCCCCCATCTTCAGACCTAAAAAGTACTGTGCAGCTTTTGTTGTTGGTTAGCCCATTTCCTGGGGTTTTTTTTGCTAGTTCTCTTTTGATTCTCAATATACTTCATAATTGTGGCCATTTCTCTATTTTTGTTTGTGGATTTTTTTCTCCTAGATTAATTCCTCCTCATTTTATATTGACAAAAATTTCAGATCTTTTGGCTTTTGTTTTTTTCTTTTCTTCAGATCAAATATTATTTAATTCCTTCACAGTGCTTTTCATTTTGCATGTTTGCCATTTGGAAAATAAAATCCTATTTTCAGCAGACTATAACAGTTTGGTTTATAGACTTACCTCACTTTGCTGCACTTGTTCGCTTGCACCTAGCTTATATTTATTGTAATAGATGGTCTTTTGTTAGCCAAATATCTGTTAAAATTCAAAAAATAAGAGAATTTCAGATGTCTCTCTGACTCTATTTTAGTGAACGTGTATTTAATTAAGCATAAATTCCACTGTTTGGGCCTGGGAGGAAATCATGAACAGTGATGGGTGATGCCTGAGGACACTAAAGGAGCTGCATCATTAGCAGCCTGTATCTACAACCCTAGTTACACTCTCATAATATGCAAAATATGCACACAGTGGTATTCCAAGCTGCATGTAACCTCACAGTAGAATAAAATGTTCATATTTTTTGCAACACTGGCTTACACTAATTTCCTGAATACAAAGAACTGTGAAAACCAATATAATGTTTGTTTTCAGAATCTCTATTAAGTGTACGAAGAATTGAATTTTAATCATCCTAAAAGGTTCAGGTGTATTGACTTCTTTAGGTGCTGTAGGGTTTAATGCCCCCAAACATGCATTGTTTATCTAGCTTTTAGTCCATTGAAATGCCTTCTCTCTGGGATTGATATACAAAGGTCTAACACATGACAGGCATAACTTTTTTATTACATTATAGATCCTGGGTCTGATATAGCTTACAGGCTCCCTATTTTTTTTTCCTACTGCTGGTTTAATTAAATCAAGGCTCTTGTTTTCTTATACCATTATTAGAGGTAGTAATTTTAACTTGAAGCAGGTAATATGTTTCTTCTTCAAATTTACTGTTTTCTCTACCTAGCTTTATTTTGTCCATACAGTACTTCCTGACCTTTTCCTAATCTGAAATCTAAACCTTAAACTCTCTTCAAGGATTTGATGACATGGCTCTGGCATCTTGAGCTATTGTGGTAATACAGTCTAGAAAGCAGAGAACAAACCTGGCAATTTTTTTAAGATATCTACCCAGATGCACCCAAAATATGGCTGACTAAATGAGACGAAAAGAAATAGCTGAGGGGAAAAAAATCAGAGAAAGAGTTGTTAGTTTTCTTTGTGCTTTACGTATTCTAATAAAGTCAGGGGTAATTGCTATTAGATTTGTAGGACTAATACTCCAAGATGCAAAATAATCCCTTTGCCACACTCTACCATATGCGTTTTAAAAATCAATAAAAACATTATGTAGTTCCCTTAT
The DNA here is from genome assembly GCF_963513975.1 of Fringilla coelebs. Taxonomy (NCBI): domain Eukaryota; kingdom Metazoa; phylum Chordata; class Aves; order Passeriformes; family Fringillidae; genus Fringilla; species Fringilla coelebs. The sequence continues at coordinate 21,363,283 of NC_140032.1, read as the reverse complement.
CTTTATGCTCAAGTAATTTCTCAGTTAGTTGTCACAGAGTAAACATCTGCTCAAATCTCCTTGGCACTAACCCCCACTTGTTATTCTGCCAGTTGATTCCTGATGTGTGGTTTGAGTCCACATTGTATCACTCTTAGGAATCATTTTGCTGGCATAGCTTCACAGATGCACAGTATTTAATGTTGTGGAGTTTTGTTGGCTTTTTATTAATAAATATTTCAAGAAGACATAGAATAATAGAGTTCTCCAGGTTTCACCAGATGTGACATGTATATTTTAATCCTTACAGAACACTTTTTTTCTGGGATCTTTGTATTACCAGACTATTATTTTTAAAAGGAATAAAACTGTATGTCCTATCTTTATAGTTGTCTTCTGGGATTTATATTATTGCAGTTGAGAAAATATTTGTATTTTATTCTAAAATATTTCTCACCTTGTAAGCTTCTACTTTTCAGACTTGTTTCACTGATCTTTTCTACAGAAACACCTACATAAGTAAATTTCTTGCTGCAATTCTCTATTTTCAGAATCACAGAATCAATAAGGTTGGAAAAGACCTCTAAGAACAGCCTATGACCAATCACTAAGTAGATTGTGGCATAGTCCAGGGTGCCATTGGCCTTCTGTGCCGCCTGGGCGCACACTGGATCACGTTCAGCCAGCTGTCAGCCAGCACCTCGAGGTCCTTTCCCACTGGGCCACTTTCCAGCCATTCTTCCTCCAGCCTATATTCACTCATAATGTTAAATTCATAGTGTTAAAAAATTACTAAGTTGAAGAATCAGATGTTTCTCTCAAAGACACAGAAAAATTAGTTCCTTTCATGAGTTTTATCTATGTTTCGTATAGAAAAAAGTCTGCTTAGTTACAAGGAAATATAAAAACACTCTGCATGCAAAAAATGTTCTTAGAAAAAATCCATCCATTTTATCTCTCTATATATGTGCAATATACATGTAAATTTCAGTCTACTGAAAATAACAGGCATGTCAAGACCCATGGACATAATTAATGTGCACCTGGACATATGCATCTAATGTATAAGATCTTGTTTTCCTTCATTAGGATGTTTTAAGAAGTTTCATGCTGAAACCTATAATGATATTAAAAACTACCTTTTCCTCTTCTTATTAGGACCCCTCTCACTTCAGATTCATAGCTTCTCACGAACAAAAGTCAAGAAATTTTGAAAGAGGCTCTCAGTATCAAACAGCTTCACTGTTAGAGAAGGAGAATTTTAAAGTAAATAGACTGACTGTGATGGAATTTGAACTATGATTCCAGGCATCTGCTTTCCTCATCAGACCAATTAGCTTATGTCATTCAAAGAATTACAGTCAACACGCTCTTCAGAGGCACCATGTGTCACTGCACAATAGAGATTGCATTTACCTTGCTGAAATTGGATAAATTACTGAAGTACTGGTTTTTATGTATTTCTGTGTGCAAATAATTTATGAAATTTATATTCCCCAGTTAAAAAGCCTTAGGGTATTATTCAGACTACTAAATTTCACCATTTCAGATAGAAATGGTAGTTTGGGGCAATAACTCATCTATAGTCCTGAGATAACACTTTTATAATAATAATTCTTCTATCAGTTACTTAACTGATAAAAATCTCTGAATGCAAATACATGCATAACTATAGTTTTAGGATTCTGGGCATTGTGGTACAGGTATCTTGGGCTTGCCTTATGTACTTGAGAACAACTGTGCTCGCAAAAATGTGAATGTGGGATGCATCGCTGACTGAGTCAAGAACTTAAGAGTTTTGAATCATTACAGCTGACACAATGGAAACTAATTGTTTCATAGCTCAGAAGATATACACAGGCATAATTATAAATAGGATATTGTTAAATGAGATGAAGCTCCCTACATTATTACTAATGATCACTTCTAAAAGAAGGAAATCCTTCATTAAATGCATCTTTGCTCTTGAAATTAAGTTCATTCTGACGCCATTTGAAATGACAGCAGAGGTGAAAGCTTTAAGTACTCATTTTATCTTATTGTGCAAGTTAATGAATGTCTTCTGATTTAGTTCAGATTTTTAGTTTCTCATCATGCAAAAAAAAAAAAAAAGGAAGAAAACTACCTGCAATAATTGCACAAAGTATATTATTTACCTTGTTAGCCTGAAAAATCATCAGGGAGAATGTGTTTCCAAACCACAATGTCTGATGCCTGATTCAGAACCACTCACTCCAGAGGAAGTCTTAAAATACTTAAAAATTTTCTGAGTATTGTAATTCTGCATATTACAGTATTATGGGGGGAAAGTGGTCCTATCAAAACGACTGTGGACATGGAGATGCATGCATGCACTTATTCTCACAAGCAGAATACCTTTATAGCTAGAGACATTTTATATAGAGTTTGTTTCTGGAAATAATGTCAACATGTAGGCCCCTCTAAATGCTAATTCTACTACTGACTTCTGTGGTGGAAACACCACTTCCCAAAGGATGAGTAATACCAAGTCTGGGATTACGCAGAATCAAACAGACCAACTTATTAACTCATTCTGCTTTTAGAATCATCAGATTTTGTAACTGAGGTTTTGTAACTCTAAAAGCAATGAGCTGTGGTCTCATGATTTCAGTTGCAACACCACCTAGAGATAAAGGTACATTACCTGATTTTAAAATGTCAGTATGCTTAAATGCCAAAATCTTATACACCTGAAAGTAAATTCTTTCATCTCTCAAAGGATCTACATTTCTTATGCTTGTCAAATGAGAATCTGAAAACAAAATAAATTAGGTTTGGATTAATGATCATTTTCCCTTCTGTGTTATTGAATCATCGGTCAGTACTTCCTAATGGTGGATACTATTGAAATGGTATAACTGGGTTTAAAGAGTTGCTCAGACTCTTTTAAAGCTTTCCAGAATAAGAATTTTTTATGTATAATCTTAATCTTGTAATTTCTGTTTTGTCAGTTTTCCATTTTTGTTATCTCCAGGGGTATACCATAGTAATTTATTATATTGTGCAAATGCGTATGAAATAATGAGTATGTATATATTTGATTTGGTTTTGCAAATCTAGAAGTGCTATCAGAGATTAACAATGCTTTTAGAAACAGGAAGAAATCTTGCCAGTCTTTTTACCTTGCCTTACACTTCATTCATTCTAACATCAATATGCCAAACAAGATTTTATGCCTAGCTGCATCATTTAAATTGAATAGTAAATCAAACAGATTATTTGTACATTATAGTTATGAAGCTAAATTGTTCATTACCAATCAACAACAAATGCAAGGTAAATTTTCATTGATTTTTTTTGTTGCTGATGATTTTGTTTCAGTTAGTAACTTTTGTGTTCTTGTGTCAACAGTGTTATATTGCATTTTAGTTCTTGTTACTCTTTTAATCTAAATACAAGCTTAGAAGTTATTATGCGTCAAAACAAACAAGGAAACAAAACCCCCTAGAAAGTCAGGAGACAATTCTTACTAGCTGCAGAACCCAGAGACGTTATTCACGCAGAGGCTTCTGCTAAGATTACATACATAGTTTTCAGATTTAATGCTTTTTGAACGATTCAAATATATTCACAATATCAGACACACCAGGTGTAGAGTCTGATATTACAGGAAGATTTATGAATCACTAATTTTTAAACTGGTTTTGGGTGTTTTACAACCTTCAGGAACCCTAAACAATAGGACTATACTGACATCCTGGATTGTCACTATGATGCGCTTATTGGATCAGCTGAGGTAGAGCTAAATTCTTTGGATACACTAATTATTTACATATGTAGCAATTAAGATATTTAGGACCTTCAGCTTTTTTTCTCTTCTTTATGTGGAAGAAATTTCACACTGTGTTATAGATACTTACTTAAAAAACAGCATAGTACTTTTTTATTGATCTATTTAAAGAAAAAAAAAAGTAAGTTGAATTCTTGGAGGTCTATTTAGAAGAGATTGGATGGATTTTTAAGCAGATGATACTGAAGGGTCAATAAAGAAACTCAGAAGTCTTAAGAGTTTTATGTGGCAAGCGTGAGAAACAGATTCCGGGAGAAAAAAATCAACAGTAGTCATTGCTATTCTGTAGTGCTTAAAATTTATGGATTCGAATTCTAAGCATATATTATTTAACTTTATTCTTTGTGGTACACAGTTTAATCAAAGCATGCTGACTATGAGAAACATAAATGGAAACATTCACGGTGCTCACAATTTATCAATGTTTTTAAATATGACATTTCCATTTGCTATTTTCTCTGCTACACATAAAACATTTTCCAGTAGTGAATGATTTGTGAAAAAAAGTCTTCATCATGACTTTGGAAACATTCTTTTCAAGTTCTGTTCAGATAAAAAAAAAACTATGGGAAGCACTTGCAACAGCATATATTAAGGACATGTTTGAATATCCTATCCTCTGCTCATAGAACAGTACTTCAGGCAGGATAAAGACTGCAGTTAGAACTGTCTGCAACTGCAGTTAGAACCTTTTATAGTGCAAAGGACATGCATTCCTGAGGTTATGTAGATCTCAAATCAACCTCATAAGGTTACCAGCAATGCCAGCTTCTCAAAAACTTTTCTGTAGAGCGTGTTCCCTAACAGAGGCTGAGGATAAATATATTCAATATATGCTTCTTTTGAAAGGTGTATAGACAAATCTCAGATAAAAAATAGTTAAATGTGACATCATTAGAAGAATTTCATTTTTAAAGTCCAGATGTTCATAGTGACAGATTTTTTTTAATGTGGCAGGAGCACAACAGGAAAGGTATGTTACCAAACAAGTAATATTTATTTTAAAAGAAAGGTGTCCATGTAGCACTGGAGGAAGATATTGAAGAGTTCTTTTAACTTTAGCACAGTAGTGTTTGATCCCAATGTATGTGATTAATGCTTAGTTTTGTACCATAAAGTGCTTAGTACAAATGCCAGAGATTTATGTAGTTTTGTGTTAACTCCCTACATCTGTTCCACCAAATACTTTCCTGTTTACCTATACCAGTGCTTAATATGTACAAGCAGATATATTAGCTTGAAGAATAAAAATTTTGTGCCAGACCAAAGATGATAAATATTTAATAACCTCGTGATGTATTTGGGATATTCTCAGGGAGAAAAAATCATTAGAAGATCCAGTATCATAAAAGCAAAATTTGAGGAACAGGAAAGTTTCCCAAGTTATAACCAGAGACCCTCAAAAGACCCCTACTCATATCCAAAAAAGTCTACAGAACTCATTAGCATATATAAATATTTAGTAAATGTAATGAATATGTATTAGTTTCATGAAGATAACCTGGTTTGTTAGGCTGCTGGGTGTGCGTATCAGGTGGAGCAATTCCCCCTGCTCCCAGTGCTGCAATAAACTAACATCAGCTTTCTACCCTAATGAAACAGTTGGAGAGTTTATTTCCTGGTTTGCAGCCACAGGTACATGAAAAGGAGAGAAGAAATGGTTCCTAGCCTTTATCAGCTATGACTAGAAAGGGAAAGATGTCTTACAGAGCACTTTCAAGCAGTATTATAAAGATTATGACTGCTTTGAGGAACTGTTGTTCTACAAGCCGTATTATCATAATGTAGCATGTGACTTATTCTTAAAAAGAATCTTGAAATATAGTTATGATTCTATTTTGCTTTTATTGGGAAGAAAAGTTCTGCAGGGGGGGTGGGAAGCAAGGGAGAGACATGATGCAGGGCTCTTTCTGAATCCTGATAAGAAAGTTCCAAGAGCAAATGGTGTCATAAAATAGCTGCTTTAAAAAGATACAATAAAAGGAGAAGTATAGATAGGAAGTAAATATTTCTTCAGATGGTGTGAATCCACCTTTGTGCCACTCTGGATGCACCCAAAATAGGGGATAGGATTCTACTATTGAGAGACAATGCAGAAAGATCTTGTGCTACTCCTTTACTTAGGTAACATCATTGCTGTGTGTTGCTTGCTTCTCCTGCAACAATTTGTTTTCATTTCGGGAGGTTTTGCTCCACTCCAACTCTCTGTGTAAATTTCTCTGTGTTCTTGTAATTTCTATTATTTTTGTTTGTTAGCCATGAATTTTGCCTGTAAAACTGATACTTAAAGCTAAGAAACCTATTATTTTATCATATATTCAGACTTTAATGATGCAGATACACTGATAAAGTTCCTTGAGTAACTACACCAATTAATTTGGAGAATTTGGAGAGGATAACCTTCAGGTTATCTACATTCTACAGATCTATGGATTTAACTATATCTGCTTAGAAGCTCACCTTTTGTTGAATAGGTTTCAGGTTCAAAATCTCTGTGCTGTCTTTGAGTTTCATATTAAATTTCCATGGCTGTCTTTCAAAATCCAGAAGTAAGCCATGTGACAGCTGTATTTTTAAAGTGATATTTAAGAGGTTATTTTCCTTTCAGTATCCTACGAAATAAAATTATTGGATGAGAATTCTCAAAGATTAATTACTTAATCTTTCTTCTAATTCCTCTCAAAACTGCTCAATTTCTGTTAAATTTCTATCACAACTTGTTGGCAGTAAGTGGACTTTCTCTATGTCTTAATTTTTTAATATAATTTTCTATTGATAAATATTCTTCCAAAGACTCATTATGGACGTAACCCTCACCATAAGGTTGCAATGCAATATTTCCTTTTTCATTGTTATTGCTTCTGCTTGGTTTAGAAAGAAGAATGCACTGTCATATGTACTGAACCTTCCCATAAACCAGAGTTCCTCTTTGCATTATTTAGAGAATTTTATGATTCAGATATTGAAATGATCAAGTAACCTTTTATTAATTAATTTTATTAATTGCATCCAAACAAACTTAGGGAAAGCATGTTATTCAGTTCTACAGCTTCAATACCCAAAGAGGAAAAAAAAGTAGGCTTTATAAAGGTAAATTAATTTTCTTTAGTTTGTCTCAAAAAAAAAAAGGCACATATAAAGCATATATATTGCAGTTTGCCATTCAAAAAGCAAAAACTAAACTTTGATATTTGAAAGTACCAGGAAACCAAAAATTAAGACCCTGATTTCTGAAAAGTTCCTCAATAAATGTTCCCTTCATTTTTATCTGACTACATTTTCAAGGATTTGTTTTGAAGACTAAAGATCAAATGCAACTCTTACAGATAAAAACCTTCAAAAATTATCTGAATTTCACTTCAGTACCTTTCATATTTCCATGTTTGTTTTTCCTTTGACATAAATGTCTATGGCAATTATTCTATTTAGATAAATTTTTTGCTACAGAAGCAAAAACTGAACATCAAACTTCAGGTGTTATACATTGAAATGTAAGGATTTTCATCATGTCATGGTATTTTTCAGGTTTCAAAACCCCAACAGAAGAACCTTTTGCAGAATGTTTGTTTTCTTATGTTTTCATTTCTACATAAACTAGGAAAAATAATGAAGTCCATCCTGAAACAATTTATACAGTATTGCTTAGCAGATAACTGCTGTCTTATTTATATCTCTCATTGTCTGTACCTATGCTCTGTTTTATGTCTCCTACTTACTGCAGAGGTGCACAAAGCATACCAGTGGTAAGTCATGTCATGGATTCTTATATGCTATATAATTATATTGTATAATAATATATATATTTATTACTATGCTTCATACACAATATTTTAAAATATTATTTAAATATTAATTTAAATATTTTAAAATATTGTGTTATTTTTAAATAATACGTCTCTTTTTCAAAAGATCATATTAGAAATATAGCTCAATGTCTTGGTAAGTACTTAAATGACAGACAGACTTCAAATTCTGCTGACTAGGATGGAGGAATTTGACTTGGTGGAAACTATTACACAACAATCCAAAGTAGAAAAATGTGTACTTGAAAATGTGAGGCTTTTTAAAACACTAACAACATGAAAGACCCTGAGCCTCATATTCAGTCCACAGAAAGATAATCCTTTCCTCTTTCTTTACAGGAAGAAGGCAGTTCCAGAACTCAATATTAAAAAATATCATGATGCAAACATATTTGGAAACTAGTTTTTAGAGCTGCATGTCCAGGGAAAGATGATCTAAGAATGGCAGAGAAATTTATGAAGCTTATTTCCTATCATACAGCAACAGCAATATTTTGATTTCCCATTCATCTCAAAGCGAAATATAATGCTGTGAGTTCCCTCAGGGTGGTTTGGCAGGTCTCAGGAGGGTTTGTATAAAAAAGGTAGGTAGAAAGCATTCTGTGAGGCTGATCATGAAAGTGGAAAAGAGGGTAGAAAAGATCTTGAATGCACCAAACACTGGGCAGAACAACATGCATGTTTTGGAGTTTTTTAGGGTTTTTTTTTTTTTTAGTCTTGTTTAAGAACAGGGCATTTAGGCATTTTCAGGGGCAGAATGCTGCTGGTGTAATGTGATTTTTGGCCTAGGACATTATTAGCATTGTTATAGTCTCAGATTGTTAGGGCCTTTCCAAACATACTTCTTACAGTTCCAGTCCTTAAGGTTTAATTCCCAGTGCAACAAACTGAATCTCACAGTGCAAGCCATACAAACTCAAAATCCTCTGCCTTTATTATCGTATAAATCTGCAGTGATTATGGAAGAGTAGAACAGTAAATACAGATTTCATAGTCTACTATGTCTTTTCTAAATCATATAATAAAAACCTCGATTAAAATGCTAAATTAAGATTGTAAATGTGGCAGTTCAAAATATTTTGAAAAGATGGAAAGATAAAAATATAAAAATCATTTTGCATGCTTACGGTCTTGATCCTTCTTTTCATTTTACTCAGTGCTGATAATCTGCAGACTTCAACAGAAGCAGGATCAAACCTCTCAAGAGCAGTGGCATTTTGATGTATTACACTAATACATCACCCTATGCAGCTCCTTGATGATGTATTGCTCTAGTGCTTTATCAAAGTGTCACTGCCCCAATGAAGGCATAGCACCTTCTAGCAAAGCCCTGGATGAGAAGTTATGTTGGAGAAGAGGTTATGTTCTGTTATATGCTATGTTATACTAAGGTATGTTTCATGCTGGTAACAGGAGCAATATCAGAAAAAGAGAGATGAGGTTCCAGGGTTAAGTGGCAGAGGTGGATACGCCCATCAATCAGACAAAATTCACACAAGTAAGTTTCAATAGGACTTTGGGCTGCTAAGGTAATGCTATTTGAAAATTTTGTCCTTTACTTTTTTTCAATATCTTGATTTTTGGTTTTGATAAAAAACCCTAAAATAGGAAAAGCAGTTAAGAATATTTTCCCGTAAAAATGGTGTCTAATGAAAGGAGAATCTTTACATTTGGCTCAATTCCTTATCGTGAATGATCATCAAGACACTTATTGACTGGGAAGACAAGGGAAACTGACTGCACAAAATAGTTTGATAAAATTATTAAATCCTCATCTCCACTGTCAACATAGTGAGAATATTCTCAATTTTTTTTTTACATAAAAATCTAAAAAACTTTAGAAGATCAGGTAAGATAAACAGCAAAGATTGCAAAACCATTCACTATTGTTAGTTCTAAACATATTTACATTGCAATGGAACTACCAAATAAACATCTAAATAATCACATAATTAAAAAAAAACACAATCAGCTAATATGGAAATAACATATTTGATGAGAGATGCATTATAAATGTCTAATAGCATCCCTATGTTACAATTTAGACTACTAAAGGGGGAAAAATGCCGAAATAATGAACAGTTTTTTCAAAGTTTCAGTCCACCTGGATGATCATATAAGACCTGATTCTGCCATCATTATGCACACTGATTTTTGCTTTATTGAGCGCTATAAATCTAGTCATTCACTCATATCAAAGTAATGCTACTAAAGCCTTCAGAAAGAATACAGTCAATTTGGAAAATACTTGAAAACAAGGTGATACTTTACCTCAGTTTGGATTAGGTGTTTGTAAGCTCTGTTTGCTTGAGCATCATAAAAATCATGTTTTGGGATAAAGATAAATTTTCACTCCTTCTATTTAAGACACCTCAACTATACTGCCTTACATCTTATGAAAGTGTTTGGGTCTCTGTATTCAAACTACTTTTCCTGAGATTTAATGTTCTCTAAAGGAAGCAAACTATAAACTGGATAAATTGTTACTGGACAGACCTTGATTAAATCTTTTCTAAGAATACAGCTTAAAGATCTGCACCTAAGGATCTTGCCCATCATTCTGCAATGGCAGGGGAAATACAAGAATAGCATGATGTATTCTTCTATTTGTGAAGATTTTCCTTCAGATTTTCTTGAAAAAAGAGTGTATTCCATGAAAAAGTATTTGTTATCCTAAAAATACTACTAGTAGACTTGGATTTGTTTAACTATTCTCACATTACTAGGGAAAAAGGTCTAATAAAACGAAATAAGTAATAATTATTTATTCTGCATAGGTTGCAGTTAGACTTCCTTTTTTCTGCATTTGTAGAATTTTGCTAAGAAATTCTGTTCTAATGACATTATTCAGAGTAGAGTTTGGATATTATCCTCTATTGTGTATGTTGATGAACAATGGATTTAGACTAATTTTATCAAGCTTCATAGAATTGCTTAATCATATTCTTTCTTTTAATATCTATTGTCTTACCTTTTAGCACTTGTTGCCTATTTTTTTAAGAAGAGATGTGAAAAGCCAAGAATAAGACTTGTAAGAGTACAGCATAATACTGTGATGTTTAAGATCCTTATTTTTACTGTGCAACCCACATATTCATGGAAATATGATGTATTGAACATTCCTAACTTTCTTTGTAATAGCAGAACTTTAGAGAACTAATAATTTTATTACAACAAAGTATAAAAAATAGGATCTGTCAAAATATCAAATTGGGTATCTGTGGGTGACACATCACATGGTTCCTATTATGTGTCATTACCTCAAGACTACATTTATAAACAGGTGAAAACTATGAAAAGATAAATAAATGAAAAAAAAGATAAATAAATTTATGATGGGCTCTGTCAAGTTCAAATATGAGCTACCATAGCTCACACTGTCATGTCATGCTTACAAAAATCAGTTTCCTCTTCTTCTGACATGTAACAAATAAATACCATTATGATCCATAATTTTTAGTATTTATTAATTTTTACTTGATATTTGTAACAAACAATACTGCAAAACACTGATATATTTTATAGGTATAGTTAAATTTTCCTCCTGTAATAGGATATGGAATTATTATATCTTGATAATTTTGAAGATAAATTTGACTTTTGTTTTCTGGAAATTTCTTGAAGTCGTCTGTGTAATCCTTCAGAATCCACTCAAGATACTGAAGAGCACAGGGATCACTGCAGGAACAAGGTCTGCATGGTCACGCTCACAGATCCATACCACACTCGTTACTACAGAAGAGAATCCATTACTGTTCCTTAAGAAATAAAGTTCCTAAAGATAAAATAAATGAGATAACAAAATGGTTAATTACTATAATGATTGCTTTCATCCTCCAGATGGGATTTGGTTCCAGTGTAGGGAGGATTAAGTGAAGTGGAGGCTCAGGCACCTTTGCCTGAATATTCTGTACCTGAAAAAATGAATAGTTTCAAAGGAACAAGAAATCATGATTTGCATTTCACAGCTACAGCTTTAAATGCCAACATATAACATTCAAGTATAACTTTCAAGTCTCAAAACAATATGCTTTTATCAGCTTTTGCCACTTTCTCCTGATTTCCCCCATTAGATCTTGCCAAAGCCTCCATATGTTAACATGCTGGTAGAGTTTCTGCCTTGTGTAATAAGGGTCCTTTTTTGATACAGACCTTGACAAGAAAAATACAATCTTTTTGCATATTTTTATCAACAAATACTAAATTTTTTCTGGATTTACTGTTTTTAGGGCCAATTTCAAACTTACCATATTAAAAGATGGGCGACAACATTTATTGTCTGACCATCTGCCCATATACATATCCTGGCCATTTATTTTAGAATATTTGCTAGCTGTTGTCAAAAATTATTTTGCAAGTTCATTGTCAAATGTAGATGGACTAAAATCACACCAAAACCCATCCAAATTCCTTAAGAGCAAGTGGATAATTACCACAACAAAGCACACAAGAAAATAGTGGGAAATGAGAAAACATATGTTAGTATATGCAAAATAGATAACCAGCTACTAAATTAATGAAGTGATATATGATCTAAGAGATTTTCTTGCCTCATAATACTTTATCTCTTGTGGCTACAAACATGCAACATACAACATTCCCATAGCAACCATTTATGATATTACAAAAGATTTATAAACTTTTGTAAAAAGATTATAACTTTTGCATTAAGGTTTACAACTTAAGGGGAAATAGGCCATGCATGAAGATTAACTAGAAAAAGAAGTAGTACTTTCCCACAAATATGCTTAGTACACTAACAAAAATAGGAAAGAAAAATTAAAAATATGGACAGCATTGTTCTGAATTTTATGCTTTCCCAGGCGTTCTTTTTATTTCGACTCACAGATTCCTGGGTTTTAGAATTTGCAGTGCACCTTTGAATTACAAAAAGGTAACAACTGTCTGTTGTAACAGTGAGTATGAAATTGCTGTTTATATATGGAAAATCCAAACTCCAACATTTGCTACTAAACAAAATGGCTAATTCCATGGAGGCTGCTGCTTTGCATCTCTATTTGAGAAACATATACCAGTCTAGCAATGTCATACAATTAGCTGAAGAATCTAAACAAAACATAAGCTTACAACCTTTTTATATTGTCACTTGCTGATGTCTGGTACCCTAAAATTTTATTTTCTATTGTTGTCTCTCAAATTTCATCCCTTCACTGAAAAGACTGAAAAGAAAATATTTTTAATAATTCCTTATGACATTTCAGTGGATATGCAGACAACCAAAAGTTTTAAATATAATGGAAATAATTATTCAAATTAATTTATATATGAAGTTATGTTTAAAACATGAACATTATTGCATCATTTTACCTTGGGTGGAGTTTAGAAATGTCTCTCTCAAAATATGCTAAGTTCTTCTTACTACATGGTTACGATGAACTTCTCAGACTCACCATTCTATGGACTTGAAAAAATTTTAAGCAAAGTTTGTAATTTCATATTTTATTGGCATTTATTTTTGTACTTCATATTGAATAAGTGGGAAAAATGAAAATGAAAACCATGTTTGTTGTTCTTTATTATTAATATTCATATTGTTTAACTTGATTAGAAATCTACTTTCCTGAATGTATCAGTGATTCTAAACAAGACCATTTTGTCTTTCTTAAATTCAGTCTTTGTGGGACTGGTTCCTGATGTATTTCGTAGAACAGAACAATCAGATTACCAAACACAAAAGCCTAGATATCAAGAAACTGTGAAACCAATAGGTTCTTGAATTCCTACATTGTATGTGTTATTTTTCCTGTTCCAGTGCTTGTGTTAGCTTTGAAAGGGAGCTGATAGTTTGTGCGACTGCAGTTTACATTTTTCTACTTCTCTCAGTACTCTTTTCCTATACTACTTCAATTTAGACATTCAGGGCATGTTCAGATGAATATATTTACAACACAAAATATATCAGTGTCCTTCCATGGTAATATGTTTTCCATTATGACATTAATGAGTTAAATCCTCCTAAAAAGTAGTGGAATACAATTTCCAAAAATCACTAAGATATTATCACTTGAATTTCTCCCGATATTCCCTCTACTTTATCAGGTCAGAAATAAGCAATAGCTACTCAAAATTTTCAACAAGCCTTGAGAAGTCCTGTAAAAAAGAAAAAAATTACAATTTCATATCATACGTTAATGTCACATCAAAATGCCCATGAAGTGAACCTAACTCTCATGTTAAGCTTTGACATTTAAAATAGATCTAGATAGCACTTAGGGTTTTTGTAAACTGATTTTCTTTAGAACACAGGAGTTCTAATTACCCCTTAAGTAAACTGAAAGTAATTTTTTGCAATTTGGATGTATTCAACTCTGTAGCTACATTTTGATTAAACTTATTGTTGGCCTGTGTGTAATCACATGTTGATTTTTTTTCTTCTCTATCTCTTTATAGTTAAGGATCAGTTGCACTATTTTTATTAACTTTCATTTTAAACACCCAGCATCAGTTAACATTCTATTTCCCTAGATTTTATTTACAAGTCTATGACTCAGAGGGGAAAAACACAAAGAAATCCTCCTAATTCTATGAAATATCACTACATTACAATAAAGTAATGAAAGGCTATTATGTTTCAGATTGGTCTGTATATTCAAGTTCCTAAAAGAAATGGGTTTCTGAACTGATTATAATTTGTGTGGAATGGACTGTATATGCATGTTAAGCAATTTTCTACAAAATTACACAAAATTGGAACATCACCATAGCAATATTCTATTGTATGCATTTTTGACTAAATATTATAATCCTAAATAGAAAATTTTTTTATATGTATCGTGTTCTGTAAAATTCAGTTTTACTGCAAGGAATTTTTAGAAGGTGTGTGAATGCTTATGCAAAATAAATTTTGTAGAATTTGCTAGGAGTCCAAGAAAGTTCAAGTGATTGTTTGATGAAAACACTTAATGGTAATGTGTTTAAGGGCAGTAGTAGAGAAGATGAGGTGAATTTTATTGTTCTCTTCCAGTACCTTTTCTCCTGGTCTCTATGGAACCCAGCAGTGCTTTATACAGATGCACTCAGCCTTTCATGGCCAGCTGCAGGATCTTAGCCACTCATTTCAAGTAAGAGTTATGAAAAGGTTCATTCAGCTTCCTTGATCCTGCAGAGTGAAGACTTCTTAAAGTTAGTATTTTTTGCTTCTTTCCATTTAAAAATATTCTTAAATAGGAGCTCTTCCATTATCCCAAAATAGAAAGTCAACAATACTTCAGCTCACTCCAAACCATCTGTTTACACTCATTTCTATCTCAAACTTCTCAGCCATTTGCATTTTGCCCAAGCTGTCAGTTCTTCCTTTGCCAACATTAAATAACATCCCACAGTTGTGGTAGTTCTTTTCAGTCATAGTGCTAGAATAAATTTTCATCAACAGAGGGAACATCTTAAGATGGATGTATGAATATCTGAAAATTATGTAAAAAGCAAGAAGTGCAGAAATGCTATCTTGTTTAATACATTGGTTTTAAATTTTGTTTCATTAACCATATAAAAGTTATATAATGCAAATACAGACATTTCTTTAGTATAATTTTACCATGTAAATAATACTATCTATATTCTCCACACAAAATGAACTTGTCATTTCACCTCAATTTGTTAGAAAAAGAGCCCAACTACCATTATGAGCTAGATAGGACTGAGATCATTAGCATCTAAAATAAGATCAAAATCTCTTCTCTTTCCTGGTTTAATTTTTTTAAGTAGTTTCCCTGTTTCTCATGGGGATATGCTAAATAAATTAGAAAAAGAAAAACAAAAAACAAACCAAGCAATGAAAACCCTGTCATCAAAAGATATCATATTATTTTTTTAATGCATTATCAAAAACATCTCCTCCCTTTTGACTTCAGACACACTGATTTTCTATTATTTTTCAGTGTAATTAATGTACCCTTATGCATAATGTGCAGTGAAAAGAGGTTTATATGAAGAAAAAATAAAGGTAAATGATCCAGTTTTAATGAAAAATACTTTGCTATTCACTTAGCAGCAATAGGTCTCCTTAAGATTATTTAAAATACTCCTGATTTTTGACCAGGTTTTGTTGTAGATCTTTGAAACCTGAGGATTATAACATCAGGGCTTGATGATGATTAATACATGAAGTTGTGCCCAGAAATATTTGTCCTAATAACTAATTTTAAAAACTGACAAACTTGAAAGGATTTACAATGTAATCAAATTTTTTCCATTCATGTTCCATCTACCATCTGTTGTCTACAGTAGTTTAAAGATTACAGAATTAAGTTGACACATTTGGCTGTATTCATTTAAAATCCAAATCACTAAGAAACGAGAGGATTCTTTATTCTTTCCTTTTTCAAAACATGATCTAAAAAAAGCACCAAGCCCCTCTTCATAACAAGTTTTGCTTTGTTGGCTGAAGTAAGTAAAGTCATTTCTTATGTAGATAACAGACTGACAGAGACAGCCGCAATGCAGTTTCTTAACACTGCCTCACTAGTGTGTGTTTGATCTCACAAGTACCTCTTTTGGGAAAGGAGCTCACTCCATTTCTATTAATGATAAATTTTGCCATTCTGAAGGATTTCCTAAAATAGATGTTTCTTACTGTGGTGGTGGTTTAAGGAAAACAAGACTGAAAACAGATATATCAGCATACATCTGGAATAACTTGGTTTCAGTGCTGTGATTTCATGCTCCAACAACAGAATAAAATATATGACTTAAAGACATATTTTATGGAAACATTGTAAGGAAATGCGAGCCAGAAATGTATAATGATTAAAAAAGAGTTTAGCAAAGGGATAAAAAAGTGAAAAAAGGGAGTATAAAAAACATATACAAATAATCAAAACAAATTATCTAAAGAATGAGAAGCTGGGAAAAACCACCAGTCATAATTTGCTTTTGAATCATTCAGAAATCACTAAAAAATTCCCCTGCACATCTAGTCATTAGCTGCAAATTGGTATTAGAAACAGTCTAGAGGTCTAAGGAGGCAGTATAAAGATTCTTTGTTAGTAGCCTGTGCTAGAAGTCTGCGGCATTTCCTCAGGATTTGATACCTAAAAGTTTTAAAGATTATATATTTAGGTATGAAAAAAGCATATTTAGCTTCACTTCCCACTTTTTCCATATTCTGAGAAATGGTAGTCTGGGTGAACAGTATACTTTTTATTCCAGCAGTGATCTGAATATGATTTATAAAAATTTTATTTCTACATGCTTTAAACACCAAAGAGAAAATTATTTTTGCAGTGTTCTGGTTTGTAGTTTTGCAAAACAACTGTCTACTGCATGTTCTGTTCTATAGTCTCTTATCCATACATATTATTTTTTAATGACAGAAACAAAATACAGAGCTTTTTTTTTATTTTTACAAATACCTTTCTCTGTTTAAGTCATTGGAACTAGAAATCAGTCTTGAATTTCAAGGTCAAAAATCTGTCTTCTCAAACGTTTAAAATTAAAAAAACTCACCTGAATTAAGATCATATAATTAATATGAAATCATCCTATCTGAAATGCTTAATATGGGCAATACAGAGAATCTGAACCTTTCAATTATAATTTCCTAAGTTTGTAATCTTATGGAGTCATGTAGGTCAGTGGTCTGAACAAAGAATTTTACAGTGCACACACAATTAATCAGTTCATTAAATATGGAAAGTGACTGTAGAAGCTAAAATGCAGGTCACCTGTTCATAAAAAACCCCCATTTTTGTCCTTGAGTTGCTGGTGCAGCAGCTCTTCCTACATCTATGTCTATCATTCATGTAAGGAAAGTTTAGTACCAGGGCCAATATAGCAGTCAATGTGTGTGTGCATATATACATAAAATTGATATAGGAAGACCTATTTTAATTTCATTTTAAAATATTTGAATTACTCAAATTAATGGTTAGCTTGTCTAAATTGATAATTTTTAAGAGAAATCAGCTCAATAGAGTTCAAAGCAAATATCCATAGTATTGTGGTTTGCAGTTTATCAGGTTGATAAACTCTGAGGGTTTATAATAGCCTCTATCTTACTCATAATTTACTAGATTTTAGGAATTTACTAATAGTCACAAAAATGGGGACTTACTCCTTTTCTTTATTAAATCTCTACTTCACAGAGAAAGAAAAGAGAAAGAAAAAAACCCTTGTCTTTAATAAGGCCTAGGTAAATGGACAGCAGGGTTAAGATATAGCAAAGGAGACCTCTTGAACAGCAAGCAAGATAGGAAACCCATAACCAGTAACCACAGAATGATATTTTTCCATTTCCTTCATTTAATTCAGTGAAGTAAAAGCAGCAAGCAAAATCTGTACTCAAATCCACATGGTATTTCTAATTTGTTGAGCCAAAGTACAAGGCAGCCTTATATTAAGATCCAATTATTAGAGAGACGCCTCTCTCTGAATTAAGGTGCAAATGAGACCATATGCTGAAGTCAACAGTGCAAATTTTAGTTATAAATGTCAGGTAGAGAGAGAGCGAGAAAGAAATAGGAAAAGGAGAAGGGGAGCTGAGAGAGAGAGAAAGAAGTAGGAAAGGGAGCAGAGAGAAAGAGTGATAGACAGATGAAGTAGAAAGATACCACTCCTGTGGATCCAGATGCATCCTGCTGGTCTTCTTCTGGTCCTCTCAGTGGTGAGGGTCCCATGAAACACAGAGTTCACTGGATTAGTGTATGATCAGATATGGGAACGCCCAAGAACACCCTGTGCAGGGATGGGGAAAGCTCTACAAACTCTGGATCTGTTCAGCACTTGTGGATCACATGCAATCCTCTGGTGGAAGGCCTCAGAAAGAAATCTGGGGGGTGCTTTGGAGGTCTTTGATGGCTTGTGACTCCTAAGACATGACAGATGCCTGTCATGTGACTGTCCTGTCTGAATGACCTTCTTGGGAGAGGGGACCAGTTTTACAACTGAGCCAGTTTGTGTAAGGAAGGGCTCTCTGCAAGCTGTGCCCTTTATCTGACTTGTAGCCTCCAGTGCTGGGTGTTCATCCCCTCTGGTTTCACCATCACCTCCCAAAAACTCTCCTCCTTCCCCTCAGTTGTGGGGAAGTGTGTGCAAACCTGGCTTTGGCAAATGAGCCTGTGGGCTATAACCTCCCCCAATGGAAGGAGCTGATTTTCAGCACATTTTCTGGGTTTGGCTTTCCTCATTCATGCACTCCTCTCCCTCATCCTTGTTTACTTCACTTTAGACCAGAGATAATTAGTCAACAAGAAAGACACAAAGCTGCTGGAGTGAGACCAGAGGAAGGCTGTGCCTGAAGATGATGAGAGGGCTGTAGTGCCTCTCCTAAGAAAACAAGCTGAGAGGGTTGGGGTTGTTCTGCTTGCAGAACAGAAGGCTTTGAGGAGACCTCACTGCCGTCTTCCAGTGCTTAAAGGTGGCTCATAATAAAGCGGGAGGCTGACTTTTTACACACTTAGTAGTTAGGCACTGGAAGAGGCTGTCCAGAAAGTTTGTGGAGTCCTCACCCTGGAAGTGTTTAGAACCAGACTGAGATTGGATGTGGCCATGAGCAACCTGGTCTTACTGGTGGCACTCTTCCCTATGGAAGGTGTGTTGGAATTGGACAGTCTTAGGGTCCCTTCCAATCGAAAACTTTCTATGATACTCTGATTTGCATTTGCATCTAGAGATATATTTTCATGTATGTCTAGAAATCTTATGTCCAATCTATAGATATTTTTAGTAGTAATATTTATTCTAAAGATATTTTCTGTATCATGGGCAATTCAGACTGATTTGCATGTGGATATCAGAAGTTAACCCCACATAAGCTTAGAAGTGAGTACATAAAAGAATAATTATTAATAAGGCTAGTGGAAGACCCAATGCAAAGCTGTGAATCATACTGTTAATGCTCCAGAAGATTCACGGCATATTAAAAGTTTTCAACTGGGTCTTAATTTGTTTTCTGCTGCTTTAGTGAGAAGATATGTCTTCTAACCTTATTCAGTGAAAGATCTGGCAGGTTTTCAAAACTGTTAAATCTTTTATCTCAACTTCATATTTTGTATATCTAAGCAGGCATTTTTGAGAGGAAGCGCTGGTTTTACAACTTTGTTGTCAGACTGTGTTGCATCTGCCATCTAATCATTAGAATGTTTTTCAAAAAGACTAAAGATAGTTCATCAAATAAGAAAAGAAAATACTAATTTCCATTAGAGGCAGTTGAAGGAAGAAGGACATCATTATTGCAAACACTTTAGTGAATTTTTCCTTGTTTCATTTTCTACCAGCTGTGATGTCAATGAATATCTAGTCCTGCAAAATTTCACACACATGAGTAGTTCTCATTTCTTTTAAATTAATTACTGTCATGATAAAACTATCAGCAAGAGACAGGCTATTTGGGATGGAATCTATACCTGGTGTTTAATTTCTTCCAGGAAATGTAGCCTCCAGCTGGCTATGTGAAATGGAGCTTAAACCTCTTTATGACTCTAAAAGTTAGCAGAGTATTTTGTGTTTATTTTGAACTTCCTAAATATTATAATTATGATCTTGTTTGTTTCTGTTCCTTCTTAGTCCTAAATGAATTTTACATCTGTGAGATTTCAGATTTTCTTCCCAAAAAAAGAGATAAATTGCATAAAATGGTAAAGAAAAAAGACTAACAGCTGAAAAATATTCTTCAGCAATGTTATGAAATTGATAAGTGGGTAAAAGTAGACTTGAGTGTCAAATATTTAGAAAGTGAACAACTCTTACCCTATTCTCTCATCATACATATGAAGTTAATTTATCTCAGTAATATAAAGCCAATTTTCTGCAGGTTTTCTTTACAAACTCAGGCTGTGTGCATACCTAAATCTGTAAGTGGGTTGGGTTTTTTTCTAAAGAATACTTCTGACACTGTCTTTTCAGTTATGAGGTAGGAAACATTTTAGAAAACAAGCTGTTGAAGATTTTTTTTTTTCCAAAGTTCACATCATCCAAATTCCAGATACATAAACTGATGGTTTCCAGTGTGCTTGATTTAAGTACAATAATGCAGTTTTACAGCAGACAAAGACTTTAAGAGTTTGGTACTCCTGCATTCTTCTTTCTTAGGAAATAACATCTTTTCCTTCTCTGTAGTAGTCTGAACAACATGCTGTACTTTTGTGAATTGATGGATGTATTTTTCAATCTGTGAATCTGATTCTTTGTAAATCCCTCAAAATTAAAAATATGTGCAGTCATGTAACTGCTTATGTCTTTGAAAAGGATTTATTTTTTTCATACTATTAAAAGAAGGAGATGAAACTCAAGAAAGTGAATAACAGCCTCTGATCTGATGTCACTTTCCTCAGCACAATCCCAGATTGGTTATGCTCAGCAGGAGAAAAAGTGCAAGTGAATAAGGTTTATTTCACTCTGAACTGTAAAAAGGATTTAGGAGTGCAAAACTGAATATTCTGCTGCTCATAAAATTATAAAAATATCTAGGGGGAAATTCTTTAAGATTCACTTATGTTGCACCAAGCAGCTCAGAGATCATCAGTCCTGGCGTACAAGGGCAACCAATGTGTACATTACTGGGGTCAGTCAGGAAAGCTAAAACTGAATTATTAGTGTCCTGGTTAAAAGAAGAGTGGTGATTAAAATCTGAAACCCCTGTTTACAGAGATTTTCAGGAGGTAGGGAAATTTAATTGGAAAAAAAATATAGTCTGGATTCTCTAAGGTTTCTCTGTGACTTTTAATAATGGCATATATACTATTAGTCCATGGTTATTTTAATCATCCCATGAACTCCAAAAATACAGAAGCTGTGAGTGTCCAGAAATCATTTCACTATCTATATCCTTCAGACCTCCATCAGCAAAAAAACAATGATATGATGTGTGATACGTGCTACACTGGAAAGTAAGAACACAAATAGGAGCATAGCATTGACAATGTGAAGATTTTTTATGTGTTTGGAAAGTTACTGCAGGAGCGGAGTCAAAGAGACCTGACTCAACCTGAAGTAGATATTTCTGTGTTCCTTTTGACATGACAACCTGAAAAAGAAAGGTATGTTTAAAGAATAAAACACATAGAAATGAAAAAGAAATCAATGCTGTTTTTAAAAAGGGTATCTAAATATGGACAGTGGCTCCCTGCTCTGTGTCCCAATATCCCTTATAAAAAATAATTCGATTTTAACCTTTAAAAAAATATTTTTAAAAATGAGTTCAGAAATTTAATGCAATATATAGATTCAAGGAAAATAAAATATATGGCAAAGCACTGATAAAACCTTTTTTGCTGAGCTGAAAGGAGCTATGATTTTTGAAAGGGCTAGAGAGAATGCATTCATTATTTTCTTTTCTGAGATGTACTAGCATAGCAATCTCAGAAGATGAGGTCAAACATTTCTTCTTTGACGCTGATTGTTCCCCTTCATCTCCATATATAACTTTAGCTATGTAAGTCTTAAGAATTTTCAAAACTGTAATGATTTGCTTTGCTAACAAAAACACAACAAGAAACAAGGTGGGTTTTGTTTGCCACATCTCTGTAGAAGAGAACAACAAGGATCTATTTGATATAATTTACATCTTTAAAAGAATTTCCACATTAAGATAATTATTTGAAAATTAGAGCATTTCAAATTTTGTTAGACCCCAGACATTCCTAAATCTTATACCAAATATTATTAATTTTTATGAAATAAAACCATTATGACAGTAATAATACTTTGCATTAAACAAGGAAAAAAATATTAAAAATATAGTTTTAAACATGAGAAACATAATTTAGTTCTGGTGGATCCTGTCATTTAGAAGTTACATAGAGTAATGAATAGGAACAGCAAAACAATGCAACTGCAAAGATCTATTTTTAATCAGTTTCCTTTATACCTACAACTTACAGTGTAAAAGTCTTCCCTCATACTGTTTTTTATTTGCTTGTGGTTTGTTTCAGATGTTCAATGACATAATAATTATAATATTCTTATCTTTCTCAAAGAGACTTTGAAAGTTTTCTTGGACACATCTGCCCCATTACAGACTTTGGACGACTGGTGTGTGAAGTGGATCATTTTTTCTACATGAATGCTGTAGAAGTATGCGTCAAAGTTTTTTGACAACATGACTTATAAGAGATTTCTTTCTTCCTAAAGAAATAATAGAAAGGAAAGAAGAAAAAGGTTCAACTTTAAATTATTCAACTTTCCATATGCCATTCAGCAGGACTTATGAAGCTAAATAAAGGATCTAGCTGAAATGAAAACTGATGTAAAAAGTACAGATTAATTTAAGATGAGGACATTTGGGAATCACATGTTTAGTAATTATCATTGTTTTGCTAACATTATTAAATTCAGTGGAAAAACAGAAGTCTTCCCTTCCCTTCCCTTCCCTTCCCTTCCCTTCCCTTCCCTTCCCTTCCCTTCCCTTCCCTTCCCTTCCCTTCCCTTCCCTTCCCTTCCCTTCCCTTCCCTTCCCTTCCCTTCCCTTCCCTTCCCTTCCCTTCCCTTCCCTTCCCTTCCCTTCCCTTCCCTTCCCTTCCCTTCCCTTCCCTTCCCTTCCCTTCCCTTCCCTTCCCTTCCCTTCCCTTCCCTTCCCTTCCCTTCCCTTCCCTTCCCTTCCCTTCCCTTCCCTTCCCTTCCCTTCCCTTCCCTTCCCTTCCCTTCCCTTCCCTTCCCTTCCCTTCCCTTCCCTTCCCTTCCCTTCCCTTTTTTCCAGCCTTTGGAACAGTGGCATTTGCAGTGTGACATTTTTTTCTACCTGATTATTGTAGGAAGTACATTTTCTGTAGATACCAAGACAACACACTAGTAAATAAACCTCTGTCAGAAAGGGAATTTGCATTCACATCTTGCATATCTAGAAATACTTTACTTTTGACATACCTGCGAGTACCTGAGAGTCTTCCAGAGATCCTAAGTAACAAAGTATGCAGAAATATTTTCAAGATTAGGATCCAAAGGCAGCTTCTCCAAAGTAAATATATTTTGAATTGAAAAAGTACTGCGAGAAAGACTGATAATTTTCAGTTAAAGAAAGAAGCAATGAGGTTGTCAGAGAGCAGAAGTGTTATAGTCCCAGTTCTTAAACATGCAAAAATAGCACTGCATTTTTTCACAGGCTGGTGTCTGCAGAGTTGAAAGTTGGAAAGGTCACAGAGAAACACTTTTCTAAAAAGCTATGTCTCCTTTCTTAACAGGATATCGGGCTGTCAGATTGCCACTTCTAATGTCTACACCACAGTATCCCTCTTTTTTTCAGTAGTCTGTAATTACTAAGGTAAAAAATCCCAGTGTAGACACTGTACCTTTTTCTAATGCATTTGGCAACTTTTAGAATACTTTCTTCAGGGTCTGAAATCTCATCAGTGTTATTTGTGATTTCAAACTAATTTCCCTTTGGACTCCTGAACCCTTTTTGTTCACAAACATATTTCTTCCACCTCTCAATTCCTTCTTCTGCGAAAGCTCTCTTCTCTCTTCTTGAAAATAATGTGATTTCTTGTGACTGCTAAACATCTGCAGAGGCAAATCAGCTGCCACAATGCTTCCACAAGGAGAAAGCTAAAAATCCCCTAAACCCCAGAAACTGTCTTGCTTGAATGCACCTACTACCTATATCTTGATTCTCTTTCTTACTCTCCCTCCTTGAATTCTCCTTGAAAAAATTGCCTGAGAACTTACCTTGATTTTGATGAAGTAGTCTGCAACAAGGGATTTGCTAATCTGTTCTTTTACAGTTTTCTCACTCTTGTCATTAGTTAATATAGCCCTGCCAGGTCTAGAGCAAGTTTCTGTACTTTTGTTCTGAATAACTTACAACTGCTCTAAAATTCAGTTCCTCTCTTTCATTTTCCGCAAAAGAAGCAGAATATTAAACCAAGGTGAGCACTGTGCCATAATTAATATGCAGGTGGCATTCACAGGAAGCTGCCAAGCTGGAACATATAAGACTTGATACAGTACATTTTTCCCATTAAGTTATGTAATTGTAATAACTATCAATTAAGCAGCAGAACTAATTTCCTTTAAAGATACTACCCCCCATTTCCTTTCCTAGGAGTAGAATGTATTATCAAAGCCCAACAGCTTCTGCTCAAGAGAAAATCAAGCAGGTTTCAAAGCCAGGAAGTCTCACTGTAATCAAAACTTGAAAGATGTAAATGAATTTTTAATACTGGTATTCTCATAAAACTAACAACCAGGGAGAGCAAACAAGCAGCAGATATCATGCAGGCTTAACTATGTGAGTTGAGGTCGAATTTGTCTTGGAAGCATTTTTGGCATCTGTTTTTCATGTACTTTAAATGCATGACACATTTGTACAACACAGTGACAAAAGATCCTTTGAGTTGGCCATAGTAGTAAAGCATTATGGAAAACCATACACTCTGAACAGCTAGTTTAAAAAATTGGGTTTTGATTCTAGAGGAAACTAATAATCTGGGGGGGAAGAGAAGAAATTTGTCCATTTTTTCTTTTTTTTTTCCTTTTCCATTAGGTTTGAAAACAGAAAGATTTGAGAGCCCTTACAACAATATAGTACTTAACATTTCCCAACATTTTGTCAGAAGCATTCTGGAGCCTCAAAAGAATAAAATTGTATAGTCATGCTCCTAACTGCCTAATCCCATGTTCATTCTTTGAAATTTACTTTGCATAAATTAAATTACTAATTTTAATAGCTATATATCTCTTGTTTTATTTCATCTAATCAGGTAAGCTAGTGTTACAGTAGGGGAAAGAAAAATATCACTAGGCATGAATCCACTTTTCATAGTAGATATTTGAAGTAGATTGTATGGATCACTGTCTAAAATTTTAGGTCCACTTACTGCATCTTTTACAGACCCTTCTGCTTGGAATTATGTACTTTGATTGAGATTATTTGAATTTCAAATATTTAAGCAGAACCAATACTAATCTTCAGGAAAATTTGTTGGACTAATGATAGTGTTCCATATTTTTTCTTATCTAGATTAGTCCAATTTTCATAAACATTTCAGACAGTAAAAATACATATTGTTAACATATAATAAACTAATAAACATATTTAATGTTTAATCATACTCTAATAAGCATATTTATTAGCAAGTGATCACAGTTTTTTTGGTTCATTTTAATTATAAGAATAACATGAAAAGGAGTCTATCTTAAGAATTGATATTTTTTATCATAACGTTATTAGGACATGAAGTAAAAAATTTTTCTGGAACACTGTGCTCTTGCTGGATCTTATTACATTCCAGTTTGGTAGGAGAAAAATTCCCTAAAAGCACATTTACATTTAATTAGAAGGTTAGGCAACTAGATACTATTGAAGGGAATCCAAGTTACAAATATATTAAAAATGCAATTATATTCTGATATATAATACATTGAAGTCAAATTAATTCTGAGTATATTATGAAGACTAGTGAAAAACCCCTTAAACATATAAATACCAGGAAATTTATTTTTTATACTCTGAATGCAAGAGCCCTAAATTAATTAAATTAACTTGTTTGTAGTTAATATTTTTAAATGTAGCATCCAAAGAGAGATAAAAGTGTTTTTCAAGAGGTAAGAAGACCTTTCCTTTATACAGAATTTGGAATTAGATTATTATTTTTTTTTAATCTATATGACTACAAACTGTCCATGTGTGGAAGATCAAAAGCCTGAGGACATATATTGTACACATCCTTTTTAAGAGTAATGTGGTAATGCCTGTGTTCATTTTTCCCCATCCCTTTGTGTAGGATGAAAGAAAAAAAAGAACAAACCAACCTGCCCCTCTAGTCTGCATTTGTAGAGGCTTGTACTTACATCCAAAGTGACAGAATGCTGCAAGAAGAATTATGTTGAACAGCTTCAGCTTTTTGCCACTTTTATTGTCTATCACCACAGCAGAATTTGGCAGTTTGCCCAAGAGGGTAAGGACAACACTACCAGTATAACATTATCACAAAACTGAGCTGTTGGTCTGTACAGCAAGGAGTTTCCTTTACATTACTGTCATATGTAGGGATTTTGTTTATTTTATTGTCTGTTGTGGAGTTTTGCTGTGTTATTTACAAAGAAAATTCTTCAGTATCTATTCCTTGAGCATTGAATCACTGACTCTAGGAGGAAAAAAACAGAGGGAAAGTGGGGGGCACAGGGAAAGACATCAAGTCTGCCATTCATAGGGATCCAACTAATTGCTTTTACAGGTTATGGTGATGATAGAAAAGACAAAATGAGTCTGGGAACCTTCTAGGTCCCTGAGATAAAATAGGTAAAATGTTAACCTGCTAGTACCAAAATGATCATATGGTAATTTGGGTTGGAAGGGACCTCAGCAGGTCTCTAGTCCAACCTGCTGCTCTAAGAGGGGTCATGTATGAGGACAGACCATGTTATCCAGAGTTTGATCTAGATATGTCTCAAAAACCTCCAGGAAAATTATATCATATATTAGACAATCCAGAAAGAAAGAGGTATCCAAAAATTACTAATTTAACTCTTACCTTTAAAATACAATATTTTAAAATTAAACCCTATTGAAAAGGAACATGCAATATTGCATTAATATTCTGCCATTTAGAAAAGTTTAACTTTTCTAAAAGTTTTTTGCAAGGGCATATTTTGGCAAGGATTTTAGTGTCTTCAGTATTTGATGTTACTGCAGCTCTATTAGGCAATATTATTTCTTTGATCTTTTCTACCTCAGAGGATCTCAGCTGTGTCTTATAATCATGGAACGTGATTCTTTTTGACATGTTATCATTTTCCACAATAGCAGTTTTGGTTCAATATTTATATATTATCAGGTGGATCTATGCATAATTTGAATCTGTGGGGCTTTGGGGGCTTTTTGTGCTTTTGAGCTTCAGAGACAAAACCACAGAAGTGTATTTCCAGGGAGGGGTGCTGGCTTACTTTAAGTAATGCTATAAGTGTGATTTCTTTAGTCAGAAATATAGGCATGCAGAAATACTTAAACCACTGGACAGACATGTTCTGAGTATATTAAATCTTGCCATTATAGTGATCATCATTAGGATGATTGCCTTTATTTGGCAGGAAAAATAAAACCAGATTTACATATGAAAGAGTTAAAGATCACATTAAAAAAAGAAAAGTCATCTTATTAAAAAGTTTTAAGAAAATTGTTTCCTACGCTTATTTTTATGAATACATCTTTATTTCACTCAGTTCTGTATTTTTTAAACATAAACAACAATTTATCATAAAAAAGTTTATTATTAAAAAGTTTAATGTTTTATATGTATGAAACTGAAGTTTAACCAGAAGCAGATTCTTAATAGGATCAATATTTAGCAGATTCATATATGCTTGTAGTCTGTTTTCACCAGGAAAATATTTTTCTGACATACATAATTCTGACATTAAGGAAGGAATGAACATTACAGATTTCATACATAATGAAAACAAGAATGTCTTGTTTTTCTTGTTGTCTAATAAATTTCAGTAAGTTAATAAAACTGGGTAAACCCTGTACAATAGTTCTTTAGGGTTTTGCTCCTATTCAGAGTTTTTATTTTTATATTTTAAGTACTTTTCCATGATCAACCTGATCTCTTTTTCATTTTTCCTGCACTGTAGAGATATACAAAAAAAAATAATCTTACTAGACATCAAAATTATTACAGAATTTTTAGAATTTAGAATTTTTAGAACTCTGATTTATAAATCATACCAGTTCTGAGGGGCAGACTTTTATTAAAAAAAAAAAAAAAAGTAAAACTAGCTGTGGTTCTGTTTTGTTTGTTTGCTTACTTTGCTTTGGTTTCTTTGCTTATATTAATAAGAAAAATAAAAGTTTGTTATAGGCTACTGAAATATAATAAAACAGTAGAAATAGAATAAATTTTTTCAAAAGATATGTCATTGCATAGTATTTCCCACAGAAATTCTGTATGGAACCTAGTACATTAAAAAAAAAAAAACAAAACCAACCAAACAAAAAAAAGTGTTTTACCTTGAGAAAATAATCAAGGTCAAGTCAATGCTGCAAACCTGAATATGTTATGATGTTCACTGTACCTAAAATTGAAATCAAAACAGCAAGGGAGCTGTCTCAATTGAATTGCATGTGTATTCACATAGACAGCATAGGTAGGCACCAAGAGGAAGTGAATAATCACAAAGTTCATATTGCTGATTTAGGCTGCAAATCACTCTAGGGCTGAAAGATGTTGTTATGCTCTTTGTTCTGTTCCCTTTTCTTAGGGAGAGGGATGAAAAGAAATGCAGAGCTGGTGTCCTATCTGTATTTCCTAACTGTAAAAGCATATGGAAAACTAGAATTTTACAGACTTTGAGAGTAGTCTTTGAAATCTTTATTACAAGACTTTTGACACAAAACACCTGCAAAGGATGGCTGGATTGTTTGTGCTTGTTATTCTGGAAAAAGCACTGAGTTAAAGAACAGCCGAGTATTGCTTGGCATCTGGATGCAGTGGCAGATTTCTACCTTGCTAAACCAAGCTCCTTCAGGAGAAATAGAAGAATATCCCATTTGCCATGCTTTCTTGAAAACAGAACTGCTGTTGTATTATATACAGGATAGCTAAACATCAGAAATTCTACTGACAACGTTAACAACTCTACATTTCAAAAGAAAATTCAGCCATGACAGAGCTGCCTTCCTTCAACCCACAACAAGATTTCATAAAAATCAGGGAGAGACACACATGGGAAGAGAAAAATAACCAGGCAGAATGCATGAACTTGAAGGTGGAATGGTTTTAATAGGAGGAAGACACAAAAAAGTTTTCTTTTGAATGTGTATATATATATGTATTTCTTTTTCTTCTTCTTCATGCCCATCACACTTATGTTGTGCTGCATTAGAGAGTAGGAGGCTGACAGAATAGAGAAAAGGGATGGATTTTGGTAATGTGTCAGCCAGAATCCATCAAAGCATCATTTTCTGCTCCAGACTTTAGATGAAGAAAGTAAAACTAATACTGAATTTTACTTCCTGTCACAATGGACTCCTTTGACACAGAATATTTTTTCTGTTTTGTACATTTTCCAATCAATTCAGCTTTTATGTTTCTTTAGTAATCCTTATATTCACAGTCAGAAGTTCCCTAAGTCACCAGAAAAATAAGTTGCTCTCTCTCTTTTTTAAGCCCCCTTTAAGTACTGAGAGGCCACAACGAGGTCTCTCTGAAGTCTTCTCCAGGCTGAACAACCCAAGTCCTCTCTGCCTGCTTTCATGAGAGGTGCTCCAGCCCTGTGATCATTTTTGTTGGTCTCCTCTGGACCTACTCTGACAGGTCTATGTCCTGTCTTGAGGCCCCAGGTTTGGGTTCAGTATTCCAGGTGGGATCTCATGACAGCAGAGCAGAGGGACAGAATCACCCTTGACCTGCTGGCCACCCCCCTCTTGATGCAGCCCAGGATGCTGTTGCCCATCTGGGCTGCAAGCACACGCTGTTGGCTCACATCCAACTCTCCATTTACAAGAACCCCCAAGTACTTTTCCACAGGGCTGCTCTCAATTAGTTCTTCTCCCAGTCTTTGCTTATTTCTGGGGTCGCCCCAGCTGAGGTGCAGCACCTCACACTTGTATTTGCTGAACTTCATGAGATTCTCATGGACCCACTTCTCAAGTTTGTTCAGGTCCCTCTGGATGACATCCCTTCTTTCTGTTGTATCTACTGCCCTGCTCAGCTTGTGTCATCTGCAAACTTGCTGAGGGTGCATTTGATATCAATGTCTATGTCATTGATAAAGACATTAAAGAGCACTGGTGCCAGGATGGTGCTCAGAGGAACACTTGCTACTGGCCTCCATCGTCATGGAGCCATTGACCACAACTCTCTGGCTGCATCCAGCCAGCCAACTCCTTATTCAATAATTAATAATAAAATCCATGTCTCTCCAATTTGGCCATAAGGAAGCCACCAAATCACTAGTATACATATATTATTTTCCAGATTATTCTCTATTTTTTTAAAATAAAAACAGTCATCCACTCTTTGGAGCAAGTATTTAGTAATAAAAAGTTTAGGCAGGGCTTAAAAGAAATCTTGATTAATTCTTATCAGTAATTAAATAGATAACAAAGGGGGAGGCATATAATCTGTCTGACATTAAGTGTAGTAGATGGAATTTCATGTAGAGAACAGGTGCAAAATAATTCAGATGAGACTGGTGAATGACAGTGAAAGAATATGGAACAGTAGCATTTCAGATTAAAAATTATTGCCCAAAATTATAATTGAATAATGTGGGTTTTATGCCCCTAAAAGGACTGAATCAGAATACTCTTCTATCTCTATAATATTCATTCGTTATGTAATCATCAACAATGCCCTAAAAACATTAGATTCATCAAAGCATAAGCCATCAACCTCTATGATGCTTTGACAAGGGGGAGACCGTTTTCTAGCTGAAAAAGTATAGATAGCCTTAAGAAGTGGAAGAATCATAGAAAAAGCAAGATCATAGCCTGAACTTTTTTTCAGAAGAATGTGGGGTCTTTTTAAAATATTGATGTTTGAAAAGCTATGTTAAAAAAACTCCAACAACCCACAAAATCAATCCAACTAAAACCCACCACAAAACCCCAAATAAAATCACCACCACAAAAAACAACAAAAAAAAAAAAGCAAGCAAAACAAAACCCTCATACAGAAAAAAAACCCCAAAACTGAACCCTTGTAAATATATACTTGGTAAAGTACAACAAAGGTAAATATTCACCACAGACTTCAGAGAGCACCGGGAAGGGGCTTCTCCTCCTGAGAAGGTGAGTTAGGAGCTGAGGGCAGCAGCAAGACTGGCAGGGGCAG
This sequence comes from Fringilla coelebs, assembly GCF_963513975.1. Taxonomy (NCBI): domain Eukaryota; kingdom Metazoa; phylum Chordata; class Aves; order Passeriformes; family Fringillidae; genus Fringilla; species Fringilla coelebs. Next base: position 21,331,964 of record NC_140032.1, on the reverse strand, counting down.
CCCCAGGCTCACTGGCAAGGTGTGTAGCCACAGAACCTGACCGAGAAGGGCTCATCTGCTGTAGGAACTCTGATATACCAAGGAGTTCACACCGCCAGACAAGCCCACAGTGATGAGGCAGGTCTGAGATCAAGATATCAGGCTCCAGATCAGAAAGGTAAATGGCACAAGACAGGACTGAAATGTAGCTCAAGCAGAATCTAGAAAGGATCATCCCAAATTAACATCGCGCATGGGTGCAGCTGAAGATTTTAAACAAGTTCAGCTCATGTATGGACAATTTTGTAGGTGAAAGATTGACTAAACCAAAAATGTCATATATTTAAAGAGACGTGCAGGGAAATCTCACACATATCAGATGATGGAAATATGCATCAGTAAATAATACAAACTATTTCAAATGCTTAACTTCTCCCATCAGGAGGACAAATGAAATGCACTGTAACTCAATTTATCTGTTACACTGAACAGGAGACAAATAATTGACAGGTAAGCAAACCTTCCTGTAAAAAGTATAGGGCTGAGCTATAATTTGCTAAAATATACCTATAGATGAATAATTTTGTATAAATAAAAATAAAAATATGAATACTTAAATTATTATTTGCTAACAAAAATGGGTAATACTGCTAACAATTTTTTTAATAAGGAATTAATTACCTAGCTGTTACAAAATATTTCAGAAGAAAATGTGGGGTTTTTGTCCCCAGGTTTTGTTCTACTGATCTCAGTTCCTAATAAAGGTTTGCAATTTCTTGATGCCTTAAGCAATATTTTGCAGATGCATACTAGTGGCAGAAAAATAAGAGATTTTCTCTGCACATGCACGTTGGTTAGAGCAAGTGTTTTCTACACGTAATGTCTGCTTTGCCTGAGATGAGAAGGAAGATTGTTTAAACATTTAAAAATGTGATTTCGAGTCTCCAAAGTAGGATTATAGATGTTTGAATAATATTCTAATCAGTGATGAAATTAAGCAACAGCATTTTAAAACCATCATTTTATTAGCCAGAAGCTCATCTATTGGCAGGGGACATTTCAGTTAGTTTTGTTACATATAGATCATATAAAAAACATCAGTTGGCAGTGTAGCATTGCAGCAACAAAATACAACCCTGTTCTGAGCTACAAGTAGATCAGAGGATGTTACCATTCCTACTCTGCTCTACTCCACACAGTTGTTAAATTACATATCAGGCTTTTTTGTCATGTATATTGTATCAGGCTTTGGTTCTCCCATTTTAAGCAAAAAGTTGAAAAGCTTAAGTGGATTTTTGAAATGGTTGTAGATAACTGTAGTGCTGCAAAGCATGATGTATGAAGGAAGGTTGAAGGCATTTTGCTTGTTAAACCTACACTGTAGAACCCTATGGGAATCTGATCCCAGTCTTCCAACACTTAAAATCCAGCTGACTGTAGAGTTTGTGTTTATAAACCTCCCCCATTCCTGCTATCCTATTTCTCAGAAGATATAAACATACCAACTAAATATGATAGTATCAAGATTGGCTCCTCTCAATTCATGCTGTCTTTAAGTACATTTTTGCTTCTAAAGGACATGTATCTCAGTTTTCTATTTTCCACTTCTAATACATGGATGGTCATTCTCAGTAATTAAAAACCCACTGAAATTCAATATTTCTTTGATTTTTTCTGTCAGTTCTAATAAAAATTTCCTTGTTGATGTTTTGGATTCAAAAAGTCCTACAATCTTAGCATATGATGAATATCAGTGCATGTGAGCATAATTTAGGGCAGTAGTTCTTCAGAAAAAAACCCACAAAGTCTATTTATTTTAAATATATATATATGTGTGTATATATATATATATATATGCATTAATCAAGAGAATCTATGAGGCTAAACTTTTGAATTACCTTTGGAACACTGACAGTTAATATTTTTCATTTAGCAAAAATTATATATTTTAGTATAAAAGAAGAATATTCTTTACTATATTTTTTCTGTTGAATATTTAGAGCATCAACCAACATGGATTTCAGACATGCAAATTCAAATGCAAAAAAGAAATTACAAGAATAATGGAACAGAAATACTGCTGGAATATTTTAAATAGCTTCTAAATTGTTCATTTAAAATACATTTTGTTTCAATATGAAACAGTTCATTTCCCGTGAAGAAAGAGTGACTTTTTTTCAGAAATTAATGTTCAGCCAACATTATGTCTTTTATAACCTTTCCAAAATGTGAATATGCTGATTAATTCACAAGACGTAGATCTTGAACTACCCTTCTAAACATCAAGAGCTTTCATTGAAGGCCAACCCGCAGCAGCTTATTCCAAAGAGACAAGCTTTGACTTTCAGATTTTCATGAGGTCTTTCAGTCTTTATTTTTGCTTATGCTGCATTTAGTTTATCCCATCTGCTTTCAATTATTGTGACTGCATGTGTTTCAGTTTGGGGGTTCTTATTTTATTTTAGTGTGGTTCTCTGTTTTTAATAGGCCTGTCCTTTCAGATGAAGGAGAATTGATTCCCCTGGAAATAAACATCTTCCAAGGTGGAGCAAGAAAACTAAATGCATAATTGTTTACAGCATGTAAATAAGGGTCATATCTAAGGTGTTTGTGTCCATACAGTAAGCTAAACTCTAGATGTAGCAAAGGTTGCTGGAAAGATTGCTGTGTGAAAAAATAACTAAATTTCCAACATCTGTTTAAGACTTGGTTTAGGAAAATAAAATAGTTGTCAATTTTTTATAAGTAAAATCTTGGTAAATAAACTTCATACTCTGATGATGTTTTTTTCCTGCACTATAGCCATATTAGCAGTTACTTTATACTGTCATATATATATATATATATATACTTTAGCAGTCCTTTATACTGTCATTAAAGAACCTATCAACTCACTGAAGCTAGTTACAAATGAAATACTTTTATGGAAAAAAGGCTAATATTACATAAAATAAAATGCTAAGAAGGTCACAAATGTAGGAAGTTATCTGTTTAATAATGTACTTTGCTACTCTGGGATCCCATATTGTCTGTTTACTCAAGCAGGTGGATTTGCTGGAGAAGTGCTGATGATGCAATGTGCTGACCCACATATCTGCTCCCAACGGAGTGCACCAGCTGGTATAGTTTATGCTTATACAAAGCTAACATTTTTCCCTTTCCATTGTCTCCTGCTGAAGGAATAGGAAACAATATAAATGTTGTCAAGTTATCTTATAGGAAAAGGTCTATACTTACAGTTATTTATGGGTTGGGTTTATTTCTTTCTTATTATGTATTATTTCTTGTGAGAATATAAAATAAAAATGTAGAAACATTTCTGATATACTGATATACTGAAAGAGCCTACCTTATCCTTAGATGATAAACACAAACCTTGAGATTACTAATCAATAATAATTGACATTAATCTTTGAACCTTACTCTACAAAGGAAAAGAAACTATTGCTCACTTTTTAAATCTTTTCTATGGTTTCATTTTCACAGATGCTCAAAATGGCACAAAAACAGTATTAAGAGATCTAAAGTTTAACCTCAAAATTAGTGTTGTACATCTTGATGCTATCTCCTCTGAGGCTTTTTAGAATATTGCAAAAAAATAACAGGGTTAATGAAGTATAAAAGTTAACTTCTGTCATATCTGAGATTCTTTATGTAATTCTTTATGTATGTTTGTTATTCTTTATGTATGTTTGTTTAATTAACAATAGCACTTTGACTGCTCAGGTATCTGTTAAAAAAACCTCAAAAATGTCTCTTTAAGAAGCAAGGTTGTTGAAATGAGAAACTTTTATTTCAATGTGAGTCAAATATCCAAGCATGTGAAAATGTTCTCAACATCCAGGAATACCAATGGTCAATATCTCTTCATAAGAGAGATTTTGGCCTAGTGATTTTTCATTTAAAATTAAAATATTGTCTCTAAGTTCCTAATAACAGAACCTTTTTATGTTATTTGTGGAGCAAGCATAGTCTTTTGCTTTACCAAACTACATCAGCTAAATTCTTTTACATTATACCAGAAACTGATCATGACTGATCCTCGTGTGTACAGTTAATGGCCATAAATAATTTTTGTATTAATTTAAGCACTTACAGGGAAATCAATACATGAATTAGAAGACATAATATTTACTGAAGGTTATAAATACTCTATGTAGATGTAGTGGATGTGTCTCAGGTGTAGATAACTGCGGAGTAGTTTTGTTGTAAAATTGCATGAGGGCCTAATTGCATGTGTTATGAAGGTTCTGGAACCTGCACTCATGTCTGCTAGACTTGTAATCAGAGCATTGACTACTGAAAATGTGATTAATGAGTACACAGATATGTCCTTGATGAAAATTGTATTTGATGTTGATCATGAAATAATACTAGGGAAAGCAAATGGTTAATTTGAGTGAATGGTGATACACAAGGCTCAGTATATGAGGAGCCATGACTTAATTTTTGATGCTGAAAGTCGGGTTATCTGTTGGCTAGTTTTCAGGACCACAGTGAAACAATATTTCTTGATTGTAATAAAACTTGAATGCTTATTGTGAACAATGCTTTTGAAAGTTGTGGAGTTTTAATGAAATTGCTACTGCTTTTTCCAGGCAACTCCCTAATGTCAAAAATTATTTTGAAAAAGCAAAACAAAACAGTATTTGAATTTTCCAAACGGGTCAGAGCTTTTGATTTTTTTCTTTTTATATTTTCTCTTTTTTTTCATTCGCTAGCTTGCTTCATTCTAAGAAGCATATAATCCTGGAAATATTATAACAAATATTAGTCTTTAGAAAAAGCATTTTGATATGAAATTCTCCATATGGAAGAAGCAATTTAAGTTTTGCTAGATAAAATGCCTTTATTTGTCATTTTGCACTGACATATTCAAATGAAAATGTGTACTCTTCTCTTTAATCCTTGAGATAATGTGTGTTTTATTGTGCTTAGGAACCATGACAACACAAAGAGATGTTTTGTATTTAAACCAGATACCACAGTAACATAGGAATATGAGTGCATGCGTAACTTTAGATGGAATAGGACTGAGTCACTGTAATTGTGTTTTAGAATTTAGGAAAATTTATTTTTCTTTGTGTCTGTAATGGCAACATCTATTCTGACATAGCCAAACTCACTTGTGGTAAAACCTGTACATAAATCAGGCATTGTAAAATGCCACATATTGAGTTCCTCAGTCATCGGGTATTTGGCTAAGTAAAAAAAAAATTTTATTTGTTCTTACCTATGTTTATCACACCAAGCTGAGTCATGCAGTTGACACACCTGAAGGATGGATGCTATCTAGATAGACCTGGACAAACTCAAGGAGTGGATACATGGGAATCTCATGTAGTTCAACAAGGTGAAGTGCAAGGTGCTACACCTGGGGTGGGGAAACCCCTAGGTGGGGAGTTGAACAGCTTGAGAGCAGCCCCATCAAGAAGGATTTGGAGATCCTGGTGTGTGAAAAGCTGGACATGAACTGGCAATGTGCACTTGCAGTATGGAAAGCCAACCCCATCATGGGCCTCAGAAAAAGGTTGAGAGAGGAGATTCCGCTCCTTTGCCCAGACCACATACCCAGTACTGTGTCCAGATGTGGTGTCCTCAGCATCAAAAGAATACAAACTGTTGGAGAGGCCAGAGGGCCACAAAAATGGGGAGTGATGAAGCACTTCTTCATGGAGAGGCTCAGCAATCTGGGATTGTTCCTCCTGGAGAAGAGAAACCAAAAGGGAGAACATATCAGTACTTCCAGATGGCTTAAAAGGACCATGGGAACAAACTTTTTAATAGAAATAGAACAAGGAGTTGAGGTTATAAACTAAAGAGATAATTCACACTAACTATGAGGGTGGTAAGACACAGGAATAGGCTGCTTAGAGAGGTTGTAGTTGTCCTATCCCTGGAAGCATTCAAGGACAGTTTAGACTGGGCTTACAGCCCGCTGATCCAGTTGGAGATGTCTGTGATCATTGCAAGAGAATTAGACCATATGACCTTCAAAGTTTCCCTTCAACCCACACAACTTATGATTCTATGGTAGTACTATTTGTCAATCTGATATCAGAGTAGAAAGATGTCATGTGAATTGAAAAAGGAAAAAGCAATACTTTAATATATATATTTTCATTTTTCTTATTTTTTCTTTTTATTTTGAGAATGCTATGCTTTCAATTTGTTCAGTACTTGGAAATGAAATTCCTTGAAATTTTCACATGCATAACTCAGTGTTCTATCATTTTTTCTTTTTTCTTTTTTTTCCTTTTTTTCTTCCCCTCTGGAAAAGAAACCAAGAGAACTTTACCTAGATTAATTATAAAAAGTTAATTCAGACTTCTTACTCTGCCTTTTTAATATTAGTGTTCCCAGGTAAAATTACAATGTTTTATATCAAAACAAAGCTTTTTTATATGTCAGTGCATGCCAAGCATTTATAAAAGGTACTTACAGGGATTTTTTTACACTTCTTTTCAATTGTTGTACCATTCTGTCATTACAATTCCTCTGAAAGGAAGGGAAAACTACATTTTTCCTCCTGAAGACAGAATTTGAATTACTAATACCATGAGTTTGAAATAGGAAATAGATTAGTTATTTTAAAATTCACAGAACATCTAGAAAACAATGCCCATTACTGCTTTTTTATGGGTAAAATGCATTTTTATTAAATATGAAAAAAAAAAAGGTTTCCCTTGTCCAGTTTCAGTGTGCTTAACCGAGATCTCATTAACCTGCAAGATATTTTCTAATTCAGTCACAGATGCAGTCATGAGTAGTCAGCTGGAAATGAGGTAATTGGGGTGTGACAGAGCTCTTAGTTTGTATCCATAATTCATTCTTCATAATAGAAGAAAATGTGAAGGTGCCCTATCAAAGAAAGTTTTTATTTTAAGTTTAGTTTTATAAAAGGTGATAAAAAGACAATCACTTTTTTGATTTTGATATGAATGCACCATTTTACAGTGCAAAGAGCAAGGCTCACATTTCAGCAATACAAGGATCCAGGGAAATGCAGACTGGTGAGCCTCCCTTGATCCCTCAGAAAGTCATGGATGGAATCACTCTACACCCGAGAGGATGTGCTAGTGAGGTGGGCATTTACATCTTCCTCCATGTAACAAGGGAGAGCATGAAATGACCTCAAACTGCACCAAGGAGAGGTTTAGATTACAGATTAGGAAAAACTTTGCCACTGAAAAGGTGATCAGTCATTGAAACGGGCAACCTAGAGGAGTGGTTGAAACACCATCCCTGGAAGTCTTCAAAATACGCAGGGGTGTTCCACTTAGGAACATAGCCAGTGTGTGGAGTTGATTATCTTGATGGTCCTTTCCCACCTAAATGATTCTATGAGAAAATGCCCTGGCTTTTAGAGAGCAGTCGATTCTGAGTACCCAGATTTAAGGAAGGTCTTTGGCACTGACTTCCATAACATCTTCATAGAAGAGCAGTGGAAATAAGGGCTGGATAAGCAGTCAGTGAAATGCATTGAAAACTGGATACCAATAATTTTTGAAAGAATGTCCACTGAGAATGCTACATTTTTTGGAGGAGTGCAGAATTTCTGTCACTTTTACAGGATCACGAACATTTGGAGGTGCTGAACCTTTATTCAGAAAGGAACACTAGAATTAGAAAAGTTCTTTTTTTTGTCCTTCAATATCGGATGCTTCCCAGTATATTGCCCAGAAAGACTTGAAAAGATTCAAGCAGAATGTACTTCTTTACTTTGAAAAATGGACATTTTGATGAAAAATATGGATTATTGTCTCAGGAGTTAATTTTGTTTTGTGTGACTCTATCCTTACATCTCTGGATTATTACATTGTAAGAATTTTAAAGCCATAATTAAGATTATTCCTTTCTTTCATGTGCTATATTTCTACATGGAAGAAGTTGATTTTTTTTTCACCACCAAGAAAAGATCTTTAAGCATCTATTGCAGCTTCAGTTTCCTTCTTTTATACGAGTGGAAAAAATGTTATCAAGTCACTATATACATATACCTTGTATCAGTCTATAACACCTCACTGACAGGCCCATCTTCATTTTCCATAATGTCTATGTTATGAAAAACACATTAACAATATTCACAGCTCTCAATATATAATAATTATACTGAAGACAACTCACTTAAAACCCCCAAATAAATATACAAAATATTGTACCATAGTAAGGGTGTTCTTAGGTGTAACTTTATAAGTCCTGTCTTTCTTTCTGCCTAATAAACAAGACTTCTTAGCAGGAGAGCTGAGTGGCAGAAGTGATAACATAACAGCAAGAGCACAAGAGACTGTGGAAGAATTTCAAATAAAATAATTACCTTTACTAGCTCTGCAAAAGTTTCAGTAAATGCTGAAGAGGAGAAAATTGCAGGTGCTGACTTCAGAGAGTTGTAAAAAAATCTCTGTAGAAAATATCCTAAACTATACATTTTAAGTTTCTGATTGTTTTTCTCCTATATTGCCTCCTGCTGCTGGAAGCCCACCTGGTCTCTGTTACATCTCCTATTCAGCATATTCAAAGTTTGCTAGAACTGCTTCAGGGTTGAATATTTTAGAATAATGTTAATATAGCAGATTTTGACATTCTATTGTTCAAATGGCAACATTATTTTTTTCTAATTATTTTTTTGCTGGGTTGAAATTCAAATTCCCTTCAGAGCAGAGGATGCTGAACTCCAGACTAAGAGAACTTAGCAACAATTATTTTTTTCCCCAGTTGCATCAAGTGACAGAATAGATGACTTTTGTATTTAAATCAGCAGTCACATGAAAGAAAGAGCAACATCTGGCCAAACACCTACAAAAATGGTATTCATGAAATACTACCATCCTAAAAAGCTGATACACTATAATGATAACTGCTTAAACTTTAAGAGCTGCATTTCTCAGAGGTGCTCTTATAGACAGCAACTGAATAGTACAAGTCTCAGAAGTGCTGAACGCATCTCGGTAAGATATCCCATTCACTATTCAAGATCAAAATACATTTTAGATTGGCTGTAACCTGCATACTCACTTAGAAGTCTGTCTTCAGAGATCTGTTTTAAAATCTTTGATACAGAAAATAATTTTCTGCAAAATGCAAAATATTTGAGAAACATATATTCAAGATGACTGATTTTCATACAGAGTTATCAATTCTTTATGAATCAATCAATGTTTTAAATTCATCCTAATATTTTAGTCAATAACTCTTGATGGTTTCTCCCTTTATCCCCCCACCCACCCCAGAAATTTAAGGATAAATGAAATGTATATGGAATGTGCATATTAAAAATGTTCAGAAGTAATTTGCTTTAAAGAAAAATTCCTAAATGTGGATTTTATGTAGATAGATCAAGAGATGCAAATGATTTTCAAGATGTACTTTTTTTGTCTGTGTAAGCACTAGGAATGTAGGTAGGAGCACTACTATCTACATTCTTCAAGCTTCAGAAATATTGGGAGAAATAAAAAGGAGAGGATGTAGCTGCTGACCCTGTGTGTAATGGAAGAGGACTTGTTTTACTATCAAAGCTGTATAGATGCTTTACAGATCATTAGCAACAAAGGTTTACTTGGTCAAAGCTTTCTGGCTATTTATGATTTTTTTGTTAGATAAAGTGTTAATTTTAAAGTTCAATACATAGTCCAATGCAATTGTAAATTTATTTTGAAGCACTTTCCAAATTACAATAATTGATTAGGGTACCACACAAGTACACTGCAAAATTTAAATATCACCATTCTCTAATCTACCACGCAGATCTCTAACAGTGTTAACAATGGCATGAAGCATAATTGCTGCAGCTTACACAATAAGAATACATTGCTATTTGTCTGGAAGGAGAGAAAGCTAGGGGGAAGAATTGCAATGTTCTGTTATTGAGTTATATGTTTGAAATCCATGGAACTGCTGAAATGATTGTGGGAATTATTTTTAAATTTTGTTAAAGCCATGCTTAAAATTCTGGCTGAGATGTTCTCTACATTTTTAAATTTCAGATCTTTTACAGAAGTAAAATAAAATAATCTGAACAAAATATTCATTATTTCCATTAAAAAATTGAGAAGATATTTTGGGAGTTTTATTGATTGCATTACCACAATTCATTGAGAGGATTATCATATCTTCATCTTTGAAGTAGCATAGTAAAGGTATACACAGTCTCTGATACACATTCCTTCTTCTACAACATGAAATCAGCTATGCCTTTGTCATGATGACAATTGTTTGCCTACACTGTAAATATTCGAATGTTTCTGACACGTGAAGTTCTGCTAGCAGTAACTTCATGAGCAAACAGCTATTATCTGGTAAAAAAAGGCACAGAAAGATTCTGGAAGCTATAGAAGGTGGCTCTTCTGCAAGCTTAATGGTATTTTTAAGGCAAAAAAAGGTTTTAAATTTGAAAAAAAAATTAAAATTATAGATGAGAATTACCAATACTGTGTCCATAGTCCTATAACCTGTAACTAGCTTATAATCTTGTAAATTTGTAGTACTTGGGTAGAATAAAAGTTAGAGAAAGAGACTAGAATAATGTTAAAAGGAAAAATAAGTGTTATAAAAGATGAGGACTTAATAAAATATTAGTAAAGAAAATTTTATAATGTAAAGATCTTACAACTCTTATGAATAGAGAACTAAAAGTGTTGCCACAGTTTGATAGGAAAATTGATCAGATGATAAACAGTATCTTTCAGGCCTATTTATATAGTCATTAATATTACTGAAATTACTTTTTTACTTCCCTTTTTCAGTTATGAATGTAGACATCCATGGATCACAAGTCTTAATTGCATCTTTCGCTGATTTCAACAGTGACAGACAGTGAATGATTTCCATGGATGCTGAATAAAGCATTCTATGACAAATATTAAACAGATGGTCTATAAAAAAAAAATACTATTTTTTTTACATTATGTTGGATTTCTCAAGAAGGACAGACTGCTTAACTGAAAGAGGAGGTACAATATGCATAATACAGCAAATAATTTCAGATGAAAATTGCTGTCTTGTTCTTGTGATGGTAGTTTGACAAATATTGTTCCCACTGATGTTGATTCTGATAGTCTGAGGTAGTCGTATTATCACTGCTGCTGAGGCTTTGTTCTTCATTGGCTTCATCTTCAGGAGTACAAGGTTCTTCAGTTGATCACATCTAAAAACAAAAAAAGTTTCTCAAACTGGACATGTGATGCATAGAAAAATTTTAATTCATTACAGTGCTATAAGTTAGGATTAAACTAGTGGAATCAGTATTTTTGAGAATTATAATGTATAATTTTAAAAAATTACTGAAATATCTTTATATATTTTCTGCTTCCTACATAGCACCAAAAAGAAGAAATATTTGTTTTTCATTGCTGTGAAATCAAGAGAAGAGAAAATATATGGGGGAGAGAAGTATTTTCTTTTAAGGTTTCTTGACAAAATGTACATAAACACACACTGCATGTTATCTTTCAAATTTTGTACTTTTTAAAGGGAAATAGAGAAGGGCAATATAACAGGTATTTTAAAAAGTAATCCCTTGCTGGTTAGTACGGAAGACAGCAGTGTACCCATATAATGTAACTAGCTAGTAATGAATGACTGAAGTTATGTTTTTAGTAGGTGTATTTCATTTACTACAAATAAAAATCATTTTTCTTTGCACTAAGACAAAAATAGTTTCCTGTACATAAATACATTTTAATACTTCATTTATTTCCTCTGTTTCTTCTGAATGTGTGTGTACACATATGTGGATATCTAAGCTCTTTGCAAAAATTTCAGCATCATTATTCCACTATTACAAAAACCTGAGAGGAGTTGAAATTATTTACTAAAAAAAATTATACAAGTTAGGGATAGCCTATTATTATATTCCTGTTTGGAAACAATCCTAGATGTCTGCTCTGCTGACTTGATAGAGTGGTTAGTAATGTCTTCCCCTATAAAATATAAAAGGTCCATGAAATACATGGATTATTTGATGTAAAACATTGTATTTATCAGGTGTCCAGCTCATTCCATAAATAGCAGTGGAGTTTAGTTATAAAATTTAAAATAAAATAAAAATTTAAAATAAAACCAATATTAATTATATTTAACGCCTACCAAGGTTCAGTGTACAATTTATAAGAGTTCCTTCTTCTATTTAAGAACCATTCCAGTTACTGAACACTTCTCATCTTATGAAATAAATTCATGAGTCACGACAACCTGAGTTAAGCACAAAAGTTCTTTAGTAGAGAGCTGAAGAATGCCAATGAACTGAAACACTGACAATTGCCACAATTTAGAATGTTAGTGAATGAATTCATAAAAATAGTCAGTATTAATGAAAATTGGTCTAATATTTTAAAATCTTTACTAAAAAGGCTGTTTTATTTAAGGTAAATCATGCCTTCATCCCCTTCCTTTTTCTGTAGCCATAGGATTTGTCATCTGCAAGAAACTTAAATGTTGTTTTCAAACCTGGATGTGTGACGGTCATAAAAAGATCACCCTGTCCATAAAACTGAGACATTTCTATCCAAAGGCAAAATACCTGTGAAAAACAGGACAAACACCACTGGCCTATCACCCTCCAACTGCACTTTAGAAAATAAGAGATTTCATAGGAGATGATATGTGGCATAAGGGTTTCTCAGAACCTGGAGAGATAGTTTCTAGTGCAAGTCTGAAGAGAGGAAACCAACAGACAAGGGTCCATGAATCAGAAAGATTCAAGTGTCTGTGAATGGTGTTATTCACCTTCCCTTTTAATTTGTTTGAAATACCTTAGAGAAAGACTTCCAAGGATACACACATGAAGACCTCTTGAGGACTCTGGTCTGCAAACCAATCTGATGACGAAGGAGGATAGTTCTTTCAAAATCACCTTGATATTAAAAGTTCATACCTCCTGTATTATCCTTCCTTTCTCTTTTTAGGGATGAGTAAACTGCATAGGATAATTAGTGTTCACTAAAACTGAGTAAAATATTTAGTAAATATTTAGATAAAACTGACATTATTAATTAAATATCTAGCTGCTGGCTGCAATATATTGTTTTGTGGCACAAGATTGTGATCATGAATCTTTTCAAAATGAGACGATTATGATCTACTCCATTTCAGATAAGGTATTTTTTGAAAATTTAATTATCGGCTTTGGAAGTGAGTTAATGGGTCCTTTTCCTTTCTATAGAGCATACTGTATTTAAAATTTCCTTTGCATATACAGAATTGAGAAGTCTGATTAAATATGCATGCAACAGAAGCTAGAAATAAAGAATTCAAAGGACAACCATGGGGAGATTTGATTGGGCTGAGCACTTCACAAGCATTTCTGTAGGATACTGTAGGTACTCTTTCAGATTAGAAAACCTTGTGACTAGGATATAATGACTTTTTATTCCCTGTGAAACTCTCTCTCCTTTTGTCTTAGTCACTTTTCTCTTATATGACTAATGATATCATTCAAATGAAAGCCATGAATCTTTCACTCAGTAAGTTACAAAAAGAACAGCATTTCAAGCTTTGAAATACTAACAGACTAAAGGAAAAGAAGGCATAAGAAAAAGAATGTGACCACTTTTCTCTCTTCAGTGACCAAATAACCACCTCAAAGTTAGTTATTCTAGCTATCTCAAAGGCTTGCTTCAAAGAAGTCTTTTTAAAGCTTGAGAATTTTGTGACTGAGAACAGAATAGATATGTGGAGCCTACAGTCAGGATGAGCAAAGATCAGAAAATATCTGTCTGGATAGAAGTCTTCTATCAAAAGCTGTATAGTTCTTACCTGGTTTCTTATTTCAGAATCTTTTCTTCTTCAGGTAAAAATATAAATAATGGATTTGGAAACCTAGGTGTTTAGCAAATGTTTTGTTTGAGAAGTGCATCCACCCACCATAGATGTAACAGAAATAGCAGCCTCATTCCAAAAAACTTGTAGATCATACCAAGACAGCTCTGTTTCAGAATAATGTTTCATGGACTAGGTCTCCTTTTTTCTCTATTTTTATCATATTTGTACTTACATTTCAGGGATCTAGTAATATTTATGTCCCAACTCTTTGAAACCATTGAATTTCAAGTTATGTGTTTCTTACCCAGGCACTTCAGAAAATAAGTCTGAGAGAGTCTATGCTGAAAGTCACAGGATAGAATGTTGATGCTATTCTATCCAAAGAACAGTATTTTAATAAATTATTTGAAGGATAAAATATTAAAATAAAGTAATAATGTGGTACTCAGTATTTTAAATATTGTAATCAAATACTGATGCAGAAAAAAGAGTCAGAATCATGGCATCATTTGGATTGGAAAGGACATTCAAAGACCACCTAGTCCCACCTCCCTACCTTTGACATTGCCACCATCCACTATATTAGGCTCCTCAAAGCCCCACCTAACCTGCTCTTGAACCTTGATCACTTCCAGGAATGTGGAACCCACAACATCTCTGGGAAACCTGTTCCAGTGCCTCCCCACATTCATAAATAATTTCCTTCTAACATTCACTCTAAACCTACCCTCTTTCATTTCAAAACTGTTATTCCTTATACTGTCACTAGAGGCCTTGATAAAAAGTCTCTCATCTTTCTTATAAGCCCCGTTTTTATATTGAAAAGCTGCTGTAAGGTCTCCTGAGAGCCTTCTCCAAACCACCAAACGTTTCAGCCTTTTTCATTGGAGAAATAATTTTTGTGGCCCACTTCTGGACTCACTCCAATAAGTCAATGTCCTTTTTATGCTGGAGGGGCCAGAGCTGGATGCAGTACTCTTTGTGGGGTCTCATAAGGGCAGAGTAGAGGGGAGAATGACCTCCATCGACCTGCCAGCCATGGAAGGGCAGCTTTTTCCCCACATCCTGAAGAACAAGAAAATTATTTTACCTTCTGTGTTAAGGTTAATAAACACTTACCTTATTATATTTTTAGAAATGAAAAAAGATATATATCTATATATATACATATATATATATATATATATATATATATATATATATATATACATGTGTGTGTGCGTGCGTGCGTGCGTGTGTGTGTGCGTGTATATAATGTTTGCATGTTTAAGAATGGTATGCAGCCCAGACTTCACAGCATAGTCATATGCAGATTTAATTTCTGTTCCCACCTTCAAAGAATGCCACAGCGGGAATGGAAATAGTTCCAAGCTTAAACTTCCAGCTGAAATCTGAAGTATCTGATAGTCTCCTGCACTAGCAATATGAAAGATTGTATTCTGGAGTGAATGAACTATTTCTTTGTTTCACCTTGATAACCTTAAAGTGACAAATCCTTCGTAGTCAAATTGTAAATATCTCTTCATTAAATATTTGCAGCATTTTCAAGCTAAACAGACTAACAAATCATCAGCCTAGAGGCTTTCTCTGTGTCATATTATTTTGCCCAGTGACTACTAAAGATTTTGTAAACTTTGAAGGAATTTTTGCATTTCACCCGTAGAATGCAACATTGGTGACATTTTAAAGATTTAATTAAAGAATACTTATCATAGTAGAATTCCACAGGAAGTGCTGGGTGACAAAACCTTAGTGTTGTAAAATTAATTGTACTGCTAATGTATAGCTGAAACAAGTCAAAAGCTTGAATCCAATGAAGCAACTCATTAATCTTGAACCAGCTGTACTGTGCTAGGTGAATCCTTTCTGTATTCACATCAAGTTATCTTAAAGAGAAAAAAATCTGAAAAGCTAAGGTATTTTTTTAAGCAGGAAAAACTATTATTCAGGACAGAATATATTGCATAGACATGTTTATCACTAGATTTTTTTTTTTTCTGAATAATTCTTTAAAGCCCTTTAACTTAGTTTTAAAAATATATTGTTTTCCTATCTTAAAAAAAATAATAGAAAGCCTTTCTTTTCTTCCTTTCTTTCTTCAAAAACTATATTTTTAAGAAAGCTTTAAAAAAGGAAGAAGGTGCAAGAGTTTTCCTGTGGGCATAGTGATAAGAATTTCAAAAGATTGTGTATTTTGATACCATGTTTTCTTTATAGATTATATGATTTGTACAGTATTTCTTGAAGAAATGCCAAATAATTTATTGGCCAGTGTTTTAAAGCACAGAGATAATGGCATCTTTAGAATGAAAGCCTGCTATTCTTAATTTCATAAAAACAGGTAGCTTTCCATACATGGGCACACAGACTGAAGCTCTGTGAGGGGAGGGGAGCTGGAATGTGACAGTGATGGTAACTGAATCAATAAGGTGGAAAGGAAGTAGGGAAGCTGAGGGAGATTTTCCCTAAATCTCAGGTAAAATGGCTCCGGTTTCTTCTAGCTTTCTTCCATTCACTTGACATGCAAGCAAACACTTATCTTTAGACTTTAATAGAGTAAGAAGACTTGTTTCCAACAATAAATTAAACTTCAAAGATGCTAACATGAGAAACCCACAGATCACAGAAGGGGAAAATTGATTGGCCAAAACTGACCTGGGACTAAACCAGTAAGACAGAACCAGAAGAAGCTATCAGACTTTATAGCCAGTGAAGTGGAATACTTGGGAGAAGGATGTGAAAGATAGGGCATGGTGGAATACTGAATTGCTAGGAATTTATTACTTATGCTGAATGTATAACTAAGGTCAGCAGACAGAGAGAAACATCTGTTTATTCAGGATTGGGCGAAGGGAACTTGTAAGGTAAAGTAAACCATGTAATTGAAGCTGCTCAGTGCTTCCTCTCAAGCAGTTCTGCTTCTGATCATAGAAGCTTTGAGCAAGAAGATAAATGTGTGGCTGAGCTGATCACTGATGTGGCTAACTTTATTTTGTGACCAGGAGAGAGCCAAGATGTTTTTCCTGCCACCAGTGAGAGATCATTCAGCAGAGACAAATTAGATAATTTGAGACCCTAACAGAATGCAGACAATTCCATCAAATAAAAATACATTTCTATCATGTATAATGCAATGCTAATTGTCAAACATTTTTCCTTTAATGGATCTATTATTTCTTTCAGTTGCTAAATTAAATTACTCTCTGACTGTTGCAAGGAATGTACTTTCTCTTATGTGTTTCTTTCGAATACAAGAATTTGAACTGGGTCACAACAATAGTGGAGAATCTGTCAAACCATTGCAGAGCAGCATTAGCTGTCAATAGATTATTTCACTGTAGAATTCATCCTGATTTAGCAAAAGTGAATGAGAAATTTCTTTCCTTCTGTATTTTTCTAATGAGGAGTTATTGCATTGCTTAAAAAAGGGACCTGATTGGTGTTTCATGTTTGAACTATTGACTTTTAAAATATACAATGACTGCAAATGCACTATTGGCCTTTGAAACTAGGATAAACAAAAGAATACAAGAAGAAATTCACTATAATGGCTTTAGAGGATTGACTCTGGCTGGATACCAGGTGGCCACCAAAATTGCTCTACCACTCCCCTCCTCAACTGAATAGGGTAAAGAAAATATAAGGAGAGACAGGGCAGGGAGAGATCATTTGTCACTTACTGTCACAGGCAAAAGAGACTTGAATTGAGCAGAGTAATAGAATTTATTACCAATCAAATCACAGAAGTGTATTGAGAAAATAAAACCAGATCTTAAATTCCCTCTACCCTTCTTCTTTTCACAGGTTCAGTACTACTCCTAATTTCTCGTGCTCCTTCTCCAGAACAGTGCAAGGGGAGTAGGAACAGGGCTTGCATTCTGTTCTTCACCCATTGTTTCTGCCACTTCCTCCTTAGGGGTAGGACTACCCATACTCTTCCCTGCTCCAGTGTGGGCTTCCTCTCATGGGACACAGCTGTTCTGAGAGTTCTCCCGTGAGGGTCCTTCACATGGATTGCAGATATTCACAAACTCCTCCACCATGGGCTTTTCTCTCCCTGGGGTCACAGCTCCTGTCAGGAGCCTGCTCCAGCATGGCCTTCCCTTGGAGTGACAGACTCCTTTGGGCATCCCCTTGCTCTGGTGTGGGATCCTCCAAGGGCTGCAGGTGGATCTCAGCATCCATCCCTGTGCTCCCCCATGGGCTGCAGGGGCACGGCTGCCTCACCGTGGGCTGCACCAGGGGCTGCAGGGGAATCTCAGCTCCAATTCCTGGAGCAGCTCCTGCCCCTCCTGCTCCACTGACCTGGGTGTCTGCAGAGCTGTTCCTCTCACATCATCTCACTCCTCTGTTGTTGCAATTGTGCAGCAGCTTTTTGTTCTCCTTGTTAAATCTGTTATCCCAGAAGCAATACCATTATTGCTGATGGACTTGGCCTTGACCACTGGCAGGTCAGTCTTGGATCCAGCTGGCACTGGCTCTGTCAGACATGTGGGAAACTTCCCAGAGAAGTCACCCCTTGTAGTCCCACATTAGTAAACCTTGTCACTCAAACACAATGACTCACTCCCCGTATATTGAAAATATTCTCCAGGTGTGAAAGTGAACATTCTTTAATTCAGAGGTACAATAGCTAGGTACACAATATATATCTCTATGCACTAGGAAAAGCATGCATCCCAAAATATTCCAAACCCTCTTGTGAAAGTAGCAAAAAGAAATCCTGACAGACTGATGTAAAGCTCTGAGAATAACTGAAGGAACAGATGTGAGTATTCAGTCCTGAAAAGGCATTGCTGAGAGACACAGATATCTATATTTACAAATGTTTCATTTCACCAAAAACATTCTGTAATCTTGATAATATTAAAGAAACCTCAGTGCTTATTGATATGAATTGCAGGCTGGGACCTGATGCCCATGTCATCTTGTGATGCCAGCTCTGCATTTGTTCCTTACACTTCTGTCATCTATTAAAAGAGATTAAAAGCTGAATAGAAAATATTTCACAAGTAACAATGCACCTCCAATTATGTTATTTGTTAAAGTACTTGTAACTCTGAAAAAGAGCAAGTCCCATGTTTAAGAGATAAATGAGTTTTTTAACAGATAAACTAGGTATTTTATCTATACTTTTCTGAGCACAGTGCTGAATTCTGATCAACTGGAGAAACTAATAAGTTCAGTAAGTACAAGGATAAGTTCCAAATTTACTTGCAGATTTTAAACCTCATGTGTTTTGTTTTTTAAAATGATTTAAAATATTTTCTATTTTATTTTGATTATTTTCTATTATTTTTGGTTGAAAATTACTGAAAAAATGAAAGAAATTATCTGAAGTTATTTATTTGTCTCTATCTTCTGTTTATTATGATACCTTTCTGTGAGAAATATGGGTCTAATTCAGAATCTTTAGCAATTTGATGTCTATACTTTTCTTCCATGTTGTTTTACTTTGTGACCTAAAGACACAGTAGTTACACAGCATACATTTACAAAAATAATACAATTAATTGTTTATAGGCATTATTTTTCAAATGGCAATTTCTATTTATTGTAATATGCAACATTTACCAAGCAATTTTGTAGATACAAAAATGATGCAATGTGTGACTTGGTGTGTCATTTCAGAGCAGTTCTTGGATTGGGATCAGCTTTAGAAACCAGTCGTAATTAAAAGTATAAATTCTGTCAGCCATTTCTAGGAACATGCCTGTGTTGGGTTTTGAGCTTATGTGACAGAGGATGAGGTAAAAATAAAATAATTGCTTTTAGTGGTTTGAGGGTTAGGTGACATGCAGGAAAAACACCAGTTCAGAATGTTCATTTTCCTTCAGTCCATTCTTGTTTCCATTACATTCTGAGGAATGTACTGTTCAGCTGCAGATCAGCATCACTTCTATGCTTCTAGCACTAATAATTTAAAACCTTACATCTTTGATATTGCTTCCCTGCTAAGCCTCTACCCTTTCAATTATAATATTGACTTTTCTTTATAGTTTCTTGCAATACTTCTTGTTATGTTATTGGTATGAATGCTCATTCCTAAAAAGATTAAAGGAGCACTGCAATGTACTTCTCAGCCTTTATACAGGGGATTGTAAGCTTGTGAAAAGTGAGTTTTTTCTCTCTTTTTCTCTTGAAAGTAACAAAAATTCCTAAATAACTTTACCAAGTGCATTGAAAAGATGTATTTCTGTGTATTTGCTAAGTAGTCATGTTCTCCATAGGCCAGTTATCTGCAAGATACATCATCATACTCGCAGCTAGCAGAGGATGGCCACGTGCACGTGCTTAAGATGGGCCTTTCCAAACTATTGCAATTATAACTATATTGAGACATTTTTTTCTCCAGGAAAAAAAATCTCGTTCTTTGCTAACATTTGAGATAAATTAAGTTGGTTATGTTATTGTGTGTTTCTCTAGCATTTCTCCTGTCCTCCTTACTTCCCCAGAAGTAAATGCTAGCTCCTTGCCCTTGTGGACCAAAGTTTAATGGATGGCATGTCAAAATGGAAGTAGCAGGTGGTGTACAAGTAAGCATTTCTGCAATACTATTGAGAAACAGAAATGTGAAATAATTACACTAAAACCAATATTTTATTTAATGTTTTCAGGCATCAGCAGGAATTTACTACCTATCAAGCAGACCTAATTTCAGGCACAGCTGAACAACAAGCAGAAAGAAGGTGGCCTTCAAGTTTCTCTTCAATTTTGTTACACATGTTTTGAAGATATCAAGGGACCCAGGTTAACCAGCATTTGCACAGAACCAGCTGTTACTGTCTGCATCATTAAATTTCAAAGTGTATTCCAAAAACAAAACTATTTTTTTCTTTCAACTTCAGGTTCTTTCTTTGTCTTCTTACAGGTTTTGTTGCTGTTTTCTTGCTTCACCATCTACTTCTAAAGTACCATTTCTTATTTTTTTCCTGTGTGATTTCATTTTTGACCACATTCACAAGCACATACGGACCAGCAAATGTCTGGACTGGGTTAGACTGTAACTTTTCAATTTGTCTTGCTTACAGCAGGGCACTATGCTTCTCTCAACAGCACAGTGTCTCATGGCATGGCATCTCCACTGCTGCAGGAAGAATACTAACTTCACCCAGGACTGGAGTGGGGACTTCCCTTCCTTCCCTCCTTTGTCAATCTGTTTTGAAGCAAGGGTGCAAAAGAGGCATTTCTTTAATTTGAGGAAAAAAAATACTAATACTTGAATACAATTATTTTACTTACCCTGTTTTCGTGTCTAACACTTCACTGTCTGAATACTACAAACCTGTTATTCACTATTTGTTTTTTTTCTGTACAGAGGATGCACATAAGATATTGTTCAGTTAACATGATTGATTGTCTATCTCAACTTGTACAGCTATGAAGATCACAAAATGTTTCACACACTAACCTATTAATAATTGACATAGGACAGCACTGATACTTTAATATTTATGCTATATATAGAACTTCCAGCATTTCTGGCATCAGCTTTAATGTTCTGTGTGAACATTAAGAACAGAACTTTTGGTGGGCTAATGACTTTAACATTTAAGTAGTCCAAATTTTTTAAGGATCTTTAAAAAGATTTCTATTCTTTATTTTATGCATATTTAGTCTTTAAAACAAATAGGTTGATAAACCAGGGTGCACAGTGCTGCCCTTTGAAAGGGGAGATGAATGAGGCAATGCAAGGGAGTGCAGCCATAGCATGATAATGGAAGAGGCAAAGGATGGCATTGGATGGCATTGGGAATATAAACAGCAATCAGTTAAAGATGAGATGTGGACAAAATTATTTTAAGGGTAACAAAATGAACAAAGAACAAGTATGTAACATACAATGTATGTGTTCAAAATAAATAAATAGAAACTTAAACTGTAATGTGGACTTATAGACTTATATAGATAAAGCAAGGTGTAAAGTTGTGTTAGAAAATACACATGAATAGTACCAAGTGAATCCCAGACTAAGGAACAGAAAATGCCATCATCAACACTACACTTATGTGGTGAAGAACTGGAATGCAGTCACTTTGATGTAATACCCTCATTCTTTCTTCTTGAGGAGTACTACTCTTGTGTATCCGAACTGTAAGTGTAATGTGAAACAAAAACAATACACTAGGAAAATTTTGTGTAGCAATTATTAATTGCATTATTATTAATATTTATTTTGCTTTGATTGAATATTTTGGATTGTGAATGCAAGTATCACTGTGTCAGACTAGCTGTTATAAATGTTGTGGTTAATTTAGATTTTTAAAATTGAAGTTACACTAAAGTACTTGAATTCCTGCAAAAAATGTGCATCCCTTTTTCCCCCATTACAGAACATGAAGGGCAACATGGTCAGTTTTCCAGGACAGCTCATAGAGACTCTACAATTTCCTGCAACTCAGGAGTTGCCTGACTAGGTCAGGAATCATGGCTTTATTATGCTCTCAAGGCTGAGTAATGGGAACTTGTGAATTTCTTAACCATGCAGGGTGTGCCATCTGTTATTTGTCAGGGAATGTGCATACAGCACATACGAGATTGGTTCATAGACCATCCTAAACTGTTGGGTTGATGAGATCTGGGGGTTGGTCTGGTGGTTGGCTTGTTTCTTGTCATTTACAGTTACTGGGAATGTTGGGAGCAATAAGAGAGTACTTAAGCATGGAGACCAGCAACAGATTTTACGCATCATAAGTGTATCTTTTCTGTGTCTAACAAGTTCTGTAAATGTAGCCTTGATTTTTCTGAGATCTGTATGACAGATTTTATAATGATAAATTGGAAAGACTGCATAAAGATTGCCGTATCAGCTAGTACTCTGCCAAGACAAACATTATTTGTTTACTTTCTGTCTGACTGTTATTGCCTACCACACAGTCTGCCTTTTTTATCACCTATTTAATGAACTGCAGAACTATCTTTCATTTGTGCTTGTTATTCATCTTGGCACAAAGTTTCTGAATGGGTGTGTTAATAGAATTAATGCACAGCAGTAAAAAAGAGTAGAATCCTGAAACAGAATTAACAATCTAATTTACTTTCACCAAACAGCTACTGAGTGAACACATATGCCACTGAAACAGATTAGCACAACTGCAGCAGCTAAAACATTAATGAAGTGCAGTGGACGTGAGTGCCTGCTCTGGACACTGAAACCTGCACATGTGTGAATTGCAAGAAGCAGGTTATACAACATCTGCCATTAAAATTTGAGCTAGATTATTTAACATATGTTTTAAATAATTAAATGACATGGTTTCATACACAGCATTCAAATAGTTTTGAAATGCAATTATTCACATAAGACATATGCTTCTGTTTTACCACACATGCTTCTGGTTAGAAGTCCATGAAGAAGCAGAATCTGACAGGCAAACACAGTGCTCTGTAATTCGTACATTTTACATGAAACATATGGTCTGCCATCAAGCACAGAAAGCATCATATAAGGTGGAAACCAGTACAGCAAATTACAAATCAGAATAGCACAGAACTATTTTAGAGAACTATTTTTTGAAAGCCACTGTGTCTATTTGCTTAATTTATTGAGACTATTCTTTATAACTTTCATGCTATGAGCATTGCTCTTCAGTAATAGCATTTTAATATCATTCAAGAGACTAAGCAGCAAAGAAGTGACTGTACTCCTGCATCTCTGAGGTGAATATATGAAAGTCAACATTACTTAACATATATCTGTTCAGCAGAGACATGGTAAAAAGAAAGAGTAAGTTAAGTACTATTTCCTCAAAATCCATTCTTCTTTTCATCTTAGTTGTTGTTGTTCTTGTTTTAGACTTTACAGTGTGCACTAATTTAATTCAGGATTACCATTGGAATGTCTCAGAGCAGGAGAGGAAGATCCGCTAACAGCAGTCTGGGGCCTCACTTTAATAGATTTGGTCAGTCAGATGAAAAACCTTCCATTATAACCATCTCCTAAATCTGATCTGTTATGTGAAAGATAGCAAAGCTCTTGCATTTCTTTGTCTGTGACAGAAAATGCATTATGTGTCTTCAAGAATTATACACAAAAGGAGTTAGATTCTGTTTGTAAAACAAGCATGCCTGCTGGGTTTAATCACCACAAGCAAAAATCACTTTAAATCTGCTACTAACAGCACTTTGGCATCTTTTATTAGTGAGTGTATAAAAGCCTCTTTGATTTTTTAAAATACATTGGAGCTGTTTTCTTTATAAGTGGTGGTACAACAATATTCTAACTGACCTTCATCCTTGCTATTGCTTTTGTGCTCTGCAGATTCTCTTCTAATATTTAAAAAAAAAAAGGAATAAACTCAGGCAAAGAACTGAGATGATTAGTCACTTGCCTTTCATCTCTGGGGCTACAGTCAAATGTGCTTTCAACAGGAGTATCTTATTATCTTCAGATCAGATGTCTTTAGGTCTACAGTGTAATGTGTTTTGATGACCTTGGATTCTAGGCCAGAACAAAAAAAGAACAAATGCTTTCTTGTTCCTATTTGAATACTAAAAATTTCATATTCTTCTAATAGATTAGAGGACAATACCTTCTGTTGATTCAAAGGCAACTGAAAGAAGAGCAGAAAATGCAGAATTGTACCTGCTATCATTTTATATCACCTCCATTTAAGAAGCAAAAATCCATGCAATCATATATCAAAT
Organism: Fringilla coelebs; assembly: GCF_963513975.1. Classification (NCBI taxonomy): domain Eukaryota; kingdom Metazoa; phylum Chordata; class Aves; order Passeriformes; family Fringillidae; genus Fringilla; species Fringilla coelebs. The sequence goes on along the minus strand of NC_140032.1, from coordinate 21,307,580 downwards.
ATACCTTCCATTTAAATTTTGAATCCACTACAAATCAATTTAAATTATACCTCTAGAAATAAGTAATTAATATCCTTACACTAATTTTAACCAAACAAAGGACAGACATCGAGTGTGGGCAGTATCCTCTCAGTTCATCAGTCTGCAGAAGGGTTTTATATCACAATTTAAAAGATCCGAGAAACATGCTCTATAACCAGTAGCACAATAGTCATGTAGAGGTGATCTTTTACAGAAGTTATAAGTAGGGGCTGAGCTTGTCCTGATATGGAAAAAATACTGAAAATAAGCTGTAAATAAATTTTAATTAATTTAGATTCACATATAATAGTTGGGGTTTTTTTATTTTTTTTTTCCTCAAGTGCATGCCCACTTGTCACAGAATCATAGAATGTTTTGGGTTGGAAGGGACATTAATGGTCATTGAGTTCCACTCCTTGCCATGAACAGGGACACCTTCCACTAAACCAGGTTCCTCAGGGCTCCATCCAACCTGGCCTTGATAGATTTCACTTCATGCTCTTTTGAGAAAAATCTCAATATATTAGAATCTCACTCAATACATTATATTAGCTTTCAGCCACTGTTTTCATGCTATGAATACTGTTGAGCTGAAACCTGGTGAAATGATTTCTTCAGAGACAGTAAGTGAATAATACTGGTTTTAGTAGAGCTTCAGGAATATAAGTAAAAGGTTAATTATCTCACATTCGGGTCTTTACAACTGTGTGTATTAGTCTGATATATGTCATACCATTTAGATTCAAAAAGCATTATTCCCTAAAACCCATCTATGAATAGCAGCTACTCTTAATTGTAAAGAACTGATCAATCGAGTTCTGTTGCCTTATGTCAATTTTCAGTTCTGACAACATAATAAATAGGAGGCCAAAGAAATTCTCTTAAAAACCCCAAAACATCTGTCACCTGATGTACAGATTAATCATTCAAACAGCTGAGGTCTAAAAACCTTATTTACTCCATTTGGTTACCTAATTATGGCAGTAATCCAGGAAAAATCTAAACACCTCCAGAACACAGAACCGATGATACTGGGTTTTACTAAAGGTCCATCACTGCCCTAGACTGTAACAAGCCACAGAACAAAACCTTAGCTGTCCATTATTCTCAAAAACACAGACTGTACAGAACAGTATAAACTATCCTAGAACTTTGGGTCGTTTTAACTTTTTTTTTCTCCTCACCTTACCAAAATGACAACATCTGTAGCTGATGGCTTTTCCTGTAGTGCCTGTCTGCAGTGGCACATCTGAAAAACTGTTACAGGAGCTCATGATCCACATACTTGATTTATCTGCAGGTGCAGGGTGACCATTCACCAACGAGCTCCCAAGGAGAACACAGAGGGGGCAGCTGTCGTCAGTTTGTGGCAGTTCCTCCCTTCTGCTGCCCTGTTCCACGTGGAGTCCCTTCAATGGGATGCAGTCCTTCACCAGCCATGCCAGTATGGGTCTCTCCCACAGGCTGTAGTTCCCCAAGAACTGCTCCAGCATGGGACCTAGCACAGGCTGTCCCACAGCCCCTCCAATAAAACTTTCCCTTTTAAAACCTAGACATCCTTATTCTAAGTTTTCTTCCTATTCTTGAAGAAAATATCTGAGAATATCATACCAGAAAGTAAAAGCAGACATAAAATGCTATTAAAAGCTATTTTTTTTTTTTGTAGCACAGAAGCAATCCTCAGGCATTGATTTTTTTTAATATATGTGGTGCAGTAGAGACTAATTCAGATACTCTCCCTGAATTTATAAAAAGTCTGATAAACTGCAAAAATGTGGCATGTAAACTCTATTTCATAGGCACACATACAGAGCAATGATTCTTTATTTACATTCTCATTAAAATTATTTTCCCATGTGTTTTACCATGAAAGTTTTTACTTCACTTATCCCAACGGAATGCTAAGAAATCGGATGTTGAAAGTGCCTTTAGAGAAAAGGAGAAAGTTGCTACCTAAAATTAAAAATAGTTTGCTTGAAATAGAACCTTATTTAAACACACAGATTGCCATACATTGAATATAGAACTTGCCTATAGGCATATCAAGTAGAATTGCATGACAAGTAGTGGAAGGAACAAAGGCAACAAAAGCAATATGCTGTAAATAATTTCATAATAGGCCAGGTCAAGTTTTAGTTATAAAAGCACCAGAGGATTCAGCTATCAGCTATATTCTTGATTCTTAAACACTAATCTTATATGCTGCTAATACAGTATTAATAATCTATTTATTTAACAACGATTTTAAGAAAAAGTAAAAAGAAATCAGTAATAAAATCGTTTTATCAAAGAATGTATATAGTTGCAGTGATGTTACACACACCTCATAATGTGAAATTCAAGATAATGCATTATAATAAGGACCTGCTAAAATATTCAGAGAAGCTGGAACCACCTGCAGCAGAAATTATACAAGGAGTAGCACTCCTGGTAGACATATTTTTGGCTAACAACAAATAGTGCTGTTATAGGAACCTAGAAGCTGAACCATTTCTTCCTAAGAGAGCTGTTCCCAATACTGGCACACAGTGTAAGCATATGAAGGAACTGTCTTGGGTTAGCTTTCAGAGGATTCTCAAACAAAGCTTTCTTGAAGTTACTCGACCTTTTTAGCCAATACTTTGTCAGTAAAGACAATATCCCCTAAAGACAGAATGTGGTGAAGAATCAATTAATGAGCAATTGTATTTTGTTGATCTTAAAGGAGGAGAACTGGATCCTTTTTCTCCTTTCTGGGTCTTGAAAAAGACAGAATTATCAGAGCTCAAAAAATCCATGTATAATGAAGTCATCTGAAGATAAAGCCACTCTTTCATGTATCGTTTGACAAGTAAGTGAATTCAATTAGGATCAAAGATGCAACTAGCTGTCAATAAATTGTTAGTATTTATCATCCTTAGCTTTATACTCTATTAATTAAAAAGCTAGAAGAGATGCTTATTTAATATGCTGTTCTGAATATCTTTCTGCTTCACTAGACAAATTCCAGTTTCCTTTTGAATTAAAGTCCCTTTTAAAAACATGCAATCATAGATAAAAGGTTCCTTTGCTAAAGATGAACCATTTTTAAGGTGGTAAAGCCTCCAAGTTTGATCTTAGAGTAAACATTTGTCAGCCGAACTTACTGATTTCCTAGACACTGGATTTATTTTTCATTTTTGACATAAATAAAAGAAAATGAAGATTTATTATAACTCTCCTGCTGCTTAATATAGCCTTCACCTACTAGTTCATTAAAAAAAACAAATTAGTTCATTGAGCCTCAACTTCCAAATAGTTTCTATGGTTCTTATATTAATACTAAATTGAAGACATCAGATACAGCTCCAGTGGCAGTGTCTCTTGAACTGAAAAAAAGAAACAATTTTTTCTTAGTTATAGATTTCTCAACAAATATATTTTAGTGCAAATATATACTTTAAATGTGCTTTTTTAATGTTTAATATTTTTTTTTAGTTATTGCTATCAAACAGCAATGCATGGCTGGCTGTATGAGACACATTGATTCAGAAAAAAAATTCATGTTAATTAAACATTCCTAAATTTATTTATTATATATGTTGATTTTATGTCACACATTTTTACAGTCTATATAAATTTTTCAACAAGACCTTGGGCCACTAAGCCTATTATGTCATTAAAATACAATCATGAAACTAAAATGCCCTAGAAAATATATCCTAGCTGGTTTTACAATCAGGGAACTACCTTTTAATATGGCGTGTTAGAGTATAGTATTGTCTCAAGAAGATTATATATATGTCTGATATAAAGAAAAATAAAAATTTTACCTTATGATTAAAACCCAAATGAAGCAGTTGATAATTGTAACACAGAAAATGATGCTGAGCACTTAGCAACCTAATGCAATATGATTGATATTCTGTAATGAGAGGTTAGCACAATGCCATTAATATGTCAGAGTAAAAGTAATTTCTAGGTGATTTGTCTTTGTGACTTATAAGTTTTACTCAGGTCTCAAAATCTTTTAGCCTTTTTCCAGAGTCTGCAAAATTGGTTAGATTGTTCAAAATTTATTACATGTATGTAATTAGACCTGACAGTTGGGTTAGTTTCAAAATGGCTTTCAACACAATGAAAGGCTTTTCTTATGAATTGTCAAGAAATTCCAAGTGGATATTCTTACAAAAATTTTTGTTTCAAATATGGTGAAGAACCAAGTCAAGTATTTTAAATCCAGTCTTTATTTTTTTCTCTTAGATTTAAAAAAAAGTTTTACTTACATGATATCTTAAGAGGAAAAAAATCCAAATCAATTATTAATTTCCATTCAAAGTTGTTGGGTTTTTTCTGACATCAAAAAATTGTATATTTAGAGGAAATCAGAATCATTTCACAAATGTCATTTTGCGGAGACTAACTATATTCAATAGCATTTTTGATATTGTATTTTAAGTAATACTAAAATTTGATTTTTAATGAACAGATGTTAAGCATTATTAACAATACAGATGTCTTGCATGCTAAGTTGGCAATCACAAAACCCCCCAGCTGTTACTTTTGTAAAGCTATGTCTGTATTCTTAATTCAATATTCATCTCTTCTCTTTTTGTTCATTTCACTGTTTTTATTATCTCATCTTTGACTTTCCTTCACAATTTTTCCATGAAGCAAAGAAACACAGTAATAGATCAGTTGTATTTGGGATGAATTGGTACAGGAAGCTTCATCCAATGTGATTATGGAAATACAATTTAAGATACCAAGTGTTATCATAAGTGGTTCCTCTTGACAGTAAGATTTTAGGAGTCATGCAAGTTCATGCTTTCTCAGCCTAGATATAAATTTTTATTGCAGACAACATAAAGTAATACCATGAAAGAAATCTTGCCTGCTACTCGAAAGCATTAAATAATGCCTTCAAGATTAAGTTTATATATTGTAAGTCTCAGGGTTGTCACAATATGTCACATTACACTCCCTTTTAACTGAAGCTGTTCTCACACAGTAGCACTTGTGCACGGTCTCTTTCTCTCTTACACTTGTGCATGCATACGTATGTGACGATTTTTGTGTGCCTGTACACGCACACATAGATATAGAAACGCAAGCAAACAAAATCAAATTTCAGATTAAACATAAGACATTCAGGACCCATGGTGCAGACCTAGCTTATCCATTAATATTTCATCTGAGGTAAAATGTTTAATCCCGATAAAGTTTCTCTTGGTGATAGATTACAGTGCAAGTTCAGACAGGTATCAAGGACAACATGAGAACAGGGTACCCCGCCATTTGCCCTTGCTATTGTGAGACAGAAAAACAAATCATTGCAAGTAACAGTGTTGGCTTTAATAGATTTTCTATTGATATAAGTCATATCAATAAAAACATCCCCAAAATCTTCATCTATCTTTTGCTGAGCTAGATAATGAAGGAATTCCAGGAGTTAATAAGAAGTACTGCTTTCTGTCTTGCTCTTTCTTTCCAGCTTCCCTTACTGAGTGGGTAGAATTAATGATAGCATGAACATGATCACTGAAGTGGTTGAAAAGTAGAAATCACATGACACAAGAAATCCTAACACTCAGGACTAGATGAAAATAATAAAAACATAGCTCATAAACCCTGTTTTGTTTTGCTTTGGTTTTTTCCTCCAGCACAGTAGTGCTTCTATTTTGATACAGTTCTGGCTGTCAAAAAGTGATCTGACTGGGATCAAAACTCAAAAGCATGGTGTACCAGCACTTCAGAGATCAGAGCCACTGTCAGTGGGATTTTGCTACCAGCTATTAGAGATAGAAAAATGGAGAGAAGCAAAGGAGTGAAAGCTGATCTTCCTCATGCTGAAATCAATAAGAGATTTGCCACTGACTTCAAAAGAAGCAGTGTAAAATACACAACCAAGGAGAGAACGGTCAGAGGAGTATCTAGAAAGAGGAGGAAAGTAAGGAACAAAACAAGAAATTTAGGGAGTGAGGAAAATTATTTGGAGAAAGGCAAAAATGCAAGAGGTTAGAAAATAGGGAGAAATTTTGATCTCAGAAAATTAGTTTTTTATATCCTATCTTTATCCTAGAAGTGAGAGTGAACACAGTTCCTAAAGTGAATCAAACAAGTGAGTTTATGTGTACACACACACACAAGCATATATATGAATTATAGGAATATTTGTGTATTTACTCATGATTTCATGAGATTTAAGTTCGAAAGAAACAAAGAGTGTGTGCTGAGGTAAGGCTGCAACCACACTAAACACAAAGAGAAGTAGAAATTTTGAGACACCTTGGGCAATTCCACCAGTGCTCCCAGGCTGGAGGCTTTATGACAGGTCTGTATACTACTGTTCTTCTTTCTATCAGTCTGCCCCTCTTTCCAAGCTTTACATACATGTCTTGCAGCATGAATTGTACTATGAAATAATAGGGAAGACAAGTAAAAAGGAAAACAGCATCTGGCTCTGTTTTGGTAAAACAATTTCATCCAGTTGAAAGCTTATCCGAGGACTCTAATCTGAATTTGTTTTTCATATTTCTCTATATATTCAATGGAGAAGGAAAGCTTTCTCCAGAGACAGATTTGGCAACTGAAAATCTATTTTAGAATTGTGACATTCTTTACTCTAGATTCTTTTCCCCTCCTTGTGGGAGGATTCTTATTCTTCATTGATGAGCTAGCAATCCTTAATGACTCATTTAGAATAAAAAATTTGCTTTTAAGGTTACAGTCAGATGACTGACTCTTTCATAATATTTATCAATTCTAATTGTATACTAAAATTATGTGTAATTATAGAAAGCCCAGTTAAAGACTATATCACGTAAAATAAGACAATATTTCAAACCTGAGCAAATTCATTTATATTAATGACACATGGCTTAAAATTGACTAATTTAATTTTTGCACCTGGGATGAACATAATATAATAAAAATATACATATACATGAAATACTGAGGAATTTTTTTGATTAAGAAACAATTTATCCTGAATAAAGAGATTACATTAATAAATGAAAGTAAGATTAATAAATGTTTCTGATTTCATAAGTCTTGTGACCTTAATATTCAATAAGGACAGTATTCCATTGAAAAAATACCCATATGAATGTGTGGGGTTTTTTTATGTGTGCATGCATTGTTTTATTTCCTTTTTGCATTATTTATTATCTGAAAAGTAAGATAAGTTGGCTCTGAAGAAAGTGATCATAAAGTGTCAACACACCAGGTAACAAATCAATGGTTCTTTAAATGACTGTGCTTTCTGCAGGAAAATATATTTCAGTTTGGGGCCCTAAATTCATTATGTCTCAGTGCATACTGAGTGAAAAACACTATCTCTGTCATTAATGTGCTTATAAAAGGGACTTGTCTTCAACACCAAAAAGTCAGTTTTCTTGCTTGCTATTTTCTGTTTTCTTTGATGTATTGTTTGACATTAAAAGCTAATGCACACATCAGTTTTCAAAGACTTTTAATTGATTTTAAAATGTAGGTAATTTTTTAAACAGGAGTTAGCTTATCTACATTATTAGCTTTTAAGAATTATTGCAATACCTCTGTGAGAAATTTTGATTCAATAAAAAATGTATTTTTTAAAACTCTTCAAGTCTCATTGTTTCAAAAAAATCAATTTTAATGATTTAGTTTTTCCATAGTTGTGATCCACACCTAAAATTTTCAAGTCTTGATGAGTTTTTGTGTTTCTTTTATTTTTATTCACTAAATATTTCTTCATAAAGGAAAAAACAGAGACAAGCCAATTTAACCAAGTTAAACCACATATTAAAAAAATATGCAAACAAACCCAGGTCTGTATTCAGCAGATTTTTACAATACCATAAGCCTGTTTTATTGGTCCTCTTTAATGGTATGAAAAAGAAGTATCATGAGAGAGGTTTATCATCTATAGAAATTTTATTTCCAAAGATTATGTGTTAGCTGCATAGAAATACCAAAGTCATAATGAAATATGAAACATTATAAAGCTGCTAATAGATATAAATTTCTGCCATTTTTTGGCATACATCAAGCTACCCTGCTTCACATTTTTGTCTGTGTAACTCCCTAATCAAGATGGGAACAAGTGTAAAGCTTTTTGGGGCAATACTAAGGTAAGGAAAGCTCTTAAGAGTGGATATTGTCCCTTCCATAGAGGACATAGAGAAATAAATAGAAGAACTATGATTGTTCTGCTTCCCTAAGTCGCTGTAGGGTGGCACTGGTTCTGTTGAAGCTGGGTAGCTCCTTCCCAATTACCTTCCCACAGATGTTGTATGTTGGGGTAGTCATCAGTGCTACCTGACACTCATCAGTGCTAACTAAAATAATTTTGCTCATCCACCTGTCCTGTTTACACTGCTGAAACTTTTTTATGTTCAAGAAGGAGAATGTAGGCATGTTCTTCAGTGAATGATTAAGCAAACAAGTAACATAGAGCACTTACTGCTCGCAAAATTAATGAACTTACTTTCTGTAACTTAATGAGAGTTACTTGTATTTTTTTCTCATTCAGTTCAAAATCCAAATGCTGATTAGCCTGATCTTATGCTATAATTAGTCGGACTTCCAGTAAATAGGTAAAGAACTAAAATAAGTTTTTTATTACTCCAATTTTTCAGACTAGACTTTTTAGACTGTCAGTGCAAGTAATTTTTGAACAGCAACATTGAGAATGTTCTTACACCACTCTTAGGTGGCCTCCATTTAATAACTAATTTTATATCTCATGTATATTATTACAGAAGTGAATTTTGTGTTGACCTAAAGCTTCCTTGTCCTATACCTCTAGATATATAAATATTTAAATATAGATATTTAAGGGGTTTGTTAGATATGATGCTGCCATAAATTTCCAGAAAAACTCTTGATCCCTGTTTGCTTGAATTTTGACATAGCTATATTTCCCCTCTCTGTGAATAAGGAAACAGAATTAAAACACATGAGTATTTTGATAATCTTTGAACTGGGATCTGCAAAGACTACTACTAAGAGGTCAAAGAAAGGGAAGGCTAAATTCTTAGATCAAAAATAAAAGGGAAAATTATTGGCAGAGATTGACTCCTTTTTCCTTTTTCTGCAGACAATAATTTCTTATTAATTTTGAAGCGATAAGAATTTCATACTTGTCTTCTTAAAAAGCTCTTTTTACAATTTCAGCTGAGTCCCTAGAGAATTCATCTTCAGTAAGGATTTTTCAGCATAGAGGACATTATTTCTTTCAGTTTCTGCTCCTGACAGCTATAGGTAATAATATCAGTAGGTGAAGAGATGAGATCTTCTGCATTCAGAACACTTCCTGATAAAGCCAGGTAAGACGTGGGAGGAAAATACATCACTCAAGTTAAAGGAAAAAGTACTAAACCTCAAGTGACATCTGGAGCTGGACAGGTGATAGCAGTTTCCAATTAGGAAGAGTGTATAAAACCAGGAAACCCAGGGTGAGGGCCACTGATCCCAAAAATTAAAAGCAAGTATAGGAGAGCAGGACTCGAGTGGTCTGATGAGAGTTCCTCTCTTATTTGAGGACTGTTTGGACAGATCAAGCACATTTTAATAACTTTAATATTCTGCTAGCTTAAATGAAAACATGGGTAGCTACAAAACGGATGAAAGTTCAGTAGTAACTTGGCTTTCCCACAGAACATAACAGGCATATTTTTGATGTTTGAATCACTCAAGAGGGTTATGCTATTTTTGAAGGTTTTGTGGTAGTAAAGAGTGCAGATATTTAGACAGTTAATTCACTTACCCTAATGGCATAGGAAACTGGGGAAAACCAAAACTTTCTTCAGCAGACCATCATAGCCACAGCAGGCAAAGCCAGAGGAAGCAGGGCTAAATGGAGCTGAAATTTGTTCAAAGTCTCTCAGTTAAACTACAGAATACAAGTTTGCATGCACATGGCTTAAACAATAGGTAGAGCTGCAACCCATCTGTAAAGAGGTATTTTAATGAAGGATTAGTTAATTTACATGCAAGGGCTATTCCCAGGTGACACAAACACATTGAACAAGAACTATGAGGGCAGCATATAAAACCCAAACCAAACAAAATAATGTGATTCTTAGGAAAAAAAAAAAAAAGAAAAAAATAAGGTGGAAATTGCAACCAGAATACAGAATATTCAAAATACAAAAATACAGAAGTGCAACTCTGAGAATGTGGGATTTCCAAACAAATCCTGGAAACCATAGCCAGGTAGTAGGAACAAGACATGAGCTAAAAATAAGAAAAAAAAAAAGGAAAATTCAAGGGAAAAAAGGGATTATTCTATAAAGCTTCACTAGAGGAATAATAAATTACTAATCTAGTGATGTCAGTAATAACACCAGTAATACTATAGGTTCCATTAATTTTACTTTGCTATATTGGATAAGAAAATATAGAGATAACATTTTTAGCAAAAACAAAGTAATAGAAGGAGATGTATGTACTTCACTACATGGCGAATAAAAGATTCCCCATGTAGAATTCAATGGTGGTTGGAAGGGTGCAATTCCTGTTTAAAGGAGAACTATGAAGAAAATAGTGAACAAAAACTTCTGAACAGCGGGACAGGCAAGACTTGGATTGGATTGCACTGTGATACTGGACTGTCCACAGTGTGAAGGTAGGATGGAGTGTCTGCTGATTTTACAGAACATAGGGATATTTTAGTGAGGTGCTTATCTAGAAGACAAGCTACAGTGACAAACACATCTCTGCTTACAGTTGTGGCTGAATTCTATTAGCCCAGGTGGAAGATGGAGGAAGTAAGCCTGCAAAAAGATTGAACACATTAACACAGCCTCTGAAAGTAGCACAGACTGAATGAGAAGCCAAATTGTGATAAGAAAGCCTTCCAATAAAGGAAATACCTTCTTTGATTGAAAAACCACTTAACAGGATGCTGAAGGAAGTCACAGTCTATTAGAACTGACTGAAGACACGCTGACCAGTTTATTCAGTGAAGGGTGTTCACTGTGATGAATACAATGATTTTAGTTTTGTTTGGATAAATATCCTTTCCCTTCATCGTAGTAGTTTTCCACATGAAAGACACAATTGGAGTCTGAGTGAAAAGATAAGAAAAACTATTGAACTATTGAATTTCCATTGTTCTTTACAATGTGTGCTTTCAATGACTTTTTTTTGCTTGGTTTTACAAATAATTCAAGCATGCTCTGCTCTAAGAGAAATCACTGTAATTTTCACTTGAAATAAAGACTCATTTTACAAAAAATTTAATAGTGCCACTTTTTAGAACTATCTGGCACACCTAATTACAAGCCTACTTTCTAGAAGAAAGCCAATGTTCTCCTGACAAATAGAGTTTGTGTGGTAGAGTATTCCTCTCTGGTTGAGAAGCAGATGTATATACACTTAAGAAAGCAGAGAACAACACAAAGAGAAAGTATGAATCCATGTTACCATCCTGGGAAACTGACTGTCTACTAAGCATTTCAACATAGTAACAAATATGAAAATTAAATTGATGTCATACAGAAATGCATGCAAAGATATATGTTTCAATTCAATTCAGATATGAGTTCAAAGTTGAAAATATATTGCATTAATTGCACGATTTTTAAGGATACTTACCACTAAATCTGCACCTTCAAATTCTTGATGCCTTGAATTAGTTTCCAAGATAAGTATTCCAACTTTTAAACTAGTTTATCACTGCTCCTATCTACATTATTTTATATTACACTACATGCCATATTAAATAAATAATAATATTATTAAGAAAAACTACATTTAATAAATATATACTATATATAAAATATATATGCATATAGTACAGCGCATTTAGTATTATGGAAGTATGTTCATTAGGAGTTGTAATTAGCATTTAAATGATGCAGTGATAGCAATGGCAGAGACTGTTGTGCCATGAAGAGATTGATTATCCATTCAGGTTTTGATTGATACTGTGCAATAAATGAGGCCAAATCACACAAAAGGGAAAATGTACTTTAGGTGAAAACCCACAGATCTCTTCTAAAAGGGCATATTGCATTTGTATCATTGTATTGGATGGAATTTATGGGATGGTGGGATGGAATTAACTTTCTTAGCAGCCTGAATGGTCCTGTACTTCAGATTTATGAATAAAACACTCCAGTGTTTTGACAACACACCAGTATTGGCTATGACTGACAGTTCTTGCACAGTGTGAAGGGTTTCTCTTTTTTGCACTCTGCCCCCACAACAAGAGTGCTGGAGGGGGACAAGAAGTTTGGAAGCAACAAAATTGGGACATCTGACCCAAACTGTCAAAAAAAAAGAGGAAGGAAGGATATTCATGGTTATGGCATTTGTCTTCCTGAGGGAACATTATGTGTGGTGAGGCCCTGCTTCCCAGAAAGCAACAAAACATCTACCTGGAAATGGAAAATAGTGAATAAATTCCTTATTTTGCTTCTCTTATGCACAGAACTTTTAATTCACCTAATCAACTTCCTTTATCCTAATCCACATCTACTCTCCTTCATTCTACTTTCTTCTCATCCCATGGGAAAGGAGGGTGAACAAAGAGTTGTGTGGATGATTGGCTGCTAGCCAGGTTCAGCCCAGAGAAATCACATATTCTACACAATAAGCAAAAGAAGATTGATATTGATGCTTGTGTAACATGAAAAAAAATCTTTACAGTCAATACATGAATTGAAAAATATGTCTGAAATGAGGACTGAATCAAAGATTTACAATCTAACAATGGAGTGCTTTCTCTTCATACACAGCTTCCAAACCCAAAAGTGTTAAAACCAGAAGTTGATCGAGTCAGTGCAAAGCCTACTGTTTGCCAAATGAAGATACAAAAAATGCAATGAATATTTTGAATAATGTGGATAAATAAGAGTGTCATTGATATCAGTAATTCAAGCAAAATTTTTGTAGAGACAGCAGTAAATATTAAACAAAACTGAGTGTCAGCATAAATAAAATAAATAAATACCACTTTTCTAAATTTTCAGTGATCATTAGAGCATTAGCTAAAGTGTTCAAAGAATTAATGCTTAGTGCTGAAAAGAGAGACACATAAAAAGAAGATAGGCAGAAAAAAATCTCAGACTTTACAGACTTATTACAGGGGAAAAAAATGTCAATTTTCTGAGGAAAAAAGGAACATAGTAAAGACACAGTTTTCAGAAGTAGCAAGGGAAATAAATTCTTCATGAGTTAAAAAAATGTTTATCACCCAGCTATATTATAATGAAAGGGAGAAAAACTAAAGTAGTAGAGAGTGGGAAAAAAAAGAGCATAGGAAAACCTTGAAGGCCCAGCTGCTCATTCTCAGGAAACTGTTCTCTCTCAAAGTCAATGCTAAAGCAGGAACTTACTGAAGTATATGAAACTACAGTACTCAAGGCAGGAAGGAAGATACTGTGAATGAAGTTGAAAAAGAGTCTCTGGTTCATTCCAGCAGGCAATAGAAAATAGAAAGAGAACACTCTTTCTCCAAATTCAGTAAGCAAACCAGAAAATATGACACATCCATAGGGACAGGCATCTAAAAATTTTTGCTTTTTGGATAAGTAGGAATCTGCAGATGTACGAGAGGATGAGGCCCATACCTCGAACAGTCTTTATCTTAATAACAATTACACCTCTGCCTTCACCTACACTAAACTTCCAGAATCTCAGTCAGCGCTGGCTTCAAGCCATAGTAATTATATCAGTATAGAATTATGTCTGAGTGAATGAATGTTTATTGTTTTCACTAAACATTTTACAATCAGCTAATTTAGTGGACATAAATCTATGTAGTTTCAGGGAATTACAGGGTTTGATATATAACCATTATCATCGGGCATATTAGTGGAAAGCAGTTCAAAACATTTAAAATATCTTGTTACATTAGACTGTTAAAGGAAGAGAAGCACTTTTAAGCCACACAGTTTGAATTGATTTTTCCTTTATTATGCAGGGATATTTAATATGTAATCCTGATCACATAAAGGCAAAATTAAAGGTTAACCTTGATTTTGGAAATTGCTGGGGCAGAAGATTTGCAAGGAGTATGATGTAGATTTCATTGTGTCTTCTCTTGGTACAAGATGTATATAAAGATTACTAGTGTCAGATCTTAAATGTTTTGGTGGTCTGAGATAAGTCAGTTGTATAAAATATTCTTATCTTTCCTACTGGTTTAACTTTTGTCCTGGATTGTCACCATATAAATTTCCTGGACAAGTGAAAGCACACATCATTTACAATTATATTACATGATATATGAATGAGATAATGTAAGCTTGCACTATTCAAGCAATGTTATGTGTAGCTCCTAATAAATTTAAGAAGATATTTTTATCTGGTAAAGCACAAAACTATAACAAATGGTGAAGTATTTCTTTTTAATGAATAGCAGAGAAATGACAGAATGTAAATTGGTGAAAGGAAAATAATAGCAATAATTATGTTTATTAACACTTTTTCTTCATCATACATTGCTATTCCTCTTGAGAAAAAATGGGGAAAATTCATATACAAAGTGTCCATATTTCCAGAACTGATAAATAGAAAGATATTAATTCCCTGAACACCAAGTTGTTGGAAACTGGAAAGATATTCTGAGTATCTGTTGCTAAATCTTCACTCATGTTTTAATATGATTTCTTCAGCATCTTAAAGTACTGGTCTAAGTACTTTTGTATAGCTATTTCAGGATTTTTGACCTTTTCCTGAAGCATACTTGCAAAAATATGGTAGAAGTCACAGGCTTATAATTTAGGTTAGATGTTAGTGTAGACAGTCCTCCAAAGTTCTCTTGAATTTCCTAAATTAATAACTGGGAGGAAAAAACCCTACAACAACAACAAAAGATGTAATTTGCCAAAGGCCACTGTCAAAGCTAGGAGCAGAACATAATTTTCAGATTGCAAAGTAATCTTTAGTAATATCAACATAGTTCCGTCACATGGTAATACAAACAAGCTTGATGTCCTACATTAACACATACAAAACCCAAGTTGTAATAATATTTGAATGTACAAAATGTCTTAAGTAATCCATGAGAGTCCATCTAATTAGACACTAAATTACCATGAGAAGCTTCAAGTAATTATCAGTTTTGCTGTTTCTGGGGAAAACTCTTATCTGAGTTTCATCTGACGTTATAAAGTTGATTGCACTGTCTTCACTGGAATTAACACTAATAGACACCAGAGAGATTCTCAGGTCTCAGGTTATGAAAATATTTAAGTACTACCTTAATTTTAAACAAATTAATAACCCTTTTGACTTTGCTATATCATACCTGTGCAGAACTTGAGATTGTTGCCTTAATGTCTTGCACTCTGCAATCAGAAAACTGGACTTTGTCACTAATGTTAAGAGATATTACAAGTGACTAGTCCAACTTGGCGCTAGTTGGAAAGCATCCTGAGGGATATCGGTCAGGCAAAGAACAAAGTCAGGACCCAGAATTTTAAGAAAGGAAATTTTAATCTATTCAAAGAATTTGTTAATAGGAAAGTGCTCTCAGGGACAAGGGTGCAGAACAGAGATAGTGAATATTTAAGGAAATGTTTCATAGAGAACAAGAGCTCTAAAACCCCAGATGTAAGAAATAAGAGAAGGAAGGCAAGAGACCAGCATGACTGAGTCAAGACCTGCTGGTCAAACTAAAGGCTAGGAAGAAAATGCAGAGGCAGCGGAAGCAGGGCCAAGCAACCTGGAAAGAGTAGGGTAATGCATAAACTGGTTTTTTACCTGCACTGCTTAGCTAATGAAAAGTCTGGATTGATTCCTCAGTTTTCATTAATTTTCTTCATTATAAATTCTTATGAAAGAAATTTGAAGATGAAAACAAGAACTAAGGAACTAGAAGTACATAAGAGTTTGCATTTCCCATTGACAACAGGTTGTTTCTGTGCCCATGCACATATAGGAATAAGCAGTATAGCTTTCTAAATCAGCAGGTCTTAGAAACATGATTTGATAAAATAAATAAATAATGCTTCCTCAAGCCAGAATATATATTGCTTGCTATTCTTAGAAATTCACCAACCATCTGTGGTCTAATTTTTGTTGACCTCAATACATTATGGATGGAAATGCTAGATAAATATTTTTCTTAAGAAATCCATAAGAAAATGCTTTGGGATTTAGCTGCATGGCTCACAAATCTCTTCACGGGCTGTTGGTTTTTTTATCTGTTGGTTTTTAATCTGCTTTTATTACACATTTATGCATATTTTAAAGCCAGACACTAATACAAATAGGAAATTAAATATATAAGATGCTATCTTTGCTTTTTCCTACAGCTCTAAGATAATGTGTAGAGTCTGTTCCATTTTCTATCAACCACTCTGTTCTTTTTTATAATGAAAAATTTATCCTGGTGAAATGTTAAAGAACTTACTTTGTTCTTATTGCTGCCATAATCCTTTAAAGAATATTGGGATAGATGAGATTTCTTATCATGAGACTTCATTGATAAAAGCTGGGTTTTGCTCACCACAAGGTAGTTCAGCCAATTATTTATAACCTTTTCTCATATACTTCCACCTGTCTCATGCCTCTACAGAAGTTTATCTTGATTATTAGACAGAAAGAAGTCTTAAAGGAAATAATGAACTCTTGTTTTGTCTTTCAATTTTTCTAAACTCTATTATATGCAGACTGTGTTTTGCAGTGATATTGGAGTTTGGGAGGTTTTGGAGTTTTCTTACTATATGCAAAAACTAATTCTTGCATAATTTTTATCTGGTCTTCTTGTGAAGTTCATAGATTTATCCTTACAGGCATTTATTCTGATTCAATTTCATAAGGTCCCTGGAAGCCCATTTCTCCAGTCTGTTGAGGTCCATCTGGTAACAGTTATTATCCCAATCATATTGACTCATTACTCTATTTGGAGTTATCTGCAAACTTGATATCCAAGCACTTCATCACCTCCTTCAGATCATTAAAAAATATGCAGGTCCCACTATAGACTTGTGGAGTACTTGTCTTCCTACTGCTCCCGAGATAGACCATGACATTTTAATCACTACATTTTGTGGCAAATCGTCCAACCTATTCTGAACACCATTTAGTCATTCTCCAATCTAGACCATACAAGTCTAGTTTTTATACAAGAGGAGCCAAGGTAACTGTTAGGACTGTTACATGAACAAGCTGGAATTAAATGTTTTGAATCAGTGACTTCTGTAATGGATAGACCTCTGCTTGATACCAGGTGCTCCCCAAATTGCTCCACCACTCTTCCAAGCTGGACTGGGGGAAGAATATAAAATGGAAAACAACTCACAGGCTGAGATAAGGCAGTTTACTGAGACAAAAGAAGAAGTTTGTGCATGCATAAGCAAAGGAAAAAAAAAAGTTTAATCTCTACTTCCCGTCATCAAGTAATGTTTCGCCACTTCCCAAGAAGCAGGGCTATCAGCACACCTAGTGGTTGGTCCAGAAGGCAAACATTGCAAATACTAAAAGCCCAGTCTCGTCCCCCCCATTTCTACCTCCTCTTAGCTTTTATAGCTGAGCTGATGTCACATGGTATGGAATATCCCTCTGGTCAGTTCTGGTCAGCTGGCCTGGCTGTGTCCCCTCCCAGTCCCTTGCCCACTCCCAGCCCTGTGATGGGGGAAATGCTGACAGACAGCTCTGCTGCTGTGCCAGCCCTGCCCAGCAGCACCCAAACCACTGCTGTGTTAGCAGCACCTTTCCAGCTACCACTGCACAGCACAGATCTGTGAGGGCTGTTGTGAGAAAATGAACGCCAGCTCAGCCAGGCTCAATACAACTCCAGATGAGGTTCTCTCGGGTTGTTTGGTTAGAGAAGAAGGAAATTGATATCATCCAATTACAAAGTCTGTACAGTTAATACCGCACTAAAATCATACTCTCCTTAACAATGTTACATGGACTTCCACAACATTAAAGTTAAGGTGAATTTATAAATCCAAAATTCTGGTTTTGGTACGATTGATCTTTATATATACTCTTAAAATAGGACTATTTCTTACATCGGATTATTCATTCCCCCAAGAGTCTTCATGATACTGAACACTCTGGCCTTCATCCAACAAAGCACTTAATCACATAATTTTCTATTCATTTTAGTCTT
This sequence comes from Fringilla coelebs, assembly GCF_963513975.1. Classification (NCBI taxonomy): domain Eukaryota; kingdom Metazoa; phylum Chordata; class Aves; order Passeriformes; family Fringillidae; genus Fringilla; species Fringilla coelebs. Next base: position 21,289,543 of record NC_140032.1, on the reverse strand, counting down.
ATGTTTTGGAGGCTTGAATTTAAGCTTTAGTGCTTGTTTGGACTTGGGTCAAACTGTTCAACAGCAAGCAGGCATGATCCTGCTTTAAGTAATTAAGGAGAAAAAACCAGTGATATTTGGACATAAATTATAAAATATGTTTTCTGTAGGAGACATGAAACAGGCAGATCAGTAAAGAAAATGTATTTCAACTGGTTCAAAGAAAAAAAAAATATTCAAATGATTGATCTCTTGTTCCTTGTAAAGATTGTATCTGAAGAAGAAATACCATCCCTTAAGTTTTATTTTCCCAGTTTCCTTGATATTAGTTTCTTAACTCTTTCTTTCCCTCAGAAGGTTTTATATCTCACTTTAAAAGACACAATATATGATAATGAAAATTCTCTTGCAGCTGACCACAATTAAGTACAATCTTATATAATTTAAAATTGAAAATTTTATATACATGGTGGCATAACCCGCACTGAGACAGAAAACATGAAGGAAGAAGATAAAATATATGATTGCACCTACAAGTACTTATCAAATTCACTAATTTGTATTCATGAAATACAACTATACATATTGTCCTTACTTAGACACATTTTTGACAGATCTTTCTTACTTTGAAAGATTTGTGGGAGAAAAAACAGATCACCAAGTCCAAATGTCAACCTTGCACCACCACCATGTCCTTAATTGCCACATCCAAAAGTTTTTTGGACACTTCCAGACACGAAGACAATACCCCTTCTCTGGAAAGCCAGTTCCAATACTTGACAACAATTTAGGCAAAGAAATTTTTCCTCACATTTAATCTAAACTTGTTCAAGTACTCCCAGCACCAACAAGTCCACATTCAAATTCTGATGCCAAGATAAACAAGTCAACAGATAATAAACATTAAAAGCTTGGCAGCAATGAATGTACATTTAGCTTTTCTTTTGAGCTTGCTAATGATGGTGTCATTAGAAACACCTGCTTAGGTCTGCAGATCAGGAGCAGCTGTTTGATGAGACCTTCCTTAAGGGATATGTAAAGTAAGCACAAGAGCCTGTCTGATGATTTGCTGAGTCTTAATACAAAGCTGTCAGTAAGAGACGATGCTAATAAAAATGCAGTTCTTTAGGATGACACAGTACATTCAGAACCCAAACTTTATACTTAACTAGAGAAGATAAAAGACTTTGGTGACAAAAAGACAAAAATCTGGTGTATTGGTGATTAGCACTAAGATACTGAAGAGACTACGACCAAGTAAGCTCCAAGCTTGATGTGCTATTCCATCAAATGATGCCAAGTTCAGCAGAGAGTTCAAACACACAGTCTGTCCAACTCTAAGGTCATTTTACCAACTGCATTTATCAGGTCATTCCGAGTTTACTTCAAAGGTCTTTCACTACCTGATTGCTTGTTACAGCACTGAAAATGGCCTCCCACAGACAGTTTTTTGAAATAAGTTACATTTACTATGAACTGTGAGGTATGCACTTTCTAAAAAGTAATTATTGAGGAGAACAACATGATGGAAGTAGAATAGTGCAAAATATAGTAATTTCTTTATTAGAAGAAATAAAATACAATATATTAGAAGAAATAAAATGCAATGTATGGATTAAATAAGCAAGAGGTTTACATTTAAGTTGCAGTCATGTTCTGCCACAAATGTTCCTTATTAGGAGTGTGTAAGTGCATATATACATATATCTCTATTTATAGTATGTGCAAATATAAATATAATTATAAATATATGCACATATATATATAATGCTATTCCAGGGAAAATTTTATGAGTAATTTGCTAAATAAGTATTATTTTAAATAAACCACTAAATGTATGCAATTTATTCATTGTCCTTAAAGAAAATATTAGCATCCATTATGCAAAATTCTGTTAATACTGAAAATGGTAGTTAATACTGGAAGTGGGAATTTTCAATAAAAGATATTATATAAGTGCCATGAACGAAATACTAAAAAAAAACCACTTTATGTTGCCTCAAAGAAGATACATTATAGAAGAATAAGCCTCTGAATTTTCTAAACAACTTGTGTAGTGTGAAAAGAAGACAACGTACCATACCACAGAATTTCATTACATCCTAATAATTTCATTTATGTCTTAAATCAGAAATTATCAAATGTTATCAAGAAGTGAAAAAGTCAAGTTTCTTTCCTCATCTATCAATTTGAAAGGAACATCAGCCTCTGGATAATTGCTTTGGTTTTGTTTTCCCAGATGATGTGGTTTACTCTATTTCATGTCAAAGAAAGCTTAAGGACTTGTTCCTCATACACTAGAGTATTAAACACACAGAAATTTTTCCTATATTTCAAAAAGGCTTTTCCCACCATATTGTCATTTAATTCATTTCCCCAGTCCTAAACAATTTAGATGTTTTAAATTAGTGTTTTCTAGTGGAAATAAAGGTTTCCTAGATTGATCAGACCAACAAACTCTACTATATTTAAATCCCAGGCCTGATTCTCCAAATGCCTATATAACTATTACTTGCATTCATCTTCCTGATGCATTTGACTTCAAAGGGATGAAACATGAAAGTAAAATTAATCAACTGCAGTAATATTTGCCGAATTGGGCCCTTAGAGAACAGGCTTGAAAAGCATACAACACTAAAGAGACAATATTGTAAATAATAGTATTTCTTTATGCAATATATTTTGAGAAAATGTAAACATGAGTTCTCTCATTCTAGAGGATACTCTGAGGTAAAGTTCATTTCTTGAAAATGTATCCTCTTTGCACAGAATATTCAAATCACCAACATGCAACAGTCCTTTCTTCTCTCAGGTTATTCAATTGTTTGCATGAAGTGGTGATATTTCAAACATTATTGACAACTTACCTACTTCTAACACAACACCTGGATGGATAGAAGACAGCTAGACAATAAGAAATGCAACTCATTTTGTAAATGTAGAAAATCTATTCAGATTTTTCCACAGCTTGAGTAAACACCTCCTGCTTTTGGGTAAATACCTCTCAGTTTAAGGAAAGATGAAATATCCTTCCTGTTCTATCTCCCTATGTCATTAATTGGCCCTTTGGTTTCTTTGCTGTTATAACAAGTTTTCATATTGGTACTGGAACAATGTTCCTTTAAAAAATTACATTTAACAAAAAGATTTATCCAAATTATTTTTATTGGGTTTTTTTTTCCTGCTTCAGTTTGCCTCTGATAAAGAGATTTACACCTCTGTCAGATATAAAAACTAAGAATCTCTTATATCTCAATTTTTCCAAGTTTTCAACATCATCTACTTTTTACACTTAACATGTTACATTTGCTTTGGTTTTGTTTCATTAAAAAAAAATACATATATATAATTGTCATCTTAAGTATATATTTTATTGATTCATATGTTATCTGAAAGGGTTGCATGAGCTGCCCATCAGAGGGCACTAACAGAGCATCCAGCTTCTTATCTCACCCTGCGCAGGATATAACGTCACCTGTGTGGCCATCCTAGTTTCAGATTCCCTTAAGTGTCTTATGCTTGAAGCTACAAATCAATCTTGTAAGCACTGAGGGTGTGCACAGATCCCTGAAGGTAGCTTTTCAGAGATACAGTCAATGCCTACTTCAGCAACTTGGATTTACAGTAAATTTAAGCCTAAAGGCAGCCAGTGCAGAAGTAAACAGAGCAACATAAGCCAGCAACACAGTATAAAAATAACACTAAAATAATTTTGGCTTTTTTTTAGATAGCACTATATGTTAGAAAAAATGTTTTAGATTAGACCCCTTATTTCGTATTTGTACTTTTCTCAATATTCTTTTTGCTTTTCATGTCTTTCATCTCTTAATCAAACATTCTCAGGTGAATTAAACTGAACTTCACTCATGTGACACTGGTGAATTTTTCTGAAATCTAAAATAATGCCAACTACATCAGAGTTATTCCGTAAGATACCATGATTACTGGAAGAGATGCTTGATATTATGTCTTCACCCAGCAACATTTATTTGAATTATGGATGCAATTTTAACTCCAAGTATTGTAAACCTCTGTTTTATATTTCATAGAGAAGGCTGCATAAAATACTGTGCTTTAAAGCAATAAAAGAAATTTAATGAGAAGTACAACTTGCACATGTATAAAATACTTTACAAAAGGGTTGATTTTATTAATATCTGTATTTTGTTCATTTCATGGCTGGCAGTGTTATTAGAACTCTGCATGTAATGAAAACTGTCTTTGATCCTGTTAAGAAATGACAGTCAAAGAAAAAAAAATAGCAAAAACTTGAGTTTAACTATTAAATAAAAATCTAAGAAGAAAAAAACTCTGCCTTCTGAAACAATTTTAGGAAACCTTATATTGAAATGAATATCCATTACTTGTGAGCATGTTTTTTGAAGCTCTGCAATATGGTTTAATTTAGTTTTCAGAGATAATACATGTCATGTTAGCAATTGGTAAAAAAAAAAAGGAAGTTTGTAACAAACAGACCTAAAAAAACAAATCTCAGAAAAGGCATAGGTTTTACAAACAAACCTGAAGGCTTTTTGTTTTGAAGTAGTAGTATGCTTTTTTGAGATTGCTAGAAACTGGCTGATCATCCACCAGGAAACTCAGTCCATTAAGGGACTGTCGTAAGAAAAAGATATTTATCTTGTGATCTTCCCTTTTGAAACTATGATAAGGAGCATGGTGGCTGAATCTCTTCACTTGCCTAGAGACATGCACAACTTCATAGTTCACTGTTTTCAATCACCTTTTTTCCTGCCTGTAGTCTTAGATGTAAATGAGAACACTGCAATTAAAATTGTTGTTGATATAAAAATTCCTAATAAGAAAAATTGAATCAATAATATATTTTAAAAATAAATTTTCCTTGCTTGTCTTTTCTCTTATTTTTTATTGGAATGCATTACTAAGATTATTAAAATGTGTATTGCCAATATGTATTCACTACTGGAAAGAAACTGGGGTTGATACTTCTTTTTTAACATTCATGCATATAAAAAGATTGTATTTACTTTCTGCTCAAATTCACAGAATTGCATATGTATTAAGATGCTATACTGTCTCAAAGGACATTTGATTGTGAATGAATGAAAAAGAATAAAGAAGAAATATGTAAAAGAATGAAATGAAGCACATCTGATTTCTAGAGCTATTTCCTACCTCAACCTTCTATAAGCAAGATTTTTGTGATAATTATCTGTACGAAGCAAATGCAATATCTAACTCAATATCTAACTCAATATCTAACCTCATTTGGTAAATCATAAAAATCTTACAAAGATTTTACATTTTCCAGATTAAAATGCAGTCTTGTAATACGTATAAAATGGTTTGGAAAACTGTGGGCAATGTTTTAGAAGTCTGAAAAAAATATTGCCTTCTATCTCTGAATTCCTCTTCCTGTAAGGATTAAATATTAAAAATATGGAGGAAAAAAACCCTGGTTGTCTACTTGTGATGCTAATAAAGCCATATGATACAAAAAAAGTTTTTCCATCACATATGCACATGGTTGCTCTTGATTGGCATGAAGCATCTTTTGAAGGCATCCATCTCTTTATGAATAGTGATCCATCACAAATAGTTTTGTTAGCTTAAAAATTAGGAAGAGAATTAAATATATTTATGCTGATGTGCTGGTTTTGGCTGCAGCAGAGTTGATTTTCTTCACAGTAGCCAGTATGGGGCTACATGTTGTGTTTGTGCTGAAAGCAGGGTTGATAATACAGGGATGTTTTCATTACTGCTGATCAGTTCTTATAAAATGTCAATGGCTTTTCTGCTCCTCACCCCACCTCACCAGCAAGTTGGCTGGGGGTGAACAAGAAGCTGGGAAGGAACACAGCTGGGGCAGCTGATCCCAACTGACCCAAGGAATATTCCCTATCATCTGGCACCATGCTCAGCATATAGAGCTGGGGAAAGAAGAAGGTGGAAGGACAGGAGTCATTTGTTGTGGTGATAATTGTCTGCTCAAGTCACCATTACATGAGACGGAGCCCTGCTTTCCTCGGAATGGCTGAACACCCTCCTGCCCTTGGGAAGTGCTGAATGAATTCCTTGTTTTGCTTTGCTTGTGTGCACAGTTTTACATAATAAACTTCCTTTGTCTCAACCCAAGTGTTCTCACTTTCACCTTTCTGATTTTCTCCCCCCTCCCACTGAGAGGGAGTGAGCAAGTAGCTATGGGCCTTAGTTACCAGCTGGTGTTTAACCATGGCAGCTGGTTTTCTTCTGTCTCTGTTGAGATTATTCATGTCACCTGTTTTAGATACACTCCTGAGTAGACATGATTGTCTATTTTTATTATGCAGTTCTGTGCAGGCATCCAGAAAAAAAAGTATAAGTAACTGAAGTAAAGCACATCAGATAAGATACATGTCATATGACATCCAGTGCTCTGTGTCTGGTGCAATCGAGTTGTCTATATTTTCACCATCGCTAACAGGCAAAACTAGTTAACATCATCTGGTCCTTCACAGGTAGCTCGTTTGAGCTTGCATTTGTTATCTTTAAGCCATTGCTTGTGGCCAACAGACATAACTAAGCAATTAATATTAGGCACTTAGCTAGAGTTATGCGAGATGTTTAAAACCTAAGCCAAATAGATAGAAAATTTAACCAAATAAACCAGAGGTCTATTAATTTTTTTCAAAATTTACAGATGAACCCCATTTCTATGTGCAACTGAATTTAAAGTTTAACATCTTAACAACCAACCTTGTTGATGATCTTTCTGCATTTCAATATTTAAAATTGGTGTATTCTAACAATATAATTGGATATTTATGTATTATTGCACCCATTAAAATCCTATAAAAATCATTGGTATTTGCATTAAAACCAGAGGGGGAAAAGGACACGCTTTTACTTACTACAATGTAAAAATCCTCCTATTTTAATTTTGGATACTATTACGCCTGACTTTGAATAAATCAATGAACTTTAATGCACCACATTACAGCTTAATCTGCAAACATTTGGAAACAAACTGGAACACATCATTAAATACACAGGTTAGTTAGTGTCTTGTAACAGAGGAGCTGCCTTAGTGAGTTAGTGAATTGCTTCATTTGTTCCAAACTCTTGTTTCTAGATCTGGCTAGTAGACAGTGTTTCTTAGCAAAATATTCTTGCTATTTGAGGAAAACATCTTTACTCTTATAGCAGGGAAATATAGAGACTTATTTAGACTCATCCCTCCTGCTATGGAGAAGCAATGAATAGTCTTGCAGCAAGCTAGCCAGTGCTAGAAGCAGATCAGGAAAAGTCTTATAGAATCACAATTAAATCATAAAATGGGAAAACATAAAAACTTACAAACCCCTTATGTTATTCACTATTAACATGCACTTTTGTAGTTCTGATGATTAAACCCTTTCTCAGCTCACCTTCAGTTTATACAAAAAAAATGTACTTTTTTAATGCAAAATGTACTGTCCAAATCTATTACTTCGAGTGACAGTATATTTTTTCCTCAATATTCCCTTTTCTCTCTTTTGGGTATGTTTTTATCACCTTTTTGGATCATGAATTTCAGTGTCAGGAATACTTATGTGAATTACAAGAGGTAATCTGAGCTGTTAACCTCTTATTAGAATACAAAATCTATATCCAGTGTCACTCATAGGCCACTGTCTGAATTTTAAACATTCATAGCCATTTATCTCATAATATAGTTCAGCTTTTCAATCACTGTTTAAAAGTCAAAAATAAAAAGTCTTGCAGAAGTTAAAAAAAAAAAGGAAGAAAGAAAACGTCTTTCAAAAGAATAAAGGATAATCTTACACTCTCCTTTAGACGTTTTTAGATTGAATAAACTGAGGGAATAATAGTTTGAAGACAGCTTTCTTACATAGGCTCACAAGCAAAGAATATAAGCAGAAACACATTGGTGAAGTTTAATAAGAAAGGTCTTTCAGAACCTCTAAATACGAACATAAAGTAAATACATTTCCAAATGGCCGAAGGTCTCTGTGTGGAAAGCCTGAAAGAAAGGGCTCTGTATTGTTTTAGATTTTCTGCTGGTTTTTGGTTGCAAAACTGTCCTAATTACAGGGATAGAAGGCAGAGTTTAACATTCTGTGCAGGTGACAACAACTGTGTATTTTACACTTCTCCAAGTCACCCTTAGTAGAGTATATTTTTAAGGCAGCAGAGGAAGCAGAAGGTGGTCATTCTTCTCAGGCCCGGTGCTGGGGAGGGGAGGGGGCTGCCTGGACCCATCACCATCACCGCAAGTTCCCTGTTCATCATTTTTCCATCCCCATGGAGCCTAAACCTTGAAAAGCTTCTAGGCAGGAGGCTGCCGCTGGAAGTGGAGGGCGAGGGTTACCCCCGGAGCAGCCGAGGAACTTGGAGCCCAAGCCCGCTCCCGACCCAGCCACACGCTCCTTCTGGCTCGCGTCTTCTTCCCCGGGCAGAGAGCCCAGCGCCCCGCAGGGCCCAGGCCCGCTCGGCCTGGATACACAGCACAGCTTGGGGCTGCAGCTTCCTCCCCCGGCAGAGAGCCCAGCGCCCCGCAGGGCCCAGGCCCGCTCGGCCTGGATGCACAGACACCCAGCACAGGCTGGGGCTGCAGCTTCCTCCCCCGGCAGAGAGCCCAGCAGCCCACGGCCCAGGCCCGCTCTCCCCCGGGGCACAGACACCCAGCACAGGCCGGGGCTGCAGCTTCCTCCCCTGGCAGAGAGCCCAGCGCCCCGCTCTCCCCCGGGCACACAGACACCCGGCACAGGCTGGGGCTGCAGCTTCCTCCCCTGGCAGAGGGCCCAGCGCCTCGCGGCCCAGGCCCGCTCTCCCCCGGGCACACAGCGCCGCCGAGCCCCGCAGAGGCTGGGGCTGCTCCGGTCAGTGCCGGCCGCCAGGGCCGGGCAGGGAGCTTGCCCAGCACCCATCGCCCGGCAGAGCAGCTCCTGGTCCAAACCAAGTCCCCAGGTTTTGTCCTGCCCCTGTTTTTGCACTCTTCCTGGGCTGGGAAGAGGAGGTTGAGCTGCCGAAGGACCTCCCTGGAGGAGGTTGAGCCGCAGAAGGACCTCCCTGGTGTGCTATGCTTTGCTCTCCTGAGCACCACATGGCAGACGGCGTGGGGGCAGCCACAATTTTGGTTGGGATAACCCTGGACGAGGAGGGGGCACTCGATACCTTGCCTTTGTGGGTCAAGCCGTTCTCTTTTTGTGAACTCATTAATTATTATTGTTGTGCTTATTACAAGCCTCTTTAGAAAATTGTGACTTCCACTTCAGTCTCCCTTAGCATTTTTTTCTCCACGATAGAAAAGGGGATTGCTTAAGTGGCCTTAATTTCCTCATTGAGTTTTTAAACCCAGGACAAAAACTAAATTAAAAAGTGAAAGTAATCCATTTCCATTTGTCCTTCATAAGTTACTCAACTTCCCACAGTATTCTTCCTGCCTATTACTTTGTCAGTGTAACCTCTCATATTATGTAAATCTTACCTTATCATTAATCGTTTTTGTCGCCTTTGCATGAATCTCATTAATCTCTGGTACATCTTTACTGAGATGAAGCAACCAAACTCAAAATAAGGTCATATGAGGACTTTCTAAAGCATAGTATTTTCTATATATATTTGTATTTCTATTTATCTGATTTATTTTATCTTGCTTTAAGAGACTTCTTTGGAATAGTTTGTTGATTTGTTTGTAAGAAAAATATTTATTTTTCTATTTCTTTTGAATTTGCTTGAGTAAAGAAGTAAGAAGTTCCCCTTCAAACAACCTTTACTGATAGCCAACAAAGTAGTTATTGATGTATGATACACTTCAACATCTGCAAGCCCAAATTATAAATAATGCATTATACTGAATAATAATTTTTGTGGTGTGATATCATTCAACACAGCACTACATGGGGTTTTGTACAACCACACACAGTGTTGTAATTTTAAGTTAGGTATTTTATTTTTCTGGAAAAATTTAGCAGTTCAGAAATTATATAGTCACAAAAATTAGATAACAGAATCAAACTGTTGAAAAAGTTTATATTCTGTTCAAACATCTGAAGTGATGTTTAAACAAGTTCTTCATAACTGTAGATTTTATGTTATTGTGCAAATCAAAATAATCTGACTTTTTTTTTTAAGAATCAACATCTTAGGTGAATTATTACAATAATTAATGTATTACAATTCATTGGACTAAAGCTTGTTTTTTACATAGACCTCACTGACCCAATAATATTTGAGGCATGCGGAAAGTGAACTACCTGTTGATATCAAATGCTTTTAGTTTTTTCAACAATATGAGTGTTTTCCATTAAGTGGTACTGTAATACATATCTAAGATCCATGATTCTTTTTATTCCATGTAATCACAGAGTCATTTATGTTGGAAAAGATCTCTGTGATCATTGAGTCCAATATTTTACCAATAAATAACTTGTCAACTAGACCATAGCACTAAATGCCTTGTCCGCTTGTTTTTTGAATGCCTCCAAGGATGGTGAATCCACCACCTCCCTAGGCAGCCCATTCCAATGCCTAACAACTCTACATAAAGAAGTTCTTCCTGTTGTCCCACCTGAATCTTCCCTAGATCTGCTTAAGACTCTCTTGTCCTGTCACTAGTTACCTGGGAGAAAAAGCTGACACCCACCTGTCTAGAGGTTCCTTTCAGGCAGCTGTAGTGAGTGATAATGTTTCCTTGAGCATCCTTTTCTCCGGGCTAAGCAACCCCATCTCCCCCCAGCTCAGGGAGCTCTGCAGCTTCGAAGGGCATCACAAGGGGAGCACAAAACTACCACAAGAAGCCGGCCTCTATGGCCTTTTCCTTGGCAGCAGCCCTAGGCAAGGCCTGCTTTTCCGGCCAAGGGTTAGGGTTAGGGTTAGGGTTAGGGTTAGGGTTAGGGTTAGGGTTAGGTTTACGCCTAGGGTTAGCAACTCGGAAACCACAAAGCCCCCAGCTCCAAGCACACTGCAGCTGCAAAAGGCATCCCAAGGGGAGCGCAAAACTGCCACAACATCCCTGCCTCCACGCATTTTTCCTTGGCAGCAGCCCTAGGCCAGGCCTGCTTTTCATGCCTAGGGTTAGGGTTCGGGTTATGCCTAGGGTTAGCATCTCGGAAACCACAAAGCCCCCAGCTCCAAGCACACTGCAGCTGCAAAAGGCATCCCAAGGAGAGCGCAAAACTGCCAAAACATCCCTGCCTCCACGGCTTTTTCCTTGGAAGCAGCCCTAGGCCACGCCTGCTTTTCCTGCCGAGGGTTAGGGTTGGGGTTAGGGTTAGGGTTAGGGTAAGGGTTTAGGGTTAGGGTTAGGGTTAGGGTTGGGGTTAGGGTTAGGGTTAGGGTTACGCCTAGGGTTAGCATCTCGGAAACCAAAAAGCCCCAAGCTCCAGGCAAACTGCAGCTGCCAAAGGCATCCCAAGGGGAGCGCAAAACTGCCACAACATCCCTGCCTCCACGCCTTTTTCCTTGGCAGCAGCCCTAGGCCAGGCCCGCTTTTCCTGCCTAGGGTTAGGGTCAGGGTTACGCCTAGGGTTAGCATCTCGGAAACCACAAAGCCCCCAGCTCCAAGCACACTGCAGCTGCAAAAGGCATCCCAAGGGGAGCGCAAAACTGCCACAACATCACTGCCTCCATGGCTTTTTCATTGGCAGCAGCCATAGGCCAGTCCTGCTTTTCCTGCCTAGGGTTAGGGTTAGGGTTAGGGTAACGCCTAGGGTTAGCATCTCGGAAACCACAAAGCTGCCAGCTCCAGGAACACTGCAGCTGCAAAAGGCATCCCAAGTGGAGCCCATAACTGCCACAACATCTCTGCCTCCACGCCTTTTTCCTTGGATGCAGCCATAGGCCAGGCCTGCTTTTCCTGCCTAGGGTTAGGGTTAGGGTTAAGGTTAGGGTTACGGTTACGCCTAGGGTTAGCATCTCGGAAACCACAAAGCCCCCAGCTCCAAGCACACTGCAGCTGCAAAAGGCATCCCAAGGGGAGCGCAAAACTGCCACAACATCCCTGCCTCCACGCCTTTTTCCTTGGCAGCAGCCCTAGGCCAGGCCTGCTTTTCCTGCCTAGGGTTAGGGTTAGGGTTAGGGTTCGGATTACGCCTAGGGTTAGCATCTCGGAAACCACAAAGCCCCCAGCTCCAAGCACACTGCAGCTGCAAAAGGCATCCCAAGGGGAGCCCAAAACTGCCACAACATCCCAGCCACCATGGCTTTTTACTTGGCAGCAGCCCTAGACCAGGCCTGCTTTTCCTACCTAGGGTTAGGGTTAGGGTTAGGATTAGGGTTAGGGTAAGGGTTAGGGTTAGGGTTAGGGTTAGGGTAAGGGTAAGGGTAAGGGTTACACCTTGGTTCATCATCTTGGAAACCACAAAGCCCCCAGCTCCAAGCACACTGCAGCTGCAAAAGGCATCCCAAGGGGAGGGCAAAACTGCCACAACATCCCTGCCTCCACGCCATTTTCCTTGGCAGCAGCCCTAGGCCAGGCCTGCTTTTCCTGCCTAGGCTTAGGATTAGGGTTACACCTAGGGTTAGCATCTCAGAAACCACAAAGCCCCCAGCTCCAAGCACACTGCAGCTGCAAAAGGCATCCCAAGGGGAGCGCAAAACTGCCACAACATCCCTGCCTCCACGGCTTTTTCCTTGGAAGTAGCCCTAGGCCAGGCCTGCTTTTCCTGCCTAGAGTTAGGGTTAGGGTAACGCCTAGTGTTAGCATCTCGGAAACCACAAAGCCCCCAGCTCCAAGCACACTGCAGCTGCAAAAGGCATCCCAAGCGAGCCGAAAACTGCCAAAACATCCCAGGCACCATGCATTTTTCCTTGGCAGCAGCCCTAGGCCAGGCTTGCTTTTCCTGCCTAGGGTTAGGGTTAGGGTTAGGGTTCTGGTTTGGGTTAGGGTAACGCCTAGGCTTAGCATCTCGGAAACCACAAAGCCCCCAGCTCCAAGCACACTGCAGCTGCAAAAGGCATCCCAAGCGGAGCCCAAAACTGCCACAACATCCCAGCCACCATGGCTTTTTTCTTGGCAGCAGCCCTAGGCCAGGCCTGCTTTTCCTGCCTAGGGTTAGGGTAAGGGTAAGGGTTAGTGTTAGGGTTTGGCTTAGGGTTAGGGTAAGGGTTAGGGTTACTCCTAGGGTTGGCATCTCGGAAACCACAAAGCCCCCAGCTCCAAGCACCCTGCAGCTGCAAAAGGTATCCCAAGGGGAGTGCAAAACTGCCACAACATCCCTGCCTCCACAGCTTTTTTCTTGGCAGCAGCCCTAGGCCAGGCCTGCTTTTCCTGCCTAGGGTTAGGGTTAGGGTTAGGGTTAGGGTTAGGGTTACACCTGGGTTTAGCATCTTGGAAACCACAAAGCCCCCAGGTCCAAGCACACTGCAGCTGCAAATGGCATCCCAAGGGGAGCGCAAAACTGCCACAAGATGCCTGCCACCACGGCTTTTTCCTTGGCAGCAGCCCTAGGCCAGGCCTGCTTTTCCTGCCTAGGGTTAGGGTTAGGGTTAGGGTTAGGGTTAGGGTTAGGGTTAGGGTTAGGGTTAGGGTTAGGGTTAAGCCTAGGGTTAGCATCTCGGAAACCACAAAGCCCCCAGCTCCAGGCACACTGCAGCTGCAAAAGGTATCCCAGGGGGGGCGCAAAACTGCCGCAACATCCCTGCCTCCAGGGCTTTTTCCTTGTCAGTAGCCCTAGGCCAGGCCTGCTAAACCTAACCCTGACCCTAACCTTAAACCGAACGCTTGGCAGTAAAACCAGGCCTGGTCTATGGCTGCTGCCAAGGAAAAAGCCGTGGTGGCTGGGATGTTGCGGCAGTTTTGTGTTTACCTTGGGATGCCTTTTACAGCTGCAGTGTGCTTGGAGCTGGGGGCTTTGTGGTTTCCGAGATGCTAACTCTAGGCGTAACCCTATCCCTAACCCTAACCCTAACCCTAGGCAGGAATAGCAGGCCTGGCCTAGGGCTGCTGCCAAGGAAAAAGCCATGGTGCCTGGGATGTTGTGGTAGTTTTGCACTCCCCCTGGGATGCCTTTTGCAGCAGCAGTGTGCCTGGAGCTGGGGGCTTTGTGGTTTCCGAGATGCTAACCCTAGGCGTAACCCTAACCCTAACCCTAACCCTAACCCTAACCCTAACCCTAGGCAGGAAAAGCAGGCCTGGCCTAGGGCTGCTGCCAAGGAAAAATGCGTGGAGGCAGGGATGTAGTGGCAGTTTTGCACTCCCCTTGGATGCCTTTTGCCGCTGCAGTGTGCCTGGAGCTGGGGGCTTTGTGGTTTCCGAGATACTAACCCTAGGCGTAACCCTAACCCTAACCCTAACCCTAGGCAGGAAAAGCAGGTCTGGCCTATGGCTGCTGCCAAGGAAAAACCGTAAAGATAGGCATCTTGTGGAAGTTTTGGGCTCCCCTTGGGATGCCTTTTGCAGCTGCAGTGTACCTGGAGCTAGGGCCTTTGTGGTTTCCAAGATGCTAACCCTAGGCGTAACCCTAACTCTAACCCTAACCCTAAGCCTAGGCAGGAAAAGCAGGCCTGGCCTAGGGCTGCTGCCAAGGAAAAATGCATGGAGGCAGGGATGTTGTGTCAGTTTTGGGCTCTCCTTGGGATGCCTTTTGCAGCTGCAGTGTGCCTGGAGCTGGGGGCTTTGTGGTTTCCGAGATGCTAACCCTAGGGTTAACCCTTACCTTAACCCTAAGCCTAACCCTAGGCAGGAAAAGCAGGCCTGGCCTAGGGCTGCTGCCAAGGAAAAATTCGTGGAGGCAGGGATGTTGTTGCAGTTTTGCACTCACCTTGGGATTCCTTTTGCAGCTGCAGTGTGCTTGGAGCTGGGGCCTTTGTGGTTTCCGAGATGCTAACCCTAGGCGTAACCCTAACCCTAACCCTAACCCTAACCCCAACCCTAGGCAGGAAAAGCAGGCCTGGCCTAGGGCTGCTGCCAAGGAAACCGCCATGGTAGCAGGCATCTTGTGGAGGTTTTTCGCTCCCCTTGGGATGCCTTTTGCAGCTGCAGTGTGCTTGGAGCTGGGGGCCTTGTGGTTTCCGAGATGCTAACCCTAGGCGTAACCCTAACCCTAACCCTAACCCTATACAGGAAAAGCAGGCCTGGCCTAGGGCTGCTGCCAAGGAAAAAGCCATGGTGGCAGAGATGTTGTGGCAGTTTTTCGCTCCCCTTGGGATTCCTTTTGCAGCTGTAGTGTGCCTGGAGCTGGGGGCTTTGTGGTTTCCGTGATGTTAACCCTAGGCGTAACTCTTACCCTAACCCTAACAATAAGCCTAGGCAGGAAAAGCTGGCCTGGCCTAGGGCTGCTGCCAAGGAAAAAGCTGTGGAGGCAGGGATGTTGTGGCAATTTTGCACTCCCCTTGGGATACCTTTTGCAGCTGCAGTGTGCTTGGACCTGGGGGCTTTGTGGTTTCCGAGATGCTAACCCTAGGCGTAACCCTAACCCTAACCCTAACCCTAACCCTAACCCTAGACAGGAAAAGCAGGCCTGGCCTAGGGCTGCTGCCAAGGAAAAAGCCATGGTGGCAGGGATGTTGTGGCAGTTTTGCGCTCCCCTTGGGATGCCTTTTGCAGCTGCAGTGTGCTTGGAGCTGGGGGCTTTGTGGTTTCCGAGATGCTAACCCTAGGCGTAACCCTAACCCTAACCCTAAGCCTAAACCAAGGGAGGAAAAGCAGGCCCTCCATAGGGCTGATGCCAAGAAAAAGCCATGGTGGCAGGGATGTTGTGTCAGTTTTGCGCGCCCCTTGGGATGCCTTTTGCAGCTGCAGTGTCCTGGAGCTAGGGCCTTTGTGGTTTCCGAGATGCTAACCCTAGGCGTAACCCTAACCCTAACCCTAACCCTAGGCAGGAAAAGCAGGCCTGGCCTAGGGCTGCTGCCCAGGAAAAATGCATGGAGGCAGGGATGTTGTGGCAGTTTTGAACTCCGCTTGGGATGCCTTTTGCAGCTGCAGTGTGCCTGGAGCTGGGGGCTTTGTGGTTTCCGAGATGCTAACCCTAGGCGTAACCCTAACCCTAACCCTAACCCTAACCCTCAGCAGGAAAAGCAGGCCTGGCCTAGGGCTGCTGCCCAGGAAAAATGCATGGAGGCAGGGATGTTGTGGCAGTTTTGCACTCCCCTTGGGATGCCTTTTGCAGCTGCAGTGTGCCTGGAGCTGGGGGCTTTGTGGTTTCCGAGATGCTAACCCTAGGGTGAACCCTTACCTTAAGCCTAACCCTAACCCTAGGCAGGAAAAGCAGGCCTGGCCTAGGGCTGCTGCCAAGGAAAAAGCCATGGAGGCAGGCATCTTGTGGAGGTTTTGCTCTCCCCTTGGGATGCCTTTTGCAGCTGCAGTGTGCTTGGAGCTGGGGGCCTTGTGGTTTCCGAGATGCTAACCCTAGGCGTAAGCCTAACCCTAACTCTAACCCTAGGCAGGAAAGGCAGGCCCTCCAAAGGGCTAATGCCAAGAAAAAGCCATGGTGGCAGGGATGTTGTGGCAGTTTTGCGCTCACCTTGGGATGCCTTTTGCAGCTGCAGTGTGCCTGGAGCTGGGGCCATTGTGGTTTCCGAGATGCTAACCCTAGGCGTAACTCTTACCCTAACCCTAACCCTAACCCTAGGCAGGAAAAGCAGGCCTGGCCTAGGGCTGCTGCCAAGGAAAAAGCTGTGGAGGCAGGGATGTTGTGGCAGTTTTGCACTCCCCTTGGGATACCTTTAGCAGCTGCAGTGTGCTTGGAGCTGGGGGCCTTGTGTTTTCCGAGATGCTAACCCTAGGCGTAACCCTAACCCTAACCCTAACCCTAACCCTAACCCTAACCCTAGAAAGGAAAAGCAGGTCTGGCCTAGGGCTGCTGCCAAGGAAAAAGCTGTGGAGGCAGGGATGTTGTGGAGGTTTTGCGCTCCCCTTGGGATGCCTTTTGCAGCTGCAGTGTGCCTGGAGCTAGGGCCTTTGTGGTTTCCGAGATGCTAACCCTAGGCGTAACCCTTACCCTAACCCTAACCCTAAGCCTAATCCTAGGCAGGAAAAGCAGGCCTGGCCTATGGCTGCTGCCACGGAAAAATGCGTGGAGGCAGGGCTGTTGTTGCAGTTTTGCACTCACCTTGGGATTCCTTTTGCAGCTGCAGTGTGCTTGGAGCTGGGGGCTTTGTGGTTTCCGAGATGCTAACCCTAGGCTTAACCCTAACCCTAACCCTAAGCCTAACCCAAGGCAGGAAAAGCAGGCCTGGCCTAGGGCTGCTGCCAAGGAAAAAGCCATGGTGGCAGGGATGTTGTGGCAGTTTTTCGCTCCCCTTGGGATGCCTTTTGCAGCTGCAGTGTGCTTGGAGCTGGGGGCTTTGGGGTTTCCGAGATACTAACCCTAGGGTGAACCCTTACCTTAGGCCTAACCCTAACCCTAGGCAGGAAAAGCAGGTCCTCCACAGGGCTGATGCCAAGGAAAAAGGCGTGGAGGCAGGGATGTTGTGGCAGTTTTGCGCTCCCCTTGGGATGCCTTTTGCAGCAGCAGTGTGCTCGGAGCAGGGGGCTGTGTTGTTTCCAAGATGCTAACCCTAGGCGTAACCCTAACCCTAACCCTAACCCTAACCCTAACCCTAAGTCTAACCCTAGACAGGAAAAGCAGGCCTGGCCTAGGGCTGCTGCCAAGGAAAAAGCTGTGGAGGCAGGGATGTTGTGGCAGTTTTGCGCTCCCCTTGGGATGCCTTTTGCAGCTGCAGTGTGCCTGGAGTTCGGGCCTTTGTGGTTTCCGAGAAGCTAACCCTAGGCGTAACCCTTACCCTAACCCTAGCTCTAAGCCTAACCCTAGGCAGGAAAAGCAGGCCTGGCCTAGGGCTGCTGCCTAGGAAAAATGCGTGGAGGCAGGAATGTTGTTGCAGTTTTGCACTCACCTTGGGATTCCTTTTGCAGCTGCAGTGTGCTTGGAGCTGGGGGCTTTGTGGTTTCCGAGATGCTAACCCTAGGCGTAACCCTAACCCTAACCCTAACCCTAACCCTAACCCCAACCCTAGGCAGGAAAAGCAGGCCTGGGCTAGGGCTGCTGCCAAGGAAAAAGCCATGGTGGCAGGCATCTTGTGGAGGTTTTTCACTCCCCTTGGGATGCCTTTTGCAGCTGCAGTGTGCTTGGAGCTGGGGGCTTTGTGGTTTCCGAGATGCTAACCCTAGGCGTAACCCTAACCCTAACCCTAACCCTAAGCCTAATCCTAGGCAGGAAAAGCAGGCCTGGCCTATGGCTGCTGCCACGGAAAAATGCGTGGAGGCAGGGCTGTTGTTGCAGTTTTGCACTCACCTTGGGATTCCTTTTGCAGCTGCAGTGTGCTTGGAGCTGGGGGCTTTGTGGTTTCCGAGATGCTAACCCTAGGCTTAACCCTAACCCTAACCCTAACCCTAAGCCTAACCCAAGGCAGGAAAAGCAGGCCTGGCCTAGGGCTGCTGCCAAGGAAAAAGCCATGGTGGCAGGGATGTTGTGGCAGTTTTTCGCTCCCCTTGGGATGCCTTTTGCAGCTGCAGTGTGCTTGGAGCTGGGGGCTTTGTGGTTTCCGAGATGCTAACCCTAGGGTGAACCCTTACCTTAAGCCTAACCCTAACCCAAGGCAGGAAAAGCAGGCCCTCCATAGGGCTGCTGCCAAGGAAAAAGCTGTGGAGGCAGGGATGTTGTGGCAGTTATGGCCTCCCCTTGGGATGCCTTTTGCAGCTGCAGTGTGCTTGGAGCTGGGGGCTTTGTGGTTTCCGAGATGCTAACCCTAGGGTGAACCCTTACCTTAAGCCTAACCCTAACCCTAACCCTAACCATAACCCTAGGCAGGAAAAGCAGGCCTGGCCTAGGGCTGCTGCCAAGGAAAAAGCCATGGAGGCAGGCATCTTGTGGAGGTTTTGCGCTCCCCTTGGGATGCCTTTTGCAGCTGCAGTGTGCTTGGAGCTGGGGGCCTTGTGGTTTCCGAGATGCTAACCCTAGGCGTAAGCCTAACCCTAACTCTAACCCTAGGCAGGAAAGGCAGGCCCTTTAAAGGGCTAATGCCAAGAAAAAGCCATGGTGGTAGGGATGTTGTGGCAGTTTTGCGCTCACCTTGGGATGCCTTTTGCAGCTGCAGTGTGCCTGGAGCTGGGGCCGTTGTGGTTTCCGAGATGCTAACCCTAGGCGTAACTCTTACCCTAACCCTAACCCTAACCCTAGGCAGGAAAAGCAGGCCTGGCCTAGGGCTGCTGCCAAGGAAAAAGCTGTGGAGGCAGGGATGTTGTGGCAGTTTTTCGCTCCCCTTGGGATGCCTTTTGCAGCTGCAGTGTGCTTGGAGCTGGGGGCTTTGTGGTTTCCGAGATGCTAACCCTAGGCGTAACCCTAACCCTAACCCTAACCCTATACAGGAAAAGCAGGCCTGGCCTAGGGCTGCTGCCAAGGAAAAAGCTGTGGAGGCAGGGATGTTGTGGCAGTTTTGCACTCCCCTTGGGATACCTTTAGCAGCTGCAGTGTGCTTGGAGCTGGGGGCCTTGTGTTTTCCGAGATGCTAACCCTAGGCGTAACCCTAACCCTAACCCTAACCCTAAGCCTAACACTAGACAGGAAAAGCAGGTCTGGCCTAGGGCTGCTGCCAAGAAAAAAGCTGTGGAGGCAGGGATGTTGTGGAGGTTTTGCGCTCCCCTTGGGATGCCTTTTGCAGCTGCAGTGTGCCTGGAGCTAGGGCCTTTGTGGTTTCCGAGATGCTAACCCTAGGCGTAACCCTTACCCTAACCCTAACCCTAAGCCTAATCCTAGGCAGGAAAAGCAGGCCTGGCCTATGGCTGCTGCCACGGAAAAATGCGTGGAGGCAGGGCTGTTGTTGCAGTTTTGCACTCACCTTGGGATTCCTTTTGCAGCTGCAGTGTGCTTGGAGCTGGGGGCTTTGTGGTTTCCGAGATGCTAACCCTAGGCTTAACCCTAACCCTAACCCTAAGCCTAACCCAAGGCAGGAAAAGCAGGCCTGGCCTAGGGCTGCTGCCAAGGAAAAAGCCATGGTGGCAGGGATGTTGTGGCAGTTTTTCGCTCCCCTTGGGATGCCTTTTGCAGCTGCAGTGTGCTTGGAGCTGGGGGCTTTGGGGTTTCCGAGATGCTAACCCTAGGGTGAACCCTTACCTTAGGCCTAACCCTAACCCTAGGCAGGAAAAGCAGGTCCTCCACAGGGCTGATGCCAAGGAAAAAGGCGTGGAGGCAGGGATGTTGTGGCAGTTTTGCGCTCCCCTTGGGATGCCTTTTGCAGCAGCAGTGTGCTCGGAGCAGGGGGCTGTGTTGTTTCCAAGATGCTAACCCTAGGCGTAACCCTAACCCTAACCCTAACCCTAACCCTAACCCTAACCCTAACCCTAGACAGGAAAAGCAGGCCTGGCCTAGGGCTGCTGCCAAGGAAAAAGCTGTGGAGGCAGGGATGTTGTGGCAGTTTTGCGCTCCCCTTGGGATGCCTTTTGCAGCTGCAGTGTGCCTGGAGTTCGGGACTTTGTGGTTTCCGAGAAGCTAACCCTAGGCGTAACCCTTACCCTAACCCTAGCTCTAAGCCTAACCCTAGGCAGGAAAAGCAGGCCTGGCCTAGGGCTGCTGCCTAGGAAAAATGCGTGGAGGCAGGAATGTTGTTGCAGTTTTGCACTCACCTTGGGATTCCTTTTGCAGCTGCAGTGTGCTTGGAGCTGGGGGCTTTGTGGTTTCCGAGATGCTAACCCTAGGCGTAACCCTAACCCTAACCCTAACCCTAACCCTAACCCCAACCCTAGGCAGGAAAAGCAGGCCTGGGCTAGGGCTGCTGCCAAGGAAAAAGCCATGGTGGCAGGCATCTTGTGGAGGTTTTTCACTCCCCTTGGGATGCCTTTTGCAGCTGCAGTGTGCTTGGAGCTGGGGGCTTTGTGGTTTCCGAGATGCTAACCCTAGGCGTAACCCTAACCCTAACCCTAACCCTAAGCCTAATCCTAGGCAGGAAAAGCAGGCCTGGCCTATGGCTGCTGCCACGGAAAAATGCGTGGAGGCAGGGCTGTTGTTGCAGTTTTGCACTCACCTTGGGATTCCTTTTGCAGCTGCAGTGTGCTTGGAGCTGGGGGCTTTGTGGTTTCCGAGATGCTAACCCTAGGCTTAACCCTAACCCTAACCCTAACCCTAAGCCTAACCCAAGGCAGGAAAAGCAGGCCTGGCCTAGGGCTGCTGCCAAGGAAAAAGCCATGGTGGCAGGGATGTTGTGGCAGTTTTTCGCTCCCCTTGGGATGCCTTTTGCAGCTGCAGTGTGCTTGGAGCTGGGGGCTTTGTGGTTTCCGAGATGCTAACCCTAGGGTGAACCCTTACCTTAAGCCTAACCCTAACCCAAGGCAGGAAAAGCAGGCCCTCCATAGGGCTGCTGCCAAGGAAAAAGCTGTGGAGGCAGGGATGTTGTGGCAGTTATGGCCTCCCCTTGGGATGCCTTTTGCAGCTGCAGTGTGCTTGGAGCTGGGGGCTTTGTGGTTTCCGAGATGCTAACCCTAGGGTGAACCCTTACCTTAAGCCTAACCCTAACCCTAACCCTAACCATAACCCTAGGCAGGAAAAGCAGGCCTGGCCTAGGGCTGCTGCCAAGGAAAAAGCCATGGAGGCAGGCATCTTGTGGAGGTTTTGCGCTCCCCTTGGGATGCCTTTTGCAGCTGCAGTGTGCTTGGAGCTGGGGGCCTTGTGGTTTCCGAGATGCTAACCCTAGGCGTAAGCCTAACCCTAACTCTAACCCTAGGCAGGAAAGGCAGGCCCTTTAAAGGGCTAATGCCAAGAAAAAGCCATGGTGGTAGGGATGTTGTGGCAGTTTTGCGCTCACCTTGGGATGCCTTTTGCAGCTGCAGTGTGCCTGGAGCTGGGGCCGTTGTGGTTTCCGAGATGCTAACCCTAGGCGTAACTCTTACCCTAACCCTAACCCTAACCCTAGGCAGGAAAAGCAGGCCTGGCCTAGGGCTGCTGCCAAGGAAAAAGCTGTGGAGGCAGGGATGTTGTGGCAGTTTTTCGCTCCCCTTGGGATGCCTTTTGCAGCTGCAGTGTGCTTGGAGCTGGGGGCTTTGTGGTTTCCGAGATGCTAACCCTAGGCGTAACCCTAACCCTAACCCTATACAGGAAAAGCAGGCCTGGCCTAGGGCTGCTGCCAAGGAAAAAGCTGTGGAGGCAGGGATGTTGTGGCAGTTTTGCACTCCCCTTGGGATACCTTTAGCAGCTGCAGTGTGCTTGGAGCTGGGGGCCTTGTGTTTTCCGAGATGCTAACCCTAGGCGTAACCCTAACCCTAACCCTAACCCTAAGCCTAACACTAGACAGGAAAAGCAGGTCTGGCCTAGGGCTGCTGCCAAGAAAAAAGCTGTGGAGGCAGGGATGTTGTGGAGGTTTTGCGCTCCCCTTGGGATGCCTTTTGCAGCTGCAGTGTGCCTGGAGCTAGGGCCTTTGTGGTTTCCGAGATGCTAACCCTAGGCGTAACCCTTACCCTAACCCTAACCCTAAGCCTAATCCTAGGCAGGAAAAGCAGGCCTGGCCTATGGCTGCTGCCACGGAAAAATGCGTGGAGGCAGGGCTGTTGTTGCAGTTTTGCACTCACCTTGGGATTCCTTTTGCAGCTGCAGTGTGCTTGGAGCTGGGGGCTTTGTGGTTTCCGAGATGCTAACCCTAGGCTTAACCCTAACCCTAACCCTAACCCTAAGCCTAACCCAAGGCAGGAAAAGCAGGCCTGGCCTAGGGCTGCTGCCAAGGAAAAAGCCATGGTGGCAGGGATGTTGTGGCAGTTTTTCGCTCCCCTTGGGATGCCTTTTGCAGCTGCAGTGTGCTTGGAGCTGGGGGCTTTGTGGTTTCCGAGATGCTAACCCTAGGGTGAACCCTTACCTTAGGCCTAACCCTA
Source organism: Fringilla coelebs (assembly GCF_963513975.1). Taxonomy (NCBI): domain Eukaryota; kingdom Metazoa; phylum Chordata; class Aves; order Passeriformes; family Fringillidae; genus Fringilla; species Fringilla coelebs. The sequence continues at coordinate 21,266,811 of NC_140032.1, read as the reverse complement.
ACCCTAGGCAGGAAAAGCAGGTCCTCCACAGGGCTGATGCCAAGGAAAAAGGCGTGGAGGCAGGGATGTTGTGGCAGTTTTGCGCTCCCCTTGGGATGCCTTTTGCAGCAGCAGTGTGCTCGGAGCAGGGGGCTGTGTTGTTTCCGAGATGCTAACCCTAGGCGTAACCCTAACCCTAACCCTAACCCTAACCCTAACCCTAACCCTAACCCTAGACAGGAAAAGCAGGCCTGGCCTAGGGCTGCTGCCAAGGAAAAAGCTGTGGAGGCAGGGATGTTGTGGCAGTTTTGCGCTCCCCTTGGGATGCCTTTTGCAGCTGCAGTGTGCCTGGAGTTCGGGCCTTTGTGGTTTCCGAGATGCTAACCCTAGGTGTAACCCTTACCCTAAACCTAACTCTAAGCCTAACCCTAGGCAGGAAAAGCAGGCCTGGCCTAGGGCTGCTGCCAAGGAAAAAGCCATGGTGGCAGGGATGTTGTGGCAGTTTTTCGCTCCCCTTGGGATGCCTTTTGCAGCTGCAGTGTGCTTGGAGCTGGGGGCTTTGTGGTTTCCGAGATGCTAACCCTAGGGTGAACCCTTACCTTAAGCCTAACCCTAACCCAAGGCAGGAAAAGCAGGCCCTCCATAGGGCTGCTGCCAAGGAAAAAGCTGTGGAGGCAGGGATGTTGTGGCAGTTATGGCCTCCCCTTGGGATGCCTTTTGCAGCTGCAGTGTGCTTGGAGCTGGGGGCTTTGTGGTTTCCGAGATGCTAACCCTAGGGTGAACCCTTACCTTAAGCCTAACCCTAACCCTAACCCTAACCATAACCCTAGGCAGGAAAAGCAGGCCTGGCCTAGGGCTGCTGCCAAGGAAAAAGCCATGGAGGCAGGCATCTTGTGGAGGTTTTGCGCTCCCCTTGGGATGCCTTTTGCAGCTGCAGTGTGCTTGGAGCTGGGGGCCTTGTGGTTTCCGAGATGCTAACCCTAGGCGTAAGCCTAACCCTAACTCTAACCCTAGGCAGGAAAGGCAGGCCCTTTAAAGGGCTAATGCCAAGAAAAAGCCATGGTGGTAGGGATGTTGTGGCAGTTTTGCGCTCACCTTGGGATGCCTTTTGCAGCTGCAGTGTGCCTGGAGCTGGGGCCGTTGTGGTTTCCGAGATGCTAACCCTAGGCGTAACTCTTACCCTAACCCTAACCCTAACCCTAGGCAGGAAAAGCAGGCCTGGCCTAGGGCTGCTGCCAAGGAAAAAGCTGTGGAGGCAGGGATGTTGTGGCAGTTTTTCGCTCCCCTTGGGATGCCTTTTGCAGCTGCAGTGTGCTTGGAGCTGGGGGCTTTGTGGTTTCCGAGATGCTAACCCTAGGCGTAACCCTAACCCTAACCCTAACCCTAGACAGGAAAAGCAGGCCTGGCCTAGGGCTGCTGCCAAGGAAAAAGCTGTGGAGGCAGGGATGTTGTGGCAGTTTTGCACTCCCCTTGGGATACCTTTAGCAGCTGCAGTGTGCTTGGAGCTGGGGGCCTTGTGTTTTCCGAGATGCTAACCCTAGGCGTAACCCTAACCCTAACCCTAACCCTAAGCCTAACACTAGACAGGAAAAGCAGGTCTGGCCTAGGGCTGCTGCCAAGAAAAAAGCTGTGGAGGCAGGGATGTTGTGGAGGTTTTGCGCTCCCCTTGGGATGCCTTTTGCAGCTGCAGTGTGCCTGGAGCTAGGGCCTTTGTGGTTTCCGAGATGCTAACCCTAGGCGTAACCCTTACCCTAACCCTAACCCTAAGCCTAATCCTAGGCAGGAAAAGCAGGCCTGGCCTATGGCTGCTGCCACGGAAAAATGCGTGGAGGCAGGGCTGTTGTTGCAGTTTTGCACTCACCTTGGGATTCCTTTTGCAGCTGCAGTGTGCTTGGAGCTGGGGGCTTTGTGGTTTCCGAGATGCTAACCCTAGGCTTAACCCTAACCCTAACCCTAACCCTAAGCCTAACCCAAGGCAGGAAAAGCAGGCCTGGCCTAGGGCTGCTGCCAAGGAAAAAGCCATGGTGGCAGGGATGTTGTGGCAGTTTTTCGCTCCCCTTGGGATGCCTTTTGCAGCTGCAGTGTGCTTGGAGCTGGGGGCTTTGTGGTTTCCGAGATGCTAACCCTAGGGTGAACCCTTACCTTAGGCCTAACCCTAACCCTAGGCAGGAAAAGCAGGTCCTCCACAGGGCTGATGCCAAGGAAAAAGGCGTGGAGGCAGGGATGTTGTGGCAGTTTTGCGCTCCCCTTGGGATGCCTTTTGCAGCAGCAGTGTGCTCGGAGCAGGGGGCTGTGTTGTTTCCGAGATGCTAACCCTAGGCGTAACCCTAACCCTAACCCTAACCCTAACCCTAACCCTAACCCTAACCCTAACCCTAACCCTAGACAGGAAAAGCAGGCCTGGCCTAGGGCTGCTGCCAAGGAAAAAGCTGTGGAGGCAGGGATGTTGTGGCAGTTTTGCGCTCCCCTTGGGATGCCTTTTGCAGCTGCAGTGTGCCTGGAGTTCGGGCCTTTGTGGTTTCCGAGATGCTAACCCTAGGTGTAACCCTTACCCTAACCCTAACTCTAAGCCTAACCCTAGGCAGGAAAAGCAGGCCTGGCCTAGGGCTGCTGCCTAGGAAAAATGCGTGGAGGCAGGAATGTTGTTGCAGTTTTGCACTCACCTTGGGATTCCTTTTGCAGCTGCAGTGTGCTTGGAGCTGGGGGCTTTGTGGTTTCCGAGATGCTAACCCTAGGCGTAACCCTAACCCTAACCCTAACCCTAACCCTAACCCCAACCCTAGGCAGGAAAAGCAGGCCTGGGCTAGGGCTGCTGCCAAGGAAAAAGCCATGGTGGCAGGCATCTTGTGGAGGTTTTTCACTCCCCTTGGGATGCCTTTTGCAGCTGCAGTGTGCTTGGAGCTGGGGGCTTTGTGGTTTCCGAGATGCTAACCCTAGGCGTAACCCTAACCCTAACCCTAACCCTAAGCCTAATCCTAGGCAGGAAAAGCAGGCCTGGCCTATGGCTGCTGCCACGGAAAAATGCGTGGAGGCAGGGCTGTTGTTGCAGTTTTGCACTCACCTTGGGATTCCTTTTGCAGCTGCAGTGTGCTTGGAGCTGGGGGCTTTGTGGTTTCCGAGATGCTAACCCTAGGCTTAACCCTAACCCTAACCCTAACCCTAAGCCTAACCCAAGGCAGGAAAAGCAGGCCTGGCCTAGGGCTGCTGCCAAGGAAAAAGCCATGGTGGCAGGGATGTTGTGGCAGTTTTTCGCTCCCCTTGGGATGCCTTTTGCCGCTGCAGTGTGCTTGGAGCTGAGGGCTTTGTGGTTTCCGAGATGCTAACCCTAGGGTGAACCCTTACCTTAACCCTAACCCTAGGCAGGAAAAGCAGGCCCTCCATAGGGCTGATGCCACGGAAAAAGGCGTGGAGGCAGGGATGTTGTGGCAGTTTTGCACTCCCCTTGGGATGCATTTTGCAGCAGCAGTGTGCTTGGAGCTGGGGGCTGTGTTGTTTCCGAGATGCTAACCCTAGGCGTAACCCTAACCCTAACCCGAACCCTAACCCTAACCCTAGGCAGGAAAAGCAGCCCTGGCCTATGGCTGCATCCAAGGAAAAAGGCGTGGAGGCAGGGATGTTGTGGCAGTTATGGCCTTCACTTGGGATGCCTTTTGCAGCTGCAGTTTGCTTGGAGCTGGGGCCTTTGTGGTTTCCGAGATGCTAACCCTAGGGTGAACCCTAACCCTAACCCTAACCCTAACCCTAACCCTAACCCTAACCCTAACCCTAGGCAGGAAAAGCAGGCCTGGCCTAGGGCTGCTGCCAAGGAAAAAGCCATGGAGGCAGGCATCTTGTGGAGGTTTTGCGCTCCCCTTGGGATGCCTTTTGGAGCTGCAGTGTGCTTGGAGCTGGGGGCTTTGTGGTTTCCGAGATGCTAACCCTAGGCGTAACCCTAACCCTAAGCCTAATCCTAGGCAGGAAAAGCAGGCCTGGCCTATGGCTGCTGCCCAGGAGAAGCCATGGTGGCTGGCTGTTTTGGCAGTTTTGCGCTCCCCTTGGGATGCCTTTTCCAGCAGCAGTGTGCTTGGAGATGGGACCGTTGTGGTTTCCGAGATGCTAACCCTAGGCTTAACCCTAACCCTAACCCGAACCCGAACCCTAACCCTAACCCTAACCCTAACCCTAACCCTAACCCTAACCCTAACCCAAACCCTAACCCTAGACAGGAAAAGCAGGTCTGGCCTAGGGGTGCTGCCAAGGAAAAAGCTGTGGAGGCAGGGATGTTGTGGCAGTTTTGCGCTCCCCTTGGGATGCCTTTTGCAGCTGTAGTGTGCCTGGAGCTAGGGCCCTTGTGGTTTCCGAGATGCTAACCGTAGGCGTAACCCTAACCCTAAGCCTAACCCTAAACCTAATCCTAGGCAGGAAAAGCAGGCCTGGCCTATGGCTGCTGCCACGGAAAAATGCGTGCAGGCAGGGCTGTTGTTGCAGTTTTGCACTCACCTTGGGATTCCTTTTGCAGCTGCAGTGTGCTTGGAGCTGGGGGCTTTGTGGTTTCCGAGATGCTAACCCTAGGCGTAACCCTAACCCTAACCGTAACCCTAAGCCTAACCCAAGGCAGGAAAAGCAGGCCTAGCCTAGGGCTGCTGCCAAGGAAAAAGCCATGGTGGCAGGGATGTTGTGGCAGTTTTTCGCTCACCTTGGGATGCCTTTTGCAGCAGCAGTGTGCTTGGAGCTGGGGGCTTTGTGGTTTCCGAGATCCTAAACCTAGGCTTAACCCTAACCCTATCACTAACCCTAACCCTAACCCTAACCCTACCCCTAGGCAGGAAAAGCAGGCCTGGCCTAGGGCTGCTGCCAAGGAAAAAGCTGTGGAGACAGGGATGTTTTGGCAGTTTTGCGCTCCCCTTGGGATACCTTTTGAAACTGCAGTGTGCTTGGAGCTGGGGCCTTTGTGGTTTCCGAGATGCTAACCCTAGGCGTTACCCTAACCCTAACCCTAACCCTAAGCCTAACCCTAGGCAGGAAAAGCAGGCCTGGCCTAGGGCTGCTGCCAAGGAAAAACCATGGTGGCTGGGATGTTTTGGCAGTTTTGCGCTCCACTTGGGATGCCTTTTGCAGCAGCAGTGTGCTTGGAGCTGGGGGCCTTGTGGTTTCCGAGATGCTAACCCTAGGCGTAGTGCCCTTGTCTAGAATCACTCCAGCCTCTCAGCTGCTCCTTATGACTTATCCTCTTGATCCTTCCCCGGCTCCTCTGTCCTTGTCTGGACTCACCCAGCTCCTCAGTGTCTTTCTTGCACTGAGGGGCCCAGAACTGGACACAGGATTTTAGGTGTGGCCTCCCCAGTGCTGTGTACAGGGGGACAATCCCTGCCCTGGTCCTGCTGGCCACACTGACCCTAGCCTTCTTGGCCACCTGGGCACACTCTGGCTCGTGTTCAGCAGCTGTTTACCAGCCCTGCCCTTCTCTGCTGGGCAGCTTTCCAGCCGCTGCTCCCCCAGCCCGCAGCACTGCATGGGGGTGCTGTGACCGAAGCACTGGGCCCTGGGGAGCCTTGTACAGTTGGCCTCAGCCCATCAGTCCAGCCTCAATACCTGTGTGGACAAAACTGACACATAAATATGGTTTTTTCTTTTTGACTTTTACCTTCATGTAAGAAGTGGCATTGACTCCCCTTTGTTTTCTTCATTAATCTTACTTTTTTTCCATTACTTAATTAACTTTTTTCCCCTCTGACAGTTGCTTTGCTTTCTTATTATTTTGTTACTGCTGAGATCTGAGGTGTAAAACACAGATTTTAATTTCCCTAAACAATTGTCAATAATATTAGTTTATGAATACAGCGTTTCTCAATTTAAATTACTTAAAATTATTTTTCAGACATTTCGGAAATTATATATGTAAATATAAAGTGAATGCCAAGGATAATATATAATGAAATGTCAAGACTGCCTCTGCACAAGCATAGAACCATATTGATTTTTTTCTGACTGCACATCTATTTTTTTTCCCTTTTACCTTTTCCCATAGTTTTCTTTGCTAACAAACTAAAAAGGATTTTCTATGAAGATTATTTTGTAATCTTTTGCTCTGCATTGCATTCTGAGTTTTGTGTCCCTGATGATAATGAAGATATGAGAAAAGTTGTAGAACTGAGATGGTAAAACTAATATCATGAAGTGTATTCTAAGAGTCCCCTTTGCAGGTTGTTATCTGTAGGTAGGAAATTTTCCACCTTATGAAGTGTGGAAATGATTGTGTTAGCAAGATTTAAGATTTGCAAATATAATTAAATTCAGCAATTTAAAAATGACTTCTGGAAGTACTTTTAATGCAGGATAATGAAAAATTTCCACCTGAACTGTGAAGGAATGTGGAGAGCTGGACAATGAAACTTTCCAAACTACTCCGGCCCCCCTTCATGTCTACTTACATCCTCACTTGACCAGTTTCTTTCTCACATAGTTTACAACTTCTACTTTAAGAAGTTTAAATACGCAGGGGGTTTGGGCTTTTTTAGAGTAATAGTTTTTTGTGTTTGAATCACACTCTTCCTCAAATTAATGCAACCTGAAGCATGGCTTACTTAAATTTGCTCTATACTTTTTTCTCTGATTTGCTTTTTATCTTCTGGTAGTCTGTGATTTTTAAGTGTCAGAAATTCTTAAAAGTGTGAGGTATAATATAGGTTTATGTCCAATCAAAAGCATGTTTTGAAAACAGAAGTTTATGGGCTTTTCCTCTGAAAATGAAGAAAATCTGATAGATACAGAAATTTTGCCTCCATGTGTAGCAGAAAACATGGAAAGTATGGAAAAGGCAGAAAAAATCTGACTCATTATGTAATGAGAAAATATTTTGACAGTTCACTAGATGAAGAGAAAGTGGGGAAAAGTTAATAGCAAATTATACATGGTTTCTATTTATTTAAATTTTCAGTTGATGGTTTAAATTGCGAAGGGGAAATGAATGTAATAATGAATGTTTTTCATAAGACTATTGTTTATCTGCTTAATTGAAGACTTCACAGTGCAAAGACAGTCTGTTTTCATATGCTGAAGGGAAAATCAGGGGAAAATGGGAAACAGACATTAAAAAAATGTATTCTAACTACTTTAAATTCATATAAATTGGTATAAATCTTCTGAGAATGGAAGAGCTCTTATATTCTGAAGTATTTTGAAGGAGAGGAGATTGAGAACAGTGTTGGCCAAATATAAGAATACAATTGTGACTCAAAAGTATTCTGCTAAGTCTGATGTGCAATCCAAAGAACCACAAGAATTACAATGTTTCTAGTGCCTTTTAAAGAACTCCTAAGATTATAAAAGAAATACCAGAAATCTTCCTCAAAAAAAAAAAAAAAGAAAAAACAAAAACAAAAGCAAACAAAAAAACCCCACCCCCAAATATAATGAAGGTGAAAAATCAAGCTGCTGCTGCTATTCAGTCAGGATGAAAAATATTAGGCACTTTTACTAGCTGGGAATAAGGTATTCCCTGCAGTATTTCCTAAATCTTCTGAGTCACTGGATGGATCTTCAAATACGTTAGAGGAATGTTAATATAATGATCTGATCTCTTCCCTTTTATTCTGCATCAGCTGTGAATTGTATGTGTGGAGACTGAAAGTGACTTCATCAACTGGAAATAGATCCATAGGAACAATAGTCTATAGTGGTACAGTGTAAGCAAACTAGAAGAGGAAGTAAACCCTCATACTCTATTGCTGCAACTTCTTTAAATACTGAACTGGATACATACTATCTTTATTTTGAAAACACTTAGCACCTTTCCTATGAACATTTTGTTCATTTTCTTACATCAGGATGGACTATATATATCCATGCTATTTATCTCCCCAGTAAGAACTGGGGAAGTTCACATGAAAGTGAAAATTGCTATGTCTCATCTCAGTTTATTGTTTTTCTTGTATGTTTTTCCTTTTGAAATTAATAATTTTCATTTGCCTTTTTTAATTACAGTAAAAACCAAGACCAAATGTAAAAATCACACTTCTCTGCCATCCCTTGTCACTTGATGCTCACTTCAGATAGTTGGACATTAATTTGTCTTAGCATGTGCCTTTTCTCTCTGGGAGTTGTGCAAATGACTGACAGCAAAAACCAGAGAGGGATGAATATATTGGAATACATGGGTCCAACCCTGCAATGAAACACTTGTAAAGATTAGCAACAGAATAACTGATTTATTACCTGTTTGGCCTTAAAATAGGATGTGGGCATTTGATGGTGTTGTTTGGCTTTTTTTATTCTTGTTTTTAATTTGATAGTCATACTGGTACTTCCTATAGGCAGCCACATTTGAGAAAACTTGCACTTTATTTTAAGCACTGCTGTTTAACTCATGCCCTGTAGAGATGTCATGAGTAGCAGATGAGTGTAACATGCCATATTAATTTCATAACAATGAACTTTATAATTTTCATATATATATATATATTTATATACTATATGTAATTTTTTTGTTGTGATCCAAAGGGAAAATTCTATTACCAAGGCTAAAATACTGATTACCATAATTTCTGTGTCACACCAGTGAGCTTCCAAACAGTCCATAGATAAAAGTATTTAATGGTAAATAATATCAATTACTCAGAAATGTTTCAGAAAAGTAAAACAGGATTCATAATAATAAGAATTCATAAGAAATATACTTTGCAATTTACTGCATAGAAGGAGAATTAATCTGTCTGCAAGTCTGAATGTTTAGACTGGCACCATGCAGCTTAAGTTCAAAGAGCTCTAAACACTTCCAGACATCGGAAACTAGTTTCCCAAACTTTTAAATATCTTAAAAATTTAAAGTGGAGTCTTTTTAAAACAGGCAGCTGAAACCAAGAATGTTGTACTTTCCAACCTGAAACAAGATCTTTATTCTTGCTCTACTGATAAATTTTCTACTAAAAAAAATTTCATTTTTTCTCATGATCACTAACAAGTGATGTTACCTTTAGTAGGTTTGGTTTTCTCAAACTTAGGGGAATAAATGGACTAACCTCCATTATCTTGCGAATATTCTTATATCAATTGGGGTTTTTTATTTTTTAAGAAACATTACACATTTAAAATAGAATAGAAGAACATATATAGATGGAACCACTAGAGTTAAGTCTGCTTTACAAATATTAAAAACACAAGCAGAACATAGTCGCTAGGTAGTAAGAGATCTCATTTTCACACTAAGATTTTGCTTCCCTCTTTCCTCGATGTACACATTTCAAAATACAGTGGTACATATCGCTGTCTTACTCATCTTGATGCTGCATTTAGTTATACGTGCAAGATAAATATGATTATTACCATTACAATAATTTTTTAAAAGAGACTGCTTAGGAAGGGAGGGTGTCAAGAGGATGGAGCCAGACTCTTCTCAGTAGTGACAAGCAAGCACACAAGAGAGAGCAAGCAGAAGCTGATGCACCGCCTGATGATCAAAAAGAACTTCTTTACTGTGCAGGTGACCAAGCACTGAAACAGATTGACCAGGGAGGTTGTGGAGTCTCCCCCACTTGATATTTTCAAGAACCATGTTACAGAACCCTGTGTAGTGTGCTCTGGGATGACCCTGCTTAGGCAGGGAGCCTGGACCAGATGACCCAGGGACTTGAGCAGGGACCCGGGAACCAAGTTACTAAAGACTGTGGGACTCTAACAACTCGACCCATTTGATGACTCTGTGATTTTGTGAATTTTTATTTATTTAAGGTGAAGTAGGATTCTTACCAAACGGATGTGCAGACTTGCCAAGAAGTTAAAGTTGAAGTTGATAAACTTTTCCATATTTAAATTGCTAAGTAAGGACTGAAGAGAAACCTGTAGGTAGTAGATTGTATAAAATGCTTATGTATTCTATTCTAATGCTATTTCTAGTATAAAAAAAAAAAAAAAAGACTGCTATGCCTAGAAACAGCTGAAATACATTTTCTGTCACAGGTGTAGGGCTGGAGGGAGGCTGGGGAAGAAGTGGTATTTTTTTAAGATTTTTTTTTTTTTAGTATTTTGACAGTGAGTAGTCCATTGGAATATCCTGCTAGTCTAAACCAATTCATTCTGACAAAAATGTTGATAGAGAGAGATGGTTTTGCTTCCTTCTATTATAATTTTTATGTTTGATAAATACAGTTGACCTCACTCAATTGGACTATTCACAGTGGAAATTACCTTTATTTATTAATATTACTTTTTACCTTTTTAATGCTGCATTTGTGCATGCTAATTTTCAGGAAAATAACGATTTAAATATTTTCTTCATTATAAATGTATGTAAATGTAGAATTTTCCTCAGGATAAGAATTTTCCTCAGGATAAATTCTGATCCACTCTGCCTACTCTGTAGGTATGTATGCAGAGGTCTGAGTGACAATAATTGGAGAGGAGACCATGTCATCACAAGGGCCTTTAGACCTGGGTTTCAACAGCAGCAGAGGCCAGGATATCTGTTTCCCTAGAAAACTGTAATTTTCTTCAAATTTAGATGCTTATATGTAGGTGCTGAAAGCTTTAACAGTGTATGTCAGTGTGTGAAATAAGAAAACATTCTCATTGGATCATGATCTTTTGTCCAGCCTGACAGAGAATGTGTCAGATTTTTTAACCCTCACGGCCTAATTTCCTTTGTAGTACATTGGACTTGTGACTGGCAGCAATGGGATGTTTGACAAATCTTTTAAGGTGAAGTTTGGCATATAAATACACACACAGACATATGCATACATATGTAGGTATGCAGATGCAGCAATCATAACTTTTTTCTGATTTTACTCTTTGATCACAGTCATCTAATGAACTTTAGTTAATATGTTTGTTCTCCATGTCATATCTATTAAATACAAAGAAATATTGCTGTAAAATGTAATAAATATCATAGTTTATCAAATAATTAATGAAATTAACTAAAAATTTAAAAAAAATTAAAAATTCACAGAATTTAAAAATTCACAACTTTATATAATGTGGCTTTCTCTTGCCTGGAGAAAAGGAGAATCAGAAGTGACCTTATCACTTGCTACAACTACCTGAAAGGAGGTTGTAGCAAGGTGGGAGTCATCTTCTTCTTTCAGGCAACCAGCAACAGGACAAGAGAGCACAGCTGCAGCTGTGCCAGAGGAGGTTTAGGTTGGACATCAGGAAGAATTTTTTAATGGAAAATTTTGTTAAACATTGGAATGAAATGGACCATTGCCCAGGACAATTTCTGGAGGTGTTCAGATAACAACTGGACGTGGCACTCAGTGCCATGGAATAGTTGACAAGGGGGAGATCAGAAAAAGGTTGGACTTGAAGATCTTAGAAGTCTTTTCCAACCTATAAGATTCTGTGATTATGTGAATATCTAGAAATCTTAATGCTGCATTTCCAAATCACTTTGGTAGTTCTGAATAGTACATACAAGGTGATTAGTGTTCACTGGAGAAGAAATCATAGCAAATTGCTTGTGAGAATACAATGATTTAATTTAACTTCATGACTCTTAGTCATATGGTTCTAAGTTAATTTTTAGGGTTTAGTTTAGTTAGTACTTGCTTAGAAATTAAATGCTTGCAGATGCTTAGGTTGCATAGCTTGAAATATACATACTGCCCATTGAGCTGGGATAATTAGGGAGCTAGAGCTGTTTTAACCTTTTTTTGAATTCTCACCCTTTACTGATTGATTTAGAAAAATGTTTCTTTCAAATATATTTCATTAGTTATTAGATGGAGATATAGTGGTTTTGCTCAAAATACAGTTTAATTTCAAGAAGTGACTGTCTACTAATTTCTTAACACATAGGCCAGCTCTCTGTGCATAAGATGTTCATATACTTGCATTATTGACTTCTATTTGATTTAATCATAATTTTGTTTGTCTTCTTCAAACCAAAAGCTACTGTTGGCTTCTGGTAGGGATGTGTATTTTGATAGGCAAATGGTAAAGAAAAAAATGTGCTCCAAGTACTTTACAAGCTAAAATTGCTAATTAATTTTAGTTAGTATTGTATTCCTCATGGAATTAAAGGAAGTGGATTGTCCCTTACCAGTGACAACACTTAAATAAGGTGCATTTTTCTTTTGCCAGCAAACAAGAGAAGTCTGGTAGATTTAGAGCTCAGATTTGTCTTTTCTCCAGCAGTTGAAGAGAATGCTGAAGTATATACCTTAAGTAGCTTTTAGTCAAATCCATGTATAAGGAGGAGAATAGAGGTTTTATCATTTGGCCATTTCCAGATTCTGCCATTTCTGGCACCACAATTTGCCATCTTCTGCTTCTCTGTCCAAGGAATGCTTTTCTTTTGTGACATTTGCATATGTGCAAAATTATACTAAAATTTCTCAAAATTGTAACAAGATATTTGTGTAAAAAAATCATCATAATTATGCCGTCATTAGGCAGAGTTAGAATTGCACCAACTAGTCTTCAATAGTAATCTTTTGTCAAGCAAGAATCCTGCAAAGTCCTTAACGCATATACTATGCTGCATGCAAATAATGACACATTTATCAAGAATACTTCCCTAGAAACCTTAAAGCTGATCTGCAAACAGGAATTAGACTTTTCTTTGAAGTTCAATAGCTAATATACATATATAAATCGCCTTCTTACCTCTCATAAAGAAAATACTGGAGACAATTACAAAACAGAGATATCTTAACTGGGACCCACACTTTTAGGTACTTAGGACTGTGAGGGACTGAAATGTTAAATGTTAATGACTCAAAAGATTGGCCATTTGCAAAAGCAGTAGGAGATTTGCTGAGGCCGGGTTTTCACCCCACAACCTAAAAGGAGTGGGAGAATTTTTGGGTGTGTGGGGATGAGGCCTCTGATCTGTGTAAGAACAGCCCAGGTGCAGGGGCATCCACCACTGGATGAGGACTGCACCAAACTGACTTCTGTTTTGATAAAGCAGTTTAGCTCTGCAACTGATTGTGTTCTTGATAACCTGGGACTGCCTGATGAACAGTCCTGAAAGTATTCATCCCTTCTAAAAAGCTATAACTATCTCAACTATACTGGTGTGAGTAACAGCTGTCATGTGTTAGGAGGCGTTATTAACCAGCTGTAATGTCTTAGAATGTGTTGTAAACAATCAAAGACCCCTGAAGCACCCCCACACTCATTATCTTGGTCCTTCCACCAAAAGAACTGCACATGTGCTGCATCAGACAAATTAACAGTCCCCCACAGGTGAGGTACTTGGGTGTTCCCATCTGGAACCATTGAACTTTTTTTCAGGAGATCCCCTCAACCCTGGTGGATCAAGACTGCAACCATCACTTTGACCAATGGATCAAAATTGAAACAAGTCCCATTGCTGGATCTGTTGGTGGTGACATCTTTCCTCTTCACTATCTACTCTTATCCTTTCTTTCTGTTCTTTATTTATTTTTCTAATTGATTTTTTTATACTTGTATATTGTTATATTTCTATAGATAATAACCAAAATGGCTATATGCCTCCTTTCCAAATTGCAACCAAGTTGTTCTAAAATAAACCTGACATAAATACACTGGTCATTCAGTGTTGTTTCACTCTAAGCTGCCACAGGGGATCTATTATCAATAACCTCAGTTACCCCTTCTTCAGGGGTAGGTTGTGACAAGGATAGATAAAAGGAAAGCACACAGTGGGCCTGTAACCAAAGGGCCGTTTTTGTGACTCTTTTTGGCAGAGAGTCTTGTTTTTTTTAATCATTTTGTGAATCTACAAAATTTTATTTTCTAGGGAAAATGGTGCTTTTGATTGTTTTTATGATTCAGGCAGTGATTTTCAGTCATAGGTTTGTTGTTTGGGAAGAAGGGTGGCAGATTCACTGGTATCATAATTGCAAATTGTTGTCTCCTTTTGGTACTTGATTGTTAAATTGCTCTTGGAAAGAAAGTAGTTTGTTAATAGCAGATGTATACATGCCTGCCCTAGAATTCTTAAAGTTCCGCCTACCCTCAACAAAAAACCCTAAGTCTTTGTGCATTTTTTGTCATATTTGAGAAAGAACAAAAGCTGTTAATTGCACAGCCTCTTGGAAGCATCAAGAGTAAAATGTTGTGTGGCATTGTTGTGCTTCTTACTTGTAAATAAATTAATTTTCAGATTAAAAAAAAATAGAGGAAGAACTAGAATGCAAAAATTAATCTTGGACAGTAGATGGAAAAAATTAAGGAAGTGAAAGCAGCCAAAACTATAAATATATATATCTTTAAATTTATTAAAAAGAATAAAAAAGTAATAAAAAATAGAATATTTTCTTTTCTAACATTCACTCCAGAGATTTATAAACTCATGCATATTATATGATAATACAGATTTTATGCAAATGTTTTCTCTGCAATCTGAACAATAACAATAAATATTTTCTGGGCCAGTGTGAAATACCTGATGCTTGTGTAAGCACTTGCTCTATTCAGTTTTCTTTCTGACTCTAAAGATTGGATCTGGTTTCTGTTACAGCTTAATTTGCATAATTCACCTCAAATCCCTGGTAACAAATATTTCTGCAAGCAACACACTATGCAGTGTGTGGTATGAGTTTTAGTGAATTGAAATTCAGGCACTATTTTCTTCCATAATAAGATCACAACTAAAAGGTCTTAATTTCCCAAGGAAAACAAATTGTCAGGGAAATATTTGCATTTTACAGTTTATGTAAACTACTTTATGCCCCAGAGAAAACAGAGTACTCTTCTTCTCCACGAGTCTTTAAAATTCCAACATATAACCCTGTAATTTGAAAAAGAATAGATCATTGCCAATGATTATTCATAAGTGTATGTATCATTCAGCATCATAGCTCATCAAAGTTTATTTACCAGTTTTACATGGAGTTGAAACTCATTTGCAGTCCTGTATTTTCATGCTCAAAAATTGTGTTTATCCTGTGTTTTTCATTAATATTATGAAGGGGAAAAATACGAACATCACTTTGCACTATAGAAGACTTGCATAAGAAAGAATAGGATTGATGGAAATGTAGTACAAAATTGTTCTAATTTGACCAAAATATAGAAAACACTTAGGAAAGCAATGCATCTGTGTACCAAAAAAAAAAAAAAAAAAGTAACCAACAGCAGTAAATGCTTACTGCTAAAGTTACTTGCTGCATTTATTAGGAAAAGCTATGTGTTTCTCTATTTTCTCTTTTTTTCTTGAGGTCAGGTAGTAACTTGATATATGCACTACATGATAGTGTCTTCACAAAAGATGTAATAAGATCATACTAAACCTGCACACAAAAAGAAGGAGAAAAAAAATTTGGTAAAGGTTAATGAATTACATGATTGATATAACACATATTTCTATTTCTGTGAGTAATCTGTTGGTTTGAAACAGGTTAAAACTTCTGCCACACTTTAAAAAATACAAAGTTTTTAAAGATACAAAATACCTCATATTGTTTATAAGTTATTAGCAACTGCATTAATGCGTAGTATTTCACAAACAACATTTTAAAGTCAATAAAGAATCAAACACCATCTACACATTTCCTCTTGAAGAGCTTGCTATACATATATTAATGTGTCTATCTAGCCATAAATTCTTTTTGTTTAGCCTTGTAAACTGAGGCAGGAGAAATTATTGCAACAATAACTTCAAAAATATTTCAATGGAATGTTTTATTTTCATGTTTTATAATCATAACTTTAACCGTTTAGACTGTTTGTCTCTTGAGGATAAACAGTTAGGTTTTTTTTCTACAGAGAAGTAAAACTGCTGTTCCCCAGAAAAATCTGTTGTTTTGACAGTGTTAAAAACTGCTATGAAGCCAAGCTATTGGGAGATGTCTATATGGCAGTCTATATTAGCAGCAGTTAGGAGAGCAGAGAAGTATTTGGCATTTGTATCCCTGATTGATGCTCACAAACACCCAAGTATTGGGTGACTTCTGAAGTAGACAGCAAGAAGTAAAATGTCATTGAAGCACAATCAGCCCAGGTGGTAACAAATATTTTCAGGGTACTGTTCCTCCTAGGAGAACCACATATCTTGTTGGCCACAAAAAAGTCTTAAGTGGTTCTGATTTTAATGAATCAACTTCTGGAATAGTTCTGAAATGGAAACGGACTTCATATAAAAGAGAAGGGAATACAGGTGGTACAAGACAAGAGAAACAAAGCTAAGGGATAATTAAAATGATGGAGAAAAAGTAGAGATAAGACAAAAAATAATCCAATACCTCTACAAAAATAAATAGATGTTGCCAGCAAGTGTGCTGTGCAGCATTTCAAAAGCTCTGCATCCTGATGACATAAATAGGACAGTTACCTAAAGCATGAGGTGGCTTCTTGGGGGTTACCTACCCATAGAAACAAGGATTCAGAAAATATGGTTTATACCTATCATTGATCTTGGCACAAAGTCAAGATAAATAAAGGGTGCTCTTTGAAATCCCTCCATGTAATAGCTACAGACAAATTGATACCTTCAGTCCAGTCAATGTGAAAAGATCAGTTGTGACTAAAAAGAAAATAATTTCATAGGAAATATTCAGCTAGGCCCACTCAGAATCTGTTCTTTTGCTGTCAACAGATATTCACAGAGCCCTCTCAGAAGAAATTAATGTCATCTTTTACCCACATTTTAGCCTAGTTTTTTGGAGTTATTTTTGCTATGTAAATAAATTACATAGTGTTTAAAACTTGTCAACACAACAAACCCATTGTTTTTACTAGATTATAATTTGCACATGTTGTCTAACAGCTGACATGCTTTCCTGGGATCTGAAGGAATCACTTTGAGGTTTATCTAACTTGGAACACTTGTTCTCAATTCTGTCAGTGCAAAAATAAACCAACATCAAAATAGCTGTCATGTTTGTTACTCAAATTATGTAAGTCAACTGACAATTGCTGAAGCCATCATTTATGTCAACAGCTATGAAATGCTACTGTAGTAGGTGGTTAGAAACCACTGGTATTGTTAAACATTAAGAATCCCTTAGGCAGCTGTTAAAGAGATGTTGAAATAATTCACTAAATTTAATACTAATATTCTGTTGCTATCTAAACAACTATGTTAAGTGTTTTTAAAAAATAATTTGATATCTTAGTTACAGCATCTTTTACATCTCTATGTTGGATTTGGATTTAAATCCCAATTCATACTTTTGCTAGATAGAAAACTTCTAGAGTGTTTGCAAGTGGCTTTCCCACTTGTTTTGACCAGGAAGCAGCCAAGAAAGATGACAGTCAGCTTGTTTTCTCTGTGGCAGCTGCTGTTAAAATATTTAGCTCTGTACTTGTATCATGAGAAAAAAAGAGCAACAACCGAATAGAAAAACTAGGAAGAGTTTAGTAATGAAGAATTTTGATAAATAAACTGCATTAAAGCTTTTTATTTGCTGAATCTTTCAGAAGAACTGATTTTTCATAAAGAGAAAATGTCATTCATCTGTTGGATTACGGTCTCAGCTCACCAAAACAATCTAATTTCAAGCTGTGGCCCTTAGCTTAACAGGGAAAGTCGTGGTATGGGGGTTAAGGCAGTAGAAAGAAAATAAAAGCATAGCAAATATCCTATAAAATCTAAAAATATCCTATAAAGTCTAAAATTAGTCTGTAAGATACTGGATGAAAGGAAAAGAAGAAAAGGAAGTGAAAATTTTCATGCTCCCATTTTAATATAGGGAAAAAAAATCAAAACATAAACATTATTTCCTCTTTGAAAAAAATATTGTAAATTATTTCTCTTTTGTGAATTTCATGTGAAAATTGTCAATAACATAAAAAAGTGTCAAGAAAAGGATTGTAACACTGATTAGAACCCTTGCTACTACTTATTTATGTTGGTATAGAACAGAAGATTAAACTGGAACATATGTTTCATTTCTCCCTTTACAAAATTATTTTTCTACGTTGCCTCTC
Organism: Fringilla coelebs; assembly: GCF_963513975.1. Lineage (NCBI taxonomy): Eukaryota > Metazoa > Chordata > Aves > Passeriformes > Fringillidae > Fringilla > Fringilla coelebs. Next base: position 21,248,994 of record NC_140032.1, on the reverse strand, counting down.
AGGCTTATCTCAAAATCTTTGAGCCTTCACAAATTAGTGTAACAGTCTGCACATGAAGCTATGTGTTGCACGAGAAAAAAGCACAATGGGGAACGAAATGGTGCAGCAGATCTGCAAATAGGTTTTCCATGTATGAGATCCCTATGGAATAGTTGGTTGTAGTTACAGAAAAATACAATTACATGACCTGCCTCAGAACTCTGTTTTTGCCACTGCTTTATGAGAAGTAACAAAATTTACATTTTCTTACTCCTTATTGTGCAATTGATGTGAATAATTTAAGATCTAGATTTTGTTGTTGCTTTCTGATTTTGTCTTTCACAGATACTAAAGATTGCTTTTCATTTCCCTTTCTTAATATTATATAGTCTTACTGGGATGGAGCATTTTTGTCCCAAAGCAGTTAAAAATACAAAGTAAAATTGAAAGTTTTGTATTTCAAAAAGGAGGTGCAATCTTTTATTTCTTTTAATTGTTTAAATGACAGTAAATTTACAGAGAACATGTCAAAAGGGATCAAAGTAATTTTCAGATCAGAGAAAAATATTACAGGAAAAGGGTTTTATTGTAGTTATAAACTTAACATATTTAACACCAACAGGTCAAATAAAATAAAAATATGATTCTTTTTTCCAGGATACTTATTCCAGTCAACTTAAAAATTACCTCAACTTGATCTAGTTTTCAGTGAAATCAAAGACAGCATGAGCATGTGTTAGAATGGATTGTGGATATTTTATTTTTTATTTTATTTTATTTTATTTTATTTTATTTTATTTTATTTTATTTTATTTTATTTTATTTTATTTTATTTTATTTTAATTTTGCTATTTATTCCACAGTATTTTTTTAAATTTTAAGGTGGCATGATAGAAATTTTAATTGAAAAAGGGCAGATTAAAAAAAAAAAACAACCTTTCTTTTTGGATCCAGGGTTAAAAAGCCTATGCCCTTTCCTTTCTTTTCCTTTGAGCTTTCCAGTAAATTTTCCCAGGATACTTTCCAAAAAATTGCATTGTTTTTTATCTAATCTTAGAGTTTGACTTTGTTCCTGAGTGACCAAATATGTTTTGGTCATGATTAGGTCTATTTTACAAAGTAACAGGAATGTTCATAATAGAGCTGTTTGCAGAAATATATCTAATATATCTATATCCTAAGATAGATGTCTCTAAATATATCTAATATATCTAATGCATATTTGCACTGCTAACACAACATAATTATTTAGGAATCTAAAACCAAATATCTAATTTGTTTGGGTTTTTTAAAATATCAATAGAATTCTTTAGAGCAGCCCTGTAACTGACTGAAATGTAAGACATTATTGGAACAAATATTTTATTTAAGTTTTTAGTCATAGAATCCCAAGATGGAGTACAGTTTTGGAATTTATTATTCAGGCCCTTTCTGAGCCTTCAGAGAAATCTTGTCATGTATTATAAGGTGTCATATCTTGTCATGTCTGTAAGACATAATGCTTCATCTGAAATACCTTTGGTTCTATAGTGCTTTTGGAAACATTGCTTTACATAACATGGCTTCTTAGCAGTCAGGGTATAGAATTTATCCATTTTAAATTATTTTTCATTATCTACTGAGAGAATCCTTTCACTTCATTTTCTCACTTCTTAAAAATTTTTAATCTTTTTTGAACCCATTATTTTTACTTTATCATTTTGAATTACAGAAACACATTCTGAAGTTCCTGCCTGGCTTGGGAAATACAATTCTATCAGAAGTTTGATGGATCTTGTTACTGCTCAAGGACACTCATCTAAAAGGAAAAAAAAAATTGGCCAAAAGATAAATGTTAACCAGTCCAGAGAAAGTATGGAATAGGATTAAAATAGAGATACAAGGGAAAAGATGACTTTGAAAAATTGCTAACTAAATGACAATAATATAATGGCATACTGTTAATTGTCAAAGAAAATGCTTGACTGAAATACAGTTCTAAACTAACTGTGTTATGGATTAATGAACTGTCATAAAACCAAATTTCAATAATTCATTTAAACTTTACAGATTCCCGAAATTTCTGTTGGCTGGGATTGCCTGTTAGGCACGTGTCCTATCTGCTAAACAACTGCTTCAGAATTAATTTCTTGCAGCTTTTACCAAAGAAACTAAAAAAATTTACTCTTCCTTTTTTAATTTTTTTCCTAACTGTAATAATGGAGGATAAACTCCCCTATGTCTGTCTGCAATTTGTTCTCTGTAATGACAGAGATAGTTTTGAATAGATATTTCTTTCCAGTAAAAAGCAAACCAAAATAATGCAAACAAAGAATGTCCATTTTCAAATTCAGAGTAGCTCAAAATGCATTTGCCTGCTGAACAACTCCTTATCCTCAAACTTGAACTCCCTTTTGAACATAAATACTTTCTAGCATGACCCATTTTGCCACTGACATGTCACTTAGCCTCTTTGAAATGACAGTTCCTATATGCCCTTCACACTGCAGTTATTGCAAGGCTCTTTTATTTTATTCAGAGCCCCCATCATTGTTTTGATTCCTTTTTATCACTACTGGCCATCCCTGTCAAAGCTTCCTAGGACTAAAAGTAATCTTAGGAGGACTGGCAGAAGTAAGACTGAAGTCTCATAAAATTTTGTTCTTCACTTTAAAGTATTTGATCATTTGCTTGGGATGCATGATTACCTAAAATTCTTCATGCAAATAAAGACTGAATTCACAGAGGATCTGGCATTTTAAAATTTACTGGTAAGACATTTTTATAGAGAACATACAGAAATGGATGAAGAAGCAGAAAAAATATTTTCTAGAATTTTAATTCTGTTGCAGATATTTCTACTGTCATGTAAATAGATAAAGCATTCAGGTATTTGGGTATATATGGGTATATATGGGTGTGCATGCAAATACTTTCCTTTTACATACTTAAAGATTTTTAACTGTCTCGATATGAGTGCTAGAGTACATATAGTATCAGGAGCATCTTTGTACTTCAAAACTTCCTAGTCTGATGCAAAAATTTTAGAGAACACCTGATACTGTATCCATCCAAGGAGCTCAAGCCCATTTCCATAGTATAAGAAGTAATCCTAATTATGATATTAATCCTTAGTAGGAACAAAACCAGTTCAAAGTGCAGGATATAAAGTCACATGCTAACAACACAAACCAAAAAAAAAAAAAAAAAAAAAAAAAGAAAAAAAAAAAAAAAAGAAAAATGGACTCAAAATAATGGATTTTAATTTTGCTAGTGATCATAGAATGCTAGAATGCTTTGGGTGGGAATCAACCTTAAAGACCATCCACTTCCAATCAACCTGCCAGAGAAGAGGACACCTTTTACTAGACCAGATTGCTCAAAGCCCTGTCCAACCTGGCCTTGGACATTTCCAGTGATTTTACTGCTACTCTCCCTACTACACACACACGTACACACCAAAGCAAAAAAATTTTTCTACTCTGAAAGCCAGTGAGAACTTGATCAATTTCAAGTATAGTATATGTGTAATTCAAGAGTGCATGCTTACCCAAATGTGTGAATAAATATAAACTGTGTTCTTTGAAAGGAAATGCTTTTTAAATGTAAAGAACTCAGGTCAATGAAACAAGCCAGAGAACTTTAGTGCATCTAAGTACTTATTCTAATTTAGATATGAAACATTAGATTTACTAGGAAATACTTCTCAAAGTTGTTAATATTTTGTTAAAATATATTACATCTTTCCAGCAAAATGCTATGAAGTAGTTGGATACTGTGTCTAACTTTTAATGAGACAACAGGTCTTTAATCTTGCTGCCAGTAAAAGATGCAGACTTGTAAGTAGCATTTTTTATTTTTAGCTTTTTTTCCCCTTACAATTACTCATAGATTTCTTACCTTCTGCTACCATCATGTTAGAACAAAGATGTGAGGAAAAAAAAAATTGAATGTGACATCTCTTCATCTGTTTGGAACTAATAATGCCTTCACAGCAAACAGTTGTTTTGGTACATGCTGGATACTGATGTAAAATAACAGTGGATGAAAACATATGGAATAGTTACCTAATTTGTGTGTGTATTTCCTGACATAATTGGGTCATTCTTGCAAGTTTTTCGGAATAAATTAATTCAGAGGGAAACAGTCAGATTATTTTAAAATAAGAATGCTTGCTCTATAAACCAGGAAATAAAAATAGAATGGTTTTTTTCTTTGAATAAAATTGTCACAGTTGAATGCTACTTTAGTCTTTTTATTACTATCATTTTATTAACTTTCTATGCACTAGAAATATATTCAGTTTTCGGTAGAAAGAAGTACAACATATTCCATAAAAACTAGCCAAAACCCCCTATTTAGGTTGAAATTTTATGGATCAGGAGTGTAAACGTTCACGTTGGCAGGGAGACCTGCTCACAGGGTTTCACCATACAAGCTACCCCTTTAACAACTGAAGTCTGCTTGTTGTGCTCCTGCTCACCAGCTCTACAGAGGTGTCCACCTCAGCAGATATCTAATAACCAATCTGCCTTAATCAGCAGTGCAAAAAATATACCTGCTATTGGAAAAGAAACACTGAAGGTTCTTCCCTCTCAAGGTGTTGTTGACAAAGACCTGTGTCCACGAGGTGGGAACAATTGCACAGACACTGCCATGCTGATGACCCTACTCAGCACATGTGAACATGTGAACCTAGACAAAAGATTTATGCACAGTATAACTATGTCCACTGGTTCTTAATACCATCAGGATTCAGGTGGCTTTGAATAACTAGAAGACTTGAGGAGACTGTAAAAACTTTGGTTTGCATTAAGAAATGTAATGCTCTGCTCTGAAGCCAAGGAAGGAAATGTTTAACTTTCCCCAAAGGGAGGTCACATTTACCAGATAACGTAGGCATATAGTAAGTATATGTTCTTAAGGGTGAAAACAACATTTTATCAAATATAAAATTATTCTTTACTCCACATTTATGCAAGTTAAAACATTTGTAAAATGAAGAGACAATATCATAGTTTTCTTAATTGCTAAACTTGTTAAATTAATTTGCAGTTCTAGCTAGCAAACAAACAAAAAGGTAAAAAACCTGATTCTTTTCTGGTTTTTTTAAAATTTTATTAGTTAAACATGGTAAAACTTGCAATAAATGCATTATAAATAGGGTAAGGATATTATTAGTAACTACCAGAGAGTTGAAAGAAATAGCTCAGTCTAAAAACCTGAGATCATTGTCTAAAGGAAAAAAAAAGAAATAGCTTTGAATACCTTGAAATGTCAAAATGAAGCTAAAGAATATTGAGAACTGTCTTTGCTATTTATGACCAAGTAAATAGTGAATGCATAAAGACACATTAGGAAATGCACTAAGACCCATTATTTTCTGATGCTATCAGTGTTCTAAGTATTCTGCATTTTTTTTCTGAAGTGAACAAATAGTTTAACTTGTGTCACTTAGTTTGGGATTTCATAACCATGTTGTTATAAAATAATGGGAGATAATGTTCAGGGACAACGAAAAAGAGTCATCATTCTACTCTTTGCAAATAAATATGTTTGTGTGTGGATATATATGCATATATTAGTTAGGGAATACTAAATCTGTATTTGAAGTGTTCAGAAAACTAATAAATAATTTCCAGTTTTAAATTTTTAAAAGTGACTTCAGTAAATTATTTTATTATTAACACTTTTCATGATAGTGTTTGTCTTACATGTTTTTAATTATTGTCACTATGTGTTGAAAACTATTAATCCCCATAACCATATTTGAGTACATATTCAAATGTAATACTATTCTTACAATGCCCTCAGCCTACCTTACCATAGAAAAACTGAAACAAACCCTTGGATCACAAATAAATCCTCCTGAACATCAGTCATTTTGTAGAAAAGTTCTACTTTCCAATGTTTGAATCAATTTTTCTCCCTATTAAGAAAGACTTTCCTGAAATGTTTGAGAATAAGTGTCTAGTTACTTATATTTTCTGAGGGAGGAAGAAAATGAAGAGTATTCATAATATTTCGCTGTGCAATAAAGATCTTTTTATCCTTACAGGTATGTCAGACCAAAAGAAAAAATATAAATAGACATAGAGGGGAAACAAGAAACCCTGAAAAAACTTGAAACAACACCCCAGAGATAGGAGAAGTTTAGTACCTACTACTTGTATGTTTGATTGGAATAAGATTCCAGATATTGTGGTAACTAGGTTGCAAAATATGGAGCAGAATTGTGCTATCATTCTTTCCTACATGGGAAAATTCCTGAGCTCTTCATTAAAAGTGGCACTGCACCCTTCATTAATAATTACACACAGCATGTTCTTTAAGAAAAGGTTTTTGTCAGTTGCTGTAGTGGGTGAAAGGCTTTTTGGCTCAGGTGGGAGTGCCAAGGTACCTTCCCCAGGGGGCAGTTTTAGGATGGGGATCATGCACAGTCCTCTGGTGGAAGGCCCCAGAAATGAGCCTCAGGGTGCTTCTGTGGTCACTTTGTGTGGCTGGTGATAGCTGAGCCAAGCAACTGTGCTCTTGAAGAACTCACAGAGACTGACCATGGACATGAATGTGAAAGTCACATAATGGCAATTTCCATCCTAGGTATTTATCACAACACATCATTCAACACAGAATTATAAAGACCCTTATTTTCTGTCTTGAGAAGATCAGGATACACAGATAAGAGAAGTTCCATTACTGCATTTTTTTAATACTGTGTGCACAGACCAAAGCCAGTGTGAATATGTTTGGTTATTTCAGAATTGGAATATGCTTCTTCATGGGTTCAATTTCATCTATGGATTTTTTGAGTCTCTAGTGCTTTCTGGACACTTCTGAAGAGTGTGTGTGTATGAAGAAAGACAGAAATATATATATGAAGAGCTGTTTTACCATGACTACACTTCACCTAAATACTTACAAGTTTTATTTCTTCAATCCTGTATAAAAAATGTAAAATGACAAAAAATTTCCAAAGCTGCAATGAGTTATACTCTAAGTAACATATACAGCTTCCTTGTGACACAAAGGAAGAAATAAAAATTGAAACATGAAGGACACCAGACATTTTGTAAGTATATTCAAGGAATTAATGTCTCTAGGGTTAAAAGATATCAGCAAACTGTAAAAGTGAAGTACCTCAGTGGTTATTTGAACCTTTTATTTCATATATGATGGGAAGAGTTATGATATATTGAAAGTGTTGAATTTAGAAGGGAAGTTAAAATTAGCCCTAGGCTATGCCTAGAGCTTGTAATATCATAGACACACCTTTGGAGCAACCACAGAGTTTCTAGACCTCAGAACTGTGAAGAAAGTTTTCTAAGTGTTAAATGACTACAATACAGCATTATAGTGGGTCAGCTGCAGACTGAGAGCCTGAGGCTGGGTTTATATTACAAAGTTTTGCTGCCAGAGCTATATCAGCCTGTGCTACAACAGCAGCAACAAAGAAAACAGCAGAAACCCTCTGTGACACCTGTAGGCTGGCAAGTCCTCCATGTAGCTCTGTCCACAGAAGAGAATTTATGGCTGCCCACAGCAATGCATTGCAAGGCATGTAAGAAGGTAGAAGTGATATAGTTTAGTGGCAGGAATGTAGTGATGATTGTTAGATTGTAAACATGTAGAAAAATCTAGATTGGTGTAGACAAAGGGCAACCTGCCCCCCTGGGACCCACTTAAGCTTCGCTGCCCACAGAGTTTGCAAAGTTCACTCTGAAAACAGTTTCTAATTGGGAAGTGCAGCTTTTCCCAGCTCCTGTAGTTGCCAGTCCAGACACCTGCCTGAAGCAGCTTTTCCGAAGCAAAGTCTCTGCATTCAGTAAGTGCTGCCAGGCCAAAGAGGGAGTCTGCTCAGGTGCCCTGACCCTCTAAAGGGACAGGCACCTCCCAGCTGCCCCGCGATTCCAGTTCTGATCCCACCCATGAGTGTTTTTGAGACAGTAACAATTTCGGAGCACAGATAGGTATGGAATACAATAACATTTTGGGTTACCCAGGATACCCTGAGATCTGGTTTGCCCCTACAATAGCATATATTTCTAAAATGAATTTTGCTAAAACCATCTCAGAGTTGACTCAAGCTATTCTCCAAATGAAAACTCTGAAATTTTTATTTCCCAGTATTTGATAAATTTGGAGATAATTATAGGCGAACTCCATGTATTTATTTTTTATAAAATTTTATGTATTTTTCAATACACCCTGAGCTTAATTACACACTTCATTTTACCTATTTTACATTAATTGAGCTATAAGCTAAGCAAAGAGTCCCTTATGGTGTGATTAGTTCAATATAACAAAAATTAAAATACATCTCTGACCAATATTAAAATATGTTCTTTTTAATTTGAATTTTAACAATAATATGAATAAACAGCAGATAAGAAAAAAAAGAGGGAGATAAATATTTTCAATTAACTTTATATCTTATTTCTATTTCTAAGAAGTTAAACTATCATTTTCTATTATCATGTAAACTACACGAAATAAAAGCCATAGGCATAATGAAGGAAATAAGGAAATTAATATGACTGATGCTTCCTACAGTATAGAAATTATAGACTTTTTGAAAAACAATTGTGATTTTAAGGGTTGGGGTTTGGAGGGAGTGGGGTGGGGGCACAAAATTTTTTGGAAAAATCACAGGTTTCATTAGATCTTTTAAAATTATTCTTTCTCTATACAGTTGCAGTGACCCTACTCAGAAAATCATTTTACATGAGGAGTTAGTGGTCCACACAGTAGTGAGTCTGGGTAGGCACATGTACATGTATGTCTGGGCCATCAAACATGTAGCTTTTTACTTCAAGATAAGCTCAGATAGCAAATCCTGGTGGGAGAAGCCCATAGGTGTTCCCATTGGGTACCAGTGATTTTGTCACCTGTGTACCTATCTTCCATCAAAGCAGCATTTTCTCATATGGACACTTTACTTGACATTAAAAATTGTTGATAAAATTGTTTTCTACTAAGAAAGTCCCAGAAGGGGTTCTAAGTAGCAAAATGCTGGTGAACCTTTCTGTGGAGAGGATCAGCGCAGCCTTGCTCTGATCAGATGTGCCTTGCCACTTGATGCTATCCACTTCAGGGTTCCCAGAACATGAAGCAACTATCTGTGCTGTTTCTCCTTTTCATTCTATTGTTAATTGTCATAGAAGTTATCAATATCTTTTGGGTTATCTACAATCTGTCATTTTTACTCAGACACTACCGTTAGTGTATTACAGTAATCACAGAGAATTAATTCACCTATAACATACTTTTCTGCAACCAAAACAAATAAGAAAATGTGGTTAGTACATTTTACTGTACAAGTAAGATATAGAATAAAAAACATGGCCTTAAAATTGAGTTTACACTTTTAATGAATCTTATGATAAGTGATTTAAAGCACATTGATAGTCATCATCATCATCATTCTTACTTTCTCAATAATTGAAGGAAGAGAAAATCCAATTCTTGGTTTAGCAGCTATGGGAAAATCTCCTATCTTCAAAAATATGTTTTCTGGTCATACTCACTCTCTGAAGAACTCCATCTCAGTATCACTTCGAGGCACTTAAAATGGTATTTTTCTTACTGTCTTCTAGTTTCCAGTCAGAAGATTTTTTTAGCCTTATTTTTCATGATATAAGAAACATGAAAAGTGAGATAGTAGAAATGTCATTTTTGTCTGGATTAAAATAAATGATGAAGATTTAGAATCGGTATTAGAAAAATTGAGATTAGCTGCAGCTCAGAGCATAACTGTATAGCATTAAATATTCTATTGTTTGAGGTTTTTGGGAAAAAAATGCCTCTATGTACCTTTGGTCAGAGGCATAGATATGGTCCTTGTTCAGGGAATGGAGGAGATCTAGATAAAAGAAAGGGTTTTTTGCCTACTTTGTAATGAATTTTGTTGAATTATCTACCAATTTAAGAATGCTATAAGTAAAGATGGGCAATGCGTAGCACATTTTTATGAATACCTATACATCTATATGAACATGCACTTCTGTTTACTGGTAAATTATTAACTCAATAAATTAGATGGATACCTGTAATTTACATGCCTAATAACAGCCTAATTTCAGAGTTTGTGGATAAAGGTACAATGACCAAGGGGAAATCTAGAATTATTTCTCTAATTGTTTTGTGAGCATGGTCCTCTTTTTTTTTTTGTAATGTCGACTCTACTATATTGACACTAATTATTCAAGAACATCATGTACATATCAGAACAGACACTAAGACACATTTTACTCACATCAAAAAAAGTGGCCCCAATTATAATAGCCATTTTTTATTAATGTATTCTGTAAACCATGACAAATCCAAAAAATTGTGATAAAACAGAAGACTTTCCTGGGAGAGGAGAAAAGAATAAATATGTGATTTTTAATTTAAAGAAGGCTTTAACACTGTCTTTAAATATGGCCCAGGTGAAATCACTCCACATTTTCAGTAATTTTCAATCATTTTCAATTAAAAAAAAAAGAAAAGAGCAGAAGAAGTTATATGAAATTTAAGGGATCATAAAATGAGCCACTTTTGTAAATCTAGTCACATTTTATGATGGGTTAGTAAATAAACTGTTGTGTCCTCTAGTGTTGATTTAAAAAAAAAAGTTTGAGGTTTTCCTCAAATATAAAACTTTCTCAAAAGATGAAGAAATTAGAGAGCATAATTCTTGAGAAAAAAATTAGAAAATATGATGCATGATGAAAAGGTAAAGAAGATGTTGACCTAGGGGGAAAAAAAGCATGGTGAAATATTTTGACAATGTAAAGAGTTAATGTAAAGAAAGTAATCAATCATTTGTCATACCCACTGTGTGGGTAGCACATGAGGAAATTGTTTTGTTTTCAAACCCATAAAATTAATGTTAAAAATTTCAACTGTAAGGAATGTTTAGTGATCTAGGGAGGCTGGGAAATTGCCCTTGTGAGATATTTTACAAAGCATGCCAGACAAACATCTACCATTGATTTCTTTATATAAAGTACTGAAATAGTTCCCACAGGACACTTCTCATCAGAAAATATATAAACATTAAGATCTTTCTTTATGTTGTTGTAGTTGTAGTTTGTTTCACACCACGAGGATGGGTATTCATCACTTCCATATCCTTTGGCAGTGAGAAGAATTTCTTGGAAATCCGTAATGAAAATGTATTGGCTTCATGCTGATCTCTTGTTTTCAGTGAAAGTTGCCTACCCAATTGATTATTCTGTAAAATATGTTCTTCCCCTTGAGTGTGCTTGAAAATAAAATGGTCATACAGCCATCCATATAGGAAGATTTTAGAAGAGTCAGTGCCTATGTATACAATCTGGTGATAAAGCCTTGAAAAGAAATTCCAAGCAGATAAACAGTGACAAACCCCCAAAAGTCAGAAATGGCAAAATGAGTTTGATGTCAAATAAGGCTAGAAAATTATAAAATTTCACCAAAATTCTCTAGAAACTGTAGGCTAGTTTTGAAACCCTACAGCAATGGCCAGGGCAATGAAGTAGTGAAGCATCCCTAGGATTTGAATGTTAAGTGAAGAAATCTTGTTAACAACTAATTGTTTGAAGAGGTTCAAGCAGAAGCTGTATTAGGGTATAAGGTTAAATAATAACTTGGTGATAGCTAAGAAGATGAAAATATAGCCCGGAATAACCTCAGAAGACTATACAACAAAACCACAAACCCAGGAGAATTTGTATATATATGTATGCCTGTATAATGAACTGGACCAAGATCAGCACATGCACACTAGGAATTTTGTCATAGGCATGGTCAAGTGTGAGTGACTAATCACCTCTGATATTATGATTCTTTCGTTGTTACCTTTTTGTGTAAAAGAATATGCTTGTTTCCTAGGAGGTGGGCAAGCTGTATTAGATGCCTGGCATCCTGTTCCATAATAAAATAAAATATTTTTTCTTGGTGAGTTGATCAGCTCTTACAAGCCAGGTGGAAGAATCCCACTTTAGGAGTAACAAGTTGAAAACAGATCATAAATTTGTCAGTAGCACCTCCCATTTCGCTGATACCTGTCAGGCTCTAGCCTCTTGTGTCCTTATTTCCATGCCTTACAGCACAGCACCTTGGCTGCAGAAGGTAGATCATTACCTTCCCTGCTGAGTTCGGGAAAGACTTGGTCAACTGCCAGGCACCTCTGTGTGTTGGATGAAGGGATGAGAGTGAGTAAAGGACTCTTTATTCTGGCAGCTGGAGTGGGTCTGCAGCTTTGGCAGTTTATATATTCAAGAGGCGCGGACCAGGGAGCCTGGCTAGGGTAGCAGACGAGCTACTGGGGTGTCTGAGACCAGCTACTGGAGATATAGATATATAGATATAGATATAGATATAGATATAGATATAGATATAGATATAGATATAGATATAGATATACACATACACAAATACAGTTGTTGGGGTTTTTTTTAATACTGAAATCCTGTATCATGAAGCAGAGATCCGCAAACTCCCTAGACACTTTTTACATAAACCAACAGAGCAGGAAAACATTCTATACCACAAAATTAACTAAACTTGAAAATTTTTATTATCAAATTCTGTGTATCATTGTAGAGAAATGCGTTAATTTCTAAACTACTTACTATGCCATTGTTTTTTTCTTGAAATTGAAAGACTATGATGTTTATCAACATGCAATGCTGTTTGTTCATTATGTTGATTTTTATTACAGGATCCCACAATTTGAAATAATTATGAAAGAAACAACAGAAACAGATTTTTGATTGTTCATTGTTTGTGGCATCTGTAGGAAATATGTCGGCTTGACATCAACTGTTAACAAGCTTTATTTAAAATTTAGGGGAAAACAGTTGTAAATTATAAACATTGTCTATAATAGAGCTTTGTAGTTTACATAATTATATTCTGTGAAAGAAGGGAGGCAAGCTTGGTCTGACTTCATTTTTCCATTAGAAAAGATTCAACTGTCTTCATCCCATGATACCAGCTGCACTGTGCTTTGTATGAGATCACTGTGCTTAATTTCAATAGCCTGCAGAAAGAGTTTGTTTTTTCAGTCCTGTCTTTTGCAGATGTGCCAAGGGAAAGATAATTTTGGTTTCTCTAATCATATGCAGAAAGCTAGCCCTGTTCTTAAGCTTTACTTTCCATGGTGCTTCCAGAATAGCCTGTACAGAAATCATAGTTTCAAGTTGAAGTACATTTTAAGTCAGTCTGTTTCCCAAAAGGATTCTCCTAAAGTACTTAAAATTTGTACTAAATATGAATACTTTTTTTTACTCATGGGTATACTAAGTGCTATTTGAAAAGAATGTGTGTGTGAAGATTTTGCAAATATAAGACCAACATTTGAAGTAAATGTATTAAAGGGTAATGGTAGGAACATAAAATTTGATTCAACAAAGCTTTTAGATACAACACCCCTTGCACCTTCATCAAGAATTTTCATTGGGGCGCGAAATGCAGGTATACAGCAAATACAACAGAAAAAAATATTCTTTTTCAAGATAAATTTTCGTCTTGCTGTTCTAACTTAAACTAAATGCTCATGAAGAAGTCTATGAATTTGAAACCATTTAACTCCCTTTAATTATCTGAAGGCGTAGTGTATGTATTTCCCTCTTTACAAATCCTTAAAAATAAGCCCATAGTTTTATTTCATGTTTCCATTAGGCAAGGGATAGTACTTAAAGTAATGTCTCTTGGAACTGAAATTCTGTCTTGTGAATGTTAAAGAAGGTTTAAACTTCTGTCCTGGCAAGACAGATGCTCAATTAAATAATTTTTTGCTCACAAACTTTACTCATCTTAACTGAAAATCAACTTTGGATGAGTTATTTCCTAAACTTTGGGGAACATTGGCAGTGTTAATTAATTAACTAAATTGCCCAATTGTCAAATCATTTAAGATATTTGAAGTGTAAAACTATCACATGTCATTTGAATAAATTAATAATCAGTAACAATGTTAAATGTATTAAGATAAAATAATCCCTGTGATTTTTTTCTGTATGGCAAATGAATATTTCTGTTTGTATATTTCTTTATATAAAGGCAAATTCATTACCGTTTTTATTAACAACAATCAGACTTTTAGTGCATATGCATGCGCTTGGAAATATTTTGAAATTATCTGATTAAGATAAGGAAAACAGATTAGATTAAAGAAAGGGACAGCAATTGAGCCAGCCAATTTTATTGTGGGGATCAGAAAGCAAGACTGACCTGCACCTAGTGGGAAAAATCTCCTAAGAATTCACAAATATGAATAGGAGCAGTAAATGCAGCTATATACAAAATACACTAGAATCTTAAAATTATTATGTGAAAATACTACATTAGCTTGTGCAACATCAATAACAAAGTAAGCTCTCTAATCTTTAAATATTATTTGTGCCTTGAAATGAAGGAGCAGAAAAATAATTAGACCATTTTTAATGTTAATCCTTTTTTAGAAGATTAGAAAGTAAAACTAGCCAAGCAGATCCTAACTATTTCTGAGAGCAAGCCTTTAATCACATTATAATATAGCTGAACACAGCTTGGTCAGGTGCTTATTTAATTATAATTAAATGCTTGCAACACACGTGACAGTGACAATATCCCTATTCCTAGACATCAACCCTAGGATATGTGTCTATTGATGATTCCACACGGAAGATGTTGGGAAGTGTCATGAACATAGTCTCCAATGGATTATATCTGAGAAAAGAGATTGCAAAGAAAAAGGAAAAAAAGTTCAAAACAACCCTAGTACTGTATTACAACTGATTGGGAAAAGTGCTGGAGTACAGTCTGAGACACCTACAGACTTTATTGGTACATAGATCTATCACTGAGAAAATTTCTCTAAATTGAAATCTTCTATGCATTTTAGATTATTATTCAAAAGTTCAAAGCCCTAGTCCAGTTTAGGTAGACCTATAGAGATGCCACATTTACTGCTAAATTTTCCACCATTCTATGATATAGCACCTTTCATTTTTATTCAGAAAAAAGATTGAAGTATCTTAGTTTAATCCAAGTTTTAAGTATGAATATTTGAAATTCTGCATATGATTCTCTTCCAGCTTCAGTAATAACCTAGAGATGTTTTTATAAATCATTTTACTTCTCCCCAAGGACTAAACTGTTCCTGTGTCACAAGATCTTTGATTTCAGTGGGTTTGATAGTGACATAAATAAATTTAGTAAAACAGCTAAGAAATGGCACAAAATCTGGCAGATCAGACAAATGTATGTGTAAGCAGACTATATATATCAGCTGTAATCCATATACAGAGCTGTTTGAATCAGCTGTCTATTCACCATTGCTCAATGCACCTAAGACATGCCAAATTGCCTAACGGTGTAGACAGCTCTTTCACAAAAGTCTGAGCAGAACTTCCTGCAGGCTAGCAGATGTGTCAAAGGCCTCTCTGAAGGGTGACATCTGGTAGACACTGATCTACAACAGTTCAACAGATACTATTGAATTCTGGACAGCCCCTAATTACCATGTGACTGACACTGTAAATACTGTGTGTGCCTTCTTCAGATAAACAAGGAAGGGGAAAGTTCCATTCCCAGGAAGGCAAACTTTCTTTTCATATTTCTGAATTGACTCACTACAGCATCAGTTTATACTGTTCTACAGTTTAGACTGTTCTACCTACCTTAGAACAGTATGAATTGTTCTAAGGTAGGTAGTCTGCAATCTTTACCAGGCTTGGCATCTTCTGTTACATCACATATGTAAGCTCCCAGAAGGCTTTCTCCCAGAATTTTCTCTAAAGGTATTGTCTGGGCAACAATAGGCTCTTTGGTGTCTCTTGGGAAGGAATCTTCAGTTAGAGAGCTTCCAACATCCTGTTCTGGTGACAGTAGTTGTAAAGCAGGTGGTTGTCAGAACAGCTTTATGTGGCTGGTCTTTCCTGGTTCCAGCCTGATGCTAACTCTCATTCTGCAACCCCAAGGCATCTTATCTTTTAGTTACATAGTGGCATTTCAGGAAGAAAGGGAGGATTCCTCCTCCTATGAGCAGAGAGGAGAGTTCAGTCTCCTTTGTCTCATAAGCAGTTGAGTCTGTCACCACATGCAAGCTTACCACCCTTTTGAAAAGTCTGAAGTCAGGGTTCTCACTCAGCTTCTGACATTTGTGGATTTGACAGGTGGATCACTTGGTAGATAAGGAAATGGCAGGATGGCTGTACTCAAAAGAGCTGCAGTCTGTGTCTTGATATCTGGGAGGATGTCAGTGACACATAGTGTTCCTCAGAGGCCTGACTGGGACAAGAGTTACTTAAATTTTTGTCAGGGACATGGGCAGTGGGATTCAGTGCACTCCTCAGCAAGTCTGTGGACGACACCAACCTCTGTGGTGAGGTTGCTCCTCTAGAGGGAAGGGAAGGGAGGGGAGTGATACCATCCAGAGGTACCTTGACAGGCTAGATAGGTAGGCTCATGAAAAACTCATGAAGTTAGTAAGGCCAAGTAGTGCAAGATCTTGCACCTGCGTTAGAACATGCCCGAGCACAAGTACAGATGGGGCAATGAGTGCATTGAGAGCAGCCCTGCAGAGGACTTGGGGATATTAGTGGCTAAAAAATTGTAAATGGGCTGGCAATACGTGCTAGCAGCTCAGAAGACTGACTGTATCCTGAGCTGCTTCAAAGGGAGCATGGCCAGCAGGTTGAGAGAGGTGATTTTTCCCCTTTACTCCCTTCTCATGATGACACCTGGAATACTTGATCCAGCTCTGAGGTCCATAACACAAGAAGGGTATGAACAAGGTTAGAACCAGTCCAGAAGAAAGCCACTAGATCAGTAGAAGACTGATCTCCTGTCAAACCTCTGATAAGAGAGTACCTCTCCTATCAAACCTCTAGGTTTTGTTCAGCCTAAAGAGAGGGTCTGGGGACACTCTCTAGAACCTTTCAGAACCTAAAGGGAGCCTAGAAGAAAGCTGGAGAAGGACCTTTTACAAGGCCATGTAGGGATGAGAAAAGGGTGATGGCCTTAAACTGAAAGAGGGGAGGTTTTGACGGTATATTAGGGAGAAATTCTTCACTGTGAGGATGGTGAGGCACTGAAATAGGTTGTCCAGAGAAGCTGTGGATGTCTCATCCCTTGAAATGTGCCTAAGCCTAAGTCTCAGGGAACAACCTCAGCTTTGCATGTCCTGATTCTCAAGAGGGTCTTCAACCCCACTGCTATGGTTACAAACCAAGGAGGTAGATCTTCAGTGTTGAATATTCAATACCAATTTTTTATGGAATTGTGAGCATGGTGGTGTTGGGGGCCAGGGAGGTGCAGGTTTTGACAGAGAACACCAAGACACAGGAAGTGGATTTTTTTTTTTTGGTTTCCCCCATTTGCAGACGGGGAGTGGTAGTATGTCTTTTAAAAACAGGGAGCAGAAACACAGGGAGCTATTCTTGCTCTTCCTGGCTGCAAGGCCCCAAAAAGCTTTCTTGATGAAGCTATTAGAAGAACTTATGTTTTTTGGTATAATCTAAGTTAGAAAGAAATATTCTTAAGAGGTCAAAACAATATCTTGCCTTTTTTCCGAGGGGAGCATATGCAGTTACTTGGGAACAGAAGCCATCCTTTTTTGTTTGTGCCTTTTTTGGTTAAAAAACACCCTCTTTTTTACAATTTTCTCTTTATTGCTGTATTTATTGCTATCTTCTTTAGTAAATTGCAATTCTGATATTTTTTCTTCTTGTAGTTTGTTTTTCTTTCTTTTTTCCCTACACAATTATGGAGGAGGGAGGGGGACATTCAAGCAGACTTAACCTTTTCCCCACTGAGGTTTTTATTCATTTGTACACACATAGCATCTTCTGGAGGGAAAACTCAGCCAAATGTGAGCAGGCCAGGAAGTTCCTGAAGTGCACTGTTGAGAAATTTCTCCTCCAGGCACTTAGTTTTGCATTTTCTGCACACTTGATGAAAATGCCCCCTACTGCAATGTCCAGGTCCCTACTGAAGAGCTGAGCAGTATTGGACCAGTACTCACTCCTGGGATATACCACTATTTACTTGTTTCCAACTGGACTTTTTGAAACTGTTCACAACACTGGAGGTGCTGCCAAACAGTTCATTTTCCATTCACCTCACTGTCCACTAACCTGAGCAGTACTTTCTCAGCATAGCTAAAATTCCTAGTTATAAAAAGGAGAAATAGAGTACTGACATGGTTATCTTCATTCTTCTGAAGCAGTTACAGAATTTGGATTTCATATTTAGAAGAGCTTTCTTTTCTCTTTTTCTTGACTAAAGGATTCTCTTCAGTAAGTGTTTTCTCTCAGAGAGTTCTAGTTTTGGAGTCAATCCATGATGAGTTGTCAATTATTTGATTTGACAATACCATATATATGAGAAAAAAATATCATTTACACAAGTCTAAAAATAATAACCTTGGGTATTATTCTGTACTTATAAATCAAGAGCTATAGTATAACCTTGTAGCAAGCATGAATAATGATTTAGCCTTTTTTTTCTACCCCATGTTTTCTAGAAGTGTGGTCTCTTGTCCTTTGGTTTGTCATTTAGTAAAAGGACAAATAACCAAAGACATAAAGCTCTTATACCTGGATCTCATAGGAGAAGAAAGAGCTTTCTAAAAGTCTGTAGCATTTTTGGGTGTATTTTTAAAAAAAAATAGACTTTATTCTTTGACACTTTTCAGCTAGTTACATTTTCACACATTTCAAGACTTATCACTTTTTTATATTTTCAGTTTTTATTCTAATGAGTGTTAGATAAATGATTAACCTGTTAAAAAAAGAAAAAGAAAAAAACAGGTTTACTTGGGGTAAATGATAGTCTAGAGCATTTTCAAAGGGTTGTCTGAATCCTCATTCTGCAGATCTATTATGACAGACTGATGTCAGTACCTCACATTTGGCTCAGAGGTACATGTAAGCAAAAAAAAGGAAACCAATCTGGCTTCAGACTGACTGTTTCAATCACCAGCTGGCTAAGAATACTAAACTATACATTTCCCAGGGAAAGATTATAGACTAGAAAGCCCTAATCCCCATACCACCTCCAGATTCTCATGAATTAATGCATTAGTTTATAAATAAATTACATACTCAAACCTCTGCCTAAACTATGTTCAGTCATTTCCTTGCATCCCTATGGGTAGCTGAGTGTTCACTCAGATTTCTTTAATTACTAGTTGACATCAGAAGGAACATTGAACTTTCTCTCTTGCCTCCCCCCATATGTATACTACACAATGATATATTTTTAGTAAGACCAAAAGAATGGTAATGAATGAGCTACATTTTTGCTATTTCCTGAAATAACACTTATTAATTATTGAGATGTAAATGTTAAAGTTTCATATTCTTATGGCAAATAGATAATGATACTTAGGATAAGTTTTAAAAGGCATTTTTCTTTTTTTCTCTAATTTTTTAGGGGCCAGTAGTGCAATATTTTCTGCTATTTTTCATGCTTTACACTATCTGCTAATTGAGGACAAATCTGCCAATATCCAGTTACTCAATTCTCTGGAAGAGTTAATAGAATAGGCAGCCTATGATATCAGCAGGCACCATTTCATTCACTGAATGTCATAGAAAAGAGTAACAAGACAAATTCTTTGTACCCATTTGTATTGTCAGGGTCTGGAAGAGATTTGATGATTTAAACAACAGTTTTACTGTGGCTCTCAGACTGAGAAAGAAATTTCAGGTTCTGTGGAAAAGTAGAATTTCATGTGTTTTCCTTTTATTAACATTACCACATGACTTAGGCACCTCTACATGGTTGGTGGTTTTTTGAGGCATCAAATTATGTATTTACCAGGTAGGCAGAACAAGAAAATAATAACTGAATAAAGGTTCTATTCTTTTCCAAGAAAGCTCAAGAACTGCTTCTGTTTTTTGGGGTTTTTTTTTAGTAGAATAAATGAATAGAAAAAAAGTACTAAGAACTTCATATAATGTCTTAGATTATCCAGCCAGTTTCATTTTGAACCACAAATAACTATATTCTTTTGGATGAGTCTGAAGAAAGTAAGTCAGTGAATACTTAAAGAGATGGGAGTGTTTTTTCAGAAAAAAAGTAAAATAGATATTAACAACTGCATTCAGGCTTCCAATCTAGAAAATTAAGATGACCTCAGGACTGGATCACCTCTCCTATGAAGGCAAGCTGAGAGAATTGGGGTTGTTCAAGGTGCAGAAGGCTCTGTGGAGACCTTACAACAGCTTTCCAGTACTACCTAGAGGGGGCTTTAGGAATGGGGCCTACAGAATAGTTAGAAAGCTCATGTTAATTTTTGCTGTAAAGTACAAATTCTGTCAATTCATGCTGTATAGGATGTACCTTAGACAATTTCCTCATCATTACTACCTCAAAAATACTTTATTATAATACATTCAAGAAAGGTTGCGTCTAGTTAAAGTAGTTTATTGTTTGGGTCTCTCAAGTGGATAATAATATCATCTGCCATTATTGCATTCGTAATTCATTATCGTTATGTAGAGTCTGTGCAGAATTTTTAAGTAAGGGATTAAAAAATACAACTGCTATAGAATGATAGGTTTTAAACTTTGCACATAACACAAAATAAGCGGATAACTATACAAATATCATAAAATAATTTTTGTGGGTGTTTTTCTTTTGTACAATTGTAATGACTTAATTATAATGTAAGAAATCAAAAGTCTATGCTGATAAATATATTAGCAATAAAACATTAAGATCTATACATGTATAAATTCTGCTGAAAATTTATAATGAAGATAACTGTGTATTGATTATGAAAAGACTCCTCCTCTGCTATTATTTAATTATATTAAAGTAAATAGAAAAAAATCTTGGTGAGATCAATGATATTAGAGACTGTTTTGTTAGAGAAAAACTGTTAGATATAATTCATGTAGTGCTTTACGAAAATACTTACCCTTAAATGTAGCAACTTTCCTGTGGCAAGAATCTCCCCCCAATCCATATGTTGTGCCATTTGACCACTGAGAAAAGCTTCTTATTTGTTATAGCTGAAAGCATTTTAAATGGACAGAAAATAAGTTGGTCAGAACTCCTTGGAGGAGGAATACAGCCATATCTTGAGCTTACAGTTGTCTGCAGCAAAGTGCCTATAAGCTACCGTGAAAACTCTAAATTACTAATCTTCAGAAAGCTAAAGCCCTTGGCTCCAATCACTTCACCTAGTTAGTGAAATTTTATAAAGCAAAAATTTAATTTATAATCTATTTTCCCTCTGTTAGACTCTTTCACTTTTTTTTAAGTGAGTGAGTGATGAGTTTTCATGCAAACATCTCTGTCAAAATAATAAATTAGAGATGGCACATCCCCTCAACCATAGGTAGGTAACCTTAGGACAGGAAGATTTTTGGATGGGACTTATGCTCTCAGTAAATACGTATGATGTTCATGCATGGTTTTGATTTCCACACACTTAGCCATCTGTTAAAATGACACCTTACCTGTTAACAAGCTAGTCATATTGTGCTCAATATATATGGAAATCAAGTAGAGATAGTGGGAGGTGGAACACCTCAATAAAGAAGAAAACTGGCTGCTTCCACTAGAAGTCTCTCCATTTAAACTGTACTGTGTCATACTCATCTATAAATCTCTGAACACCTTAAAAATAGTAATTGAATAAAACACCCATCTCTGTGGGCTTTGTTTTATTGAAAAATATTTTATCATATCACTTATTTTGTATATGTTCTGTGTTTTTGAACAGCATTTAGAATTTATAATGTCTTCAGTCAATATCAATAGCTTTCTTATGTGCATTGATGTCTTAACAGGACTTGTGCATTTGACATCAAATAAGTAATATACTTAAAATTCTGTTTGTATTTTGACTTAAGGAAATCTTATCAACATTTACATATCAAATTTCAAATCACATTATTCTGTAGAATTTTTAATATTAAAGAAAGAAAGGAAAAAAATCAATAATTAATGACTTTACACCTCTTTTTACCATTTGCTGACAAGACAGTGATTTCTCTTGTGAGATTCATGTTTCACCATGTTAAAATCCAGTCATGATCTAGAGACTTGACTACTGACATTCTTAAAAGCTAAATATGCAAATGCAAACCTAAAAAAAATGTGGAGGGTTTAAGATGTAATAGTCTATGTATCTGGGTATCCACAAAGGGTTATCCTATAATCTGGAAATTTTCAAATTTGATTAGATAAGCCCTTTGTGATATGATTTGCCTTGGAAGTTATTCCTAAAAGGCATCCATAGGCCCCTTTCTGACTTTAATTTTTTCTATGAAGAACTGTGAGAAGATAATGTTAGAATAACCCTGATAACCTTAAATTTACTTTTCTGTTGTTATTGCTACTGGTTGTGTTTGAATACTTTTTATTATGAGGGAGACACACCCCTTAATAATTATATTACACTAATTATTAAAGCTTAGCACTTCACCTAGGAACTTGTTTGTTCAGGGCATCAGAATCAACCAGTAATCACACAAAATCTCTGTACTTTGGATGCCTTCAGCTTTCAAACAGCTCTAAACATTAAAGTGCAAGAAAGCAGTAAACTACACAGAATTTCAGTTTTTTTCAGTTTACTGAACATTTAAGGAGCAAAAAATGTAATTAAATTCACCTTGTAGATGCATCTTATGAGAAGAAAATATGAGCATGAATATGTAAGGAAACATAAACTATCTTCTGCTTGGAAGAAAGGGGACTGGCTAGATAAAAATTTTCAAATAGTTATTGTGTGGAAACAACAAGAGGGAAAGATTGAAAAACATATATGTAAAGGCATAAGAAGGTTCAAGATAAAGAAGGACTATAAACACAATTTTGGAATTAATACCTGTGCTACACATCAATAGCTGGGATCCACTTTCAGATTTATATTTTACTTCATTTATTGAAAAGAAAAAGAAGCATTTAATATATCTCCTGTATTTCTGAAATCTACTCATCCATGGTCACAAATATATTTCTTTAAAAATATACTAATATGAAGAGAACTTGCTTGTCATGGTACCATCCTGAACATTTTGTGAGGTAATAATGATTGTGAACTTCTTTTCAATGAAAAAATCTACACTAGAGATGTATGAAATCAGAAGTTCAGAGATGCTAAAAGGTTAAAGGACAGGAATAAACCTTTGACTAAAGGTTTTATTTAACGGTTTGTCTTAACAAACTGTGTGTTTGGTGCAATACTGATATGTAAGCAGATGATGAAATGATAGATTACTAAAATTACTAAAATATTTCTATCCATTAACACATATTTGCATCCAGCACATATAATTTTATAGTATTTGATAAATTTCCCTTGTAATTTTCATTCTTCACAGAATTTGAGAACTGTATTTTTAACACTGTGCTAAAGAAAGGGTGAAAAAATATTCATTTGGTAACTTGTGTTTCTCAGCTATATAGATTTAAGGAATTTTTGATCTCTTTCAGATAAAAAAATAAAGTATTTTGCATTCTGAATATAATGTATTTTACTAAAAACAATGTGTCACTACTAACTCATTTCTCAGTGCTAACCTTTTGTCTTTCATTATTTTGACAACAGTCTGGACCTAGAAAATATTTTATTGAAAAGCATTAGAATTGCCACAATGATTTGTTCTGCATTTTTTTTTTTTGAGTCAGTAATAACCCATAACAAAATGCTTTTGAATATATTTCTCACTTGTATTTCAATGTAAAGGATGTTTTTTAGCTATCTATTTTGACTTGCATTTATTATATAGAACATCACATTGACTTTCAAAGTCATGTGATACTGTCTCTTCTCCTAGATTAAAAACTTTCACATTACCTGACTGCTATAAAAAAAAATATTACCCATTCCAAAGACTAGAAATTCTTGCAAATTCTTAACAATGTTATTTAGAAATAGCTTTCAATAGTTTCCAATGGAGAACATCAACAGTAAAATGTTTTTAAACATAGAGACTGTAGAGTTATCTTGTAGAATAAATCACCTCCTTTTTTATTTTTCAGTCCTCATGTCTTTCACATCTCCACATCATTTTCTTTTAGGACTGGTTTTAAAATATATTTATCCTAAGATAATAAACATGAGATGGCTCTATATGATGCAATTTTTCTATAATGTTTTATTAGTTTCTTTTAAAGTCTTTGTATAAATATTAGTCCTTTTAATTAAATATTATTCTAGTAAAAATATTGAATTATACTTTTAAAGTATTATTTCTAGAATTGTAAAATCAGCAACCAGAAACAAGCAGACAGCATATTCACATCAGTATTCATTATTATTGTGTCTTTTTTCTCTTATTTGCTATACCCACAGCCTTTTCGAGCAGAGATCACTCTTTCCCCATGTCATTTCTATATGCAAAATAATGGAGTGTGAGTACCTACCTGGACTTCCTAGGCAAGAGTTCAATTAAGATTAATTTCAATGTTATTATCAACTCATTAATACAATATTATTAATTTTAACAATTTCTATTGTTTATCAAAATATTGACTTTTTTATTATTGCTATTAATGATAAGCAACATCAGCAAAACCAATGCTGAAGTAGTAAACATACTACTTGACTTTCTCTGTGTGAAATATTTGGGATTGGACCAAATGATTTCTTATTTTAGGTAAATTTTTAGAAATTTTCAAGTCCATCGTTCTTGTAATTCAAAAATAATAACCACTGAACAGTATATTTTTTTCTTAAATCTATTGATTAAACCTGAGAAAAGACAGATACTTTTTTTTGGCACTTTTTGTCTTGTTTAAATAAACACATTTACTACCTGTGAGTTCATTGGGTTAAAGCAGAGCAGGAAATAGAAAGGTTTCCCCATACAGGGGCAATAAAAACCTCTTCTATTTAAGAAATTTAAAACAGATTAAAAAGAATCAATACAAAACTTCAAGCCATATGATGAATGTGATCTGTTTTAATTTTCTTGAGGAGATGAAATATCATACATATAAATCATTAACAAACTGAGACATTAATTCATAGTAGAATAAACTAAATCAAATTACAGTAAAATTAGTACAACATATTTCCTTCAAATTATTTTCAGATAACAGTTTTGTGTAACCTGAGAACTGTAGTTGAAAGATGAAAATAAAATTACTACAACAGTTACACTTTTTTATCTAAGAAAAAAATTTGATTGTAAATCTAATGTCTTCATTAGACATTAGAGAAACATAAACAGAAACTAAGCCAAGTTCAACAATAGAAGTACCCTTGAAAATGTGCATACTTCAATGTCAGAGAAAAAGTAAACATATAAATTAAATATTTACAGGGAACATTCTGGAAAACAAAGCAATTTTATGAAAGCTATGTGACAGACATCTACAGCTAAACAGTTTAATTTATATAGTAATTGCATTTCATGAATTGAAAAGACTATTGATTTCAACTTTATTATTTACTTCTTTTTTAATTATACAGGCAACCCATCTGATGCGTTAATTTATCTGAAACTGGAAGGATTTCTCTTGCTGATTTAATTCTGCAAAAAAATGACTTCCTGAGTGATAATAATTATGGATGTCTTTTGTCTTTAAGATGCTGATTATTGCTCTCCTGCCTTCTTTCCTGTCTCATCTATTTCCATATTGCTTGCAAGGAATTTATCCTACTGCTCTAGATGTGTCAGGCTAATGTTGGGAGAGAGTCAAAGTCCATTACTTTCTATTAAATTGAGATAATTGCCCTGTTGTCCTGTACTAAACTGTAATGAGTGTCCTGTCTCCTCCAATACGGGGAACCAAAGCTCGAGCCTGAAAATCTAAGAAAAAGCACATTGTGCCTTTGCTTTACACACAGTCTTTCTCCATCTGTTTCCCTGTCTTGTGAGGGTTGACAGAACCTGAAAGAGTAGCTTTGTGGCTTCAGTCTTTTTTGCAGATTGGAGTTATGGCAGGTAAAATCAATGTTGGTCCTGCTGAGGAGAGTGAAGAGAAAAAGAGCAGAAGAAAGTACTCAGGAATGTAGGCTAAACAGATTGGGCCAAAAGTACAATGAATATATGCCCAAAAGGAAGTTTAGCTGGTATTAAAGGAAGAAAACAATATCAGGAAATTTGATGGTTAAATGATATCAGGAAATTTATTCAGAACTATAGAGCAATTGGACTATATGAATTGTTTATCTAGAGAGGAAGTTTACCTATCTTCAAAGAACCAGCCTAGAGAAGAACTATGTATGGATATTCTTATCAGTTATAGGAAAGTCAGAGAAGAGTAATTATTAATTTGAGGGATGAAGGACAAAGTTCTTTTCAAGGTTATTGCTTATCTCTGTGGCAAGCTGAACTGTTATTTTTCGAAGATTGTGACAGCCTTCTCTGGATCTAACAAAACTTCCAACTAGACAGCTGCTCAGAGATCCTTCTTTTTCTTTTTCTTTTTCTTTTTCTTTTTCTTTTTCTTTTTCTTTTTCTTTTTCTTTTTCTTTTTCTTTTTCTTTTTCTTTTTCTTTTTCTTTTTCTTTTTCTTTTTCTTTTTTCTTTTTTTCTTTTTCTTTTTTTCTTTTTCCTTTCTCTTTCTTTTTCTTTTTTTTTTCTTTTTCTTTTTCTTTTTCTTTTTCTTTTTCTTTTTCTTTTTCTTTTTCTTTTTCTTTTTCTTTTTCTTTTTCTTTTTCTTTTTCTTTTTCTTTTTCTTTTTCTTTTTCTTTTTCTTTTTTTTTTCTTTTTCTTTTTTAGATATACACTCTCTTTAAAAAGACCTGTTCATAATAATACTGTTATACTAGCTCAGTTAGTTGGAGCATGACACTAATAGCACCAAGAGAGTGGGTTTGATCTCTCTATGGCCCATTCACTTAAGAGCTGGACTCAAGGATAGCTGTGAGTCCCTTCCAACTCCAAGATTCTGTGATCATCACTCAAGAAACCACAATGCAGGACTAGTTCAGCTCAGGTTTTCACCTGTTAGCATTGTTCTGAATGTGAGCTCATTACCCAGTGTGCAGTGCCAATTCACACACCAAGGTGAGGCATTTCTATTTTTTTAATCTAGTTTGCACAAAGCAGGGAGCACGAGGTAACCCACAAAAGGTTGGCTCCCTGATCATCCAAAATTTATACTATTTATACATTTTGACAAACAAAAGCATCAGCACTTATTGGTTAGAGAGTATATAATGAGTCAGTAGTCTTGGTCTACCACACCAATTACTTTTTCACCAGGTAGGTACTGCTTAGTTCTGCTGACTTCATTCCTGGTGGCCATTGTCCAAACAGCCCATTCATCTTGGGATTGCCTTCCCTATTCCTTAAAAGACTAGCCAAGCATGAAACATTCACAGTGCAATTGCTTAATCATAGCTGTCCAGCTACAGCTACTGATTAACAACTAAAAAAAATTGAAAAGTTTGATTCAGATCTTGAGGAACTCAAATTTTGAGAGGTTAAATATAAAGTGTGATGGGTAAAAGCCATAATAGTATGTGTAAATTACTGTGCTTCCTAAAGCTAGAAATCAGTCTGAATCCAGCAATGGTTTGTAGGTCTTGAGCTAATGAGGAGATATTATAAAAGAAGTAGCCAAACCTAGACATGGAAAAAGGAGTAATTTTGTAGAAAAGGTATCTGACCCATAACCTACTAAGCAACAACACAGTCCCTTACAATTAGTATTGAATTTGTCATCCAGTATAATAGAAACATTCTGTGCAGCATTTAAGTGTATATTTAACATTAAATTTTCCCTTGATTACAGATCAACTTAAATAAATGGTTAATGTTTTCTTGCATGGTTTCCCTAGGCCTACAAACCAAACTGTGCAAGATATTTCAGGAAATCCAGTATGTTAGAATGCGTTAAAATATTGCATTACACCTTTGCAGAAGAATATCCTCTGAATAGGGCTCCTGATATAAATCAGTATATGTTTTACTAATGCACCAATATTTATTTCATATTTACATGAAAAATTGAGCTTCTATTTTGCTGTATTTTAATCATAAAAATTAGATACAATAAATAAAACCAATATTTTTATTTCCTCTTTTTTTTTGTAAAGTTCTCAAACCTTTTCAATACATGAAGAGAATATTTGTGATTGTTCTTTCCAATTTCTATTTTAAAGCAATGCCTATGAAAATGACTGAATCTACCAGAAGAACTTCTGAGCTTTTTGTTCCAGTCTATTTCAGTGATCAGCCTGATTGCAAAGGGTAAGCAAATAAATGCTGCCATGAATTTTGCACCCCCAAAGAGCTCTTCAAATCACAGAAGAACTAATCAATGAAAACATTTTAGAGGCTTTATGAGTTTCACTCTTTAAAAACTTAAATTTTCACCCACTTTTCTTATTTAAGAAATTTTGAGGGGAGAGAGGTAGGGAATCAAACTGCATTTTAAAAGTTGTTTGCATCATAATAACAGTTTCTCAACAGTAATCTCATATTCTCTCATTGCCTTCTAATTACTACTTAGCAAGCAGATTAAGTTCCATTGTGTTCCAAAGTAGCTTCAACTTGCTGTATTGCTTATCAGTATAACCAGCTGTTCAGTGGTAGATTTGGTGATGACGGCATTTTTAATTGCTTTTTTCGTTTGGCTAAGTAAGTTCAGATGGTCACTAATTAGTTCTGTCATGCTGAGGTAGTTTTGTTATGAACAATGCAATCAGTGTTTCATTGAAAAGACAATTTTCCTGAGATCAACGCTGCTTAATTATCCCTAGGAATCTGTCCTCAGTTTCTTTTTTTGTTATCACTGTCATGAGTAAGGTGATATGAATTAAACTGAACTGCCACTTAAAAGAAAGCATCTACTAGTGCACATAATGATTTCACATTTTCCTCTGCTCAAAAGCAATCAACTGAAACAGTCATAAAGACTTATTCTTTATTAAGGTCTATGCCTCGCTTTAGGGCAGCCCAAGTTATTTCAAAATTATAAAGCATTGAAGCAGTTTATGATATTCACACTTGTGTCTGTATATCTCTTATATAAAGCATCATGAGATGACATGCTTTTTCTTAGGTATTTTCATCTTATTTTATGTAAGAAAATAGTCTCCCTGAAATACCAGAAGAAAGTACTAATGGCTCTTTTCTTCAAGATGCATAAAAAGAAATAAAAAATCAACTAATGCTGTTGAAAAATCATGAATATTTGTTATTTTTCAGTGTTGTTTTTATTAAAAATCTAGTGTTGATTTTTTTTTTTATTATATAGGAGTGAATTTGTATCTTATAGTAAAAAAACTCAGTTGGAGACTAAAGGTTCAATGGGACTCCTAGCAGAAATTTTACTTGCACATTTTTAAATACCTGGCTTTTCTTTTTCCTATTCTTTATTAGAGATCCTCATTAACAGATATTTTATTATTCCTTATGGTTGTGAATGCAAATGCATTACTTGTAATGTATCATTTCTGCAGCCAAGGTACCTAAAATTTTTTGTAAACTTCTCTGAAACACCAAGAAAGTACCTAAAATTGGCTGTACAGATTGCAGCATTTGTATAGCAGGATTTTTAAAAATTAATTTAATTCCTTAGCAGTTTGTGTAACTTTAAGATGGAACAGTGTCTCTTGACATTCTCACAAAGTTGTGTCTCCTTCAGTTTTATGTTTATAAATATGTGGAAATGCTTTATGGTATTTCGATAAGACAATTTATGTGTTTGGGCTAACAACTCTTTCTGTTGACTGTGGGATCAAATCACTAGAGGATAATTGATGAAAGATATGAAAAAAATTGAGCTAAAAATTACATCCTGCAGGAAATAGGTTGAAAGGAAGGCTGGGAAAAATATACTGTCATGATTTGCTTGGGGAATATTCATCTGCATTTAGTCATTTTGCGTTCAGTATGTCATGGAAACTCCATAAGAGAAATTTCCATCTGAAGACTCAGATGTGGAGGTAGGACAGAAAGCACGGCAATAATTATGCAGCACTGAAGAACGACTACACCAGCAGCGCAGAAAAATGGGTTTATACCTGCTCATTGAGAAAAAAACCCAGAAAAATCCAGTTGTACAGGTTCCACAGCATTATTCTAACATTAGTCACTGAATCATAAGTTCTTGTTTTCCATCAACTCCTATTTACAGCTCAAGAATATTGACATCCAATTTATTAAGTATAGAATACATTTATGCTTGTAAAAGTAATCAAAAAACCTCTTAACATTTGTTCGATGTAAATATTTGATTACTCAACATTTGTCTGATTGTACAATAATTGTTCCCTGTAGACAAAAATGATGGAAGTATAATTCAGGAGTACTAATACCAAACAGATAGCAGGAATAGAAAGACATTAAAGGTACCTGAAGACAGTTCTTATCAAAATATTCTTTATATATATTACATATATATATAACATATTTAACTATATGGAAAAAAATTGAGAAAGTAAGTTTCACATAAATTATTTCTAAATTCAGATCATTAAATAAGTGAACTTTAAGGGACACAATTACTTCAGGATTGCTAAGCTTTTACTTTGACTGAGAAGAATGTTAAAACTTGGAATATATCTTTGAGTACTATAAGACTGTGATGCTCTGTCTTTGTAAAGATATATCAGTTGTAAAATTAAACTTCTTCTAAATAAGGTTAAATTTTCAGTCGACATTAACCCTAATCAGTATACAGCTTCTTTGTGGTCCTGAAGTTGCTATACAATGAGAGAAATGTGATTTTTCTGAAATAATAAACCACAGGATCAGAGTATGTTAAGGGGTTGGATGGGACCTTAATGATCATCTAGTTCCAATGCCTTCTGCCATAGGCAGGGACATCTACCACTAGATCAGGTTGCTCAAGGTGTTGTCCAGCCTTGCCTTGAGTGCTGCCAGGGTTGGGGTGCCCACAGCCTCCCTGGGCAATTTGTTCCAGTGTCTAACCACCCTCATAGTAAAGAATTTCTTCTGGATATCTGACTTTAATTTCCCATCTTTCAGTTTGCCTGCATTACTCCTTGCCCTATCACTGTAGTTCCCAACAAAGAGTCCCTCTCCAGCTTCTCTGCATGCCCCTCCAGATCCTGGGAGGCTGCTGTGAGATCTCTGTACAACCTGCAGTTCTACAGGCTGAAGCACCCCAACTTTCTCAGCCTGCCTTCCTAGGGGAGGTGCCCAACTTCATGGCCCTTCTCTGAACTTTCTTCAAGAGGTCCATGTCTTGGTATGGAATCAGACCTTATATTTTCTTTGGAAAAGAAAATGGATATATAAATTAACAATGGGAATCTTATATTCCTAAAAACCAGTTTAATATTGTAGGTTTGTTTTTTAGGGAATTTTCTCCCATCTGAAAGGAAAACGCTGTAAGGGGAAGGGGTTGTCTGGGAGATGGACGGGGGAATTGAAAAAATAAAGGATATAGCCAACCACTCTCACATACCATGGTAATGGCTTGGACAGGGGAAACTAGAATTTGAGAGTCATCCCTGGGGGATAGGGGAGCAGTTCAGGAGTTGTGATGTAGATAACGTGAGAAGCGTTTGGGAGTGGGCTCCAGGACTTTTGCCTGGGGATGGGGGGCTGCTTGCCAGTCCCTTTTTGGGTTCCTCCCTTTTTCTTGTGGAGGAGGATGGTCCTGTGTTATGGAGGGCATTTGGCTGCTCAGGGGATGTTGCTGCACTTCAGCTCCCCGCCCTGGGTCTTCCTGTCTCCACTGCTCCTGCTTGCTGCTCCGGGGATATTGCTGCAGTTTAGCTTACTGCCCAGAATGTTACCGAGCCCAGCTGCTGGCTCTTCTGCCTGTGAGTTTGGCAAACACAAGCCGCCTCCTGGCCTCACCTGAGCTCCCACCAGCACCTCAGGAGGCTTTCTGAGCCCATGTTGGAGCACCCCTGAGGCCACAGGGGAACAAACCATCATAGCCCCTCTGCCTCAGTGGGAGCCACTGCTGCTCCACACCAGCCAACAGCAGCCCTTGCAGGCTGTGATTGTAACTACACCAATGGGAAATTACTTGAAGGGCAAGAAAAGGCTGTTACTGGGTTTTCTGGTTTGTTATTTTGTTTGTTTTTCTTTGTTTTTGAGTTTTTGCTGATGTTTCTGTTGCTGTTATTTTTCAGTCTCTATGTATATATATATGTATATACTCCAGTAAAGAACTGTTATTCCTTTTCCCATATCTTTGCCTGATAGCCCCGTAATTTCAAATTTGGAGGGAGGGGTCATCTCTTCCATTCCAGGAAGGTTCCCACCTTCCTTGGCAGACACCTATGACAGATAACAATACCAGCCTTTTATCCAAAACCAGCGACACAGGAAGGTTTTTTAGAGAGTTGGTTGTCTCAGAGTGTGATCTCAATCTCTTTACAACTAATTCATGCAACTGCTTAGAGCTAGGCAAGAGTAAATTTTTAGAATGCTATTTTTACACTAAAATTTAAGCAGGGTTAAAATATTAACTCACATATTGTTCTGCAATTATCTATACCTTGTAATTAATTTAATTGACACTTCCTTTGAATGTGTTTGCTTTTGCCATCTGGCATTTTCACAGAAAATTGTAGGCACACTTCAGGGCACATAAATCACATGTACCATTCCCAATGGGTACTTTGAATGTGGCAGTCTATCTTAGAGTAAAACAAAGTTTAGTTACCTTTCTATGAACCAGGTACTTCTGCTTGGACTCAGAATCACTAAACATTTCTTCTCAGTAACACATGCTTTGCCTGAATTCTATACTAATTCTATAGTAAGGAGTATAGAGAAGCACATTGGTCACTTAGTCTTCAAAGCATGAAGACAATAATTTGCGCTTTTAGAACATGGCAGGTTTTTTAAAAACATTCTTCATGACAAAAGCATTAGGACTGACTACACAAGATATTTGTCAGGTGAGGAGCAGGCAAATGTACCTGATGATCCCTTTAATCTTGAAACATTCTGTGATTCTATGACATATTGCTGGGATTATTTTCCCTACAAAAATCTCAATTTTTTAATGGGTATTAGGAAATTTAAATTACTTAACTTCTAAGTAACTTCTGATTTTTGCAGGAGGTCAAAGTAGATCATCACAATGATGCTTCCTCACCCTATAATTTACAAATATATAAGGAATGAATATTAATAAGTGTAATATTAAAATCATGGTTCAAGAGTTTTAGTGATCTTACAAATCATAAAACATTCATAAATCTAGCTATGAAAATAGCTGTTAATGTCTGAAATCAGCCATTAGTTTCTGAAGCAAGTGGAAAGCCCATACTGGTGCTTCTTAAAGTATGTAAATGCTTGGTCTTAGATTTGTGTTCCCTATCCCAGATGAATGAGGAACAGACTTGTTTAAATGTTTGTCTTTCACACTTTCCAATATTTAGCAGCTTAACATTGTGTTAGAACAATGGAAAAAGTGTCACAGTACATAAAACAGAGTTTATAAGTGAAATTTACTGTAGAGAGATTTGCAAGCAAATGCACTGAGCAGAGAAGTAATTTACTTGCCCTAACCTCTAAATTTCATATTTTATGTTTGAAAGTGTTGTTCAGATTAGCGAGCAGTGGTGATGTGCTATTATGTCTTACATTTGATCTTGGTATGACAACAAATATCAATGATGATACTTCTAAATATTTTTTGAAGTGCACCACAATACCCACATAAAAATTCCAGACCCCTTCTGCTTTTTCTGACATTTGTGTTAACACTATTCTGCTAATAGGTCTACACTGGCATTTGAACATAATCATTTCAAACCAAATTAAGTAATGGATGAGTTTGATTATTTTTCAAGGAAAGTGAATTCAAGAGAGAATAAGAAGTATATTTATTTATTATGCATACTCTAATTCTCAAAGACATACACATTTGAGAATTTGGAACCTACAAACAGACTATAAATGTGCTATGAACTGTTACTGTATATATTAGGAACAGAAATGAACCTTTAAGGTCCAGAAAACATACAGTTGTATTTAGTGTACCTGTTGTCTACAATAATTACTTCTTAAGGAAATATGAAATGCTTTGAGAAATGGCTGATATGTAGGAGCTTGACTTCGTGGCATAAAACATTTTACAGCACAGTGATAAAGTTAGTAGTAAATAGTAAAATTACTTAGTAGTAGGATAAGAAAAATATTTTATAATTGTATTTTCATTCTTACCTTGTCATCGCACCTGATGTCATTGATAGAGCAAATATGTCACTCATATTTGCTTTCTAGACTGTAATATAAATTTTATCTTAGCTATAAAATAGAAACATTACGAATAGGACTGTGGTGGGTCAACATTTTCTGGACTTCAGGTGTCAAGTAAGATGTCCTCCCTCTCACCTCATCAGCAGGACAGGGGAAAAAAATAAGATTAAAAACTTTCAGGTCAAGATAAAGGCATTTTAATAAAGAGAAGCAAAGGCTGCACACAGAAACAAATTATACCAAAAATATTTATTCTGTACTTCTTAGCAAGTAATGTCCAGCTACTTCCTGGGGAGTAGGACCTCAGTATGCATTGCAGTTACAATCTTCATTCTGTGCAAACGCTGCTAAGCCAAAGTGAAGACATTGGTGTGAACCATCTGAGCTACACAGTACCACTCTATAAGGACTTATAAATATAAATATAGGACATCATTTACAAAAGCAAATTAAATATATTCCTACATTTTCAAACATTTTAATCAATCTATTATTATAATCACTGAGTGTCTAGTATTATCAAATTAATAATCTAATCTAATAATAACTACTGTAGAAGATTATTTTACTTTGGAGAAAGAACAATTAAATATTATTTTTCACCTTCATTACTATTTTTAAATTAAAACACTGGGTTTTGCATAGCTGCTAAGTCACAACTACAATGAAAACAGATATTTTATCATTTTTAGTGGCGCCATAACTGACTGACTGACTTCAGTCCTCCTCCAACATTCTTCTAATTATCTATCTGCATCATCATTTATTTTGAGTAGTTCTCTTGGCAGGTAAACTCTGTTTGAAAATCACTGCTTGTGAAAATAAATCAGCAAAGACAGCAAGATATAGACCCCCTCATTACCATGATATTGATTTCAAGTGAGCATTTATCTTGTTAGTGTTCTTTTAATTGGAATTAGCATCATTACAATCCTGATCAATTACTGTATTGTAATTTCAAATTCTGTGCTCTCCATCTGCCCAATTAACGTGAAAGTGTGTTTTGTTTTGTTTTTCTAATCTTAGAGCTAAGTTGAAGCAGATGCTTAGTTTCTAGAAATTAATCCATCAAACATTTTCAGTATGTGTTATTTCAAATATTAAAATCAGTTCTGATGTACTGCAGTCACATTTTGTCATGGCTTGATATTTAGTAGGAATAATTGAAAATAATTTTTAGAGATGAGCAATTCCAAGATTTCTATAGTATATAATTTATTGTTTTTATTTAGTTGTATGTTATGGATGGTCACTCCAAGCACTGCACAGGATCAGGAGTTATTTTGGAGAATCTTAGTTGATGCTTTCACCATTTGAGAAATCATGCATTCAATGGATCCTCAGGAAACACCTGATTCTTTAGAGCTCTGAGTCACATTGCATGCAGTTTTTGAGTTTAAGGATGTTTTCATACAGTGAGAAATATCTATTGTTAAACACTACACATTTCAACTGATGGGGCTACAGTGGTTCATGACATCCTGACACATTTTCCAGATTGATTTTCCTGCTTTCCTTCACTTACTTTTCACTTGTTTCATCCGTACATATCAAGTGCTGATTCAAATATTTGATGTATTCATTCAGACAAGTATAACTTTCAGATGAAATTATATTCCCAAAGTGATTTTTTATTTCCCCCTGACGGTCTGAAACCCATATTTTCTCTTTTTTGATCTCAAAGTGCATACATTACAAAAAGGGCAGAGTACAATGGAAGTATTAATGCATTCCAAAGGTAACTCCAAAAAACTATGGCGAGAATTTTTAACAACAGAAACAAAGTCACGCTGGCTGTCAGCTCAAGAAGAAGAATAAACAGCATCCAGTTGAGGAAAATGTTGGCATCTTTTTTGGAATTCCTGAAAATTCACAGTGATTTTCAAGCAAAATCTCTTTGCAGAGTTTTTGGCCATCTTATAGCTAATTTTCCTTTTTAAAGCCAATGCTGTGTTTAGTAGACAGAACAAAGAGTCACTTTCTGTACTTTCACAATTGCTATCGATGGTTATGATCTGCTCCAGAAGGCCAGGGTAACTCAGGGTCTTGTGAACAGATCCCTTGGGGCAGATTAGAGTGAAATAACACAGAATTATTTGTATTTATAAAAACATATACATAGGTAGGTAGCTTAGTAGGTAGGTAGGTAGGTAGGTAGGTAGGTAGGTAGGTAGGTAGGTAGGTAGGTAGGTTAGGTAGGTTAGGTAGGTAGGTAGGTATTTAGGGTTTCTGTTAGAACAATTTAGTTACAGTGGAAAGGAGGTATTGATCATTATTAATAGTAATATGTAATAGTAATATGAGCATGAAAATAACACTTAAGAAAATGTATAAGAAAAAGAAAGAGAAAGAATAAATAAGAGTAGAAAGATATCACTACATGTGGAACCCATGATGAGACTTGATTGTTGCAATTTAGATGTCCATTGGTTGAAATGATGGTCACAGTCTTGATTGGCTGGGGGTGGATGAAGCCCAGGGAACACAAGTTCAGTGGTTGATGTGTGTTTAGATTCACATAGGAACACCCAGGTACCCTGGAGGGAGTTTTACACTGTCTGTTGCAACACTGTGGGCTGTGCTGGTGGAAGGCCCCAGAAATAAGTTTTGTGGATATTTTTGTCGTCTTTGGTGGTTTATGACACCTTCTAAGACATGACAGCTGTCTTATGTCAGTGTAATTGAGCCAATTATGCCCCGTCAGAAGGGATGTGTAATGTGATACCTTCCTTTCAGGAGGAAGTTTTACAAGTGAGCCAGTTGTGTAAGGGAAGACATTGGCATGACAGGAATTATCCCACCACACATCATCTGCCTCTTATCCACCTCTTCCCTTTGGCTCAAACTCCAGCTTGTTGCTAAATCAGCCTTGATTTTTTGTGGTCATCCTCAGGTGCCCATGCCCTCTGCACCTGAGCTTTGTTGGCAAAGCTGATGGCCCATTGTTTGAGTCATTTACCATTAACTTTACAGCCTCTCAAGGATCCCAGTCAGAATATTATTTTTTCTAGTCATTCAGTACATATCAAGACAAGGAGTTTGTTTTAGTCCTATGGACCTACAATGGAAACTCCATCTATCCTAGCTAAGTTTGGTGTCATAATTAAAAAAAAAAAAAAACTAGAAGCATGGCATCTGGGCTTGTTTCTAAGGGAAATGGGAGAAAAGTTGTTTTATATTTATGCTGAGAATTCCTTTCCTCTGAAGTACAGGCTTTATTTTATGTGTTGCAGATCCACAAAATATGCTAAGACACTGGTTGAATAGTCAGCTAATTGGCTAAATAGGTTTAAAATGTTAAAATAAACTAAATATGTATGTGAAATGTATGTGAAAATGCATAGAATACAGACACATCTGAAAATATCTTTATCTTGGTGCAAAGAATTAAATAATATTGTGAATAATACTGATCTTAAATACTCTCACAATACCTGCATTTCCCATCCTCCACCAAGTCTATCCTAATTCCATTGGGTACACTGTTTGGTTTTAGTTACTAATACTGGATGAGAAACTAGAGATTATTGACCAAACATTTTTACAAATGTGCCATCTTTGCATGTTGCCATATTTTCTCCTTATATTTTTTTTACTTTGCTTTATGTTATAAATCTCTTACTCTAATCTCTTGCAATTATGAACTATACTTCACTAAAAGTTTTGAAAATCCTAACTCCTATCGGCAGTAAGGGCATTAATATAATTCTAAATAATAGTTTCAGAGGTTTTTGAAATATTTAAGTAAAGTTTTATGATGATAAAAATAAAATATGTCTAGAAAAATAGTATTTTATGCACCAGTTAAATTACTTCCCCTCAAATGCACAAGAAGGGGCTTTACAAAATAAATATATATACACAGAATAATATATATTCATACCAGAAACATTGCTGGTTTTCAACTTATGGAACTATATTTAAGACTATCCAATTGGAAATGTGAAATAACATTTTAGCAAATGTGAAAATACAGAATTTTCTTTAATGTTTGCGAAACTGGAGATGATTTTCAAGACTTTCAATTGGTTTTGAAACATTGTGTCAAAATATTTTCATTTCATTAGTCATAAAGATATTGTGTTCAAGAATCAGCAGTGAGGATTATTTTCAAAAAATAACACATTTCAAACTTTAAATGCAATAATTGTTTTAATTAATAACTTTCAAACATTAAGTTCAGTAATTTGTTTTCCTTTTTTAAAAAATCCCCTTCCTCAGTAGATATTCTAAATCCAATTTTAGCATATTTAAAATATTTTGCTCCCTCTGTGGTTTAAAAACTAATATATATTAAGCATGTATATAGATGTATATAATATATAATCAAATAGATTTAATTTATTCAGCTTTAATAAATATATATATGTACTTAGAACGAAATCCAAAAAAACAATGAGAACTTAGATGTGCATGAATATAATCTGAATTTTATGAAGTTGAGAAGCTAAAGTTTCATGCAAATGATCAAATTGTTACTAAGGAGACAATTCTGCACACCAGTGTCTGTTTTAAAAGTTACAGTTTTCAATTAGCAATTTTTTTCTAACCTTTATGTTATTCCATAACAACTCCATCACATCTTATACAGGGTTTGCCAGAGTGCAAAAAAAGCAATGAAATGGTTTTGGATTTTTTATGTAGCACACAGTTTGACTAGTAGAGACAAACAAAGGATTCATATGAGCTGCTTAACATAAAATTCCTTTTCTTTATTTTTTGAGATATTTTTCCCCTTTTTAAGTTTATAAGTTGAAGCACAGTCATTAAACAATAAAATATTTTAGGATTCACAGAACTGCATTTGAAGCTGTTCTTTCAAATTTTGCACTGACTTTTGGAAGATATTTTGTAACCTGTTTTTATTCCATGAACATTTTTCTATATCAGCTAGACATCAAAGCATTTGAACTGATGCTCCAAAACAAGTTTTTTCTTCCATCTTCGCTTCTCTTCTCAATCTGTCATTTGCATTTTAAGTCTACTTTAGATATCCTAGTTTTGGCAAATATAGCCTCAGAATTAATGAAACTGACAAAAGTAGTGTACATAATGTGAAATTTCATGTCCCCTTGAATTCATTTTTGTGAAAGTTAAGGCATTTTTCAAATATGATCTTGAAGTGGAAATTTCAGGCAAATTTCTTAGCGCAACAAAAATAACACATCTAAACCACATTTGACTTCAAGAAGAAAATCTTTATTAATACTGTCCTAGAATTTCTCATGACATAATTAAAGTTCTAGAATGTTGAAGGCTAAATAAATCTCACTGGTGTTTGGAGGTGTGCATATTTTTATTTCTTTGTAGTTACTAATGGTTCTCTTAAAGAAACGTACAAAAGAAAAAGAAATAGCTCTAACAATCCTAAATTAATCAATATGGAAACACATGTGGAGCTTTTGTAAATTGATAAAAAGTTGTATGTTGCAAAGATGAACAGAAAGTATATATACATCATTATGAAACAAATTTAAACAATATATTTTCTCTTGGCAATTATGCCAGATCTCTGAAAGCAGATAAATATATGTGCAATGGGGCATGTTTGTCTTTCCTTTTTTTATTCCTTTTTTTGTCTGTGCATGCAGGTATCAAAAATGATTGCCACTCTTCATCATAGTAAAGCTGGTGTTTATGATTGCAACTTTCATGGAAATGTGTATGGTCTCTTAATTTGTCTCACCATAATTTGTGTAACAAGGCTAAGAGGCTCAAGAATCAAGTTTGGAGCCATAAGATATCCTATATTTAGCATTACACAGATCTGGAAATATTTTTAACCCTGGTTCAATATGTTTTTGGGCATATAGCTACACCCATATAGTCAAGGAATGGCCACTGAGGTTTAAAATAATTTTGGAGATACTAAAGTATTAGCTGTACCAAATAAACCGTAGAGTCTTTTAAAGTGAAAATAAATCACACATTCTGAGGAAAATGGGGGAAAAAATATTTGTTTCTCAGTTTATTTTATTTAATATTTTAAACCCCAGAATGTTAAAAAACAACTGAAACCATTCCGGATTGAAAGACACTTAATCAAATTCTCAGATTTCCTGATAAGAAGTGAAGTGCTTTTATGAATAGAACTGTTAAGGTCTACTCCTAATGCAGAGGAGCAGCACTCACAATTTAATCAGTTTCCACTAAGAAGTAAAAATCTTCTATGGTTTGAATCTGTGCTTTTGATATTGTTTGCATAAATAAGTAGTGATTTGCAGCAGCAGAGTAATTTTTAGTTTCCCATCTTCTTGTTGTTAAGACCTCCTTACTTCTTTCCTTATCTTCCTAGTATGCACAGTAAAATCTCATCTCACTTTTCTTTATTATCCCTTGGTTATATCCAGAGCAAATATCTTAGGGGGGGGGGAAATCTCACAACATTCTAATTTACTATGGCAATATATACAATTATTTTGGTTCTGTCTAAAGGGAAGGCGATATTATTTTCACTACAGTGTATTGGCAACGTCAAGCCAGTTTGGTGTTTTACTTCTGTCATGGTCTGCTCATGCTGTCTTTCTGATGAATCTGAATTCTCATGATCTGGCCTGGTATTGCTTTATACTGCAAAAGTTCTGTCATAGAGGATGATCAGGGAAGGGTTACTACAGGGAAGTCATCTTATGACTGCCCAGGAGCCACGATCCATCGGGCTGGGTTGAGAAAGAGGAGTTAACTGAGTCACCTAGGAAGTTAAATCACTCATTAAAGGCTGCAATGAGCTTTAGAAGCAGATTTTCTTCAGTCAGATCTCCATTGCTACCATGGCCCACTCTAGTCACAGAACTGGTACTTTATTTCTAATCGAGAAGCAATTAAAAAGATAGGTAGGAAGAATTACCTTATTTCTTGATATTCAGCAGGGAAAAAATTAGTATTAATTCTGCATTACAGTTATTGATGAAGGGCACAGAAAAATGTAATGTAAAAAGAAAATTGCTATAATATGAAAAAAATTAATTAAGTAGATTTCATAAGTTTGCTTGAAAAAAATTTCAAGATGGTAACTCAGTCTCTTCATTTTTCTCACACAAGATAGACAAATTTAGGCAGATATTTGTGTTAAAAATACAAACTGGGCAAGAAGACTTCCTTCAAACAGAGCTAAAGGATAAGATTACTGAAGACAGTGACATACTCCCTAACCAGTTACATTTTTATTTAGTAGAAATAAAAATGGCAGATTATTTTTACATCCCTTAATTTTTTAACCTAATACTAATTGTTTTTTTGCAACAAAGATTTGCCCCAAAAGCATGAGATGGTGAAAGTACAGAATGCATTTATTATTTTCACATAACAGGTATGCTCATTTGTCTTATTCAAACTCAAGCCCAATACTCTACATACCATTTAGAAGATGTCATTTAAAAAATTGGTTGATGTTAGTATTTACTCAAAGTCAATTTAGGAATAAGCATAGTTTTGTGACTGGAAATACCTAAAGTGCGGAGAGTTTGTATTTGTTTTCTTTTCTTTCCTGTTTTATAAGGAAATTAAAAGTGCAAGACTGTTTAAAAACTGTCCATGTCCATAAATGTTTAACATCCCTACTAGTGCAGAAACCCCTCTATAAAAGGCTTTCCATCCACTTTTGTTATTTTCAAATATTTATTTTCTTTTTAAGGAGATAGCTATACCTACAAAAAACAGGGCTTGAAAAGCATCTGTTGAATCCACTTATCAGGCAAACATCAGGCTTAAGGGTATATTTAGCAATGCAAATTTGTTTTTTCATTTGGTTTAAGAGAAGAGAGTTTTAGCATAGGTCATGATTATTTATTATTTTAGTTATGTAGCACTTCAAAAATAAATTTTATGAGACTAAGATATCAGAAATCGCAAATGAGCACAGACATTTCCTTAATAATCTTCTAAATTATATGCAATAATGGGAATATTCTGTATATGTTATTATATTATATATTACCTGAGAAATTATTTTGTTAGGGAAATATCCCAAAACATTAAATGGATTTGAAAGTGTTTGAATATTTTTAGATTCAGAAAAAATTGCATTTTTGGTATTCCAAATGTGATGCAATTATGCATTATATTTGAGAAAGGACCAAAAATCTGAGCAGTGGTCATTGTTTTATCCCTATTCATGGAAAAGCAGTGTTGGTTTTGCCAAAATTTCCAATAAGTCAAGACCTATTTTATTCCTGAAAAT
Organism: Fringilla coelebs; assembly: GCF_963513975.1. Lineage (NCBI taxonomy): Eukaryota > Metazoa > Chordata > Aves > Passeriformes > Fringillidae > Fringilla > Fringilla coelebs. The sequence continues at coordinate 21,206,790 of NC_140032.1, read as the reverse complement.
ATTTTAAATCATAGAATCTTTACAGTTGGTAAAGGCTTCCAAGGTCATCAAACCCAACAGCTAATGTAGCAGCATCATGTTCACCACTGAATCATGTCTCCAAGTGCTACATCCACAAGCTTTTTGAACACTTCCAAAGCTGGTGATTCCCTAGGCAGCTTGTTCCAAATAAAATGTCAAAAAATGTTTCTCCCTTGCTTCATAACACAGCATTGATTTAAATATTCCAAATTAGTAAACAGATTAAGCAGCAAACAAGATATTAAAACAGTTTCAAATCCACATTAGTTGTTAACAATACCTTTGTTCATTATTGTACTTCAAAGTTATAATAAAATGTTTTGTAAAATTAAAAAATGAAAATGTTTTTGTAAGAGGACAGTTACCAAAGATTTCAAAATTATACCTACCCTGAAGACTCCTGAGTGGAGTACTTTGGGTGGACAGATTAACAGCATTCTGGTATGTGTTGCCAGACAAAATGAAGCCAGAGGGATCTAAATTTAGTAAGCAAATGGGACCAGCATTTGCTAAATTTACTTAAATTAATGGAGAGATATATGTCAATGCCAATGACTGTCGAATGACACTTATTGAGTTATGAAGGTGATTTTTTTGTCATTGAATGTCTGCTAAGATAATTGAAAGTGTTTTAATTTAGCTATCTTTATAGGATTTTGAGTCAATATATAATTTTCAGTAGTAATAAGATTTGGGTGTCTGGTGTTGATTTAAGCAAAACCAAAGCTACAATTGTATCCATAATTTCTAGTTATTAATTTAGGTTATTTGTATAATGACTTTCTCTAAATTGTCTCTAGTGTTTCTTACAGATTTTTTTTTATTTAAATTGGGCTAGTCCGAGTTGGAAATATGTAACTATATATGCTTGATTTATCATTTTGCTGTTTTAGATCACATAAATCTAAAAATAACTAGTACATGAGGCAAAAGCTAGTGCATAATTAATCTTTGTTGGTAGGTTGTTGCTGTTTTTCGTCACAAAATACTAAAAACTTGATAGCAGAAGACAGAGAAGGGAAAAATATAAAACTCATATTTTTCTGAGTTGCTTCAGAAGAATAAATTTGTCTAATTTTCACTGTCTAGTTTATGGTCTATTCATACTAAAATTATTTTTCTATTCATATTTTATAATTTTTTTTCATAATTTGTCACATTTCTGTCATTTTTGGAAAGGTTATGTTGGTGAAGGTTAAGGAACTGGCACCCTGTTTTCCCTTTAACACTTTTTCCCTGACATAATGAACATCTTTTCTCCACTTTTGCTGTAGTCAGCACTGGCTGGGATCTAATAAAGCAAGGTCTTTAACAGCTCAAAATTGTCCATGACATTGTCTTGTCAATTGTATTAGACCTTGAATGGTACAGACTATGAAAATCTTTCAAAGACATTTTGACAGAGTGGCAGAATGTTTATAAAACTAGCAAAATTTTATTTCACTTTAAGATACATAAACTATAATGAAAACTACTTGCCATACTATTGGATCATATGTTCTACAATATTTATTTCCAAGGTTAATGCTTGTTGACTTTGCAGTATAATGTGCATTGACAGTGAGGATTCATTGCCATACAAAAGCTTAAAGATCCTCTTATAGCAGTTTTAGATCAGCAGCTTTTTGTATGCTTTTTCTATACTTTCTGAGCAATAAAGTGTGTTCTTATATTCATGAGCACAGTATTTGTCAGCTAAGTTCTGTAAAGCCTAAGGACGTGTATAAATTTAAATGCATTGACATGAGAAGAAATTTTTTGAGTGTGCCATAGCAAAAGTATATAAAATATATTTTTAGACTATGTATGCATTGCTTGTGCAAGAACACAATTAAAATTAATAATATTCCAAATTTTCAAGAGAAAATATTATGTTGAGAATTATGGGAGAAAAGGAAGATTTTCCAAACTTACTGCTAAAATTTCAAATTAATATCCATTTGGAATAACCATGACCAAGCTACTCATGTTCCTAAAACACGATATGAGTTTCTGTAAATTAAACACTGGATTCAATAATATCAAGTCAATTTTCATCAGTGGATGTTCATGATTTAAATTTTTTTACTTCATGTAAATGTGAATTTGGACATTTATCAGAGAGAGAAATTCACTCAGATTTTATTCTAGAGTAGGAATTTCTTCTGCTGTTGAAAACACTGTCTATTGTACAGGACAAAAGAAAAGCAGTTTCTAAGTTTAATTTTCATTTATTCTGGAAGGGAAAGATTAAAAAAATGTATCTTGGCTTGCTTTGTGTTTTTGCAGGAATATTATATGAAGAAGGGAAGAGATGCAGTTATCAATAGTAAAACTGAAATAATTTGTTTGAAGGAAACCAAAAGGGACAATGTCCAATAAAGACAAACATACCAATCATCTCCATCATCATCATCATCATCATCACTATGAAATTTGGGAAAGAAATTATGTCTGATCCTTCATTCTAGAAGGCTGCATAAACTTTTATGCAGATAAATTATACCCTAACTTAGTTAAAATAATATTTTCAAAGGAGTATATTTTCTTAGAAGTCTAAACAAAGCTATAAAATATTTAGAATGTGTCCAGGCTGTTAAGGCATGAGTTTGAAGATCGTAGTAATACAGGAAATATGATGCCATTTTGTGCCCAATGGTATGATACTCTTTCATTCCTTGTCACTAAATATACTTGAAAATATCATGAAATCCAGCATCACAACCAGACTCCCGCAGAAGGGTGTGCTGGGAATTTTAACATTTTTTTGCAATATTTACATGTGGCTGGAATCTAAAAGAGCAGAATTTCTTATCCATTTATTAAAGGCCACCATTATTCCCATTCATTCCATTTAACATGGAAGCTTACCTCATGGGAGTTTTGCCAACAAAATTATTGGTAAATTTTATTAAGTATCCCTTAGATTTCCTTTCTGTTGCCTAAAAACTAACCTTTCACTTATAAATGAGAGAACATACTTTTAAAAAATAAATATTAAATGTATATCAAAAATAAAGTTAAAAAAAAATCCTCAGTCATGAAGTAATTTTGTTAATTTTAGGGATTTTATCTACTCAAAATCAGGATTAAGAATGGTATATTCCAATAGTTGCATTTCTATAACCTCAGGACAGACAACCATCTGGTACTTCCTGGCTAAACTTGTGTCCTTCACAAACACAGTTTGTGATTATAGATGGTCTCTTAGATGTTTGTACTCATGTCCATCTGTTCAGATGGCATTATGCCTACATGCAAGTCAGTCTTTTCACTAATTCACTGGTGCCGGACATCGGCGAGCTTAGATTGGCCATCTGGATAAAATTGCAGTTGCCATATTTTTTAGCTGCAGATAGCTGCCTCAGTGTCATCAGTTTCATGATGGACTGACATACTGCTGGACATATAATTACAGAGTGATGAAATTACACCTTCGAATCAGTCCATTAATACTCATGAAATTGTCAAAAGCAGTAATAAATCCCTCTAAAGCAGGGTAATCTGGTGATCAAAATATTTCACTTACTCCTATAATCCACTCAACACCACGAGAAGTTGTTAATAGCTGGAATCAAGTGTAGGCCAAATGAGAAGTATTTTGAAAGAATGCTTGTACTTGGCCTGGCTGGGATGAAGTTATGAAGTTGTTTCTTTGCAGGAGTCCATACAGTGCCCACTTTGCATTTGCTGCTCACTGTCAGTAACCACCATTGTTTTGGTCACTCCTGTGCCTGCAGAGCATCAAGACTTTCTTTCTTCTCTTCCTCCCTCCAAGCGAGTGTGCTGGGTAAGAGCTTGGGAGGGAGTACAGCTGGGACAGATGAGCTGAGCTGACTCGAGGGGTGCGTACGAACATACATCGTGGTCAGCAATAAAAACTCAGGGAAAGGAGGAAGAGATCTTTGCTGTTCTGGTGGTTGTGACTGTCATGTCCTGCTTCCTAGGACGTGAGATTACTTCCTGCCTATGGGAAGGAATAATCTAATTTCTAACCTTGTTTTTCTTGCACATGCAGCTTTTGCTTTTCTTATTATTAAATTGTCTCTATCTTGATTCATCAGGGTTTTCACCTTCCTTCTATCTTTTCTTTCCATCTACTGAGAGAGAGGAATGTGTGAAAATCAGGGTAGTTTTCTGGCTGCTGGCTGGGGTCAACCTAGCCCAATTCTGGAATAATATTTACAAGCAGAAATTTACTTTGGAAAATATAAAGACTATTAAAATCCACAAATGTCAGGAGACCATGTCTGATTCAGGAAAGTTAACACATCCAATAAAACACTGTGTTATTTCAGAAAACAACTGATTTTTGACCTGCAATGATTCTTCTGAAGATGTGGACCTTTGGTTTTCAGCAGCAGAACAGGAATAACTAACACGAAATATCAAAACTGCTAATGCAGAATTTGTGTAGTTCTTTAATTACCAGAGTGAAGAATAAATATATTTATACCTTCAAGCACAAGTGACTTACATTTTATATTCTTGGAGTTGTGATTGAATACATATAGATATAAATCTACTCTTTCTCCTTCTATCCAGCACATTTTTTCCTATTATTTTGTGATAAATTGAAAGATGAGGTATATGCATGATTGAAAAGAGACTTTTTGAATGAGATAAATTAGTACCTTTCACCCCTAAATATGTCTGTTAAATGCATGGCATTAATGCCCATTTGTGTTATATTCTTGACTCTGGTGTGTTAACTCAGTCAGTGCAGCCTTCATAAGGAATATCTGGATGAATTTTGGTGCTCTTGCAGTATCACTCCATGCTTGCGACATCTTCTACACATTTTCTTGTGGAAAAGGATCTTTGGGTTTAGGAACTATTTAAACATTTGTGACACATATGTCCTTCATCCATTTTTAGTAAAATTCTGAAGTGTCACATTTTACTACAAATGGATGAAGGAAATTATTACTAATGTGGCACTCATTGCAATGTTTAAGTGGAATGACCTAAACTGTACCAGAAAAGAGTTTGAAACACATTTGAAAGAAAAGAAGAAAGGAAGGAAGACATTATAATTGAGTTTCTGCTGCTCTGTGAATCATTTTTACAAGCAACTGCTGAAATTTATTCCATCTTTTAATCAGTTAACTCCAAATATATGATTATAAAAACAATGTTTTATGACAGAGAAACATCTGGATTTATGTAGAGAATGAGTTGTAAGTAAGAGAGATTGTGATGGTATTAAAACCAAAAAACACATTTGGAAAATGGACTGTTAGAGTAAGGGTTAATGGATATTAGCTTGCATTAAAATATCATAATTCATAAAAGTTTTGTCATGTTCTGAATAAAAAGGTATATCCAGGCTGAAGCACGCCTAATATTATTAACAGTAGAGCATGTTGCAGCAGTAATAAACCTCCACTAAAACCATGCACCAAAAATATCTGTCTATTCAAGTATTCAGAGAACTCCATTAACCTTCAAAGTTGCAGATACCTTCAGGTGTCTATAAATTAATTTATTTTTCTGGCAAAGATGAAAAATGGAAACATATCCAAGGTTCTACTGTATGGAAATGGCAAAGTGTTCTCAAGTTATTATTTCAGTGACAGGTGATTTTTTTTTTGGCAGAAAACACTTTCTTCCACAAGAATTCTGCAAGCATATAAATGATTGTCAAAATTTGCTTGGTGTCCAAGATGATGGGTCAGCAAATAGACTTTCTAGTGACAGAAGGAATTAAACATGGGTTCATTAAAGGATGGGAATGGAAGGCCAGAAGTACATGATGAAATGGTACTAAAGGAGAAAACACACATAACTGAAGGCTGCAAGGGGATTTTGACGTGACTGCTTAGAAGGGTATGTGTTGAAAGACTTGTCTGGATTGTCTGTATATTAATGGACAGAATTTGGATAACAAACAGCAACTGTAAGTGCAGGGCGATGACAATGTCAGAAAAACAAAAATTTGGTGAGATAATACACAATTGACACCTTGTCATTGGTAATTAAATGTGATTAAAGGATTATCAGGACAATTCTAATTTAAAGTTTTCTGTAGATGATAAAATAGGCTGAAGGTCTTATCTGCACTGTCCTGGAATGTAACACATATCATTTATAATTGAATTTATCACAGCAGGTTTGAAAAGTATGGGTGGAACAGTGATGGGTTTGGTTTACAAAAAATCTGCTTTGTAAAACACTGCTTTGAATAATTTCATGTTATTTTTGATGCATTCAATTCTTGGCCACATTTTTCCTAGTACTGGGATATCTGTTAAAAAGTTATTATCTAAAATGTTCATATTGATATATTAAATGTTCATACTGATTACTAAAAGTTATAATTTTACAAAAAAAATTAATTATTTACAAGCATTTAAATATAGATATTAGCTTGCATTTTTTTTAATTTCTATGAAATTATGCACCCTTTACAAAATAATAGAATTCCAGAGGATTAATGTCCCAGAAAGAAGGAAAACTGTTGATTCTTAAATAAACTCTGCTTTTTATACCAAAGCAACTTCATTGACTTCAATATATTTTATATTTGCAAAACATAAAAGAGGGTTTTCCTACATTTTTCTTGAATTATAAAAGGTAATTTAAGGCTGATAATGAAAATTCTCATGTTCTCTTTCTTTTTTCTCCCTTTCCAAAATTTCTTTCTGAAGCATAAATTCTTTCATCATTTTACAGAAGGTAAGCCTTTGTTGATAAAAATCTGTGCTCTAAATGCAATAGTAATTTCCATAAGTATTTTCCTGTGAGGTTCTTGTACACTTCAATTTTGGTGTATTACATAGCAAAGACAGAGTTGCAAATACTGTACTTAGCTGCAACTGGATACTTTTCTTACCCTTTTGTGCATATAAAACTTTCTCAGACTCAGTGACCTTAATACAGAAGTTGTCAGATCATAGTTTTTGCTTTCCTGTAATCCTTTTCTTTCTCAACACATTTGAATGGTAAGGGCAAACTTGAGTGTATGGAGAAAAGATACATGTGTGTTTGAAGGTGCTGTGCAGTTAATCCAAGTGAAGGAAGAAGTTATTATTTTCTAAGTATCAGCCATTTCTAGAAAGTGATTTATTCAGGCTAAGCTTCCTTCCAATCAGGGGAATTTCAAGCTCAATCAGTTTAGTTTAGAATTATGGGTGAGTTATTAAATACCCATACAACTAAAACAGAGGGACATGAATCAAAGTCCAAGAAGGTGCAAAAAGCAGATGTAGTATTCTCCTGCCCAGATACAGGCAAACGGCCTGATTTGAACAAAGCAGATACAAAAAGTTGGGGAGAGCACAGGTAGGGAGTTAAATATTGTTCTGTCTTCATCATAATTTCAATCTGTGTTTCACCAAAGTGTGTATTTCCTCAAGATAAAATTCGGTACAGTGAGGTAAGTAGAAACTCTCTTGGTAGGGCAGAAATTAATTCATTATGTTTGATTTCCTTTAAGCATTTAAACAGTTTGATTGCTTGCCTGAAATGATTTTGTATTTAATGAAAAAATTCAAGTTTGTTATTTTGTTTTCCACAGCACTGCAGCAAAGTCAGTGGACAGCTTTCCACTGATGTCAATAGTCCTTGCAAGCAATATCAATGACCTGGTCATCCAGGCCATTTCACACATGAACGCATATTGCCTTCAAGGGGAGTTCTGCATATGGAAATATTTGAGAATTGAGTTTGAAATTGAAAAATTGCTTCAGATTTCCAGCATATATATTTTAATATAATCACAGAATAAATTGAGTTGGAAATGACCCACAAGGATCATCAAGTACAGCTCCCACTCCTGCACAGCCCCATTTCAGAGTCACACCATGTGCCTGAGAGCGTTATCCAAACACTTGAACTCTGTCACACTTGGTGCTGTGACCACTTCCATGGGGAGTCTGTTCCCTCTGGGTGAAGAACCTTTTTTTCTAATATCCAGCCTAAACTTAGGTGTTGAAAAGAGACATTAGCTGTGTTTAAGAATTAATAAAAATATGTTTATTATGAAGAGATAGTATGTAAACTGCTAATATTAAAAGATTTCACCAAAAATGGAAATGGTTCAGTTTCTGGTGAAGCAGTAATGTACTGTTAGAAATTACAACTTTTTATTGCCCCAGCACATTTTTTTTTAATATTTTTTCTTTGTTTTGTTCACTCTTTATGTGTTGTACCTTTTTGCATCACACTATTTGACTAGAATAAGTATTCAAAGATATAATAGTTCAAATTCTTCGTTGATTTTTCACTTATTTTTTACATAAGGCTACATGTCAGATGCTTCAGATGATTTGCAAGATTCCCTGTGTTAAGTCCTGCTGAAAGTCATTACAGGGGATGCTTGTCCTTACAACATAAACAAAGGGAGAAAATAAAAACAAGAGCATGAGGAATTAAGTTCAATGACCAAGGTCACTAAGAACTTGCCTGGGACAAAAAAAGAAGCTAGATTTCCAGCTTGATATTTTATCATTGAATCACAATTGAGTCACCATTGTTCATTACAGGTTTTTTTAAACAGATTCTTATGATATGGTAGAAATAATTTTGTTTACAAGAGCAGAATTCTCACCCACCCACAACATCAATGTGAAGACTATTTCAAATCCTCTGCACCCTGACATATCCTTGAAAATGTATAATTTTTTGGAAAAAGTGTCCCTAATGCAGTTACATAGCTATCAAACCTTTCCCTTCTAGAGAAAGAGCTCTTTTCTTTAAATCTTGGCTGTTCTTGTAGCATTTTAGGGTGATATCAGGGTCCCAGCTGAGTATATCTTTCTTTGATGATTTAAAGCCAACTAATCATTAAATCAACCATTCTAAGGCACCTCATGGACAATGTCTTTTTAGGACTCAGTCTTGCAAATCTGAGTAGAGTGGCCAGTATGGCAGAGTAAGCAAAGAATATTCATTTAAGTAGTCATATTATAAGTTTTTTTCATTGAATTTGAAGGCTGGTACAAGCACAAGTAGAAACATCCTAAAAATATTTTTTTAATGTTTAGATCACAGTTTCTGATCTTCACTGTGCTTCATTTTTAAGACCAAAGTTTCTAGGGGACAATCTAAACCTTTGAAGCAGATATATTTGGAAATCTTTTTAGGCTTCTCAGTTTTTTATTTTTAATTTTCATTCTGATTTTTAGATTTATGTTCAGAAGTTCATTCCCTGTTAATAGCACAATTGTCATTGTTAATTGTGAAAGAAGAAAACACACCTTACTCCAGTCATTTAAATGTTACAAAAACGGGATTAAGCATCAGAGTAACTGGGGCAGAAACTCTAATACCTATTAAAATGTGCCTGCATTTGATTTTAGTTTTTGATATTCATCCAAAAACACCAAAACAAATTTAAAAAAAAAAGTTTGTTTTTCATAGATACTAATATCTAGATATGACTATTAATGACTGAAAATGGTTTTCAGGTCTGGGTTATGAAGGTCTCTACTATTTTATTTGTTTATAGATATATGCTTGTGGAGGGTGGAAACTCATGAAAAATGTTAATTTAAATCAATAAAGAAAGAAAATAACAAGCTGGAAAAGATGGCAAACAAGAAAATTTAGAAACATTGATAAAGTGTCAACACCAATCAGCATCAAGATCAAGTCTTCACAAAGTTACAGTGTCCTTGTTTTGGTTGATTTACATCAAGCTGCTTGAAACTGTTTACTTACCTTGAAGATATAAAGATGAAGGATTCAGCTAAACTTGGTTAAAGTTGATTCTGTGAGCTCCAGGGATACTAAAGATTTCAAGCTACTTGCTCACACTGCTAAGCCATCACCCTCCAGGAAAGGTTAAATACTCTATTATTGAAGTATCTGTCTAACTACTCACTTCTTTTAAAATTCAATTTTATACCTGAAGAAAAAGCTTTCTGCTAATCATTATAAGTATCCCAGTCTTTTTCAATTCTCCTCAGTTCAGCTAATTGAGAATGTCCCCTTATTTTACAGTTTTTGTCAGAAACTAAAATGAGAGTAAAGAAAAAGGCAGGTAACCTCGATCTCTATTCCTCAATATATTAAATTTATGTCATGAATTTTGATTACACAATACTCACTCTCTCTCTCTGTGTTTATATATATATATATATGTATATAGATATATCAAAAAAAGGAGAAAAAACCAGCACAAGATGCTTGGAGAGGTTAGTGCAGTCTGAATATGATTTAAAATATAAAAAAAAAGGTGAAGAGGAAGACAGGAAATATCATTTTAAAAATAGATGTGTGGTAATAGAGAAGGAGCTTAGTATTTCTACTGCACACCACTCATTCCATATTTTCAGATTTCGTGAGCTTCATGAACATTTCTGAAGTTCACCACTTCAAACATATATTTTCCTGTCTTCTATATCTTTTAAATGCTGCAGTTCTAGAGGAGATTCAAGTCCTCAAACATAGATTATTAGCAACACAAATAATTTAGCACATCCAATTCTATTAAGAAAATAAAAGGTCTTTGCTCACCTGCAGTCAGGGAAAAAAGATTGCTGAAGAGTGGTATCTATGCTTCCACACAAGTATAAATAGAATTCAGACATTTTTCCCTTGCTGTAGTGTAATGTTCTGTCAGTTTGACCAGAGTACCATTCTCAGCCTGCCATCTAAAGAGCAGCTGATTTAATTATACTCCCTGAATGTAAGTTCAGAATTGAAAACAAAGTCTATTAGCTAAGTTTGATCTAGATACATATGCCATTTTTAATGTCTTTGAAAACAGTTTATGCAGATATTGTTTCCTTCTCTGTTTATTTGAGACTCTGAAGTGCTGGTCTCTTTTGTTAAGGGTTAATTAAACAGACCATGTGGGAAATGAGTGAACTAGAGATCCATTAAAACTGTTAATTGGATAGCAGATAATTGTTCACAGTTACGACTTTGTTTTGACATCAAATTTTCAACATTTTACAGTAGGTGGAATTACTACTCCCTGCCTCATGGGACTTGTAATTTATGGCATTCTCCTGTGGTTGAAAAGAAACCTGGTGGAGAAAGAAAACAACTTTACATTCAGAGTGTGGATTCAGATTGATTTTTTAATTTTTTTTTTTTTTTTAATGTTGGTCAAGGATAAGTTTGCACAACCTGGGAAAATACTTAAGGAACTCAAAACTGTCTTAGTGGGATTTTTCCTGTTCTCAGATTATAGAAGAAAGAGGGGGTTTGGCAAAATATAGAAGGTAACAAGTGGTCAAAAAACAAAACTACCCATGTTTTCCCCCTCATGTATTTATCCTGACAACATTGATTTGACAAATACTGAGCTCTAAGTTTAGAGTACTTTCTTCTGAGTAGACAAAAGAAATATCTTTAGGAATCAATCTAGGGGTTCAAAATAAAAACAACAAAAAACCATATACATCACAAAACAAAAACCAAGGAAACATAGTCATAGATGAAGAGACAATAGAATATTAAGGGGAAAGACTGAAAATGATAAAAACAAATAAGGAAGACATTTTATACAGTAAATTTGGAATTTGAGATTAGATGTGTCTATCCTAGTTTGAGAAATAAAATGGAGAATTAGAAATTATGATTCAAGATATAAAGAGACTTTACAAAAAATACTAATAACAGTAACTACAGTTGGACCAGAGTTGTTGAAGGCTCAATTCTTTAGGAAGGAGAGAAATAAGGGGAAATGTAATATGCATGAAAGAAGTGTCTCAGAAGAAAAAAAAAAGGTAACAATAAGAGAATAAAAACTATGTGCAACACCTATAATGTGACTGTAAAAACTTGAAATTTCCAAGGTGGAAAATCTGCTGTAGATCTCCAGTATTGACAGTAAATAATAATATCTGTGGGAGAAATATCTGTATGAAAATTCAAAACTTTTATTTCCTGTAGAAAGTACCATCTGATTGATAGATAGTTGTTCAGGAAAACAATCTTTAACAGCTTTTTCTGTAAAACTACCAGCAGACAAGTGCAAGGCTTACTATTTTAACTTTAGTGGTGAGCACCTGATGAAAACACTACTCACTTATACCAAAGCTGAAAACCATAGTGATCGTGATAATGAAATTCTCATTTTAGTGCAAAATAACAGTCCACTTCTGTTAGCAGTGTTGCAGAAAGGAAAACTTAGATGACTCTAGGAAACTAGAGTAATTACTCTAGGAAACTAGCAAGGCTGACAGGAATTGAGAATGATTAACATGATAGCTTTTGAAAATGGTAGAAGAGGTCAAAATTTTTTTCCCTTTTTAAAATTAAAGGAGATATGGACTTTGAGGGTATGTTATATATTCATCATATATTTTTATCTGTCAACTTCTTTAAATTCTTTTTTTTTTGTCTTAATCCTTTCAAAATGCATGTATTTCAACATAAAGGAAGGAGGACAAATTGTTTTTTGATTTCGCTAAAATTGTGTTTCTGAAATTTGATGATAAATCTTCCTTTACTTTTCACCAGTCATAAACAACTGAAATAACTATGACATTGCCATACCTTAGAGTAAATTGCTATAGATAAGAAACAAAAATAAAGAAGATGTATGTATAGAAAAAAGGTAGAAAGCAGATTTCTTGCTTTCTAGAATCTTCCAGATATAGTTTTATGGAATTAAGATTTTGACACTAAGGAAAATATCAGTAGTTGGGGTTTTTTCTTAATCTTTTTTCTTTAAAAATCTCCTTGTTTCTTATATTTCTGGATGGTTGGGGGTCTCTTACATAGGTTAAAAATTATTAGTTATTTCCTTGTGATTCAAAAAAAATTGGTTTCATAACTCAGATGGCCTCTCTTAATCTCATGTTCTACATCAAAAAAGGTGTTTTGCTAAAGCCTAAAATTCACACTCCTCAAAGCAATGCACTATGAAATTGTTTCATTTTGATAGTAATTTATAAGTTACATTAAAAATTCCTGAATTTAAGTCATCTGAATAGCTATAAGAAATTATTATAAGAAAGAGGAGCCAGTGTTTTAATTCAGGTGTTACTTCATGTTGTTTTGAAATTGTTTTTTTAAAATTATTTTACAGTCAGAACAGGAAAACTTCCTGTCTCAGATGAAGCAGGAAGAGCAAATGCTGCAAAGTAAGTGCTCATGCAATATCAAAATGTAGCTAACATTCAAAAGTGAATCTTATGAAAATGCAGAACAATTTTATTTTAGATCTTAAAAAGAGTGCCAGGCATGCATAAACCATGATTCTTATGAAGTATTTAAATATTAAAAAGTCAAAATCCTTCATTTGACAGTGTCTGACCTTTAAGCTTATCTGCTTTTAAAATACATCTTACCTATCTACCAAAACTTTAATCACCTTCTCATTTCAGATATTGAAAGAAAGATTCCATTTAAATCAAGCAAAGGTCATTCTTCTTTGAAATATAGATTACTAACCTTCAGTTTTTAAAAAAGAGAAGACTGGAGAACAAACTCAGGAGAAACAGCTTTCTCTCCACACTAAGATAGTGCTGTGTCAGCAGTGGAAAGGATTAAACATAATTATGTGTAACTCCCAGAGACCATAAGGTCCAGACAAGAAATAAAATGCAATTGAGTTTCAAAATGTATGAACTTCATATAGTTCCAAAATGAAGAAATGAGATGTTATGTTATCTACTCTTTTTGAACTACTTAAACAGTGGTTAAGTTAGAATGGCACCAGAAGAATCAAGAGATAAAACCAAATGTGTAATCTGTCTGAGACGATTGAGATTAATATGAAGTTTTTTTGCCTCTGTCTGATTATTTACAAGCTAAGTAAATTATCAGTTTCTCTTACCTGTTAAATATATAATGTCTTTTACTAAAATATTGCATTGTATTCTAATGCTTGTCCTCAAGTATTCAAAATTTGAATATTTAAGATAGAATCACAATATCATTTCTAAGTCTCCAAATGACTGAACATTTCATAGGGAAAAATAACTTCTACTATCTGGTCTTCTAAAATAAAATATAGCAGAAGAGCTACCTCCAGGTTTTACCCACATATGAAAATCTGAGTTGGTAGCTTATTTGATCTCATATAGGTCAGCCTTAAATTATTTTGAACATAAAAATATCTAATATTAACCTATTTAGAATTACAATATATTTTAAATAACAATTGGCTTTCGGTTTAATTTTTTAGAAAATGTCTCCTTTTCAGAGTCATGGAATTAAGTTGGAAAAAATCTTAGAGATCATCGAGTCCCGCCTGGGGCCCAACACCACCTTGTCAAGCAGACCATGGCACTAAATGCTTTATCCAGTCTTTCCTTAAATTTCAGGGACAGCGACTCCACCACCTCCCTGAGAAGCCCATTCCAATATCTAATCAACCTTTCTGTGAAGAATTTCCTCCAATGTCCAACCTAAACATCCCCTTGTGTAGCTTTCAACTGTGTCCTCACCCTGTTACTTGCTGCCTGGGAGACGCAGCTGACCCGCACATGACCACAGCCTCCTTCCAGGCAGTGGCAGAGAGTGATAAGGTCACTCCTGGGCTTTATAGAAGGTCTTCTCCAGGCTTAACAGCCCCAGCTCCTCAGCCACTTCACCATGCTCCAGCCTCTTCACCAGTGTTTTTGCCCTTCTCCAGACCTGCTCCAGCAGCTCAGCGTCCTTTCTGAGTCAAGGTGCCCAGAACAGGGTGCAGTACTCAAGGTGTGGCCTCAGCAGTGCTGCTGCTGGGGAAGAATCCCTTCCCTATTCCTGTTGGCCTCAGAATTCTTGATATAGGCCAGGATGCCATTGGCCTGCTTGGCCACCTGGGTACAGCTGGCTCCTCTTCAGCTATCCATCTGCCAGCACCTCCACATGCTCTTCTGCTGGGCAGCTTTCCAGCCCCTCTGCCCCCAGCCTGTAGCGCTGCATGGGGTTATTTTGGCAAAAGTGTAGGACCTGCCACTTGATCTTGTTGAGACTCAAGCTGTTGATCTAGTCACATCTATGTAGCCTGGCCAGATCCCTTTGATTTTCTCATAGAGTTTACAACTCTGATAACCTTTGGTACTTTTTAAATAGAATTGATTAGATTCTTGTAATGCTGGGGCACCTAAAAATACACATTATATCTTCAAATATGTAGGTTTTGATATTTTGCAAGTTTAAAAAAGTCAGTGCAGAAAGGTCTGTAAAATTAATAAAGCTATCAGTAATAGACTATTAATGGACATTTTTAGACAAGAATGGCAATTTTTACAGGTATTTTTGCATTGGTATTATTAAGTATTTTCAAATTATGACCCATATAAAGCAATATATCTTTGACTAACTGCATAGACAAAATAAGTAACCACAAAAACATTCTCAATTTTCAAGGCAGATTTTAGCTGAAAAAGAAGAAAACCTTTAAAACCTTCTTTCAGAGAAAAGTTTTTGTTCATTATTGTGATTAATAGTTCACTGCCATTGCCCTCTGGTAAGCATGACTTAAAATATGCGCTCCGTATTGTTTAGAGTTAAACTATTTCAATATAAGTACATTGGCATTACTTTTTATCCAATGTTTATCAGATCAAACATCAGTTAAGACCCCATGACCATAAACTGGTATCTTTACAATTCAGTGTTAGGGATGGTCTAGGCACTGGGTATACATATATGTAAAAATATATATGTGCATGTGTACATATGCATGTATGTATGAATCCCAAGAAATAAATCTGAACATTCTAAAATTTCCCAGACTCAGAACAAATTAGTTGATCAACATATTAATACTGGAACTTGCTCAAATGCTGCTTTGCAGTCAGTGATCAGCTGTGCATATGCACACAAAATTTTGGAAATAAGGACTGAATATTATGTCCTATTATGTGAATACAAATATACTGCAATTTAATTATGGGACTTGTATGCGTAACCTTAATTTTGCCATTTTATGTCTTGAATGTAAAGTATACAAGCTTATTGCTTTTTGCTTTGCATATTGTTTTAATAACATATTTAAATAGGAAAAAATGTAAGTATTTGGTGCATGAAATTTTTTCAGCTTGCAGATTGCCTCATATTTAATCATCCAAAATTCACAAGAAATATGAAAATATTTAGTAAATAGAGCCATTAACTTAACAGAAAGCAAACCTTTATCACGCTACAGAGCTTATGAAGCTCTCAGGATGTAGAATTCCTTAACACTGAAGCATTTTAGACTACTAATACATTGGTAAAATGGGGATTTTAGTCAATCACGGTAGCTGAATCAAAAGTATTTTGAAATTACTTGGGTTTAAGTCTTTTTCTTATTTACTAGTCAGTATATTTTTCTTTTATTTTAAAGAATAATTTATTTAAAAAGATGTGGCTTTGCCTCTCTCAGCAAAACCTAAAATTTGTCATACTTTTGAAGAGTTTTCCCTAGTTGTAGGTAATAATGTACTCTGATTTTTAAATATATATGAACTATGAGCTACTCTAAAAGTGTAATTTTATTATTATCTAAGTAGGTAAAGAAAAAAGGTAACAATATAGCCTGATGTAGATCTAGATGTCACTCATATAAAATTCTCGATTAAAAGCACAGTTAATAAATATGAGAGTAGATCACACAGGGAAAAATATAAACCATGTGTTGTTGATGTATTGAAAGTGTGACACAACGTCTCCTTCAGTATCTACATATCGGTTATTGCTAGCTAAAGGGCTGAAAATAATCAGTATTTATACACTGGCTGAGTCGGGTTTACCCTAACCAACAAACACCCATCCATGTCCTCCCTCCCTCCCTCCCTCCCTTGTACTGCAGGTTGAGAAAACAAATGTATGGGGAAGGCAAGAAGACTCATGGCTCAGAAAAAAGCTTAACAGCAAAAACTGTGTGCAGAAGTAAAGCAAAACAAGGACACCCTCCACCACTCCCCATCAGCAGGCAGATGTGCCCCTTTCTGGAAGGCAGGGCCTTTTATAACACAGGTAACAGTTGCTTGGGAGCACAATCACCTTAACCATGAATGTCTTCTCTTCCTCCTTCTTTCCCTGAGCTTTTATTGCTGAGCTTGATATCATGGAACATCCCTTTGGTCGATTTGGGTCAGTTATCCTGGAGACACTTCCTCCCAACCTCTGTCTGACCTCAGCCTGCTTGCTGAAAAGAGTGGTGGGGGTGAAAGCCAGAGCTGTGCAAGAAATGATCTAAACACCCAGGGGTATTTATCAATGCTATCTTAGACACAGATCCAAAGTGCCTCATCACAAAGGCTGCAATAAAGAAAATCAAATCCATTCCAGGCAGACCTAGTACTAATGAGTGAGGTGGGAAAGGGCAGAAACATTTTTCCCTATATGCTTCAAGTCAATGATCTATGTCATTTCAAGGGAGTTTAACTCAGCAGGATGAATCTTCTGAACCATCTTTGTCTATTTAATCTCAGCCTAATCACAGCTAATAAGCAAACTACTTCCACAGGGCTCTAGCTACTTCAATCTGTCAGTCAGCATTGGTTATCAAGTGAGTAATGCTGAGTACACCATGTTCCAATCATGGCCTAGCACCCCAAATGTAAAGAATGATAAAGTAGCTGGCTTTATAAGCTTTTAGCTTTTACTAGGCACAGATAGAGAATGTCAGCAAAATGTTTTATATGGGCATCTCAAATTATCTGAAAAAGTAAACAATCTATTTCCACGTTAAACAAGAAATTGCAAAATGCTTAGGAGTCAAGAGATCTGAGTTCTGATTATATTGATGAGAACTTTCTAAGACTGACTTTCTGTATCATTGGTCAAAGCATTCAGTTCTGTCAGAATTTACATTATGGGAATACCCAATGAAATATTTTACCTCATTATGAGAAAATTATTATTTAAGGAAGTCAAAGTTATAATTATCCAAGGTAAACATCTTTTCTATTGTACCGATGTTTTTGTTATAATATTAAAATCTGGCTACCTTGGATACATATTTTATATATATTTATATATATATATATATATATGTGTGTGTGTGTGTGTGTGTGTGTGTGTATACACATTATACATATAAAAAATAAAATACATCCAAATAAAATTTGGATGCAGTGACCATAGAATTTGGAACCTTGAAAGCAGGGAGCAGGACAAAATGGAAGATTTCAGGAGTTTCAGCAGCCTTTAACCACTTCAAAGACCCATTTGGAAGATTCTGTGGGGAACTTCTCAGAAGTTCAAGAAAGGGAAACTGAAAGTTCTGGATCTGGGGGGGAATAATCCCAGATGATGGCACACACTTGGGGGCAAATTGTCTGAAAAGCCACTTTGCTCAAAGACCTGTGGATCCTAGTGGACAAAAAATCTTTCATGAGCCAGCAATATAGCCTTGCAGAAAAACATTTTCACAAAAGCAGTGCCAACACCTCAAGGAAGGTGACACTTGTCCTTTATTCAGCATGGTGAGGCCTTATCAGGAGACCTGTTTCCAGTTTCAGGCTCCACATTAAAGGAAAAAGTATAGACTTCCTGAAACAAGCCCAGCAAAGGCTAGAAAGATGATGACAGTACTGGAGTACCTCATATATGAGGAAAAGCTGAAAGAACTGGGATTGTTTAGCCTGGAGAAGGCTCAGGGGGAATCTCATCAATGTATGCATATATCTGCAGGGAACATATGGAGTCAGACTCATTTCATCATCACAGTGACAAGACAAGAAGCAATGGACACCAAGTGAAAGACTGGATGTCCATGCTGAACATCAAAGAACAGTTTCTTACCATTAGAGTGAGTGACAGCTGGCAAAGGTTTCGGAGGGAGGTTGGAGAGTCTCCATGCTTGGAGTTTGAGTTCCCTGGCTGATCTGCTATAGCTGATTTTGCTTAAACTGGGCAGCAGACCAGATGACATTCAAAGGTTCCTCCAGGTGTAATATTTTGTGATTCTGTGAAATAATTCTGTTGAATGCTGTTTGTGAGGTTACATGAATAATTTCAATCAAATCATATCACTACACTCTTTTCAGTACACAAAGTATTCTTGTTCTCTTTATTTCTCATTGAAATTATTCTCCTAATAAAAATTTAATAGGAAAAAATTTAAAATGGAGTTTCAGTTAACAGAAAAGGTAAAAATATTTGTGCTTTGGTCCTTTAAATCTGAGTCAGAAAGTCATTAATTGAAAAAGATATTAAATAGAAAAGAAATTAATTTCCAGTTCTGTAGTAAAGTAATATTTTCAAAGTTACAATTTATAAAGACTATTTTCTTCAGAAATTATGTCTCTTTCTGAAGGAATGATTGTAAATACTTACTTCCCTGTTTTTCTTCATAAATTTTTCTGAGATACAGAACTTCTGAACTGGTAATGTAACTTAACAGTAAGTACCTTGAGATGTGAGAAAGATGGGATATATTAGGTGACTGCTCATTACATCACCTCTACAAGCAGCTTGTAACGGAGTTTTTGAAGGAGAGAATTACACTAATCCCAATAAAAAGAACAGGAGAAAAAGAGTAATAGTGCCACATATCAGTAGGCTAGCATCATATTCAAGTGATACCCTATGTGAATGCAAAGTGATAAACAGTATTTTCTTCAAGCACCAGGTATCTGAATTGCATTCTTCCTTCTCATTTACATAAAATAGTCTTCATTTTGCTGTAATAGTTGTGATTATAATGTAATTTTACAGTGACTGGAAAGGATACCCATCATTTTCCATATTATCAAGCAATAATGTGAAACTTGCCTTGTAATGATGCCAAAATATAAATGGGCACCTATGTCAGAAGTCTATTGAATTGAGTGTGGAACATAAAGAACTGCCCAGAGAATCAAAAGTTCTTAATTTCAAACTCAAAAAGCAAATCAAAAGCAAAATAATTGAAAACAGCCAGGTATGAAGTGAATGAAAAGTTCCATTAAATAGAAGAATTTTAATCCATTCCTGAATGTGTCTGAGCAACATGCAAGCATTGACAAAATATTGTAAGAAAGAGCTGAGAATTGTGACAGAACTACTACAGAATAAGACTGAAATCTTGACTAAAGACATTTGCCACAACCACAGCAGAAATCAGCTTTATTCCACTGTTTTAGCAACAGATGACTGCACAACAAGTCAATAAAAGTTCCAGAATACAGACAAGAACAAGCCAACTAAAAGTTAAATAAATAAATTTATTCTTCTAGAAAATAGAGGTCTTACCAATGAGCACATGCATAGTGAAAAAAGTTTACCCTTCCAAGCCAAGCTTGTCATCTAAGATTTGAGAAAATCCCCAAATTAATTACAAACTGAGCTACATAATCCTAGTTTTCTCTGCCTAGAATCAAGAAAAAAAATGAACATATTTGGTGGTACTGGGGGAAGGTGGGGAGTTGTTTTCTTTTATATTTGTTAATATTCCATGTAAACTCTTTGCTTTGGGGAGTGCATGACCTCGTTGCTGGACTTTTTCTGTTCCCTGTATCTTTTCTCAACCAAAACAGAAAGCTTCTCAGTTACTGAAATTACTAGGGATGCAACTCTCTATTTCACAAATTGTGTACTTTAACATTTGTCACAAAATCAGCTAAGGGACTCAGAAAAACAGTATTGGAAGCAAATTAACTCCTGCAGCCAAGTTTCTATAGGACTACAAATTGAAGGGCAGACCCATAAAAATATTTGAGGGCAAGTCTGCCATCCAGAGGGACCCAACTAGGCCAAAGGAATGAGCCACAAGGATTGCAAGTGGATTACAAGCTGGGTGTGAGCCAGCCCTGGCTGTTGGTGCCACCCTGGCACTAAGGAAAGTCAAGAGCAACCCAGGCTGCAGTAATAGGAACACAGGCAGTAGATCAAGGCAAGTCCCCTACCACTTGTGAGACCACATTTAGATCCTTGCATACAGTTTTGGGGGCCCTAACAGAGAAAATACACTTACAAACACGGGTGCATTTGGTGGAAGGACACCATGCGAGCCAGGTGCTGGAGAACCTGCCCTTTTAGGAGAAGCTACTGAAGCTGGGCTTGTTCAGCCTGGAGAAAAGGCAACAGCAGGATCTAACAGCAGCCCTCCAGCTAGGGAGAATGTTATTAGGACCTTACCAAGACAGAGAGAAGGTCTTTACATTAGTGCAAGGTCAGAAAATTGGAAATAACAGTCATGCACTGGAACAAGGGAAATTGAGCCTGGGTATAGAGAGAAACTTATCTCCATGAGAACAGTCAGGCACTAGAAGAGGCTTCCCAGAGATATGTGCAACCTTTATCTTTGAAGGTTTTTGAGACCTTCAAAGACAGATCAAACCCTAATTCTGACCTCACAGATGAGTTTTGGGTTTTGGGAATTCTGAGACCCTGTCCAAGTTGAATTTTCTCATGAACCTATCTTATTTCCAGCATTTGGCCTGGAAGGAATTGAAGGAACAGATCCTTCTAGTGATTCTTTGCATCATCTCAGTGAGATGAATTGCAATATCATTGCAGAATAAAATATAGCCATTCATCATATTGCTGAGGTTGTATGACAGGCTGTTCTTCTTTCTGATTGGTGGAATAAAATTAGGGGTAATTTAATACCACAGAGCCTGGATAAAACTCTACCACATGGAAATGCAATTCCAAATTCCCCATCGAGTTCAATGGAATATTCTTTTATTTTTCACATCTAAATTATTATAGTTCAGGTAGAGTCCAACTGAGAAACCTAAATATGAGAACGATTCTAACCTGTACTTCCCCACAGTTTATGTATGCAAGATGTTCATTGCAAATGACCTTAAAAAACATTAAAAATATTTTATTTTTAATGGAAAAGCTTTTAAAAAGCAATTATTAAAATAGTGGGGGGGTTTTGTTCTGCAAATAGGTTACTTCCTTCATTCCTGTATTTTTGTAAAATTATGTAACTGTTCTCCATTCTATATTTAAAAAAAACCCCACAATAAATGCAGACAGAATATTTTCTACTTTAGGTGTCATTCTTGAAGCCAAGTGATTTGAGAAAACCTGTGTAAGATTTTAGGTACTATTTGTAAACACTCAAATTTTCCAAAAAATATTTTAGTACTTTTATAACTTTGAAGCTCATGCAGTTATTTTATGACCTAAAACATTTTGCATGTTGTTCATGACAGAGCTGTCTATGTCAGAGTTAATGCTTATTTTCACCTAAATACAGTTTGTAACACAATCATGACAAACAGATAAAACAACAATCACAGAACAAATAGCAAGCATAATCTACTTTCTTCTCAAAACTTCATTATGATTATTCAATCATTGCAAAAAATATGTGATGTCTCTATCTAGTTTACAATTACATCATTAGGCAAATGAGAAAGTTTACATATTAAAATAATTCATGTTATTAATAGTTCTATTACTCAGTCCATTTATAACAGTGTTCAAATGACGTAAAATATTTTTTGAAAAAAATTTTATTTTCAGAAATTTTCTTTGAGAGAATGGATTGACTGAACTGTTAGCAGCAGTTCCTGAGTTCCATTTATACCTTCAAGCTCTTACCTGTCTTTAAAAGAGATGGGAAGATTTCAATTGCAATGGTGTTTTTGACTAGTACTGAATATCTAATAAAATACTTAAAAGCCTATGCTATGAATAAATCTAAATTCTGATAATATTATTTTTCTCTTTTTTCTGCTGTGTTTTGATTGAGAATAATGATAAAAAATATTTTTAAAGTATTTAAATGTTATTAAAAATAATTTTTAAAAAAACCAACTAAACTCCAGGTCACCAGTACCTGGAAAGCTGAAACGACTTAAGATTAAAAGGTGTTCGATGGTCATGATCATTATCATCATTACTGTTTAAAAATAAGAGAAGGGTGCCATGGGATAGGACAAGCATTTCACATAACTATAGATATCAAGAAAGATTCTTCCTCAAAGATAAAAGGACATATTTTACAAATTTATATTAATATATAAATACTTTTAACATAAAGACTAATTCTGTTAAAACCTGTAGTTTCAAAGACTTTCAGACAATATACTATTATACTGTTGAAGACAAAACCACCGAGATTTTCTGTTCTCTTTCACCACTTTCCAGTTCACCCAACTGTCTCTATTACCATCTTGCCCATGCTCATTCACTCATTCACAGAAAAAAATCAAGTCCAAGCCCTCCAAATCATTTGGGTATGGAAGACATGATTGTGGCCTTTCAATAATTCAAGGTGGCTTATAAGGAACATGGGGACACACTCTATAGCAGGACCTGTAGTGATGGGGTATTAGTTTTAAACTAAAAGAGGGTAGGTTTAGACTCCTAAGGGGGAAAATATCAATAATGAGGGTGGCGAATCTCAGGAGCAGTTATATTTCTTCAACTTGTACAAAACATAACTTGAAAATTCTGAATAAAGTCAAATGTTTTGCGAAATGTTTTTTTGGAGAAAAAAAGAACCAAAGACCACCAAAGAAGGAAATAACAGAAATTCTGTATTATCTTTCTCCTTACTGTCTTCTTTCACATATTTATATTTCTATTTGCTGTCTGGTATTTTCATTGGGACCCAAGGATTCTGATTCCAGATGTTAGACAAAAAAAAGACACACAAAAGCCTAATTCTCCTTTTATGTTAATCAGTGCAGTGAATGTTCTCACATTAAATGATGCATTTGCTACCTATGCAGCACTCCCATTTAGATAAGTGTTGCATTTGTCCCTAGATGTAACAGATTGAATTAGTTTTGCTTTACATAATTTTGCAACATATACACAGCAAAAATCTTTCTTCCTGCTAGCAAGTCTTCCAAATATTGATATCACAAACACTGGTGCAATACAAATACACATCTTCACAGTTCACTGAAATCACATCAAATATTCCTGTGAATTTAAAGTGCAAAGGCATCATAAAAGAAAAAAGATAAATACATGTCCCCACACCCCTTTCTGGAAACACAAAGGAAAAAAGCTATTTGACTTTGGTAGTTCTTACCCTGAAAATCTGCAGGTAATGCTTCAACACTTTATTTTTTATTAATCTTTTGCCCAGCACTCTACCAGGTAATTATGACTCCAGAGAATTCATGTTATTTTAGTACTCAGTTCATAAGAAAGTGTTCTAAGGATCTATAGATCTTTAAACAGCAGTAGAGTACAGAAAAGATACCTGATTCAGAAAGATGCAGAGCACAAATTCAACCAAATGCTTTCAAACTCTTGGCCTTCAGAAGTTAAATCTGAGAATAGGAAAAAACAAACAAACAAAACAAAACAAAACAACCTCCCCATTCTTTTAGTAGTAAAAAGTTTTAGACCATCACTATTAACAATTACACATATTTTATATTAATGTGAAGAGTGAATTGTAGAAAACATTCACAATTTTCTGGATTTTAAAAACTTCTGTACTCTATATCAATCTATAAGCCTTAAATTGATAATAATAAATGTGTGAACAAAACTAAAGAAAAACATAATCAGGGTACAATTTTCCTTATAATAAAGTATGATTCACTTAAGCAGTCTAGCATGCAGTTTAGCCAAGTCTGTGAATGAGTGCCTTTGACCAACCTGTGGGTGTCACTGATGACAGAAAGGAGTGAAGAGAGAATCTCAAAAAGCCACCTCAGCTTCCTGAGATGTTTCATTTAGTATATGATGAATGATGTAAAAATTGTAACATCTATCTTGATGGAATGCATATATACATGCTTACATGCATACCTACTTAGAGTTCAGTCTTCCCTTTCTAATACTTGGAAAGCTGCCATTTCACAGCTGAGACTCACAGCATATGCAGTAATCATATTCTTTGTGGTATGAATGGCTTTTAGCTGTAAAAAAAGATATTTTCCATTGATGTTTCTTACATTATCATCTTCATATGCACCAGGTACAAAGAGACGCATTCGCAAACAGGTCTCTCCATTGACCATGAGACCAATGATCTGATTTGGATTTCTTGGCCACTCTAATAACCAACTCTCAGACGTTATTCTCTCCAGTATCCAACACAGATTTATAAACATTTAAATACATTGGCTCCTAGGCCTCTTATCTTATTTTTCAGTCACCATGGTGTGGTTGTTACTAGCGAATATGCACTGATATCTACCTATACAGTGTGAGCATACTCTGATCTCTGGCACCACAGACACACAAGGCTCTGACCTGTGGTCTGTTACCTGACAGATGCCCATACATGCATCTGCATACACAAAAGAGATCCCTTGATCCAGACAAACAGTTAATAGTGGAGGGCAGATTGCAATGAAAGGTGCAGGCATGGCCAGACAAGTATCCTGATCAGCAACATTTACATGCAGCCCAGTCCCTTTTATCTCCTTGTGTTTCACCACCTGTATTCCTCCCCAAACCACTTTGGTCTCTCCTTTTCCCCACCTTTGGCGTATCTTCTAAACCTCCTACAATAAATCTTACACAATCCCAGGACGGCCTTGCTTGCATCTCATAAAATATCTCACACTGCCAGGAAACGACCATCCTCATTTTGAAAAGAGACCCTGAGACCTGCTCCCTTTGACTCACCCTGTGGGTCTCATTTCCAGCCCATGGGGAACTTGGCTCCAAATGTGACTGACACACCAATTGCTCTGATTTGGTTTTTGGGTTTCCTTAACCTGCTATCGTTCTTTTGCATTTGTAGCATTTGGGTTTTGGGGGTTTTGTTGGAGTTTTATGATGTTGTTGTTTATGTGTACAAGTCTTCAATCACACAAGCAAACAGGAATATTTTATTTTATGAACATTATTTTGAATAAGCCTACTGAGGTAGTTTCATTTGTAAGCTATTTAAATTTGATCACAAGTATCATACATTAAAAAGATTCAAAACTAGTAAAAGAATTTGAATTAATGACAAAAAACCTCAATGGAACTGTATCATGGTTTCTTTGTTCTTAATTTTCATTCTCTAAAGAAAAATCCCAAACAACCAAACATTTTAGCGATTGAGTCATTGAATAACATTCTTACATAAATTACAGCATTAAAATTCTGACAATACACAAGGAATTTGGGCACGCAAATAGTCACAGAGATTTCAGTAGTAATAATATGCTTAATAAATAAAAGTGAAGTGCATGTATCTTCTAGTAAATTTTTCTATTGCATTACTAAATATTTTCCAGTGTGTCATATCACATACAAGTTTTTTACTGATGCTCTAGATTAATAACTCTCTGAAAGGGTGAACAGAAAGATTTACTCTCATATATTTTGGATCATTAATACAAAAAAGGTGACCATTATATGCTATATCTATAGAATATAATATCCTTTAAAAATGTCCTTTAAAGTCATCTCTATGGGCCACATAGCATCTGCAAGAAACCCTAGCTATTAACTATGAAGGCTGTTGATGTCAAAAGACGATTCCAATAACAGCTCTTTTTTAAAAGCCATTTATCTGAGTTGTCCTTTCATAAATTCAAGACTTAAAAACTGAATTTTTGCAAATACATTTTCCTCCTCTTTTTTCATTGTAATCTTCAAAGAAACAAATAAGAACTCTAACAATGCAGAAACAGAAAAATATTGACAACAAACAGAGGCAGCAAAGGTTACTGTACTGAATACAATATTAGCTAAATATAATAGAAACTGGCAAACCAATTTTAATCCAGTAAGGAGCAAACTGGTGCCTTTCATATTGATGATTCCTTTTTTTATTCCGTATTGAGTTATACTTATTTGAAAACCCCCTTTTCATTTGAACACTTTGGATAATGGTCTGTTTTTTAATTCCTACCTGATCCTATTTCCTGGAGTTAAGCTACTAGTGTTTAGGGTGTGTGTCTGGTACTTGTGTACCCCAGGGAATGTAATTTTTGCTGCTTCTTGTGAAGAAGACAAGGCTTAACAGTGACTTAACAGCACAGCAGAAGGACTGGAGCACCCAGAGGGACATTCCCATGGATAGATAGCAAGAAGCTTTAGTTTAACCATTCTGATGGCAGTAACAACAGTCTTCTACAACACCATTAGAGCATCATCTAGACTGAAAATATTCTTTGCTCTGTAGATGAGGTGCGTTCTCTTTCCCTGAACGATGGTTTTGAATGCAACGCCAGTAACAATCTAAGGATCCTAAACAATAGAAGAATTCTCAATCCTAGAAGAAGGAAAAGATTGATGAAAAAAAGATGCTGCCTCAAAAGGCCCCTTTTTTTTTTTTTTAATGTGTGGGGCAGAAAAATACAGGACAAAATAAAAATTAAAACCCAAAGAATTTTTAAAAATTGCATCTCATACATTTCATCTTGATGAAAAGCATTAGCTAGGGACCTTTCTGTGAGCTGATTCTGCTGTTTCAGCACAGCAATGAAGTCTTAAATTGGCAGAAGGAAAGTCTATCACCATAGTGCTACTTAAAAAAGCTGGTCTCGGAAATGAGCACAGCTCTAGAAAACAGTTCTTTTCTTTTTTAAAAATTGCAATTATTGTGGTTGTTTTCTCAAAAGATCATATTTCACATAGAATTCCAACTCTATTACAAATAGTTTGCAAAGAGCAAAATGGTAAAATTATTTGAAAGGTTGCATGCAAAATAAAAAAATGTATCTCTCAAAACGTTTTCTTCCCAATCTACCCCATTTATTGGTTACAATACCAGATCAAATTACTATTTTTAGAAAGGTGTTTTCTTGTTTTATAGCTAATGAGTTGCAAATTTTCTACTGGGCTTTATCATCTTTACTAACTTTTTGCTGTAATGTATTATGGTTTTTTTCCCTCAGCAGACCTACAACAATGTCTGTGTCAGAATTGCAAAAATTTACCTATAACCCTGCTTTTTAGAAACAGTAAAGGGTCAAATCACAGTTTTTGAGGAGGAAACTGCTTAAAAGGAACAGTGAGACGCAATTTTCCTACTGGAACGTACTTCAGAATCTCTTCTATAGAACACTACACAGAACAGAAATATTTTTTTTTCTTTTCTCATTGATCATTATGCCCCATGCAGCATTTCAAATGCAGTGGACCTCAATGGGTCAGGAAATCTGAAGCTGGTGTTAAGTGGTTGAATCCAGTTCAAGACTAGGTCCTTTCACTATTGACCTCAGTCACTGGACTATGCAAAACTGAAGTATTTCAGCTGTCCAGTGGGAACATTTGTGAGTACTTTTCTATCCCAAAGGAACAAACGTGAAATCTAATTGACTGCAAAAGCAAGTTGAAAAATAATTCAGCAAAAATTTTTAGAACATAAATATGATATATTGTTCAAAGGGCGGCTTTTTTTATTTCCATGTGGCTTAGTTTTGTTGCTTGCAGAAGACATAAAAAAATTACAGATATTTTTAGGTTAGTCTGCTATTTCTGTAAAAAAGCAACTGTAGCACAGCACTAGCATGCTTTAAAAACTGAAATGTAGGATAAAATTGAACATTTGTAGGTATTACAGTCTACAAAAAAAAAGTGCTTCTACTTATTTATACCTTGAAATCTATTTGCTTAGCAAGACTCTGCCAAGAACTATTAATTTTATGTTTTGAATGATTTAAGTGTTTAATGATAAGGTGACAGTTTTGTCAACACATCTGTTGCTTTGTTTCTTTCATTTGCATAACCATTAGGATTGTAAGGAAAAAAAAACCTAGCATAGAAACAAATAATTGCTTATAACAGAATGTTGCTTGTAAGTATAATTAATTTCAGCTGGCCAGTGTCATGTAATGCTTTCTTATAAAAGGTGAGGTATAAAGTGAAGACAGATGTACTATGATGGGAAAAGCAAAACAAAACCACCCCAAAAGAAGAACAGAAAAGTAAAGGAAAAATATTTGAGCTCTACTCTGAGATGTAAACTGGCACACTGTGATCTGGAATTGCAGATCAGACTCTATTAATCTCGATCACTGTGTTTATCATATCCACGTACTACACTAAAAGGATAATTACCATTATTCAGTGTATTAATAATCTACAAAAATATAGAACAGCATGACTACTGAAAGTGCTTAATGAATACTGATCACTTTGATGTAGCTTTCACATATCAGTACAGGTGACTTGGATGGACCTGCTTATCAGAAGAAATGAGGACACTTTTTTGATGTTTAACCTATTAGCAAAAATGAGGCATTTGACAATACTGACCATTATGAGTACTTCAGAAGATATCAGTTAATTTGGGGGAACAAAAATAGATTTTAATTTTTTTAGCTATCCTAAATGTAACACAGACATAGCAGCATTGTTCCAGACCATGTCTTTCAAGGATTTTTGTATAGCTTCTCTTTAATTCCTGCCTGTGTGTTCTCTGTTCTAAATTAGAGGCCACTTTTCCACTTCTTTGTAAGCTGTCTATGATGACTCAAATTTCTCTTCCAGTGTTTCTCTTTTATTAAAATAATATATATTCTAAAGTTTTTTTTTATCTTTGGGTTTTTTTTGTTTTTTGGGTTTTTTTGCAGGGTAAGGAGACTGCACAAAGGTTTTCCAGTATCTGTAAGGAAGCTCTTTCAGATTGTTTTAATCACTACTCATTTGACTCCTGAATAATAACTGTCTTCTCTCAACACTTTCTCCAAATTGTCAGATTTATTGACTGTATGACTGTATTTGAGACCCCTTCAAAACAGAAGAAAAAAATATTTTCTGACTTTAAGAGCTTTTCACTGCTCTCTTGTTTATAACTTGTGTGGGTTCTTACCTGGGGAAAAGAAAAAAAAATCTGAAAATAAGTAAACTGTTAATGAAGTTCATGAAAGCTTATTGTTTTCAAAGAGATGCATCAGAGTAATTTAAAATGGATTTTCAAACCCTATAGGTTTAAGCCACTAATTTGAGGGATAATGTGGACCCCATATTTCATATGGGGTTATATAGTTAATATAGGCTAATTGGTTATAATTCTGAAACAATAAAAAATAAAACCTACTCAAAAGGCAAATTATCTCCCTAGGGACCTGAAGTCAATGAAGCAACTTATTCTTAAGCATCTATAAATAAACATTAGACACTTTCTCCATACAAAAAGCAGGGAGAGGAGAAACTGACATAACAGCTTTAATCACAGAATCACAGAAAGGTTTAGGTTGGAAGAGACGTTAGGGATCATCTAGTTCCAACCTCCCTGTCAAGGGCAGGGATGCCACCCACTAGATCAGATTGATCAAGGCAATATAGAATCTGGCCTTCAACATTTCTAGAGTTGGGGCATCCACAACATCTCTAGGAAACCTTTCCTGTTGTCTACAACACCCACAGTAAAGAATTTCTTGTTAACATCTAGTCTGTGTTATTTCTTCTGTCCTAAGTGACCACCATAATGGATGGAGCTCAAGTCATGGACTGAATGGACTCAATTTTCATGGACATTTATTCCATGGGGGCAGACCACAGACAAAGAGAATGATATCACATCAAAGACAGGAAGATGGTAGTGGTTCATGTATTAGACAGTGCAGGACCTAAAAATGATACAAATGATATGGAAAACAAGGTGTGGACTTTGCTAGATCAGAGTAGGATTGCATTTCTTTTTAGCAGCATATATAGCTCTGCATTTTGAATTTCTTAGTAAAACTGTTGACAATAAATGCTTTTTACTTTTCTTGCTGTGCTTGCCCTCTCATTCAATAACTAGGCTGAGAGTGAGCAACAAAGCAGCCAGGAGGTCAGCCAGGAGGACAGACAGTGCTCCTTAACTGACCCAGGAGTCTTTGATACCATATGTTATGCTCACCAAAAACTTGACTAAGTGTGGATATCCATGGTTAACTATTATGTGTGTGGAAAGCCTGGATTTCCAGAATGTGGCTCACATCTTTCTACTGGTGGAAGTGAGGAATAAATTCCTTCTTCAGTTTGCTTGTACATGTGGTTTTTGTTCCACCTTTTAAACTGGTGGGTTTTTTGGTTTTGTTTTTGGTTTGTTTGGGTTTTTTTTGTTTTCTTTCAATCCATGAACCTTTCCTTTTTTTTTTCTAATTTCTCTTCAACTCACAGGAGAAGATAGTGGGCAAGACATTCTGTGGATGTTTAGCCGCTGGGTGAGAAAAATCCACCACAGCACCTTAGTAATAAAAATAGCAAATTTTTAAAATGTAAGAATATGGGATTTTATTAATTACCTTTTCTGGTATAGAGAGACCTGAGAAATGAGGGGTTTTGCATTTATTCATGCAGAAGTCCATTTAAATATTGCTGAACATTAGTCTTTTCAAGCACCTAATGAACACAGTTAACTCCTCTGGGCACTTCTACAGCACTGATGATGCTAAGTCAATCAAACAGAACTCTTGTCTACAGCCCTGATACAGTTCTAGGACAAGGCAGGATAGAAAGTTACTTCAGGCTAATTTTTAATGAATCAGATTTTGTAATTGTCTTCTGTTTTCAAGAAAACTGGATGCTTCTTACATTATTACTTTTTTTAAGGTTGATTAGGTTTTCTATTAGAAAATAACATTTAGAGGCACTTTTTTTTTTCAGGTTTCTAATAATAGACTGGATAAGGCAGGACTGTATTATTCTAGTGAAGGACTAATCTCATAAAAATCTACTCTGTCAATCCCAAAAAACTGTGTGACCCATGTAAAAAAAAAGGAGACCCTATCTTGCTGTCCTCAGATTTTAATTTTTTTCATGTATTAATGTAGTTAATCAATGTGTCATTTTTCTACCAGTAATATTACATGATCTGGTCATGTTTTGGTCTTGTAGCACAAAACTTAAAGAGAAGTTGACACACTTGTCAGAAAACTAGTTTTCTTATTATGTTTTGAAGCTCATTAATCCTTCTCATTTGGCTGCAGCTGCTTTGGGGGCAGGGACTGAAACCTTTGTTTATATAGTAAGGCAAAACTTTATATGTAAGGCAAAACTTCAAACACTAAAAAGAGAAACAAAATTTAATTCAACAAACCAACATTTGCACAACTATCAGATATGGTGTTTAGTAGTGTGTTCATATTTTGCACTGGAATTGTAAATATAATGCAGTTTAAAATACTGAAATTACATCCCAGCATACAATGGTTTTAGATTTTGGAGGGTTTTTTAATGTGAACACATATATCCGGCAATATAACATAAATTATTTTATTCTTTTTCTCTGAAATCAGTGAGAGCAAATTGTAAAGAACTGGAAATCCAAATTCAAAATGGAGATAAAACTTACAAGAATAAGTACTCAGGCATTCTTTTTTTAAATTTAGTGCTAATGGGCATAGAGGAGAGCATCAGTTCTTTATAGGAAGCACATTTGTTCTTCTTACCAGCTCAAATAAATGAAAATAAATATTAGCAAAGCTCAGACATATAGAATTTTAAAAATCACATACAATAAAGTTAACTAATTTGATAAATTTTACATGAGGTCTCTGTACTGTAACATAAATTTGTATGAAATTAAGAATTTAAATATTATTTCACAAAATTATTCTTTTAAATTAGTATTTCCTGTAATTATGAAGTTCCTTTTGAAAACATTTTGAAATTACATAAAATTTCTATTGGTTCCTCACTGCAGTAATGTTCCTTTATGCTCAGGCATTAGTGATCACTTTCCAGAGCAGTGGAATGCCTTTAGGGTTGGTCTGTTCAGGATGAAGCTGCCCACAAAATGTCGAATATATGCCAGTTAGAAGATCAAAAAAGAAAAGAAATCGTTTATAAGGACATAGAACACAAATTGTCTTCATGAGGCATGTTCACATGAAAAAAACAGAATGAAAAATAAATGTTCCATATCTCTCCCAAATAGACAATATTTGAGCTTCTGCTTGAAGAGAAATTTCAAGAGCCATGGTGGTCCCAGGGGCCTTGCTTTATTCATTCCAATGAAAAGGGTTGGAGTTCAAGAGCTGCTCTGAAACAATGACCACGGTATATGTGGGAGAAGCATTTATCAGGGCCAAAAACATCGAACAAGAAAAGGAACAAAAACCATCAAAGTCACATCTGAACAGTCAGGGGCTTTCAGGCCATCACTTAGAATTAGAGACTGAGCCTGCTGGCCTCAGTCAGTCAGGAGAGGAGGCTGAGGGGTGCACTGCTTACAGCTATGTAAGATCTCATGGTGACAACAATTCTATTAGAGGCTGGATGTTGGATCAAACAACTTCCAGATATTTCTTCCAATCAACATGCTGTTATTCTGTGAAGGAAATGAAAACTAAAACAAACAAAAAAAAGCCACAGATGGACAACTTAGCTGTAAATGAAAACAAAGGAGACCCCTCTCATTTTCCTGAACTGACAGTGCAGGTTGTCAGGGTTAG
Organism: Fringilla coelebs; assembly: GCF_963513975.1. NCBI lineage: Eukaryota > Metazoa > Chordata > Aves > Passeriformes > Fringillidae > Fringilla > Fringilla coelebs. Next base: position 21,173,722 of record NC_140032.1, on the reverse strand, counting down.
TCTGGGCTTGCCTTGGTTTCAGCTGGTTTTATGTTATTTGGATTGGAGGCTGGTGGCCAAGTGGTCAGTGAGGCCTCACCTGCTTCAACTGAAGTTCTGTAAATGCCATAGCTAAGATTTTGCTAACATCTGCCTGAGAGATAATGAAAAGTAAGCAGATTTGTGAGAAAACATATGAAAAACTCTCAAGTGGAATCCAGGACTTAGGATGAAGAACCTGCTCCATAAATGCCATCACCCTACTTCAGTGCCAAATGAGGGAGAGATTACAGCAATTTGCTAGAACTGGAAGTAAGCAGCAAGGGCTGGCTGCTCTGTATGGGAAGCTGAGGAGTCACACAAAAACAGTACAGAAAACTGTCCAAGCTTTCAAAGGATCCAGAATGAGGAGCCAGAAAGACAGGATCAGGTTCAGGTCTGAGAATAGTATCCACAAATTCCTTACTCTGCCCAAGGACAATGAAGTGTGCCATAATCTGCATTTTCTTATAATTAGGGGGGTGAGAGGGAGAGACAAGAGGTTGGTTTGTGTGTCACAGTTTATTTTTAGAAGTATTTTTAATTAAATTTCACTTTAATAATTTATTGTTTAATTATGCATATGTGGTGAATTGACCCTGGGTGGACATCAAGGACCCACCAAAGCTGCTCTATCACTGCCCTCCTCAGCTGGGCAGGGCAAAAAGATGTAACAAATGGATCATTGGTTGACATCCCTGGGCAGGGAGAGATCAGTTATGGTCACAGACAAAATAGACTCAGGTTGGGGAAATTAATTTAATTTATTGCAAAAAAATCAGAGTAGGGTTATGAGAAATAAAAAAAAAAATCTTAAAACACGTTTTCTCCCGTCTACCTCCTTTTCTCCCCAACTAAACTTCCCTCCTGATTTTTCTGCTTCTTCCCCCCAAGTGTCTCAGAGGGGCAGGGACTGGGGGTTGTGGTCAGTTCATCACAGTCTGTCTCTACTGCTGCTCCCTCCTCATATTCTTACCCTGCCCCAGAGTGGGTTTCTCCTCACAGGAGGCAGTCCTCCATGACCTTCTCCGAGGTGAGTCCCTCCCACAGGAGGCAGTTCTTTACAACCTGCTCCAGCAGGGATTCAGTCCACAGGCGGCAGTCCTTCAGGAACAGACTGCAGCATGCCTTCCCTGCAAGGTCCCACGTCCTACCAGCAAATCTGCTCCTCTCTCCACGGGCCCAGAGGTCCTGCCAGGACACTGCTCCAGTGGGGACTTCCCACAAGGTCACTGTCTCCTTTGGGTTTCCACAGTCTCCAGCATGGGATCCTTCACAGCATGCAGAGAGGTGTCTGCCCACGGTGTTCTCCATGGGCTGCAGGGGCACGGCTGCCTCACCACGCTCTTCTCCCTGGGCAGCAGGGCAATCTTGGCTCCAGTGCCCCTCACCACGCTCTCCTCCCTGGGCAGCAGGGCAATCTTGGCTCCAGTGCCCCTCACCACGCTCTTCTCCCTGGGCAGCAGGGCAATCTTGGCTCCAGTGCCTGCAGCACCTCCTCCCCCCCTTCTCCGCTGACTTTGGTGTCTCCAGAGCTGTTCCTCTCACATGTACTCACTCTTCTCTCTGGCTGATGTGGGGCAGCTCTTTTCCCCCTTAAATCTGTTATCCCAGTGGCACTGCCATCATTGCTGTTGGGCTCAGCCTTGGCCAACATCAGGTTCATCTTAGAGCTGGCTGGAATTGGCTTTGACAGACATGGGAAAAGCTTCTGGCTGCTTCTCACAGAAGCCCCCCTGTAGCCTGCCCTGCTGCCAAAACCTGTCCATACGGCATAGTATGAAAAGAGAAGGCAATACTCTAAACATAGAAAGACAAAATCATAACAAACTTATCCATGCACCAGCACTCTGGAAACTGACTTTACAATTTTCATTTCATTGGCTTTGTGGATATTAAGGGTCCACAGAATTACAGTGTGGAAATTACACACTAACAGTGAGTTAACATCATTGTTTTAGTAAGCATGACCTGATGAAATATATCTGTATCCTAAAATTGTGTAGTACAGAGCCACAACTGTGTAAAATTCAGGTTTCCCTTTATAGATAATTGTATTTAGTTGGTCCTGTGGTTCTTAGTAATGCCAAGAGAATCTGAAATAAAATAAATTCTGAAATGATGGTAACTTAACATTTTATTTGATCTTGCAAAATTACAATTCTTAGCAATAGCTTTCTTATGAAAAGGAGGAAAAAAAATAGAACAAATAAAATGACAGCATGTCAGAGTTCTGCAGTTTCTTTATTTTCCACAGTATCTTAGTATTTAGCATTAACATTAGCTGCAAGTAATATTTTCTTTATTTTTAATTTGAAAAATTTATGTTTCATTTGCATATTTATGGAATTCCTAAGATCATTTAAGAATATATGAAGCTATTACTTCCAATATGGAAGAGCAGCAATTCATGAGCCTGAGAGTTTCTTAACCTTCTTTGCTAATATGAAGCTACAATAAAATCTAAAATAGAATCTTCCCTGAGTCCATAGGACTAAGGAGTATCCTCACTGCAAATGAGATTCAGAATATCATGCTCCACTCATTGCTGCAGGAAATTTTTACTTTTAGAAATCCCAGACCTTAAGAGAGTAATTTTAGAGAAGTTTTTAAGAAAAAAAATATCTCTGCCAAATGAACAAATATTTCCCTCTTTTTACACATGAAATTCTGAATCAACTCATTGCTTTTTCTTTCCTATTCTTTTTACTGCCATTTTCTCCCAACTCTTTTCTACTAATCAATAAATATTTTTAGCAGAATCAACTCTGCAAGGAATGTAATCAGTCTTGATAGCAGCGGCATTTACTGTGCCAGTATCTAATAAAAACAAGCAGATCTTGCAGTACTGCTATTCCAAACAATGTCTAAATTATTATGCCCTTTTATTTTTGAGGGATTTCAGCAAACATTTAGTAATTATTAAGCAAGTAGAATGTTGTGTAGCACTTTGAAATGTCATGTTAACTTTTTTGAACTGATATAGAATGCTGTGAAAAATTCTGAAGAGCTAGGTCTACTGAATAGTCAACAGCTATCAGAAAATCATTTGACATACATATATCATATTTCAATGCGACAACAGAATGAAATTAAGTTTGCTGCAGAATGCCATTATAAGAACAGCACTTGATAACAAATTAGGAAACTGTTGACTGGAAATAGGAAAAATCTAGAAAATGAAAACCTTTACAAAACGTAAACTTTTCTCTGAAACAGTGGAACCCTTTTACATAGTATTATATCCAAGAGATCCCTACTGATATTTACTGATTTTCTGTGACTTTTAATATAATCCTTGTACAACTCAGAGCAGCTCCTCATTCCTTAAATGTAACTGTTGTGATTTTTTTCTCCATCTTCTCTCACGATACTCATTTCACTCTGTTACAGTTGTCATTAAAAAAAAAAAGTCTGCTTCTGCATGTCCATAAGATCTTATACATGTAGATAAATATATATATTTAAATATGTATAGGTATGTGTATATATATGTATATATGTATATGTAAGAGATTATGGACATGCAGAAGCATACAATTTTTTTATGTATATATGTTGAACTATTTTACCAAAGAAGCAAATATTGCTGAGGTAACAGTTTTGCTTCTTTCCATTCTTAAAGAGGGAGACTTGTCTTAAAACAAAACAAACCAAAAACTCAAATAAAGGCAGAGGGAGAATATTCCAGACCTGTATTTTTGTGACATAGAGCCTAAATATTGCAACCATTTTGGTGGGTCACTTACAGCTCACTCACTTGTAGAAACATAGAATGGTTTGGGTTGGATGGTACCTTAGATATTATCTAGTTCCAACTGTCCCACCATGGGCAAGGATAACGCCCAGAATAACAGGCTCTTCAAAGTCCCATCCAATCTGGACTTGAACGTTCCAGGGATAGGGCATCCACAATTTCTCTGGGCAACTTATGCCAGTGCCTCACTTCCCCCACAGTAAAGAATTTCTTCTTCAACTCCAATCTATATTTTTCCTCTTACAGTTTAAAGCCATACCTTCTTGTCTTATCACTATCTGTCCATGTTAAAAACCCCATCCTTTCTCTTTTTTATAAGCTCTCTTTAAATACTAGAAGGATATAGGATGTCCCCAGAGCCTTCTCTTCTCCAGGCTGAACAACCACAACTACCTCAGCCTGCCTCCATAGAAGGGGCGCTCCAACCCTCTGATCATCTTTGTTGACCTTGTCTGGACTTGTTCCAACAGGTCCATGTCTTTCTCATGCTGAAGACCCTGATCTGGGTGCAATACTCCAGGTGGGATCTCACAAGTAGAAGGGGAGAATCACCCTTCTCAGCCTGCTGGCCATTCATCTGTTGATGGACTCCAGCATGAAGTTGGCTTTCTGGGATGTGAGTTGGCATGCTGTCTGGCATGCTGTTGGCTCATGTTCAGCATTTTATCCATGAGAGCCCCTAAATCCTTCTTCACAGAGCTGCTACCAATGAGTTCTTTCCCCAGCCCGTGCTCATATCTGGGATTGCCCTGAACCAGGTGCGGCACATCGCACTTGGACTTCTCCAACTTCATGAAGTTCCCACAAGCCCACTTCTCAAGTTTGTCCAAGTCCCTCTGAATGGCATCCTTTCCTTCTACTATGTCAAGTGCACCATTCTGCTTTGGGTCACCTGCAAACCTGTGGAATGTGCACTTGATCTCGCTGTCTATGTTGTTGGTAATGATATTAAAGAGCACTGGCACAAAGACAGGGACCAGGGGGACACCACCTGTCACCAGCCTGCACCTGGATATAGAGCCATTGACCACAACTCACTGGATGTGTCCATCCAGTCACGTTCTTACCCACCAAATAGTCTGCCTTACCAATATATGTCTCTCCAACCTGGAAATAAGAATGTGAAGTAGGACCATGTTGAAGGCCTTACAGAATTTTAAGTTGGTCTTCTCTTGTCAAACATTGCAGTCATTTCATCATGGAAGGCACTCTCCTGGTCAGCACAGTTTTCCCTTGATAAAGCCATGCCTCAGATCACCTCCTTGTCTTGGATGTGCCTTAACATTGGTTCCATGGGGATCTAGTTCATGATCTTAACACACACACAGGTGAGGCTTACTGATCTGTAGTTCCCCAGATCTGCCTTTCTCCCTTTTTTAGAATAGGAGGTATGTTACCCTTTTTCCAGTCCTTGGGGACATTATCTTATTGCCATAACATTTTAAATATGACATTTGGCAACAACATCAGCCAGTTCCATCAGAACCCTTGGGTACATGCATGCCATCAGGCCCCACAGACTTGTGGTTGTTCAATTTCATTTGTCTCAAACCTGTTCTTCACTTACAGTGGTATATAGTACCAGTACGTGAGGCAAAAGTTTAGCTAAACACCAACATTTGGCACAACTATCAAATATGGTGTTGGTTAGTAGTGTTTTCATGTTTTGCCCTAGAATTCTAAATCAGAAGAGAGTTGCTACAGAAAGTCAGAGACAATTTTAATACCATCCAAGCAGCATAATTGTTCTGGGCTATATCCAAAATTTGCTAGTAAAATAGAGTTTAGATGTTTTGGAGTAATGATATTACAATAAAGATACAATGTTTTATCTATAAAAGAGATGCTGCCTAGTTATTTTTTATTGGATTGTAAAATATGATTGTATTTCCTATCATTGCCTGAAAATATTCCATAAATTTTAAGCTATTTGATACCATGGCTTGATAATTATATCTTGCAAGAAGAAAAAAGTGGATTTATTGTAAGCTTTATGAGCTCATATAGGCAGAGAATAACAATTATAAATAAGCTTTCTTGCTACAACTGAAAAACATCTGCTAATTTCTTCAAGGATAAAGGAAACATTCATGGTTAAAGGTGTGATATATCTGTCTTAGTTAATGAAAAAAAAGTTTACACATAGTAATACTATGACAATACTATGCTGGTATTGTCTAATTCAAATATACTTGAATTTTAATAGAAACTAAAATTATTTCTTCTTGCTCAAAGCCTTCAGTTCTAGATGAAATTTTTGCTGTTTGTGATTCCAGTGAAACATTTACATACACTCCTAAGTTATTGGAAGAATCTCTTCTGGATCAAAAAGATTTGAGGTGAGTTTTCTTTTAGTGAAACAGAGGTATTCCACTCAGCTATGAAGGTTTTTGACAACTCTGATGCGCACAAAATTTATCCTAATGAACTTTCTGAAAATAAACTTTGGGAAAGTGGATTTTTTCTGAGTAAGGAGCAGAACAATCCAAAATATAAAACTGTCCTGTTCACAGTGCTCCCAGGAGCCACTTAAACCTCATTTAAATCTCTCATTGCCCCTGGCAATGCCCTCACCAAATCAGCCTCACTTGCCAGCACTGCTGACTCTTGGTGGGTTCTCCACTCAGGTTTCCCAAAATCCAGGAACCCTGTGACCAACCAATCCCAGTGTTCACTCCCCAGAACTTATTGTAGCTGCTGCTGCTGCTCACCTCACTAACTTTTTATATAGTCCATTCATCACTTCAAAGGGTGCTTTTTTTCCTGGTGATCTAGTGATCTTTTCCCATACATATATTTTTACAACTGAATTATCGATAGGAATTTCATTATAAAATATTAATTACCATTTTTTGGGTATTATGTATTAATTTAATGAGCTTCCTTTTCCGTGAAGCCTGAATTCTGTCTGTGCAAAGCCATTACTAAGCCTATTGAAAATGTATTTTACTTAACTTTAAATTTTGAAGTGTGAGCAGCAGGAGAGACAGAGTGACATCTATTGCTGAATATAGAATCTGAAGTCTTGACTCCAAGTAAACCACTTCATGAATTAAAAAAAACTGAAGAAAACAAGCCTTCTTGTTCCTTCTCCCAAGTACTCTGGAGTGTTTTCAATAGATAATCAATGCATATGTCAAAGGTAGATAAAAGTTCATTAATTATTGTGGTTTTCCTCCCTTAAATTGTCAATGATTTCACAATTACTTTGGTTTATTTACACTAAAGGTAACCTTTATCACTCTAAGCTGTATCTGGTGAAGCATGAAAATTCTAGGCACCCATTCATTGTCTCATTTATTCCTCAAATTCAAGATTATTAAATTGACCTTTTGCTTTCATTAAAAATGGACTCTTGAAATAAGTTTAGAATAAAATTCAAACCAATTACAATTATTTCTAGGTAAGACTGAATTTTTTTTAAAGCACTTCTAAAATTAATCCTGTACATCTGGTCCAAACTAGTAAAATTTCAATGTTTATCTCATTTAAAATAGATAAGGATTTGACTAAATAGGTTGCTTTTCTTACTGCATCTCTAGAATAGCTAATTATGTATTTTATAGCCTGTGTGGTGTTTATTCTAATATATTCTTCATTTTGATTATTCCCTACAGGCACCCAAAGAAAGATACCTTCATCACTCTTATTTCTTTCTAACTTTACAAAACATATTTAATTAATTTATTTTTCAATTCTGCCACAGTTAAATGATAGGCAATTTCATGAATATCAGTTTCTAGGCAGTTTCATGACTATCAGTTTCTAAGGAAAACGACAGCCCTTTATGAAGTGTTTCTATTGTGGGCACACAATTCTAAGACTCCATAAATAATTTGGGCTTATTTTGTTTTTTTTTTTACTGCATCAAAATACGATGACAGATCAATAAGAAATCTGCACCTGAAGAAATTTGTGCAGGCTCAAGGCTATTTTACTTCACATGAAAGTAGGAGAGCTTTCACTTTAATCTAGTTCTCTTATTACAACCTCAAACAAAATGGATAAATCCAGTCTGGAATCAGAGCACGAATAACACCTGTAATTCAGGTGTTGATGAGAGGGTGTGGCATCTCCATTTATGGAGACATTGAAAACCCAACTGAACTTGCTCCTCACCAACTTGTGCTAGCTGACCATTCTTTGAGCTGGGAGTCTGATCCTATAACATGATCTAACATGATCATAATCAATTTTGATAGGTCAAAGTAATTTTCTATTAAATTTAATTTGCCAAAAATGATTTTAAAATCTAATTTTTATCCTTAATAGCTATGATACTCTTTGAAGTGTTAAAACTTTGCATCAATTTTCAAGGATTAAAGGACATTTAATTCATAAATTTAACAGAATTTCTGTTGAACCTTCTTTCTGGGGAAAAATCTCAAAATACAAAAATTTTTTTTATAATTCTGTATGGTTTTAAACAATAAAATGTACTGATGCCATGCTTTTCAGTACTGATGTAAATTGAAATAGAGTAATTTGGATCAAGCCTCTAAATATAACTTACTAAACAGGCATGTCTTTTTTTTTTCCCCATTTTTTCTGCATTCTACTTTGAGCTTAAAGTAGGGCCCATATGTCATCCTAGAATCCCACAGAATACCTGAATGTGTAGAGTACTAACAGACTCTCTCTATAGTTCAAAAATATTTCTAATTTCATTGTCATACAAACTTTCCTCTGACATAATTTCACCTAAGTGAATACCAAAGAACACCATACCTGGATAGTTTGGACCCACCTCCATACAGCACATAAAATGAAAGTTTCCATACAATGTATATATATGTAGGACACTAACCTGATTCTCATGCTATCACAGCAGCTGATCTGGATAGTTCCTGTGTCTGTACAGTACAACACACTCACTTTGTTGTCTGCTGTTTACCAATTGATGTACAGCTGAAATGGTAGATGCGAACCCAGAGCTGCATCCAAGTAAGCAAAGGATGCAAAACTCTAGTGTTTTCTGCTGCTTTGAAAATCTGCAAACAAATGTCCTTCACTATTACCTCCAAATCATGAAAATAAACTATTCTGCTAGGGAAATATTCTTTCATAAAAGTCACTTCTACAGTTTTGTAAAATATCCTTAAAAAGCATACAAGGATAGGCTTTCAGGAACATACCAACCTAATTCATACCTCTAATTATGGCCAAATTTATATGGAAAGACCTTTAAAATTTATTAAAATTAAGTTGGTTTTGGCTTTGGAGATGGAGCGTACTCAAAATTTTTACTTATATATTTTGCTCACCAATCTAACATAATTACGCACACAAATCTGCTTGTTTTTGCAATATATTTATATATTAATTTCTCATTCAACTCAGAGTTCCTCAGAGTGTTAATAAGTATTACTTTATAATTTCCATGTTCCCTAACATTGGCAATTGAGCTGTTAAGATGATTTGTGCTTATCCTAGCAAAAAAGAAAAAAAAGGAATCAGTGAGTGGCTTTGACTCTTCTGGTAATGCTGCAGGAAGAATTCCAGCCCAGCATTTGCCCTCTTCCTCTTTCTCATCCCCTGTTATATTGTGTCATAATGCATCATTACAGAGGGATGTTTGCTTCTGTACAAGTCAGCGAAAAAGAAATTGCATATCCCATTTTGGCTTCTTTTCTGTGAATTAACTATGTCAGTTTTGATTTGTTATTTTTCAGAATGTTTCAAGCACTGCCAACTTGAAGTATTCTATCCTTATAGAAAAAATTATTTTTTTTAATGTGGAAAGGCATATTGAAATTTTTCTTACTTCTGCATGAGCAAAAAAGCCAGACTAATATTGCAATATTTATATTTATTGAGGATGTTTTAAACAAAATTCTGTGAAAAAACATATCTTTTCTTGTCTTTTCTTTGAGGTTTTACACGAGCCTATACTTAATTTTTCTTATTATTAATAGACCACTTGAAGACCAGTGTGTTTACAAATAAATATTGGAATTTTGTGACACAGAATGTTAGCTGACAGAAATGCATGTAGTAAAACAAAAAATCTCTTAAAATGTATTGTACAGATATATGGCATATTTTATTTCAGTCATGTTAATAAAACTATCTGTGATAAATTTCTTTGCAGTAGTTTGCGTAGGATTTTTTTTTTTATTTTATCTATGCTTCAAATAGTGTTGGTAACACAATGTTGTATAAAGTTTCTTGTCACCAAAGATGTACTACCTGAATACACCTCAATACACTTTTTCAAGGTTTTCTTCTATCTACATTGAAAATCATCACTCAGAGAAACTCTTCTATGCATTTTGGAACTGCTAAAAGATGAGAAAAATTTTGGTGAGAGAAGCATCTTTCAACGGCATATAGAGGTGATTGAAACTCCTGATTATATCTGTAAGTTGCTCTAGATGTCTACCTGTTCTTTGATTTTGGGGCACCAAAAAAGTATTTGAATAAGTTGTTCAACAAACTTGCTCAGTGAATTTTACTCAGTTTTTCTGACAATCCCGTCTTTTGATATAAATAGGAATGGTACCTCTATAACTGCGTAGGGCTTTTCAGTCTTGCAATTTGGTGCCTTACATCAAAAGAAATTCAATCACTTTATTATTCATAGCAGAAGTTGAATGGAAAATTTTATTTCTTGATGTCAGTTCACTCATTTCATGCTTGAAGTACTCTATACTTTTATCTTTGAAATGAAGGTGGCAGACTTGGAGGAAACAACACAAGCTGAGTGGCTTTAAACTCACTAGTTAAGACTTGTTTATGCATATACTTAAAATTGTTAGTTCTTACCTAATGTGGTACAAGAGAAGTCCATCTGGATGTAAATCAGATATAAGTGCTGTTACAAGGTTTACTTTGTGTTTCCAGCCAGATGGACAGGCTTACACAGTCACTTTTCACCAACTGCTTCTGACAAGCTCATTTTGAGACTGCCTGTTCATTCAAATGAACAATTTTGGAAGATAATAAGTTTGAACTGAGACTTAGTGTTTCCTGCATAAAGCCATTGACCCATGGGTGAACAGAGAACAAACAAGTCCCTCTGTGTGTTTGAAAGGCAGTAGCAAGTGTAATTGTAACAATGCTTTTCTTACCTTTGTAATGATTAACCCAGTAAGCAAGAATCGCTGCCAAAGGGATACAATGATTTGTGTCAAATTGCCAAGAAAAAGTGAAATTCATTAGAAATAAAAGAAAAATCGGTTGGATCTTACAGAAGTTAATCATTTTAATGATAGTGATACTCCACTGTGCATTCTGTAACTGCCTGTAAAAAAGACAGAGTCTGTCTGAAAATCAATGCCTACCGCCCAGTAGAGATACAGAATAGATACTGCTGTTATTTGCTTTATTCCCTCACCTTTTTGGGATTTGAAAGAAATAGTCAAGGAACTTTAGAGGGTTGCAGATATAATGCTGAAAATGCTGGCCTCACTGAGCCACCAGACCAATCCAAATAACATAAAGCCAGCTGAAACCAAGGCAAGCCCAGACTAACCCTAACAACCTGCACTGTCAGGTCAGAAAAATGAGAGAGATCTCCTTTTCCTTTACAGCTAACTTGTCCATCCATGGCTTTTTTTGTTTGCTTTCGTTTTTATTTCCTTCACAGAATCACGGCATATTGATTGGAAGAAATTTCTGGAAGTTGTTTGATCCAACATCCAGCCTCTAACAGAATTGTTGGCAACATGAGATCTTGCCACTGTCTACTACTACTTGCATAGCTGAGTCTTAAAAACCTCAAAGAATGCAGATTCTACACTCCCCAGGGTCATGTGCTGTACTACCACCCCAGTAGAAATGCATCTTTTCCTTTGAGGTAACCTGAGCTCCCAAACTGTAACCTGTGGCTATTGCCCCTGGCTTAAAACCATGTTGTACTTGTAATTCTCCTCACATAACTGTAAGCAGTGTAGCCTTTAACCTCATCTCCTTCTGGTTGATCAAGGCTTATAGGCTCAGTCTCTAGTTCTAAGTGATGGCCTGGAAGCCCCATATATGACCACATATACCCTGTTCATTTCTTTCTTCCTTTTTTTTTTTTTTTTGGTTCCTTTTGTGGCCCTGGCAAATGTTTCTCTCATGTATATTGTGGTCACTGTTTCAAGCAGCTCTAGAACTCAACACTTTGAATGAGACCTGAGTGCTAGCGAGGAGTTTCTTCCCGCAGGGGCTCTCTGGCATAACTTGAAGTTATGACACCCAGGACTGTAGTCTTGGTATTTTTCTCCAGGACATCTGCCCAGTCTGTCAGATTGCCTATCAGTTTGGAGATTTTAGGTAAAGTAACAAAACAAAATATTATTTATTAAGTGCCTTAATAATTAAAAATACTCAAGATAGATCTTAGACTATACGTTTTCCTATTCCTGATTTTCCAAATGGAATTTAACACTGAGGCTTTGAACGTTTGTACTTAATTCCCCATTTCACTGTGGTGAATGGAGCGTAACCTCACAATGGTTGTTCAGATCATTAAGAATCAAATTATACAAGCTGTAGGAGAGCAAGTTTTAAAATTAAAAGCTAGTTTAGTTCACAAACATCAATTTTCTGCCTTTCAGAACCATTTCAAGTTTTTTTCCTTTGAATAGGCTACTTAAACTGCATACCATAAAATTTAAGAAATTTTGCAATCTAAAAAATATGTAATTAACTGTAACCCTCCAAAACTTTTCAGACTGAAAAAAATTAACTGGCTTTTTAAAATAATGCATGTTGAAAAATGATCTAGTAAAATTCAAATTATTTTTCAAATATATGCCCAAGTGTTTTAACAATTGTTTTGCTATATGATAGACAAAATATTTTCAGATATATGCTCTTCGTTGTAATGCAAATGGAAAAATTTGATTTTGTGTAACCCCTGTTAAAATAGCTTTTCTTACCTTGCTGCTATAACAGCATAGTTGTCAAAATAAATTACGTATCAAAGCCTTTCACTTCTGAGCATAGCTTTTTTTTTTGCAGTCTACACAAAAGACAAAATGGAATAACATACTTTAATGAACTCTATCTTAAGTGAATGCCCTAGGCAAAATGCAATTTAAGTACAAAGAATAAAATGAAACTCTAATATGTGTCACTAATCAAAAAATGTACAAATGAATCCTGATTTTTGACAAGAGTTGTTACAAACAGCCTGTTGCCTCAGGAAGATAGCACTCTAACCTAAATTATTATAGATAATTCTAGTATCAGCACATGTGTATTTTATTTTGTATGTGTTTTCATTCTGAACTCTAGAGGCTCAGTTTAACAGTTATGCTCTTGTACTCTCTATTTCCCCCCCTAGATTATGGGAGAAAAAAAAAGGAAACCTTATACTCAAGTAGACTTGCATGTGTTTATTACTTAAATTCAGCTACCTGTTTGAAGATCTTCTTGGAAATACTCTCCATCTAAATACCACGACCTCCAAAACTAGTCATGGATGCAGCTATGTATCCATTCATTGCCTTCCTGTTAGAATACAGGTCTATTTTGAAGTGAGATAATGGCTTTATGCTTTAATTCTCTTTCTTTCTTTCTCAATGAGTTCTCATAGAATCACAGAATTGTTCCGGTAGTAAGGGACCTCTGGAGAGGTCCAATCAAGTTCAAATCTGCCACTCAAAGGAAGACCAGCTAAACCAGGCTGCTGAAGACCAAGTCCAGCACAGATGGAGACCCCATGTCCTCTCTGGGATACCAGTTCCAGGGTTTGGCCATTCCTAGAGTGAAAAAGTTGTTCTCTATTTAAGCATGTTTCAATTTATATCCATTGTCTCTTGCCCTGGCACTGAAATAGTCTGGCTCTATTTTTCTCACTCCCAGCCATCAGGGATTTGATAGTCTGAAATACTCTCATCTTGCTTACCAGTGTAATACATATGATATAAAATATGAGTAGCAAAATATAGCCTTGAGAAGGCTATATACTTATTTGATTATATCATTAATTTTTTGTTCCTGCAGATGTTTTATGCCTCCTTTAAAGGAACATTAGACTATATTTTATGCATTTTTCTTCTTCACTTCATTTTCTGTATGTGGAAGAGCTCTTGTAATTTCTTATTATTGTAGTGGCTGCTTTACATTATTGGGGAGCATGAAAAATGTAAATAGCTAAAGCATGCTCAGTCATGAACAGGCAATAGACAAATTAATATTTTAGATTACGTGGTGCTGTGCTTGGATTTCAGTTACTAACTTTTACCTATTTTATATACATTCTAGACCTAAAAGATTTTGAAGGCAGTCCCCTACTCATGATTCTGTAACTTACTAATAATTCTGTAAAAGTACTTACTTAGCTCAGCTTTTGGTAAGAAAAGAAATGCACCTATCTGACCCAAATGAACAGGCCTAAATGTCATAGACAGGTAGAAGAATTATAAAAGAAAGGCCTTATGAAATGTGCTTCACACATTTTCTGCTCCAGCTGGTACAAACTGTAGATACTATACCTACTTACAAAATGCTGAAAATTAAACCCATGGTTAACCAGCAGTTTACCAGCATGGCTGTAAGATACACAAAGTAGCTTAAAGCTGACTGGCCATTTAAGTTGTCAGTCCATTCTAAATATTCTTGTTAAACTTTCCATTCCAGATCTTCATTTTTGAAATGCAGTTCTTCCAGTAAAGTGGTCAGGAACTGTGTGTACATTGAGTTTCTCTGAGTATTCTTGAAAAGTGGAGTTGTTTGTGACAATACAGATAAACAATCACAATGAGAGTCCATTCAGGCATTTTGTGAATGATATTTTTCTTTGTTAACTGGAATGTTTTGACTAGATTTTTTTAGCTCAGTGTAAATATCACCTGAAGCAATCTGAAGAGAGCTCAAAACTGCAGATAATGGAATTCTTAGTTTTTCAAGGACAAATGGCTTCCCAGTCTGCATTTGTGCATTTGAATCAGTAAGTGGGAAGGTGAGATCTTCCTGTTGATCATCTTTGACTTTGCTTGGATGTTCCCCCACTTGTGCTTGTGTCACTGCCTCTTCTGTCAAGATGAATCATCCTTTATAGAACTCTTTTACTCAGAGTTCTAGGAACTCTGTTTCTTCTTTTAACTTGTCATAACTAGGAACACCTGAGCCTGTGAAAGGTAAAGAGTAGTTCAAACTGTTTTCAGACTCCCCTACAGCAACAGTATTGAGATCATCAGCTGTATCGAAGTCATCCTCATCACATTCTTCAGTCTTGTAATTGACAGATGCTACGCATTCTGATGAGCACAAAGAGGTATAGTTTGGGCCACGAAGAAATTTTATAGTTTCCCCAGTTCTCCATTCCATAAGTGTTTGCCTAAGCACTTCTAGTAAACTGCCTTTGGCATTAACTGGATGCTTCAGTTCAGGGTTTTTGTGTTTTTGTGTTTTTCTGTTGAGTTAGATAGTTTTTCTAGGTGCGAGCAAAAGTGTAGCAGAACATCTGAAAAGAACACTATCTGTGACCCACACATGCTTTCAAAGATTTCTGAAGCCCTTGATTTCCCAGGAGCAGTATTGTCTGAAGTTACTTCATTATGAAGAGCAAGTACATTGTTATAATGTGTCTAATTTACAAGGAGAGAATTGTTCAGTGGCTTCTACCACATCTGCATCTTCAGTTTTAGGGCTGGCATGGACTTGCTGAGCATGCTTCTTTTTGAGCATGCTTTTTCTGTGCAATTGCTGAGCAAAACTGGCTGAACTTGACTGACATCCTGGTACGACAGAAGAAATAAATCCTTGTTTGGTATCAGCACTGCTATCCCTGGCTGTGTCATGAGAACCAGGTTCACATGGATCTGAAGTTATCCTAGGATTTTCAATGTCAAATGCTTTAATTACTTCATCATGCAGTTTTACCTCTTCTCCAGACTGTCTACTCCATCCCTCCTTCAGCAGCTCTATGTCTTGTGGTTTTACTTCTTCTCTCATCCCCACTGGACTTTTGGAAATTTAAGCTTCAAAATATTTAGATACTCTAAAAAATTGTGCAAAAGCACTTTCTTTCGGTGATATAATAAACTCTGTTCATTCTTATTGAAATTCTGTACTTCTGCTTTGGCACATTTTCCAATTTATTGTGACATAGAGGATAACCGCACAGTTTGATGATAGACCTCTTATTAACAACATTTTTATAGTGAAATGGAGTAATACATTTTCCACAATTTAGAAGGAACTCTTCAGTAATGTCCTCTTCCAGGAGCTGCTCAACCATAGACAATGCTTTTTTTCTCACATTCAATCTTGTTTCTCTGTGCAGCCTCCAAAACTGTTTTCCTTTGAGCAGCATCTTCATTTTTCTGAGCAGCTGAATGCTTATTTCCCTGTTCATCCAAGCCACTATCATCGCCATCACTGCCGCTCCACCTGCCCCTGCTCTGGCCCGTGGCTCTCTTCTTCTCCCAAGATTATTTGCAGCAATTAATTTTAAGTTCTTAACTAAGTACTATAACCTTGAATTTTATCTGCAGCAGTTCCTTAAAGTTTAGAAATAATTAGCTCATGAAAAAAAATTTTACTGCTCAAGCAGACAAAGTCAGAATACAACCTAACATCCTGTTGGTCAGGGTGTTGGTAGCAGTCTGATTGAATGGTGGCTGCAGTCATCCTGCAGCGACAGGGTTGGTTCTGTTGTAGCAGTGATCCTGTAGAAGGGTGTAATTTTCCTCTGAAGGTCCAGCGGTGACATAGAAATGTCTGGTCTTCCTCTGATAATCCACTGGAAAAAGGCTGCTGCAGTGTTCCAAACCTCAGATTGTATCCAGGTAGGAATGCTTGGCTCCTCCCCCAGGGTGGAGCATTTCCCAATGGGATGATGTAATTTTATCAGTCATGCATGAGTCTCAATGGCCCATTAACAGAAGAGATCTCCTGGAGGGAGGATGGGTCATAGAAGAGATAAAGAAAACCGCCCCACCTGCTTTTAACAGATGTTGAAAGAGTACATCTGGTTACATCTTGCACTGCAGTCTAAGACACTTAAATATTACTTTTCTACTTTGTAAGATACATATATCTTTTAAGAGATAAGATAACTCAGGCTAAAACAGCTGTGATGAAACACTGAGAAACACCTGTTTGTGGATGAAAAAGATACAGTGTGTTCACCCTTGATTTTGTCGAAGATTCTATTGCTTGTTACAATCTCTGCTGTTTTATGTTCCATAGATAACACAAAGAGTCAGTGATGATTCTACATTATTGCTGTTATTGGCTGTAAGCTGTTTTAGTGTTTTCCTTAATTTCGTTTTACTGTCATAGGTACATGACTGTTTAGAAAGGTGTTATCTCAACTTCCTAAGATGATCACCGCTGATATATTGATTACATGATGTGAATTTAATGATTTTATATTCAGCATTATTCATAAGATATTATTACTGTATTTATAGCTGGCTCCATAGATGCTTTAACATCTCTTTGGGTAATTATCTAAAAAGATGTGTTATTTCAGGATCCTTCTTTTTTGGTCTCTAGCTGCTTATGCATCTCTTAGACCTGGTTAGCTCTCTGGCTAGTCCCTGCACTGGCTCTATGGCTTGACCCAATGCTGAGTTCCAAGAAAAGATATCTGAGCTTCATGGAAATCCTCCTCTGAACTGCTAGTCTAGTGGTTTTTCCCAGTTATCATTACAGAAGCACTCCAGCAGTTTGCTGGGCTTGAAGCATCTCTATCCTGAAGGAAACTTCAGAGGGATCCAACTACTAGATGGTTTCATTAGTCTTTAACCCCAAGGCGTTTACTCATAACTGTTATTCTCAAGAGCCTTGTTTTAAAATGTGTTTAGGGAATTCCCTCCCAGTTGGAGCTTGGGCAGTGGCCAGATCTTGGCTCTGCCTGGATGGAGAATTTGCCAATAAACCCAGATGTTTTCTGCATCAAAACTAGATTTAAGTCACTTTGATTTGGCCATTTGACCCTTTCTATATGACAGCTGAACCTATTTTTAGAGTGAGCTTGGGAATTACTATACAGAAATAATTATCCAAGCCCTCATTAAATTGAGGTTTGTCAGCTATTTGCAGATTCTGGGATGATAGTACAGTATTTCAGAGATTCCTAATTATCTAATTTCACATGCATTATTAATTATGCGTATTATCTGAAATATTCTTAATTGTTGTACCTGACTTATTCCTGATTACTCTCAGTTTCTTGTTTGCTACACATATTGTTTTGCCTTGATATTTCTTCATGCTCATAACCAAAGACATGCATCCCATTTTTAAAAAATGAAAAGGGGAATTTAGTGCCTTAAAAACATCCAAATAATGTAATACGTACATTAGAAATTTGGACAAAAATTTTTGAATAATGCAATATTTATGCTAGAGACATGGAAAAGAGATCATCAAATATAAATCCCAGTTGAGTATGCAACAGCAAAGCCTAATTGATTCATTGCCTTGAAGAAAGGGCATGCTTGCATTTTATCATCAGCAGGTTTGAAGTGATCACCTGTTTGTTCAATTGGACACCGATCACCTCTGAGAAAATGAGGCTCAGTGGAAAGAGAAATAACCTAATCACCATGCAGCCTTCATGGCCAGAGCAGGAACAGAAGCAGGATTGCCAAGACATAGCTGTGTCTGCAAACTACAGAGGCAATTTGCTGACAAAAGCATTATCTCATCATCATGATGATGAGATAACTACTAACCTTCTTCAGTTATTTGCTGTTCCAGGATCCAGGAGGACATTCAGTGATGTCAAACATCAACATTTCCAGCTAATGAACTTTCTCCTGAGTCTCAACTATTTGGACATCAAAAGAGTGGTTGTGGCAGTGGGGGTTGGAAGATGTTTGGTCTCTCCTTGACTGTAACAGTGGGGGTTTGAAGATAATAAATTTAGTCTCTGTCTAGAGTTGTTTACTACCTGTCTTCCTGCTTTTTCCCTGTGGCAGTTATGATAATTCCAGATTTTACCTTGTCTATCCTCAAAAATCCTGCCCCTGCAGATTGCATGTCATAATTTGTTACACCCCCTTATCCAGAAAATTCGCTGTCAGTTATGATGTTTCCTTTCTGCCATTTGTCTGTGACTTTCCCGCTCCATGTTATGTTTAGATTTGTCCTCCCAGACCCCTCCTACTGAGCCTTTGCTTCATTAGACAATCTCCTCCCGAGAATCCCCCCACCCCCATAAAAGCCACATTTTTTTTCTCTGTTTCCTGCTCTTTGCCAGTGCCCCCTCTTTGAGCTGAGCAGCTTCTGTGCCTCGCTGGCCCCCATGCCCTGCCGGCACCCGTGCGGCACAGCGGTTTGAGCCTCGGCACCACTCTCCACCTAGAGAAAGAAGAACAGCCTGACATCACAGCATCAGCTGCCGCCTTTGACACAGCGTGAAAGAACACCTGCACGGCTCTGCCGATCCCACGCGGCATTGCCCCGGCACTGCTCCTGGATGGGAAAGAAATAAAGCAGCTCAGAGAAGCCACCAAAGAGTCCTTCCTTTTCCTTTACTCCGATCCTTCGACGTGAGTCCACGTTTATCGGCCGCTTTCTGGCGGTCCAGGACCCCAGCCAGTGGCCAAACCATGATCCTGCCTGCCGGCAGCTAAGGCTGGGCACGGCCACTCCTGGCACACCTGCCGGTCATCTCTTCCACGATCAGGATGCAATGTCAAGCAGTCATTTATTTCCATTTCCCTAAGAGACGTTAGCTATTATTCTTTTGTTTTCTCATGCTGCAAAACCCTGTGTCAACCACCTGATAGTATTTAGTAAGTTTTGTTGATTGTAATTGGTCTTTTATGTATCTTATCCCACATCTAACAGATAACCAGTAATAACCTTAATGAGATAATGCCCTCATAAGACAAGCTGTTTTAGCATCAGAACATAGCAGCCCTTTTAAATTAACGAAAAGGGCGAGATGTCATAGACATGTAGAAGAGTTATAAAAGAACGGCCTTATGATGTCAGGCCTCGCTCTGCTAAAATTGCCAAAGCTGGCCTATCATTTCTTCTAAGAACAGCTAACAAGCAATTTGCAAGTTCCCATGTGAAGTTATTTTGAGAATGAGAAGTCAGTTTAACACAACAATCTATTCTGAGAGTGAAAAAAAAAGCAACTGTGTAAACAATAAGATTTATCCCATGAGAAACCACAAAGGAAAAATGGAAATATATTTAGAAAGAGAAAATTTGATAGACATCTACAATAGCTCTTACTATCCGACGAACTGAGTTTCACTGTATTGCTGACCAATTAAGTTTAACGCAGTACCTTCTGACATTTCCTATAAATATGAGCTTTGTGAATAAAGAATTGGCTTCCTGCATGAAGAAAATGGAGTCTCAGCTAATTTATTCCAATACCTAAATATCATAATTTCTTGCAAAATTTGAACAGAATTCTGTAAATTAACTAGACCTTGTATTGGAAGGGGGACAAACTTTACCGTAGAGTTCAGATTAATATTTAATCCTGGAAAAGACTGCTGTCTGATTTCAGTCTATGCATACAGCACTGTTCAATGTCAATGAGAGTTCTGCTGCAATCTGGAGTCAGGTGATAGGTCAAAAGTCTGGAGTCAAAAGTATTTGGAATGATAAGTGCAACATACATTAAATGAGCTGTCATTTTTCTTAAATGGGATAATAGAGTTAAACCAAAAAAATCTAAAAGCCCATGTCCCTGATATAGGGTTTGCCCAAGATTTACCCAGACATATAAGGATAAGTTTTTGAATAGACTGGTTTAAATACAGTCGAAGACTAAAGGGAAATACCACACAGAAAGATCAAAAAGCTGGGTGAAAGTAATAAGATCACTGGATTTAGAGAAGAATGTTTATATTCCCTGAAAAAGAAATGGAAGTGAGAGTAAAGAGGCCTGAGAGGCCTGAACTGGATTCTTGCTCAAGAGCCCTGTCTCTGCAGAAAAATACTTTAAAGAGCTAAAATCTTACCTAACATCAAGATTCAAAGCCCAGCACTTGTAATTTTGTTTCTGGATTTTGTCTAAGAAAAGCTATTTGAAGACACTGATGTCTGGCATTTAAAAAGAAATCAGGGCTTTGGTTTTGAGAGAATATTGTTAATTTCATAGACTTCACATTGCTCCTAAGAAAATAAAGAGGAAGGAAGGAAGGAAGCAATGCTTTCCATAAGAGCACAGCAGACAGGGAGATGTTTTACTGTATCCAGCCATTTTAATTGAAGAGATATTGCCACTCCATTATGTTAGCAAAAACAATACTGTTTTCTTATGTTTATAATCTTCATGATCCTCTTTAAACATCTCCTTGACACTACAGATTACTTCTCATCTTGAATAAATACCCAAAAGGTCACAAATAATATGAGCATCCTATGCTTAATTAAAATATTGAAAACCCAAGAAAATTGTGTTGACACAGACCAAATACCTCATCTAACATGTCAGCAAGGCCTACCAGTTAATTCTTTCTAAAAATATCTTTCTGCCGGTTCACGTAATGATTATTTCTTTCACGCTTGTTCATAGAGAGAAATCATCTGGAAATGAGAATGAACATTTTTCCATTTCTACAAATAATATTTTTCAATCAGCATTTTTGGTTAAGAGCATCATTATGGGCCAATTGCTGTCACATATTTGACTTTGGAATATCTTTCAGGAATACTACAAAAAAAATATTATTTGCTATATAATCCCTTTAAAATACTTGCTTCCACACTTTAATTTGATTGTTTTAAAGAAAAGTAAGGTACAATAATACAAAAAGATCCACAAAATGTAGTTCAGAATCCCTTTTCCAGAGAGAATATATCATTCTATGTAAGTTATATAGAGGAGACATTGCCATTCTGAGAATGAGCATATAAAATTCCACAATGGTACACACAAAAAAATCTGGGATGGACTAATCCTTTGAAAGAATTTAGGCATGGAGATGAAAACCCTGAAAGACTTTGAAGATATCTGAATATTGTTGTGAACATATTGAATACAAATCATTAGTATGCCCCTGCAGACAGAAAGGCCAATCACATAATAATCTATTTTACAAAGGGTGTGGTCATCTCCTCACTTGTTTGCAGTTTGCTGCATCCAGTTTTGGTGTCCCCAGTATAAGAAAGCCACAAACATCCTTGAGCAACTTCACTGAAGGACCATCAAAGTCATCTTGGAACATGAGACAAGCTGGGTCAATAAAAGAAAAGATAGCACTTTCAGAACGGTTGGGCATGGGGACACATGAAGCAGTTCTGAATCTCCAGCCTTAGAGATTTTCAGAACCTGACATTGAGTATCCTGTTCTAAATGGATCTGCTTTATGTCAAAGGTAACTGCTAGTTCCTAGCAGTTAGTTTCTGCTGGATAACTGTGGTCATTATATTGCAAAGCTCTCATACCTTCTCAGTGACTTCTCATGGGCAGCTACTCACAGCACTGACTCCTTCTTCTTCACAGCCAACAACTCCATCTCTCTCCACAGCACAACCAAAAAAACCCAACTTCCTCCTCTACCAGCTAACCCACTCTTTTGTAGCACTCTTCTTCTTATTGGACACAGCTGTGGCCTATTAAGGGCAGGCCTGTTCCTAATCTTTGGTATTAGGATAGCTGCAACTCCTCAGGGGTGGGACTACCTTCTGCACTATTCTCTTACATTCTATCCCTCCACAGATAACTGCTGGTTTTCCTTTCTAAAGGACATGAATCAGTGGTTCTATATGGTATATTAAACCTGAAAGGTAAGATTTATCCCTGTTACTGCACTCACAAAGTCATTGAAGTAAACCTGAGAAGTGTTTCAGCACCTTGCAGGCTTAAACTAATTTTAAGTGCTAGCTAGATGCAACCTCCAAATGTGGTCTTATCAGGTTAGACTCCTCCACCCCATGGGGACTTTAATTTCTTCTGTTACTTAACTTATTGGTTCTATTGCTTTCTTTAGAAGAGACACAATGAGGGAAAAGTGTTTTGTAGGTATTGCATTTACTAGTTTGGCACGTTTAAAGAAAATCTGTGAAAACTGGAAGACCTTAATAGTTAATTTACACAATTTGTGGTTGGTGAAATGGATGACAAAAGCCTTATGCCAAAATGAAATAGTTATGCCAAAATCCTTATGCCAATAGAAATAGTATGCTGCAGGTAACTTCCAAAAAAAAAAAAAATCTCCCAGAAGAATGTTTTCTTAGATCTAAAAAGAATAACATTCAAAGATCTTACTGGTCTTTGGCACTGCAAAACTTAATCACCACTTAGACTTCAAATAAATTTTCCTTAATACTTCATGCAATAATTGTCCTCTCTATTTTTCCCTATCTTTTCACAAATATCTGTCTTGTTGGAGGTTAGATTTTGCAGTGGCCCTATTAGAAGAGTAAAGAAATATATTAAGTTCAGTCAGTCAGGTCATACTATGGACCAGTGCTCAGGTACAGCAAAGACTCATTAAATCACAGAATATGCTGAATTGAAAGGACCCACAAGGATCATTTGTGTCCACCTCTTGGCCATGCATAGGACCATCCCCAGAATCACACTGTGTGACCTAGTATATTACTAAAATGCTTCACACAAGCATTGAAAGCAGCCCAAATGCCTCTCACAGGGCTTTGACAGTGACCATCAGCCAGTATCCTCAATATATAATGTCTGTAATGCTCCAGAGAGGGTAATTTACCTCTCAAAATAATGTATTTGCTTTGGCTCTTGAATTACATAAGGAAAAGAAAAAAAAAAAATCCAAAATTTCAGTTTGCGTCAGCTTATTGAATTTACTCAGAAGCAAGACACTGTGAGTGATATTGGCCAGAGACTCTTGAAGTTACTGTCTTAAACTTACGAGGCTAATGACCCAAATGAATACACTCAATGCTGCTATTTAGGTGAAAACCAATTTAAAGTTTCTAATTAGAACCAGTTAGAGTATTAGCTCTTATTTTCCTTCAGTATCAGCATGAAGATAAGGAAATTAGTCACTTTGTGGGGATATCCAGTATATTTTCACTTGTTTTTCTATCCTTTTGGAAGTTAGAAATGTCTTTTTAGGAATGCAAAATCACTGTGTTATGTACTACAATGGCTGAAGCTTTAAAAATAATTAAAATTTTTATGTGTAAATATTCTTTTTAACCGATTGAATTTAAGGACAGGACAAGAAAATATTGTGTCATTTTAATTCAGGAAGATTCTAATTAATTGTTTATTAGAATAAAATAGATAAAAATTACAGTTCCTACAATATATATTGCAAAACCAGATTTTTCTATAATGTACCTAGTATATTATTCTGAAAATAGTTTTACAGGTTAAATATGTCTCTGCCAAAAGAATAGCTGAAAGCACCATAATATACTTAAAATCCAGTTATGATTTTGGGAGTGAAGGGAGAATAGAGCAGATACATGCTCCAGGAAGTACATGAGAGAAAAAAAAAAAAAAAATCACCTTCCCTGGCCTGCTGGCCATGCTGCTCTAGAGGCAGCTGAGGACAAGGTCACTATTTGGGGCTGGAGCACACATTGCAGGGTCGTGTTGAGCTTCCCATCAAACACCACTCTCAAGTCCTGCTTTTCAGGGCTGCCCTCAATCTGTTCTCCACCCAGTCTGTATTTGTGCATTGGATTGCCCCTACCCAGGTGCAAGACCTTACACTTGGCTTCAACAAGTACTCCAGAGCACAGGGGAAGAAAATAGGAAAAGAAGCGAATGTGTCAAAAATAAACACGGATCTCATTTATCAATTGCCACTACAGGCTAAACAGACTCAGCCTGGGGAAAGAAACTTTAATTTATTGCCAATTAAAACCAACCTAGAATGGTGAGGTACAAAGGCAAAAAATTCAGCATATTTCCCCTAGGAAACCTTTATCAAACTCCACTTCTTCACTCCTAACTCTTCTGCCTCCTCTCCCTGTCTCAAGCAGCTTAGGGGATAGGGCACTGATGGGTTGCAATCCGTGCAGAACTGTGGAAGCCAAACCTCTGCTGGGTTTCTAAGGCTGGAAAATGAGTGGGAAGGATAACGCTCTGCTGTAGCACCCTGAAGGTGCAGTGACATCTGATCCTCTTGTCATGGACTACAGCAGCAACATATTACCATACATACACTGTGTCTAAGGCTGCTGTGCTTCATAGGCAGCTACAATATGATGTGAATGATATCAGGAAAAAAAGACAAAACACCTTATTATGAGTATCACCAATATTTAGTACCAGGATGTGTGTTGGGAAGAAATAACCACAATTATAAAATAAAACAAAGAGGACTCAAATGAAGAAATGTCCATTTCTGTCTATGCCTTTTCTCAATGTATGCTAAACTGGGAACCACACAAAATAAGTAGTCTAGACTTCTTGAAACTAAACATAGACTCTGACAGAGAAAAAAAAAAAAAAGTTTGATATAGGAAAAAAAGAAAAAAAAAGGAAAAGAAATAATGCCAATCAAATATTTTGCATAAAATAGCCACTAAAAAATCAGAAATCCTGCTATTGCTGTACTGACTACATAAGAAATCCTACCCATGGACAATCCGAGGTTTTAAATCAGATTTCATAATTGTTCTGGTGTCAGCAAGAGCTTACCAGCCAAGGAGGAAAAATGACACATTGAAGAGGTTTTTCTACAGTATTTCCTTCACAAAGGAAAAGAAAGAAAATTGATGAACATGTATTCTTTGTTCATGTAGGCTTCTTTTTTCTTTGTGATTGTTCTATTTTGTTTACAAAAAAAGTTGTTTTGTTTCTCAGAATTCTACCATCCTGCAGCTTAACAGCTACAATGAACAAATTTTGGGTTTTTAAATCAAGTAGCTTGTTTCTTGTCACCCAAATCACTTTTTATACAACCTCTCTAGATTAACTGCATTTACATAAAGTGTTTCTGCCAGTACTGCTACATCAATGGAAAATGCAGATATTTAAAATCACTATCACTAGAGCTATGCTGCAGAGTAAACCTGAGTGTATTTTCACTGTGTCACCTCTGATGAATGGGATTACAATTGTTTTGATAGATTGAGCTAACTACTTGTTTATGCATAAACACAAAACCTGTCTTGCATTTTTTCTCATAAATTATGCAGGATTATCCTCTTGAAATGACTTTGCCTGTCTGACATACCCAACCTTTAATCTTCCTCAAATGCATGGCATTGACTCACACTTCATAGGTCTGACAGAGAAAGATCACTCTACTTTTCCATTCGGGATTCCAGTTTCTTGTAATAGTAAACAGAGTATTGCACAAAAAAACCCCAAACTCAAACCCAAAACAAAACCAAACAAAAAACCCCACAAAAAACTAACCAAACAACAAAATGAAACAATAAAAACCAAAAAAAAACCCCACCCCAACCCCCCCAAAAAACCCCTAACAACAAAAGGAAGTAGAATGTATGGCTCTAGGCAACAGAATCTATACTTTACTAAAAACACTGTAAATGAGTGGAAATACTCCAATTTGGTCTGTAAATTCCTAAAAAAAATCCAAAATTATCTGAAGTGACAAAAAGTAGTTAGGATTGCAATCTTTTTTCCACTATTGGGAAAAGACAATTTATGTGACTTTTACTTCTTGTAAAAATAAAAAAAAAATCTAGGGAGTTAAGTTACAAAAGATTAACTTTTTCAAAATTAACTATGCAGTCTATAGTCTTCATAAACAGCAAGTTACATCAATGAAACAAAGGCAGTTACCTGGTCCATACATAAGAAATTTGGAAAAAGTAAGAAACACCAAACCAACTAAATACTTGTAAAAAAAAGATTTTAAATGCACACATATCACCAATGATGTTTCAGTGCACAGCCCTGAACATTTCAAGGGGTGCATTTTTCTTTGAAATATTTTTTAACAGACAATCCAAATTAAAGAAAGCATTGCAATGCATCTTGTTGTCTTTTATACTTGTCTTGGAAAGAAATGCTTTATAATTTTAACTGTGCAACATGTAATTTAGATGTTCCTCTTTAACAGGCAACAAAGCAATTTGAGATTAAATCTATTTTAGTGACAATACCTTTCTTAAAGTATTACTTTAAATCTTTGGTAAAGTTATTTAAGAGGAAGGAGAGGTGGAGCCTTCTGATCCAATACATCTAGTCTGACATGTTAAATTAATATAATCTTTTGGCAATTTCTAATGACCTTCTAGCTATGACATGTATGAAAAATAAATATCAGTGTCACAAAAACATTTAATCTGAAAATAGTCTTTTCAGTTTGTCTCTCCACCAATAAAGGTATCTTAAAATAAAAAAGCTTTATTGTGAGGCATGTTCACTGAACTGTGCTTCCCACATCAGAGCTTGTGTCTACTATGATTATAGTCTTTGGAGCTCTTTGAATAATTTGCTGCCCAAACCTCCCTTGTTCCTGCTACTGACAATCACTGTGATAGCATATGATATTTGACCTTTCCACTGATGTCATCCAAAATAGGCCTTACAGAATAACTACTAAAAAGAATCCCAAGCCCCACAATGCAATATATTTATGTGGAAATGAAAGATAAATCTCCAAGTTCCTTTTGCTGGATGCAGATGCATTAAAAGTCCATACAAACCTTCCTGCTTTTGCTGTGGAAAGCTCTTGTGCATATTTGCTCACTCAGTATGGAAGAACTGATGAAAGGAATTTATTGCATAGAATGCTTTGAGATGTAGAAAGCTCTTGTAGAAAAGGAAGGAATAACAGCTAGGTGACCAAATTACTCATAGTTCAGTCAGATCAGGATAGATGAAGACAATTCCTTTTTCAATAATGTCATAATGGCACTAGCAGAATGAAATGAGGTTTTTTAAAGTTTTCAAGCAGAGAACTACAAAAAGGTGGATCCTTGTCATTCTGTCTCTAAGTACCAGCCAGAAATTTTTAAACTGAGCATTCTGTCATCAAAATTATAAGAAAAAGAATCATCAATAGAATTTATGAGGCACTTACTTTTGAGCCTGGATACAGTAAAACTCTTTTACTGGTTTTAGAATTGTATATTTTTGCAAACAATTTCCATTACATAATTTGTAAATAGTTAGAAATATGGCTCCACAAGAAACTGTGTTCTTTAAGATTTCTCTCAGTGAATAGTTTACATGCTTAACAGCAATGATAGTCTCAGTCATGAGCATGTAAAAATTCTATATTTGTTTGCTTTTCCTTACATTTAAATTATTTGAAGGATGGAATGTTCCACATGGTAGGCAGACACAATCAAATTTCAGCCAGCGATGCACCCACGTGGCAAAGAAGTCCAAAAGCATCCTGGCTTATATCAAAGATAGTGTGGACAGCAGAGACTGTCTCCCTGTACTCATCTCTAGTGAGGCCACTCCTTGAGAGCTGTGTGTGGTGTCCAGTTCTGGGCCCCTCACTTGAAGAAAGACTTTCAGGTGCCAGAGCATTTCCAGAGAGGAGCAATGAAGCTGGTGAAGGCTCTAGAGAGCAGGGGTTGTTCAGCCTGAAAAAAAGGAGGCTTAGGAAAGGTGTTTTAACTCTCCACAACTGCCTGAAGGGAGGGTGTAGGAAAGTGGGGGTTGGCTTTTTCTCCCAAGCAAGCAGTGATGGGAGGAGAGGAAATGACCTCAGGCTGCAACAGGGGAGGTTCAGGTTGGAAATCAGGAAGAATTTCTTACTGAAATTATTGTCAAGCATTGGAATGGACTTCCCAGGGAAGTGATGGAGTCACCATCCCTAAAAGTATTCAAGAAATGACTTAGGTGACACTTAGCACTATGATTTGGTTGAAAGCATGGTTTTGGTCAAAGATTAGACTCAGTAACCTTGGAGGTCTTTTCCAGCCTATTACTAAGAAATACCTATTTTGCATTTTTGTTCACCCAGAATGGAAGAGCTGAGGAAAGGAATGTATTGCATAGCAGGCTTTCAAAGAATTGCAATGATACAGAGACAATGAATGACACAGTTTTCTCTAACAATTTACAATTAATAACGTGGACATTTTTAATAATTTATTTATGAGCTTTGCACCCAAACAATTCAGGGGCAATTTTGAAGCTGCAGGATATAAACAGTTGTTAGTTAAAAATTCAACTAATATAAGATAGAATAAACCCTCCAAAATGAAATATTTAATGATAGACTATAGGTTCAGGGTTTGGACAGATGTTCTTAAGAGGTCAAAGCAATTTATAAAAAAGGATTAATAAATAACAAGTTTTGATTTGAACCACTAAGAAATTTTTTCTCCAAAGTTCAAGTTCCTGCTGAGTCAAAGACAAACTCTTCCACTTTGCACATTTAGACATGATTTCAATTATAGATTGTGAATAAAGAAATATTCTCTTTTAGCTAACTTATTTGTATTCATATGTTAAATTCTGGATTCCAGGATATAAAGTGAAGAAAGTTCCATGCATAAATGTGTGGTAGAAAAGTTTCAAAACACAATCCCTGAATATGCTAGATTGTTTGGGGTTTTTTTGCTGTTTTGCCTTGGCCTTTTTGGTTTTTTTCTGTCTTAAAGTAGATATTAAAAAAAAAGGCTCAAATACAACAAAAGCTCCATGAAAAGATATTTCAATATCTTGTCCTATTGAGTTCTTTAGATGTGCTTCTCAGAATAATTTTTTTCTCTTTCCAGTCGGGATAATAATTAAGAAAGTTCACAGAGTTAATGTGCTTTCATGCTCCAGACTGTATACATTTTAATGAAGATCAAAAGAAAAGGAAGCAAAGAAAGCAAAGGAAAGAAGGAAGGAAGGAAGGAAGAAAGGGTGGGTGAGCACTTTCCGCTTTGGGGTTTTGTTCATTTTGTTGGTTTTTTTTGTTTGGTTGGTTTTGTTTTTGGTTTTTGTTTCTGCTTTTTTTTTTTTTTTTTTTTTTTTTGGTCTTGAGGGTGGAGGAGCATTAATTGTTAGGGTTTTTTTGCTTAGAAAATTTACTTTATTAACACGCCATTCAAAATGCTACATATTAGAAAGTGATGTCCTTTCAAAATGAAGATTTGATAGCATAGATTTAATGAAATGCTTAAAAGTTATGGCTCTAACCAGTGGTTTTCAGATACAAGCTCTGCCAATTTTCACTCAAAGTTTCTGCAAAATTTACACTTCAATAAATCAAACTCTAAATTGAAGCCTAAAATGAAAGCATAAAAATGAGCTCTACACTGTTAAATTGTCTTGAATGACTTAACTAACATCAATGAGTTTTTGTAACAACTCCTAGGACAAAATCTAATCCTTCAGGTAAAAGAAAAAGAAATAGTCCCTATTAGAGTAAGGCTTAAAACTGCTTTTACTTCACAAACCTTTTTTCCCTTGACATTGTGATCCTGGTTATGATGAATTTGTGATGAATTTGACTATGTCATAGAAATCAAATCTGTAACACTTAGTCTCATTCCCCTTTTTACAAAGCTAGTTTCATAGATTTAATTAACAGTAAACAAGTAAAAAGAGATAAAAATTAAAAATATTTTTACCAGTGAAATCTACCAGAATAATTTCTCATTCAAGAGAATCAGAGTTAACATTATATAGATGAGATCAATAACTTGACAACTGTAGTTTCCAAAACAAATTGAAGTTTGAAAATCAAATTGTCCAGATAATATACAACTTCTATCCTAAGATGCCTAATTATATATAGTTTGAAAATATTTTAAACCCACAAAGCAGTAAAGTTTGGATACATTTTTAAATCACTTCACTGTTCAAAGTAAATCCTTTTCCCCTAGTATGCAATCAATACCCTAAGGTTTTGTTGCTTTCTTGGATTTTCTTTGTTTGGTTTGGTTTTTTTTTTTGTTTTTGTTTTTGTTTTTTTGGTTGTTTTTCTAATCAAAGGAAAAATATAAGTATGCTACAATAACAAAGTGCATATGCAGTACCAATATCAGAAGACTAAAAGAGTCTAAATATTTCACCCTTTTTTCAAGTAAAGTAAAATTAACAGGACTCTTACATATGGCAAAAAAATTAGATCACAATATTATATATATTTGCCATTATTATTTTACACTGCTTCTAGCTTTGAACGTCAGGTATATCAGTCTATAATGCCATCAAGATCTCTAACGGAGATATTTTAGAAAATATTCATAGCCATTGAGAAGTGTTCTACCTCTTTGTTCAATGAACCTCTCAAAGAAATAAACGTATATGGAAAATACTTTAACTGAAGTTTCTTTCTCTATCTATTTTGTCTACTTTAATACAGTCAGTGAAGTTTCACATAGTTATGTGTATGAACACTTTAAGCTGCTTTGCTTTTTGTGGTTTCTATTTTTCTGAAAACCAGCAATAAAAAATTATGGCATCCTTATGCTTGACTGTTTTGCTTACCTTTTCTTTGCATTGTATTTTTTGTGCATCTCTGTTATGGATGTCTATTTACTGCAATAGTTTTCTGATATTCTGCTAAAGCTATTGGGAAGTTTAAATTAGCAGAATATATGGGTGTATGCATCCCTTTCTTGTTATCAGTTGCTGACATTCTTCTACCTTTTACTAGCAGTAGAATTTCACATGCATTTTAAATTTTGCAAAGATGAAGAAAAACAAAACAGAACCAACACAGTTTCCTCTTATGAGACTGGCAGCAAACACTGAATCTTTTTTTCTGGCTTTCATATGAATGTTGGCCTGAGTAAAGAAGAATCCCTACACAAAGCTTGGACCACTCAGAACTCTGCAATAGTCCTGTGTTGAGCTCCAAGAAAAATAGATACAACTCACTGTTCTTGAATGTCTCCTTCCAGATAGACTCCAAGAGGAGACAATGAGCATCATTACAGGAAAATAACTGATAATTTATTGAGAGTGAAACTGACTCTTTGGATCTTAATAATGCTTAAATGGAAAGTAATTTTTAATAAGTCTCAGCTGATCTCATGTCAGGTAAATTTATAATTCTTGCAAGACAAAGAGAGTATTAAACTCATATTAAATGTATTATATTTTCAAGGATGGGAAATAGACATGCTTTAGCTATGTTTAGTTTGTGATAGATTTTTTGTCAGAAGTAGAACACACATGAGATACTATATGTGATTATTTTTTTTTGAAAACCTGTTACATGCTACAGCAAGAATGGAAAGCAGAACTTAGAAAAGATCTCCATGGAACAGTGAAGGAAGTCAACACTTTCCAATGTTAAACATTTGTTTTTCTCTTACATGAATAGATAGACAAATTAACAAAAAAAAAAAAATTCTTTGCTAAGGCTAGAGAATTGTTCAGATTTTGACTGGTGTAGAGTTAATTTCCTTTACAGTGCCTAGTATAGGACTGTTTTGGATTTGTGCTGAACACAGGGCTGATAATACAGAGATTTTTTTGTTATTGCTGAACAAGGCTTTCACATGGCCAAGGCCTTTTGTGCTTTTCACGCTGCCTCGCTGGCAAGGAAGCTGGGGGTGCACGGGAGGTTGGGAGGAGACACAGCCAGGACAGGTGACCCAAACTGACCCAAGGGATATTCCAGACCTTGTGACATCATGCTCAGGGTATAAAGTGGGGGGAAGAAGGAATAAGGGGGGAGCATTTGAAGTGATGGTGTTTGTCTCCCCGAGTCACCATTCCATGGGATGGGGATCTGCTCTCCTGGAGATGGCTGAACACCTGCCTGGTCATGGGAAACAGGGAATTCATTCCTTGGTTTGCTTTGCTTATGCACAGCACTTGCTTTCTCTATTATACTTTTTTCATCTGAACCCACAAGTTTTCTAGTTTTAACCCTTCCAATTCTCTTCCCAGTATTGCTGGTAGGGGGAAAATGAGTGGCTGTATGGGGCTTGGTTGCTGGCTGAGGTTAAACCACAAGACTTTGCATGGGGTGGCAAAGAATAAATTTTTTTCTTTTCTTTTAAAAGTTACATTTTTAAGACCTGTTTACTCTCTTATAATTAAATCATTAAATCATTTCAATCAATTTCATTAGTATTTCTATTCTACTTCACTGGGTCTTCTGCTACAAAGAAAGATACCCCCACAGCAGCTAATCTTGAAGTCCAAGGAGCTTCCAAATTTCTTAGCAGCATCCAACAGATCACCAGATCAGCTTTGGTATCCCATGACCTTTGTTGAACCTAAGATCTATTTGCAGTTTTCCTGTTAACTCATACGGGCCATCATCAGTGAACAGAACTATTGAACAGTTAAAGAAGAATTCATTAATAATTACTATTTTGGGACTATATATTCATTTTTGATTATAAGATTTTAACTGTGTGCATTGAAATTTGTTTTTAAAAATTCTCAGAGATGTATCTGTTGGCTGGTTTCTGGCCATCATTCCTGAAAAGGAAATTTGTATATATTAGAGTCAGATATATTATCATTAATTGTAGGAAAGACCATGCTTATTTAAAATCTGTCTCTTCAAGGTCTCTCAGAGCTTACTGCTTTGACAAAGAACTGATAACATTTTTCTTTTGCTAGGGCTATCACAGGGTGATCCAGCATAGTGTAGACCCTGATCCCTTCATCTTGTGTATTTTATAAAGCTCTAAATCTGCCTGTCAAAAGAAAGAACAGAAAGGTAACAACCGCTAGTTAAATCAAATCACTTCCACAATTTGGGCAAATTTAGTTTGCATGTGGTGCACCTTAGCCCAGGTCCATGTCAGCAAGAATGATTGTGTTCAATCAAGGCTACACTCATGGGTGAACAAAACACAGTCCAAGAATAGCACAGAGCATGCTGTCTGCTAGGATATCTTTAGATGGACAAAAAGATATTACTCAGACTTGTGCACAGATATGGCTGCAAACAAGTGCTAAGATTTTCATGATAATCAGTCTAATCAATTAAAATAAATGTATGGTTATTTTAGGGATTAATTACAGATTTTCAATATGTCCAGCTTTAATTTATATTTCCAAGATATTTTAATTTTCTTTGAAAATGAGCTGTAATAGCAGCAGGAATACCTATTGCAGCAGGATCTAGGAATCAAAGGTCAGTTGTTTTTAATATAGACTTTCAGTAAAAAACATTGCCTTTACCAGTACTTCTAATTTTATGAGTTTTTATGAGTCTTATAATTCTTGTAATTAGGTGATATATTGCCCGCACTGGGACATGATCTGTTTAACAGAGCAGTCACTCTTCACATCATTTTCCTGTGGGGACTGAAAAGAAATAAATGTAGTGAATTTAACTCATATTATTAGGGAAAAGTAGATATTTAAGTTTATCTGGTTTCATAATTTCAATATAAATTTAATTCTGACTTGTTTTTTAGACTAAGGTTTTAAGATTATACCATTTATTCATAAACTGCATATAAATACTTTAAAAAACCTCAAAAGCCAAACAAAACAAAACATTAGTCTGATACTTTAAAGTCATCACTCATGATTAATAATCTAATTTTTGTTATCCTCTTTCTTTCAGTCTGGGCCTTAACCCAGCTCTGTTCTGTCTTGCCTTTCTGTTTTAAGAGTACACAACCTTTTGACAAGCCTCATTTATGTTTGGTGAGACACAAGTCCTCCTACATGAGATAAATAAGCATGTTAGAAGTCAGGAATACAGTTTTAGTACTAAAAAGTTAAAATTTTCATCTATGCAATACAATTAGCATTGCAAGTTTCACAGCCCAGGATCTAGAACTAATATGGAAATACATTCCTGCTGAATGTTAGAGGATCAAGATTACCATACATTTACTCTTTCTGCCTTATTCATCTATGGGAACCTTCATGAGGAAATGTTACAAGAAAAGTTTATAAATTAACAGATCAGGAAAGGGCCATGCATTTTCCACACCAAAGAAAGAGTGCTAATGAGTAGGTTGCAGTGAGTACTTGCCACACCTAAGGCTTGAGGGTGTAATACACTTGTAGAGTTAATACTCTTGTTAGAAGCCAATGAAGAAATAAACTTTAGCAGATCCTTTGCCATTCCTAAAATCCTCCAGCATTTCTAGCACTATTGAACTTTTGCCCTACTTTCTAATGGGGAAGCTTTGCACTTGTATTTGATGGAGTCTTTTCTCCAAGAGCACAGTTCAGCTACCTTCTAGATTATTGGTCTAACAGAAGGGTGGCAGCCACATAGCAATTTCTGTAAAATAACAATTTTAGTATTTATGTGGGTTAGGAAGAATACAATCTTTCCCTGTGATCTAAGTGATCTGATACATATTTTGGAAAAAAAGTAGTGAACATTTGGAAGTGTGTAGAAGACAGACTACTGCCTATTTAAACCAGCAGCTAGAGATATTGTATGTGAAAGTCCAATCTCCAGTGAACCAAGAATCTTATAAAATGTCACAGAAAACTGCAATAGCAATTATAGAAAACCAGCCTAATTTTAATTTGGAGTATGAAATTGTGTATTAGGTGTCCCTGGCAGTGGGGCTGCAGGGCAGACTTTGTGAAGAGAGGCTGGGCTTGCCCTGTGCCAGGCACAGGTGATTCCAGAGGGCTCCAGCTGGCCTCAAGAGACCCACAACAGGGCACAGACAAGCCCCTCAGCCAGGCTGCTGGTGGCTCTGTGAAACGTTGCAAGGAAATCAAATATTTATTAATAAATCAAAAATCCATTATAAACAAAGTTTAAAGAATTGCCTGATTAGCAATTCTTGAGCAATCAATCAGGCATATGTTCTGCTTTTAACTTGCTGTCCTATTTTGGAAATTTCAACACAGAGGCAGCAGAGATATTCCTCAGATGACCTCAGAGAACCTAGGTTGTATAAGACCAGGTCTGTGGCATGCTGGATATTTTCTATGAACTGCTTGAGGAAACGGGTTACTTCTGAAACCCATGTCTCTCTAGTTATACTTTCTTCCCCTCTTCCTTTCTTTTGCAGAAATTTGATGCAGAAAACCTAAGTAATGGCAAGTTCACTTGATATTTTTAGTTGATAATCGATAATCTATAAAGTATCTATGCTGAAAAAAACCCAAGACTTTTTAAGTTGCAGAAAAAGAAATAGGAACTGGCCCTTAAGTGAATGCACCCACAGATACTTGGCATAAAAAAAGAATAAAAATGACATGTTGACCTTTGGAGAGATTTTTATTATAGTTTTAAACTAGCTATAATGCTGCAACCTTTCAAAGAAAACAAACATTCATATAAATATTTAAAGAATATAAATATGTTAGAAGTTCTCCAAGATTAAAAAATATTATATCCTTAATTGATGGTGGAGCAGCTAACATGTATATCGCTGTATTAATTACAATTCTACCAATTCCTAAACAATGAAGAAGCTGTGCATATAGTAGATGTTATTTCAAATTCTATTCTAGCTGCAGATTCAGCTATTCAAGTAAGATTATATCACAATCACACTGATTGATATTTGTGCATCAACTTTAATCTTTAAAAGCCTTTTTTTTTCCCCTTTGGTAGAAATGATGGAGCTTAATAAGACA
The DNA here is from genome assembly GCF_963513975.1 of Fringilla coelebs. Taxonomy (NCBI): domain Eukaryota; kingdom Metazoa; phylum Chordata; class Aves; order Passeriformes; family Fringillidae; genus Fringilla; species Fringilla coelebs. The sequence continues at coordinate 21,137,684 of NC_140032.1, read as the reverse complement.
GAAATAAAATACTTCTAAATAAAGTCAACACATCTTTGTACACCCAAAGAATAAAGAATCAAAATAATCTGAAATTTAGTGTTTTCTTCCCATGTAGTTTTCTCCAAGGTTGAAGGAGAATGTCTTTTCAAATATTATCAATAAGACTAACATGGGCTAAAAAGCACTGTGACCCCCAAAGAACAGAACAGGTAAACTACTATTTCCATATGACATATTTCAAAGAGTCTATTTCTCAGAGAAAATCTCTATGCTTTTTAAACACCATGGTTTTGGGTTTTTTTCAAAATTTGTGCTGATGAGTTAAGAACATGCTCTTGATGAGAGCTATAACCAATACCTGTATATCTTAGTATGCACTCCAAAAAATTCAAGAACTGTTTTATATTTTATGAGATGAAACAAGGAGAGAATAATTCCTTGCTGATGTCATACTATGAGCAAAGCACAATATAAAAAAATTTAGAAGTATAGTTGAAAGAAAAAAAATGACAAAGACATTCTGCTAGGCTCCAGACATCAAATAAACCCTGTATTTTATGCTAATTTACAAAGAATAAGACTAAAACTTTACATGTCTACATAAAGTATTATAGTTACCATTTAGCCTTGCATAAACCCATAAACCAAACAGAACCATAAAATCCCCACAAATTTTATACCCAAAGTGTTCTAGGGATAACAGGTGTTATTCAATATATAAGTTAAATGAGCCATCTTTTCAGGGTGTTGCAAACATATCCAATTTATTTTCCAAAAGCTGTAATTTGGGGATAGTTGAAAAATGGGCAGAAAAAACATATATATGGTTTTGTCTTTCATTGAAAATCTTCCTTATTTTCTTTGCTGCAATATTGAGATCTTAATGTTTTCCAGATAGCTAGCATTATTTCAGGCAAATGTTAGTGTAACTCAAGCCCTTCAATTCAGTATGAAAAACAAATTATCAAGATCTATTTTAGGCTGTCATTCAAGTATAATAAAAGTTGTTTCCTTTCTACAGCTTCTTTTTTAATTTCATTGTTTTTTCTTAAGTTTTTGTTATATTTTCACTCACTGATGTAGCTCTCTTTTGCCATATCTAAAGCTATTTTTCTTCTCTATCTGTTTAACAATGAAATAGTGCTATAAAAAGAAAGAAATTTTTCACATAAGGACACGCTGCCATCTGACAAAAAGGTAGTCAGCCTTTTCCTTTTAAAAAATATCTGAAGGCAAATTGATCAAAACAACCTGATGTATGCTAACAATTACTTTGTAGACATCCTCAGGAGACAATTCTATGCCATGAATTCTAAATGGCCAGGAGTTTGCTACCTTGGTGCTTCGGGGTACACCAGCACAATCTAACTGTGGGCAGCGCAACTCGGAGCTTACAATAACAAGCCCTACTGAGAGCCAGTGTAATTGCACAGACTTACTACCAGCTTTATATGCAGACACAGCCTGCTTTGGAAGTCTAGACCAAGCTTTCCTCTGCCAGCAAAATAACTCATAGAGCTACCTTAAATGGAAAAACCCCAGTCTTCAGGAGCTGACCTGACTTTACGTGCCTTATTGTGTAGGCACAGGTTGCCCACTGTCATGTGTACTGGGTGCTTTGTGCTTCTGTCATGAATTGCTTAACTCTCCCCAAATCTAGTCCTAACAATCCAGACACTTTTCTCCCACTCATTGAGCATTTTAAACACCATATACCTTCCTAGAATAGAATACCACCTCAAACTAGGTAGGGGGAGAGCAGAAGGGAGCCCTCTCCATAAGACTGAGGGTGAAAACAAAAGTAACTCAGAAGAAATAAAGTAAGTTCTGAAAATAAATAATTACAATAGTTTTAAACCACCAAAACCTAGATCTACCTTTAACAATTTTCATTAAAACTGAGCCTTGTTATTTTACCTTGTTCTTTTGTACAGCATTCAGAAGCGTTATGGTTCTTATGCTAAACCCATGTAAAGATAAATCTTATTTTGAAAATAGGTTTGGATTAATGTTTTCTCTATAAATAAAATTCTTTATAATAACATATTTTTAATGTTACCAAGTTGATCAGCTGACTTATAAGCAAATTTACTAATAGCTTCTCAGCACAGTATTGATTACAGCACGAAGACAAAACAGCTTATAAATTTAAATGCCTGTTTCTTGTAGAAGGAAATATGGAAGCTCTCTACCATTTTGTGTCTTTAGAACTTACTGTCTTTTTCCCATCTCTTTTTTTCTCTTTCCCAAAGCCACCTCTGCATTGTCACTTTATGAATACTGAAACACAACTCTGAAGGAAGGAAACACAGTTTTGCAAATGCTCCCTAACCACTGAACCTGTCAAACATTTCTGATCACAGTTCTTGCTGGCAGTAAGCCTTCAGCTGTTTTAAGGAAGTGTGACACACAATTTTCCACTCTTCTTTGTAAAATCAGATCACTTTTTAAGGTTAAGTTTGTAAGAGAATTATAAAAATCATTTGAAGATGATCCAGTCAGTTTGTTTCATGTAACTAGCCCCCCATCGTCTTGCAAGACCAAAGCCTAAGAACAGGGCTCTCTAAAGATGAAATAACTGCTGTGTGTGTTCCCAAGGAAGTTTCAGAAGATGCTGTCTCTTTTTAAGTAGATATGGTCACAGTTCCTTCTGATGAATAAATTAGTCCGATTTTTTTCTTCGGTATAAGGTTTAAATGATAGACCTTTTGCTTTGGTGGAGAAATGAGACTTTCAAATCATATTTGATAATGCAAGTCAATGTCTTCATTTAATTGCACTCTAAAAGAAGGTAAAAAATTAAATATGTAAAAAAGAATAAAGATTTTTCAGCTATTATTTTAAATTTTGCTTAAGTCAATGAATATTAACAACCTTCAGAAAATCAGTTATTGGTAGAAGAAAAGTATTTTTAAAAATGGAAATTCCTTTAAAACTCATGTCTTTTAATATTAAAATATTTTTAAAATGTGCTTCTTGCCCTTTTATGTATCCTCTCTGAGTATTCAATTATTAAATTTTATTGAAAAGTTCTTAAATGTTTTTTTTTATTTCCAGTTTGACAGGCTGAGGAAAAATTGTTTCATACTTTCAGTCTTATAACTCAAGTTTTCCAAATAATGACTTATTGTTGAGAAATTAAACTGCAGAGACCACAAAAAATTAAGATTTTTTAAAATTTCTTGTTGCTTGTTTCTTTTTTTAAAAAAAATACTTTGCTTAAAACAAGGGATATCTAATTACAGTCAAATTTGAATTAGCATTTAATTGCAATGTTTTATTTGTTCCTGACTACCTTTAATATTGCAATTATTTACATTGGTTAAAAAACGAATGTAAAATTATAAAAAAATACATGTTGGTAATATTAAAGTCTAATAATTTAATAATATTGTTTCCTCATAGTATTTTCCCCTCCTTTCTATACGCATAGAAAAAAATGTGCTGTATGTATGTTTATTCTTTATGAACCTACGGTTTTGTCCTCTCTGTCCACATTCCCTTAGACAAATACATGATGAGAGGTTTGGGTTTTTTTCTGTAGCCATATTACCAGATCTGAATATCAAAGAGAGGCTTTAAGAGTAAAAAAAAGCAAATTTGATAAGCTGGTGAGCATTTCTGCAGGACCTGAGAGGGAATAGTTAATCACAGAACAACTTAGGTTAGAAAAGGCCTTTAAAGGGTTGAGTCCAAGCAGCGTCTAACATTGCCAAGTCCACCACAGAGCCATGTCCCTGTAGTCACATCTACTCACCTTTTAAATATCTCCAGGGATGGTAACTCAACCCCTCCCCAGTCACTCTGTCCCAGTGCTTTATAACCTCTGGTGATGAAATTTTTTCTACAATCTATTCTGATATTGAGTAACCCATGTGTTAGCCTGAGTAACTGATATTTATGTCCACATATGTTCCTCTGGAACATGCTGGAATACCCTGATGCCTAAAGATTTAATGCCTTTTTCATATTTGTAGCTTTATAGATTCTTAATATACGGTAATGTAACTTCCAGTACTTTTCCTACCTTTTTCATAGTTTTTCTAATTCCTTACTAACACATTTCTGAAATTCTGTTTAGTCTCATTTTCAAGAAGAGAACCTCTCATAAGGAGGTTTTGTTTTGCAACCAGAATCTGAGAGGATATAGCAAGAAATAAGGCAAAGCAGACCCTGGAACTATTCCAAGGGGCAGACCCAAGGGGCCAACTGAATCTCCTCTTAAATGTACCCGCTAGATATAATAATTAATTAACCTTATAAGAATTGTATTAATCTGATTTTGTGCATGCACAATGCCATATTTTATGCACCTGAAAGCTTTCATTAAAGAATTACTTTTTTTATCCTACCACTTTAATTCCGGTGTAAGGTTTTTTTTCCTTTTGTTACTAGGCAACAACCCCATAGTGGATGGACTGCACTGCACTCTAGTGGATAGCGTGAGGCAGAGAGCGTTCCTACCTGTCAGTAGAAGACACATGGTTTGGTTTGTCACAGGAGATCACAGCACAGGAGAGGCTAAGAACCTTTCCATGGATGGTGCACATAGAGTGTATCATGGGAATTAATTTGGACTCTGTCTGATGCTGGGAAACAATGGGGCTTTTAGCAATTGATGGCATGTGATTTACTCACTATCTGTATTTTTCTTCCAGCTTCCAATTCTACTTCACTATTTACTGGACAGTTTTTCTTAGTGCGGTCTGAAAAAAGCCCTAAACCCTGCACAGCTCCCTGATGCTGCACACTTATCCACAGTCACAAATAATTTTACCCATTTATTAAATCAATCATTAGAATGGGAACTCCCTTCCAACTATACTGGGATTTTAAACCTTCAAGATACCCAAATCTATCAGATATAGATTATTAAGCAGTAGGGTAATACAGAGCAAATAACATGTTCCTGAACATGTTATTCGCTCACACAACTGCTTAACAACTAAATTTGAAGAATAAGAAAATCTGAATTCCACTTTCACTTTTGAACTGGAATTTTAAAAAACATAATTTTTTAAAATCTGAATCATTCAGAGAAAAATGGAACATTGTTAACTTATGCCTTTAAATGTGGCAATGTAGACAGGTATAAAAATTAGGTTCAATAAATTTTTCAATGTCATCTTGTATTCCCTGTGTCAAAAGCATAATGGTAAATACCTTTTATTATTGCTAGAAATGGATATTTGAAATAGTGCATGTGGAATATCTAATATTACTGTAAATAATATTGTCATCTTAAAATATGTCAGTATAGGTATATTTATATGTATTTGCATTTTAAAATATTAAACTAAACTTGCTGATAAAAAGAAAAAAGTGGGGTTTGAGAAATTTAATAAGTTCAGTCTTTGAATAATTTGTCATCTAGGATACTGCTACCTTACATCAGGATCAAGTGCTCAGTATTACGGCAATGTTCTTGCAGGCTCAGCTCTGTTGCCCTGGACATCTGGCAGAAATGATGAACAACATGAATGCCTTAAGCCTTTTCTTCATGCCCATTAAACGCATGGTGAATGGCTGACAGGTAGGCCATTGAAGTCTTGTAAGGACATGCTCAGGGCAAATCCTCCACTGTGGTACCAGCTCCACAAAGTGAGAAGCTACAGCTAAAGACCATCTGTCATAACAAGGATTGTGCACCATTGCCTTGAGAGTCTTTGAGAAAACCTGGAACAACAGTGACTCTGTGCTACACTACTGCTCTGTAGAAATAAAGGCACAGTGTACTTGGGAAAAAAAACCAAACCATGGTGTGTGACTGCTAACATATTGTGGCAATCTGACTGATTTTTCATCAATCAAGCTACAAAACAGGGCAACTTCAGCTATTAAAAAAAAATATTCGTTGTATATATTTTACAAATATTTTCTCATTCTAAACAGATTAAATTATTATCATTTATGTTTAAATAGAATCCTAAATAGCAATCTTGCAAGCCTAACTCTTAGGATTTCAAGTAAGTTCTACTAATCAAGCACCCTGAATACAAACTGAAAGAGCTGAGGTTCAAATAATAGTGGCAATGCATTGCACTAAAGATCTTCAGCTAAGGATGTAGAGTGCTTTATGTTTACACTGAAATTCCATGGCAGTTTATATTTTAAAGTGTATTTTCACATAGAATTCTTATTTTTACTGTTGCATTTCAAATAACTGAATATTTATTGACACTAAAAATGTTTAAAATTTTGAGCATCTTAAAATTAGATTTTATCTAAAGGAAGAGAAGCTGGTTTATTTAATTTTGTCTATGACTTCTGTTGCTATTTCCTATGTTAAATATTTTTCAGCAAAGTCCAGAAGAGTGAGTAACCAAGAACAATATTTTCTTTACATTTAGGTTTAAATTCTCAGACTTTTAGATCCCAGTGAGTAAAACAGATGAAATTCCCTCCCTATGGAATCATTGGAATCATTGTAGTATGAAAACAAGAGAGAAGGAGGGAAGATGATAATTGCAACCATTCAAAAGGGGATGTAAATATATGGTGGAAAACTAATATTTGAGCATTGATTTTAATGTGATTCCTTTAAAAAAAAAAAGAAAGTGAGACTAGTTGAGAAAAGACTGAATATCTTGGTGTAAAATTACAGTAACCCTTTTTAATGCTGATATACTTTTCAGTCAGAAATGTTTCCAAAAATATCTTTCACACCTCATTCATAACTTTTACTTAAAAATGGTCAAGATTCTCATTTAAGATTGAAGTTTGACAGGAAAGTCTGTAGGCTAAGTTTCCGGAATGTTTTTCATTAGATTACTAACACTTATTCTCAGACTCTAAAAGCTTGGATTTGGTTGAAATGTTTTATTGCAATCAGACATTAACCATTAGACAGGTACCTTGCTTACAAACAATGATTTCCTGAGGCATTTTGGCAGCTGAGGATATACCTATAAATTTTGAAAGAAATTAATAGAATTAAATTACCTGCTTAAGTAACTGAAATTTTGGTTTTTAAAAGTTGATTTTCCTGTGAAAAGTGGCATATTTACATCCCTTTACCCACCCAAAAAGAATTAAGTGTTGTCTCACTAATAGTAATGAGCTTGTAGTAGCTGAGGACATAAAGAGGTAATGAGTGAGATTTTCCAGGAAAATATTTACAACAGAATTGTTGGGACCTGGAACAGGCTCCCAGCTCACATCACCAGCCTGACAGAGTTCAAGAAGTGTTTGGACAATTCTCTCAGGCACATGCTGTATCTCTTGGGGATGGTGTCATGCAGGGCCAGGAGTTGGACTTGATGATCCCTGCGGGCCCCTCCCAACTGAGTGTTTTTGGTGATTCAGTGACCTTGGGAATGCAGCATCTTTTAAATGGGGTCTGCATGGCCACTCTTTGTCAGCAGGCAGCAGGCAGGCTACAGGTGTGGCTGCTTTGAGAAGCGTCCCCCATGTCTGGCAGAGCCAGCTTCAAGACAGACGTGCTGCTGGCCAAGGCTGAGCCAAATGAAAATGGTGGTAATGACTATGTGATAACATGGATAACTTTTCCTTTAAGAAGGAAAAAAAAAGAAAGTTGTTAGGCAAATATAATTGCAGCCAGAGAAGAGTGGGGTGAGAATATGTGAGAGGAACAATTTTGCAGGCACCAAGGTCAGCGGAGAAGGAGGGGCAGGAGCTGCTCCAGGCACCAGAGCTGAGATTCCCCTGCAGCCCCTGGTGCAGCCCATGGTGAAGCAGCTGTGATGCTGCAGCCCATGGAGGATCATGGGGATGCTGAGATCCACCTGCAGATGAGACCCATGCCAGAGCAGATGGATGCCTTAGAGGAGACTGTGACCCCGTGGGAGGCCTGGGCTAGAGCAGGCTCCTGGCCAGGACCTGCAGACCTGTGAAGAGGGGAGCCCACACTGGATCAGGTGTCCTGACAGGACTTGTGATTCCATGGGGGACCCACACTGGAACAGCCTGTCCTTTAAGGACTGCACCTGCTAAAAACTGTCTCACATTGCAGCAGTGTGTGGAGAACTGTTGCCCATGGGATGGACTCACATTGAGAAGTTCATGGAAAACTGTCTGGAGGAACCATGCTGGAGCAAGGGAAAGACTCCTCTCTCTGGCAGTGACAGAAACAACATGTGATACAACTGACCATAACCCCCATTTCCTGTCCTCCTATGCACTGGGGGAAGCATTGAAGGGCACAAGGTGAGGGGAATGTCTCTCTTCTTAAGGTCTTATTTTATTTCTCATTATCCTGTTTGGATTTTTTAGTAATAAATTCAATTAATATCTCGTAATTTGACCCTGCTTTGTCTATAATGGTCCTGGTCCTTATCTCAAACCATGAACCATTTGTTGTATTTTTTTCTTCCCTGTCCAGCTGGGGAGGGGAGTGAGAGAGAGGCTTTGGTGAGTGCCTGGCATCCAGACAGGGTCAACTCAGTACAGCATCTGTGATGTGCCATGGAATAATTCACCAGGGAGTATAATTTTGAGCTGTTTTCGGGTGTTTTTCTCTTTTTGTTTATTTCCGCTGTGATTTTTATGGCTTAAAGAAGGAAGCTTTCCTCTGCTTACAAAACCACAGCTACTCTGGGTATGCCTATGTATTCCAAGTCAGTGTTAGACCAGGTAATTTCCACAGCACTTAATTTCTTTCAGCTTGTTTGTCACTATTCTCAAATTAGATTGATTCTTCTTTTAGAAAGCAAACCTTTTTACCATTGCAGATTTCATCCCCTGAGTTAAAGCTCAAATGTTTTCTACAAAAAAAAAATGCCTTGGTAGGCTTCTTCCCATAGAGAATTAGTGTGCTCCAAGAGCAGCACTCCAGACAAGTAATTTACTTATATAAACCTTATAAATAAAGCAGAAATAGAGGAAAATAGATTTAAAAAAAACCCCTGCAACATGTCATCCTTTACAGCACCCTGGCTGGCTTATCTTATTTCTTGCAGCAGGTCTACAAACAGTTGCAGTTGGCTATCTGTGGAAGCTCCTCAAGCTGTTGGTGAAAAATTTAGGTAAGCAAAATTACAGGTTTATTCCTCCCCCTCTCAGTGGTGGAAATGCAAGTTAAAATGCTTCCACAGATTAACTTAACCAGACTTGCATATTTTTAAAATTATTTTGGGTGGGTTTAGCTATTTTAAGTGGTATTCCTCATAAGAACACAAAAAAGTTGTGGTTTGGATTCACCTAGCTATCCATTAAGTCATTCATAAATGCATTTTCAGAAAAAGTAACATAAAACATTTATTAAAAATAAGCAAAATACCTGCAAGTATGCAGTTCTAATAGCAATCAGAATTATTTCCTACTGCTGCTATTTGGTTGGTGTCAAATATACATCCTGATCCCATACGGTAGGAGAGGAGGCATTTTTGTTTATTTCCAATTTAAGTACATGAAAGAAAAGGCAAAAGTTTGGGGGAGGAAAATATAAATCATTACAATTATTTGGATAACAAGAGACTGGAAAAAAATTAATTTGATCAAAGCCTACATTGCATATACAGACTAGGTTAGCAGTAGTAAGTATAGATACCCTAAAAATGCACCTGTGATAATCATTGACAAATTAATAGAAATTTGCTTTGTTTAGTGATTTGAAAAAACGTATAAACTAAATTAATAGCAAGTTTCCAGACTTAAATTTAAGATAGTGATTAATATGTAGTCACCTCTAAATAGGATGCTTCAAGCAGAGTTCTGAGTGAATCAATAGTTAAGAAGTATCTAGGAAAAATGTTTTTAATGTAATCATTCTTTATTTGTATTTTGTAATCATTCTTTATTTGTATTTTGAAGACCCCTAAAAACCCCAAAAAACTGACTTATCAGCTATAAAAAAAATGTGTAAGAAGGACAAAACATTATCTTATAAGTTAATGAAATTTATAATTGATAAGAAATCAATAAATGCAGTAAAATAACCCTATGTTGGATATGAATAGGGTCTTAAAATACCTTTTGCTTCTTAATGAACCCTGTAATCTGTCAACCATTGTATGGAGGGAGGATCCAACTAATTTTCACATGAAATGTGTCACAGATTTTAAGTACTGAACAATGAAAATAAAATTAAACAAAATATTAATATAGAAACACATTAATTGCTCCATATATTTCCAAGAAATACGAGAACTCTTCCAGAGCTTCACAGTCACAAAATATACTTTATTGAGCTCAGTACCAGTTGGAGAAATGCAATATCTTGTGATATGAGCTCTTCATATTGTGTGACCCAGTGCAATATTGTAGCTTTAAATTTTTAATGAAAATAATGGCTTGGATATAGAAGAACAGATAGTGATGCATGATATTTTAAAAATGAAAACAAACAAACTTACAAAAAACAAAAAAAAGGAAATTCCACAACAAAAAAAACCCAAACTAACCCCCTAAAGAAGGATAGTACACACTGACCATGTTCACCATGTGTGTAGTGACAATTCTTTTCAGTTGTTGGTTTTCTTGACTGTTAGATATTCAGATTTGTTCAAGGTAGAGAAATACTGTCAATTAATTTAACAGATTTAGTATTGTAAGTAATACTGTAGAATTGTTTTTTTAATTTGCAATGCCATAGAAAAGATGTAGATCCTTTCTGCATTTTTAAATTGCTGAAGATTTGTTGCTAATATGTTAGGATAGTGCTAATTTTTAATTAAAAGAAAAAGAAAAAGTTTATTTTTTAATCTTTAATGATTTAGTAAGTTTGTATATCAGTGTCATTGGCTACAAAACATTAGCCATACATTGGGGCATATGCACTGTATCACTCTTAGTTCCTATCTAACTTTCAAGTTAGATGCTGTTGATTGAAATCTTGCCTGTACCACTCCAGTCATGCATTTATGAAGTCTGGGGAGAGAAATCATAAGGGCAGAGTTACATCTCCAGAATTCTGATATTTTTCAGACTGAGACAAAATAAAGATTTGGATAAGACTTTTTGATAGAAATACAGAAAAAAAAAAAAAAAGTACCTATTAGTTTCAGTTGCCTAAATGTTACAGGCATTTTTCATGTAGAGTAGAATTATAGCTTATTTTTGCAGTTTGGCTATCTTCTTCTGTTCGATATTTCAGCATTAATAATATTTACTTGTTTAGGAAGCAGGCTAAGTATTCATCAGACTTCATAAAAGAACTTTGTGGGTTTTCTCGTGGGTTTTTTTGGTTGGTTGGTTCATTGGTTGGTTTGGTTTTAGTATTTTAGGGGTTTTTGTGGACTTTTTTTGAAGGGGGGGTTTGTTTTGTTGTTGTTGTTGTTGTTTCATGTTTATGGATTTGGATGCCCAAAGATTATTTGGAGCAGACTGAATTAATTTGCCAAGTGATCCAGAGATGATCACAGCTACATTAACTGCATTAAGTAACAATATTTTGAGTGGTTTTTCATTCTCTCTCCTGATCAACCTGATGGACAACCTAATTCAAAACTCTAGGACATGCCTCAAAGATCAAGTATTCAACAAGTACACTCTGTAATAGTTACTAATGTTTTCTAAAGTTAAGAAAACCGTCAGAGAGGTTTTAGATTGGTTTCAGCAAGGGACTTACATTATCAAGTCAATATCTATCACTTTTGTACTAATTTGTTTTCAGCCTCCCTTTCCCCTTCTCCCAGGTTCCATTTGCCTTTTATTTCTACATATTCCCCAGACAACTTTCTGTTACTGATACAGCAATACATCTGCAAAAGAGGGACTAAAATATAGATCAATCTCTTAAAAAGAGGAATTCTTCATATTACCTATTAAGTCAGAAGGAGAAAAACAGTATGGAACACAAGCACTTGAATAGAAAAGGCTTATGTTAGAAGGCATCAATCCAGTCAGCCTTCAGCAAAACACAGGAGGTAGTAGCAGGATTAACTGCACTTGACAGGGAGTTGGGTAATGTATTCTGAGGCTGCTCTAGGCCATCTTTGAAAGATTGTCCAAGTGTGAGGCATGAGAATTGGGTATATTAGGTTTGTGGCTCTTTTAGTAGAGGGTGGGGGAGTTCATAGAGGTGGCTTCAGTGCCAGAAGCTTCCTCTGAGTCCAAAAGATCCAATGCCAGATCCACTGCAAGTGTAGTGTGTGAAGGGGAAGGAGCAGCAGAGACAAAGATGAACTGACCACAGTCCCCATTCCTCATCCCCCTGTCCCACTTAGGGATAAGAGGTAGAGAAGGCAAGGAGTGCATCTGAACCCAAGAGATCAAAATGTTTTCAGATCTGTCTTTCCTTCTCATTATCCTAGTCTGACTTTCAAATGGCAATAAATTAAATTACTATCCCCCAAGTTGAGCCTGTTTTGACCTTTACAGCAATTGGTGAGTGATCTCTCCCTGTCCTTATCTTGATCCAGGAGTCTTTCATTGTACTTTCTCTTCCCTGTCCAGCAGAGAAAGGGGAATGTTAGACTGGCTTAGTAGACACCTGGTGGCCAGCCAAGGTTAACCACAACTTGGAGGAATGAAAGTCTTATCTTTTATATCTTCAAGAAGGGCAAGAAGAAAGGCCCATGGGAAACACAGATCAATCAGCCTCACCTCAGGCCCTGTAGAAGTGATGTAGTAGCTAATCCTGGAAAACATTTCCATGCTGGTGAAGGAGAAAAGTAGTCAGCATGGATCCAAAAAGAGTCGTGCTTCACCTACCTGGTAACATACAGTGAATAAATTGGCTTGGTAGATGAGGGAGAGCAAAGAATATTGTTCACCTTGATTTCAGTAAAGCTTTCAGGACTGCATTTCATAATAGTTTCATAGAGAAACTGATAAAGGATGAGCTGGGTGAGCAAACAAGTGAGGTGTATTAAAAACTGGCTGAATGGCCACATCCAGAGGGTGAGGATCAGTGATATGAAGTCTAGTTGGAAGCCAGTGACTATCAGCATACCTCAGAGTTAAACACTGGGTCCAATCCCATTCAAAAGACCTTCAGTAATGGTCTGGATAATGAAGCAGAGTGCAGCCTGATCAAGTTTTCTGAAGACAACAAACTGTGATTAGTGGCTGATGCACTAGAGGGTCTTGATAACCTTCAGAGGCAGGTTGGAGAAATGGGCTGGCAGGAACCTCATGAAGTTACTGTGCGTGGGAAGCTAAGTCCTGCTCCTCTTATGGAGGAAAAAACACTATGCACCAATATATGCTGGGGGCAGATCAGCTGGAAAGCAGCTTTTTAGGAAAGGATAGGGAGAGTCTTTTAAACACCAAGTTGAACACAGGCTAGCAGTGTGCCCTTGCTGCAGAGGTGTCAAATGGTGCACTGAGCTGCATTAAAAAGAATGTTGCAGCAGGTCAAGCGAGATAATCCTTCCCCTCTACTCAGCACTAGTAAGCACCTGGAGTGCTGTGCCCAGTTCTGAGCTCCATGGCCATACTGGAGTCCAGCAACATGGCCATACTGGAGTCCAGAAAAAGGCCACTAAGATGATGAAGGGCCTGAAGCACCTGCCAAATGAAGAGAGGCTGTGAGAGCTGGGACCATTTAGTCTGGAAAAGAGAAGGCTCCAGGTAGATCACATCATTGGATCCAAGTCCCTGACAGGAGGAAGTAAAGAAGATGGAGCAAGGCTCTTTTCAGGGGTGCCCAGTGACAAGGCAGGAAGCAATGGGTTCAAACTGAAACACAAGAAGTTCCATTTGAACATCAGGAGACATTCTTTTAGCCTGAGAGTTACTGAACACTGGTACATGTTTCCAGAGAGGTTTTGGAGTCTTCTGTGGCAACTCTACTACATAATTGAAGGGACTTAATTATATTCAGTCAAATCACTAATTTCTACTTCTTTGGATTAGCTCACATATTTGAAGGAAAGTATTTAAGGACAAAATACAAATGTATCTATAACCTTCAACAGTAATTATGGCTGTTTTTGCATAAAATATGTTGGATAGTTTCTTTACCTCAAAATAGGTAATTTACTTTCATTGTTTTAAGCTTATAATTTACTTTCTGTTCTGCCTTTCTAGAAAGTACTTTCAGCTCTTATCTTGCTCATTTATTAGAGGTTTGCTTTAGAGGCTTGCAGCAAACCTTGACAGAACATTCAATTTAAGCTCACTTGAACCCTGTCAAACTCCCATGGCTTTCGATATTTCATCATTGTCAATGAATATGTGATTTATTTCAGAAAAGTTGTTTTGGTGCATTAGAAATTTTAAAAGCTTTTTTTCAAAAAATATTTTCTTTTGATACTTGGAAATGAAGGATTGAGCTCAATAAAATGTAGTCAAAACAAGTAGAAAGTGACTTTTCTGTGATTTAAAAATTTTTAAAATTTTTAAAAATCAGCAAAACCAGCAAAATAATACAAAAGAAAAAGAAAATAGAACAAAACCTAATGATAAATTTTTGAATCAACTGAATTTAATAGGTAAAATAGTAACTGAATAGCATATTTTGTGGCCACATTTCACCACATTTATTCTCAGTGTCTGGCAAGAGTTAACAATGAGCTATTCAGACTAGTGGTTAGGGTATTTTGGTGGTTTGGGAAGCCCTCTCATTTTAACCTTTCATTCTCCTAGGCATGTCCTTTTATTATATTTACAAAGCAGCTAAATTAATTCTACAGTTATTGGACATTGCTGAAGGTAATATATTGTAATAGCTTTTCAATCAGCTTTCTAAAATAATTATTACCTCTGTCTTGTTTTCTTTTCTAAATTGTCCTAGTAATTCCTTGTTATGAAGTCTCATTTCTGTTCTAATTTTAATTTTTCATTTGGAGTCTTTCATCTGACGGCAAAAAGAAGAACAACTTTTATTCCTCTATAAAAAATTTTGACCTTTATTTTTCCGTCTGGTCGTCTCAGGATAAAGACTACTCCTCCTGTAACAGCTCAACACTTCAAGGTGCTGTTAAGGACTATTTTGTCAATGATTCACAAATTAAAGACTCAGCTAGAAGTCTTTGACATGATAAGATGTAACAGGTATAATAGAGATATTATGGGCAATCATGTCAGTTAACAGCAGTGCTCCGCTGGGATTCCACTGGGTAAAAAACCCAGACTGAGTCAAATGAAATCATATATTTGATAAGGAGCAAATAAAATAAGTAGAACTCATTTCTAGATTCACAGGGAGGGCATGCTTGTCCTGATATCCAACAACTAAATAAAAAATACCTGAAATTTCATCTATAACTTTGTAATTTCTGCTCAACGTGTGAATAGGTTTCGGGACTGGCTATGCAAAATCTCTCTGTAAAGAGTAACTGCAGATAGTAATGAATACTCTGGAAAATCTGTGAACCAAATTCCCTATTTATAAAACTGGACTTTTGCCCCTCATTTATATGTTCTTATAGATAATCAGTTCACCCCAAAGTGAATTCTTTCCTCCATGGAGAGCAAACAGACAAATCTTCTCATATGTAACTGAAATGCACAGTTCTTTTCCACAGGGATGAGCAGCTTTTACTGAAGGATGCAAGCATTGGCTCTTTAGAATTACTTAGGCCATAAAACTGTTCTCTGCACCCTAGCCCAGGAAATACGTGTCAGTGTGCAAGCAGCACCTTTCTGCTTGCTTTCGTCACACACCACCTCGTAATCAGCACATTCCAACAACGTACTCACATCTGCAGCAGGTGCTTGAAGTGCTAAATATTTGATCAATCTTCTAAGAATATTGATATTTGACACACACAAAAATGTCTCCTTCTGCACATGTATGCAGAGGCTTGTGTTTATATACACACATTCATCACGACACAGTCAATAATGCTCGTCTCGGATATGTGGGGATTTTGAAAGCAATGTGTTTTCTTAATTTGTGGCAGGGAGGAGTAAAAGAGGCTGAGGGGGAAGGGAAAAGAGGTGCTTGAATAAACAGTTTTTCAACATATGTTAGTCACATTAAATAGTTGATTTTAAAAGCTCCCAGCAGCAACCAAGAATTCTATCACCTGCTGATAGTATTTGTAAGCAAGTGTGAAGAGTGAGGATATTGAAGGATGGATTCTAGAAAATTAAGATTTTTGAATTCTGTAATTTTCCCAAAGCTTTTTGCTGTTTCATGGATCCAGGCTTTTTTCAGTGGTGCCCAGAAACACAACTTATTTTTATTCTACAGAAAGAATTTTCTGTTCCCAGAAAAGAAAATGCAGAGTTTTTTCTCATACTACTGATCTGTGATTCTCTTATTTTTAAAATAATTCCATGGGAAAGTTGAAAACAGAAGGCTTTTTCTTTAAAAGGATTCATTAAGAGAATAATTTAGTCTGTTATATTGCCAATTTGCAATTGCTAGATCCTACAGGGTATTAGATATTAGATATATATTAAAGTTTCTGTCAGACATTTTCAAATTGCACCCATTTTGTAGGTAAATACCATAAGTACTGTTTTTTGAAAACAGCAACAAATTTTGTTTTATCAAGTTTATGAAACACCTGACAGTCCCTTTATTTTCTTTACTATCTACCATCTTTATTAATATTGCACTGGGTTTTCATGGCCTGGTTTTGGTAGCAGGGGACAAAAGGGGTAGAGTAGAAGGGAACACAAGCTTTCCCCCATGTCCATCAGAGCCAATGCCAGCTGGCTCCAGGATGGACATGCTGCTGGCTAAGGCTGGGCCAATTAGAAATGGTGGTAATGACTCTGCTTTAGCTTATTTAAAAAGGAGGAAAGAAGTTGCTGTGCATATGCAATAGCTGCCAGGGAACAGCAGAGTGAGAATATGTGAGAGGAACAGCTCTGCAGACACCCAGGTCAGTGGAGCAGGAGGGGCAGGAGCTGCTCCAGGAATTGGAGCTGAGATTCCCCTGCAGCCCCTGGCGCAGCCCACGGTGAGGCAGCCGTGCCCCTGCAGCCCATGGGATAGATGCTGAGATCCACCTGCAGCCCTTGGAGCAGCCCTGTGCTGGAGCTGGATACCTGAGAGGAGGCTGTGACCCCGTGGGACACCTGTCTGGAGCAGGGTCCTGGCAGGGATCTGCAGACCCATGGAGAAAGGAGCCCACGCCAGAGCAGGTTTGCTGTCACCCCTTGGGGACCCACACTGGAACAGCCTGTCCTTGAAGGACTCCACCTTCTAAAACCTGTCCCACATTGCAGCTGTTTGTGGAGAACTGTTGCCCATGGGATGGACTCACGTTGGAGAAGCTGATGGAGAAGTGTCTTGCAGGGGAGAGGCCCCATGTTGGAGCAGGGGAAGAGCCCTGTCCCTGAGCAGCAGCGGAAATTACTTGTGTTGAGCAGAACACAGCCTTCATTCCCTCTCTCCCTGTGCTGCTGGGGGAGGAGGCAAAGCTATGAAGAAGGAAGAGGTGAGGGGAAGATGCTTTTAAGGTCTTATTTTAGTTCTCATTATTCTGCTCTGATTTTGCTAGTTATAAATTCAGTTTATAACCCCAATTCAAGCCTGTTTTGCCTACGATGGTATTTGGTGAGAGATGCTTCCTGGTCCTTTTCTCAACTTGTGAACCCTTTGTTATATTTTCTCCCCCATGACAGAGGTAGAGGTGCCTTGGTATGTGTCAGGTATCCAGCCAGGGCCAATGCACTACAGAAGTAAAAGGATTCCAGGACTTCTGGAGATGAATTCTACTGAAATACCTATAAATGAAATCTGCTTAGTATTTTGCCATTTGTATACTGAAAGAAGGCATCCTGCAACTCTTTTAACATTTTCCCTGGGGGGGAAAACCCAACAACTGTAGTGATACAAATTAATCAAATCCAGTAACTGATTACTTAATATAATTAATTATATAACTTAAAGAAGTAATTTAAACAAAAATAAGGTGAGAATTTAAGCTTGTGAAAAGTGGGAGAACCCAGGATATTGCAGACTAGGAACTGTGGCTACAATGCTTTTCTGCAGGGACATAATTATTGAACCCCAGAATATTATCTCCAAGGATCAAATATTTGAGTCTTGTTTTGCTCTATAAAATTTCCTGCTGTGGAGTGACAGAAGAGATGACTGGAAGACAGATGCATTTTCCACCAATACTGTGTATGTAAGGATCTGTACTTAAACAGGTGAGATATTCTCAAAGACTAACTCTAGTTCTGTACAATTTTCATACTGCTGGACTTCCCTGACAACATGGTCAGAAAAGATTATGGGGTTTCTTTGTACTCCTAAAATTTATATTTATCAGAATTAAAATTATTAATGTTTTTCCCTCGTTCTATTCAAAGAAATAATTTCTGAAATGCACCATCCCTATTTTTGATCTTTAATTCCTAAGAATTTGATAAAATGAAAACAGATCTGTTTCCAGTGGTCTACAACTTTAATGTACAATATATTTAATCCTGAATGTTAGGTGTGGATAAGTGTTTTTGCAAAGGTATATTTAGTTATTAAAAAAATCTGTATTGTAACCTTCCATAGCTGTGAAAAACTCATGAAATAAATAAATTGACGTCTGGAGTAAATGAGGCTTCACTGTAAAGCCTTTTCCTATGGTCCTATATGCTCTAGTATGTTGAGAAGCCAAGGCAAAAACCAAAGCTGTTGTAGATTTCTCAGTATTCCAATGCAATAGCGATGAGTGCTACTGCTTTATCCATTTTTTGTCTAATGTGCATCCCAACATCACAAAGCAAGAAGGTTCTTTGGGATTAAACCTTTCAAATAATACACACAGATGTTCAAATTGCCTCCTACGATAACATCAGGTTGCATATGCTACAAAATACTAATTACAGCCCAGAGGAATAATTCTTTAAAAATTGACCTCATAAATTTTTCTTAAGGGTTTGAAACTAACAATCCTTTGTAGTTTATGATTAACTGTATGCATAAATGAATAGTAATAAAATGGTTACATATTTTCTGAGGCCTACTAACATTGCCACATGAAGAATAATGCATAATTCATCACTTCTATTCTGAAAACACAGGGAAACTTAGGATAAAAAGTTTTACTGCAGTATGTCTATTTTAAAGGACTAACATGTATTGTCTAGAATTCTACAATGCACATAGAAAAATTTTGACATTTTTTTATCCTTTTTGGAATAAATATATATTAACAGAAAGAAGATTATATGGCCATTATATTCAAATTTTAAATGCTTTTCTTTTAAAATTCCTGTTTTTGAGAGAAATGCAGATTCACAGCAAATCATTTTGTTATAGCACTTAGAGTTAAAAAAATATTCTAAACATGAAGTAAAACCTTTCTGGCGTCAAACTTTTTTTTTCCTAAAAGACTGAACAATGCCATTTCTGGAGTCAAGAGGAAATTCTGTTAAGGAAATTGTCCCCTTTCTGTAAAACTTACAAGAAGCGATGATGTTATACAGAAAACAGAAAATTGATGTAACTAAATTCACAAAGAGCAAAGCAGAATCCACATGAAAGCTGTGCTTGAATCATAGCTGGCCACTTTTGAAAAGAGGTGTTTTTTTTCTATAGCACTCCATGAATCAACAAGTTTTTTTCAGCAATAGGAAAAGTTAACTTTTAACTAATAAAATAAATTGCATTTTATAGTTTTGAAGAGACATTAATCTTTATTAGTTTATTAATTTTTATTTCAAATATTTATTACATTAAATAAGGGATATGTAAAGGTGCTAAATGAACTTCAAGATGGGCAGGCAAATTTGCAAAGTAACATCTTCTGTTGTATCCATTGGTACTGTAATAATGTGACTATTCTAGCAGGTAAAATAGTGACAGAAAAATCTAACTAAATATGAAAATAATTTTAAACTTCATTCTAGAGCAACATTCTGACACCATAAACATCCAGACCCCACACAGTTGGGTTCTATAGGCTTTTTAAGAATAAGAAAAAATTTCCCAGTATGTGTTTGTGAAAATAAAATCAGGTGATATTAAAAGTATGACTGCTTTATTGCACTTGCTAAACTTGAAAATGTCAAATTTAATCATGAAAGTGTGATTTTAAAATACTGCATCTCTTTACTTAGAGATATAATTTCTAGACACTAATAAATATGGGCCATTAAAATTTTGTTTTATTTATGCCAAATGTCATGGGAAAAAAAATCACTTTGTTTTTCCAGTTCCATTTTGATTACTTCTTGTCTGACCTCCAAGTCCCTGAAATTCACAAATGTACAGTCAGGCCAAGTTTGGTGCCACAATTTAAAAACAAGAGATGTCACAATAAATTAAGGAATGCAAAGGTAAATTATAACAGTATGTGGATATAAGAGAAAAGAATCTAAATGTAGATTCTGTAGTTTCAAAAATTCTGAGGAAAAGACCTTAAGTCTTAACATCTCAAACAAACAACTCAGATCTCAATACGATTGTTTACATAGGTGTGGGATGTCATCCAGGTATCGAGACTCATTTTCCCTACCATTCAGTTTCTTATAATTTGAAGAAGGGGTAATACTCTTTTAACCTTTATCTATTTGATAATTGTTTTCTCTTTTCTTTCCTTTCACTAGTTTGATATAATTTGTGTAGTCAGCTAATTTATTGAGGAGTACTTAGGTATACAACAGTGAGGGAGAAGGAGGGAAAGGGAGAGAGACATTATTAAGAATGATCATGTTAAGTTCCTGCTTTGTTAAATGATAAAAAGGAGCTTGTTTGGAAACTTTTCTCCTAACTCAGGCGTATAACTAAGGCATCTGGAATTATGTGGTATAAATATTCATTAATATATTCATCATGTAAATATGTCATCTTGCATATTTGTATTTTTGGAATAAATTATTTATAAACATTAAAGAAAACAAAATGGGTAATGTATTACACTAATAGAAGTCTCAAAAAAACCCCTGAGTTTTGTAACTTAGAGATGCTACATGCCCACTCATGAAAATGGTAACAGATCAGTGGCTTGATCAAGGGGTAAAAATACAGTAAAAAAAACCCTAAACTGTCTCTTCAAGAAGGACTGGAAATCAGAGTAAAGAGTATGTTTCTTTAAACTAAAGAAACATACCACATATATATCAAGAAATATACTAAAATGTAGAATGGTGGTAAAGAATAAAAACTCTTCTTTCTTACTTTTTCTTAGACTCAAATAGAAAAAAAATACTGTTCCTTTTAGTGCTTGCTGGCACAGGAAAGAGCTCTATTTGGCTTGCATTTTAGAGGAAAGGGAAATGTCACTCTTTGTGTGTTCAACTGCTCTATTTCACTAAAATTGTGTAGTTCTACCAGTTTTGGCAAGCGTCAATTTCTATGCACGTACGAAAAATTTCCTGTGATAAAACTTGAGAGAACTTTTTCTTGCCCTTGTCTTTCTGGTACTCCTCACACATACTTCCAGTGAAACTTTTGCTACTACCTCTTTCTTATCTCATAAATTTTTTTTAATATATTCAAGAAACTTTTTACAGTGAAAGAAGCACTTTATGTTTTAGATAAAAACATCAAAGAAGATATGCCGATAAACATCTTTCTTTCCTCCAGGAAATTAGCTTTTATACTTGACCTAGCAACAGGACACCAAATTAATTGTTTTCCATAAGAGCTATTACTCACAATTGTGACAATTTCCCATAATGCTCTACCACAGTAATTGAATTTTGCCATTCACTTTGAATACAATTTCAGTCACAGAGCAAAGTTAAATGCTGCAGACAGAAAAGTGTGTAAGCTTTTGAAGATGATCCATGCACTAATTGCTAGGCTATGATAGCATTTTCATTTATTATAGGCTGTTCAACCATTAATTGTGTATGGTGATACAGATCACTGGTTTTCTCATTGAACCAGTTACAAAGGTTAACGGAACCTGAGTTAAAAAAAAAAAACAAAACAAAACAATAATAAATAATAGGACATATTATGATATACAATAATATGATTTTAACTCATTGACAAACTGTACTTTTAATAAAAACCCCCAAAGATTACTAAGAATATAATAATATATTCTCTATAATTGGTTCAATATTGTAAAATAAAGGTTTAGTATGTCAGGCCACAAACAGGGAATAAATATAGCTGGTCCTTTGTATCTGATATACATAAAACTTTTGGTGATAAAAAGGATTTCTTTCACAAGTTAGTGCTCAGAACAAAGCCACAGCTAGTCTTGAGATTTCTTTTAGTGAGCTACTGGACTCAAATATACTACCTTGCTATGTGGAATATATTTTCCTGGTTAATATTTGTTATTAAACATAATAGCATAATAAAATCATATCCAGCTCCTGAATTTCAGATACTTGAGGTACCCCAGTACATTGGTATACTGTGAAATATTGGGCATCCTGTGATAGGCACAGCATTCTACTTAGAATGATTAGAGATAGCTGCTTTTCAAGTAATTTAATCTGTTTAATATGGGACAACTTTTAATGCCAACATATGCTAATGTGTGAAACTCATAATGTAGTCAATTTGTCAAACAAAATTTTGAAAGCATAACCACTGATTTTGTTTATGAGTAGTTGCATGAATACAACTTTAAGGAAATCAAATTTCATAAGTGACCAGAAGTACTGGAATATTACTGTTTTACTAAATGCAGTTATATAGATCTTTTTATATTCTGAAATATGAATTTCTTAGAACACCGTCTTGAATATATTTTATTCTGAAAGAAAATATGTTCCTTTTTTTAAAACCTCCAAGATGATAATGTATCTTCAAACCTATTGATTTTAAAGAAATGCACATATCTAGAGTATTCATAAATACAGAGATGCAAAGCTGAAAATAAACTATATGCTGAAGCGAATGCCTGTATCTGAAATTTAGACCAAAAGTAACAATGTGAAGACAAACATGACTGAAACATTAGAAAGATTTCAATATATATTTCAATTTTAGCTCCAGCTTTGCAAATATTTCTTTAATCTGTTGACTCTACAAGTTTTGAATTTCCTTCCCATATTTATATAACCAGCACGTCAGGATGATTTTTTAAAAAAAATCTTTTAATAGCAAACATGTTTGTATTTTAATACGTGGTATGTGCCTGCACCCTTTATATTTCATAGTTATCCCTGTTATCCACAACAGCCTACAATACTGAACCTGTCTCGGGAATCCACCGACCTGAGCCATCGTGTCTCTGCTGCCTTGTCATTGAAGCTGCTCTCTGCTCACCTTCGTTTCAGTCCTAAGGGTTGTCATCTGAAAGCTCCTTGTAAAGCCTGCAGTGTACAACTGTATTCCAGCTCATTCCACCAACCAAAGCAAAAATCACAGAATGCCAGAAGCCATGGCTACGAAAACATGATCTCAGGAAAATCAGAAAACTCCAGAATCTGGTGACAGCTGCTGTGACAAGTTTATCCTGCTTGATGAGGAAGTTCTTTTCACCTTTTTTTTTTTAATGCTATTTACACATAGATAGCTTTGAGTCTGTTATATACTGTATCTGTCATGAACTTTTGTGTGATAGGAATAAAATTAATTCTTATCACCCTATAGGTAGTACTGTGGCTGATATTCAAACTTAACGTGCTCTTCACCAGTTGATTATGTGCTGTTTAATGTCCCTTGTACAAGATGCCTGGTTGATACTTTAGCCCTGCCTATGGTAGCAACCTTAAATCCTAGATTACCTGCTTGCTGAGCAAAGTATTTTGAAGATGTTACCCATTACACCAAGTCTTTAAAAAGGAGGCTGCTAACTATGTAAAATTTATCACCACAGAAATGTCAGGTACTAAGCATGTAAAGAAATGGGTGTACATCCAGCAAATCTGAATTCAAAAAAGGAATAACATCAATTTTCTAATTCAATTTTGTATTACATATTATCATCTGTTATGGCAAACATGTTTATGATTTGCAGGAGGTAAGATTACTAAATCATAACGAATCTTCAGGTTTTATCAAATAAGTTATAAAACACTTTTTTTTAGACACACCAGTGAGAGGAATCTATTTTAATTGAGGAAAATATCAAATAAAAAATAAAGCCAAGAAAATAATTGACTGTAATCTGTAGGAACATAACATTTATTATCAGCTTGTTCCTAACCCCAGTAATGAAGTAAATTTACTTCATAACCTTGA
This sequence comes from Fringilla coelebs, assembly GCF_963513975.1. Taxonomy (NCBI): domain Eukaryota; kingdom Metazoa; phylum Chordata; class Aves; order Passeriformes; family Fringillidae; genus Fringilla; species Fringilla coelebs. Next base: position 21,113,803 of record NC_140032.1, on the reverse strand, counting down.
AAGTATGCTTTGTGTGTTGTCATACAGTGAAGCCACCTTACTGTTACAAAAAAGCAAGATATTGTAGAGACCTTTGCAACTCTTGTTGAGTTATGGGACTAATTCTAATAAAATTTGCCTTTCCTATGTGCAATTTTTTTTCATTTTTGTTACATTGTTCCACAGGGTCTACTTTTGTCAGATCAAGTATTTCCTATAGACATGAATGAGAAGGGGAGGGGGGGAGAGTTGTGTTTTGATTTCACACAAATGCTTCATATTAGAGTAAAATAAAACCATTCCACCATAGCCCCAGTGAAATCAACAAAAGATATCCAGTTAATATTTCACTAGAAAATCTTTAGCAATAATGGAATTATAGAATAATTCATTTGAAAGGGAGTTGAGTTTGGAAGAGAATTTAGGACATGTTTTTTCCCAATCTCTACCATACAGTAGGACCAAGTCTGAGATAACAAAAGATTGCTCAGTACTTGATCCAGTTGGCTCTCAAACATCCTCCAAGAATGGAGGCTGAAGAACCTCTTTGAGCAGTATGGTTATCTGCTTGCTCATTCTCTTGAGGACAAGGTTTTTCCTTATATCCAGCTGGACCATTTCCTTGTATCAATTTCTGCAATTTTCTCACATCCTCTTGCCACCACTGTGAAGGAGTCTGGTTCTGTCTTTTGGATGGCCCTTCCACAGGTTCTGCTATGTTTCTGTAGGGACCCCTCAAAGCTTTGTCTTTTTCAGTTGAACAATCCTGTCTTTCTCAGCCTCTCCTGAAAACCTTCTGCTGCATTCACCCAGCCTCTATCAATATGATTACTGACTGGGGTGCCCAAAAACTGGGCACAGGACTTTAGGTGCAGGCTAAGGTTCTGTGAGGAAAGGGGTAATCACTCCTGTAACCTCCTGGCTGGACTCCTAGTGACAGCCCAGGACCCTTCTGGCTTTGACACCGGAGCACACCAGCTCCTTCCAACAGAGCTGCTGCCCAGCCAGTCAGGCCCCAGCTTGTGACATGGCAAGGGGAATTCTGCTTACCCAGCAGCAGGATTTAGTATCAGTCTGCGTGAATTTAATGAGCTTACTTACTGGCAGCCCATTCTTTCAGTATCTCTAGGCTCCCCTACACAGCAGCCTTGCCATGGAGAGTATTAACTGGTCCCCCTCCTTCTCTTTACCCCTTGCCTGCCAATTTGATGTCATCTGGAAATTATGAGTATACACACTGTTACCTTTTCCACATCGCTGATAAAGACAGACCCCTCCATTTTTTGGTAAACACTAGGTAGAAAAAGACTTATTAACTATTATCCTCCAAGACAGGTCCTCCAATCTATGTTTTATCTGTTCAGCTGTCTGCTCATCCAGACCATAATTTTCTAACTTGGATACAAAATTATCCATCTTATAAGAATAATAACTTCTTTAAGCTAAATACTTATCAACCGAGGCTAGCTAAAACTGCAGAAAAGATTAGCACAACATAATCATGACAGGGAAGGAATGCTAGGAAAAAAAAGATTAATTTCCTATACAAAAATCTCAAATTAAATTATCCTAACCACTACCTAAAATCAGACCTAATGGCTGCAACTTGTTTCAGGTTATTAGTACAATCATATACATTGTATTATTATTTATGGATATGTATTTTATTTTATTATTAAAACATGGGCTGTAATATATATATTAAAACTTAACATTTATCAGACCAAGGAAAGTGTTCATTAGTGAGGTATAGAGTAAGACGGTCAATTGCCTGTGCTTCCTATATTCCAGTGTCTATCTAAATCATACTGGGCTTTAGAGTTCTGCAGAAGATTACTTAGGAACCTGAAAGAGTTTTTTCCACGTTATTGGAAAGAACAGAATATAACTGTTACTGCTCTAAGATCAGTGGCATTCTAGCATCTCCTCTTTCTCCTGGTATTGTGTATACCACTGACACCATATTCATTAGATGTTAACTTTTTCTTTGCAGACATTTCACCACAAAAATCTCTTTGCTGAATGTTTATTACATATTTTCTGAATCTGTGTTATTCTTGCAGGGTTACTTTTTGAAGGACATGGCCTTTAAAGTGCCACTGCAAACAGACAGAAATGCGAACTTTTGGAAACATAGCCTTAGATCAGTTTGCAGTACGATATGCAATTTGGGTTTATATACTTAGGGATTTACTGAATCTCATTGTTACTCAGCATGCAGTTACTTCCAGTTCTGAAATAAAGTGAGATGATCTATGGTTGCAGAAAAACATCAGGCAAACTTCACAGTTTTGCCATGCAACCAAAAGAAACTCAATGTTTTTGACTGATCTTCATTTTGTATTTTTTACTTTTCTCTGAACCAGAAACTCAAAGTGACCCTTGAAGAAATAGTGGGACAGGAGGTGCCAACTGACATGGATCAGACCTGAAGAAAATATTCACACCAACATCTGTCAAAGAAAACTGGGAAGTTTCACATATAGCACTCTGCAATATACATTTTGTCAGGGCACTGAAGTATCAATTTTTATTTTTTTTTGTGGACCACATTTACCATCTCTGTATCATCTTTGTACATGTCCTGTTATCTGCTGCAGAAAGTTAGGCAGACTCAGAGGATCCTTGATGTAGTTTGGAGAACACTCTTTTATGAAAAGGAAAATAGTTACATCTGATCAAGTTCACTCTACATCTTTTAATGAAAACTTGGGTAAAACCCAACAATTGTAATATATTTTTGAAATTCAGATGACATAATTGTGTTTTTCATTCACTAAATAATTTCTCCAATATAAAAATGTTGAAAAATCTTAATTAATTTGTGGCATTATGATATTTTCAAAAAGGCACATTTTTCTGAAGACTGTTGGAAGGTTGCAATTGCGTGTATCATATATTGCTTTAACAAGGACATTATCTTACCCAAGCAAGTGTATTTACAGATACTGCAGATAAAGCCAATAATAGTGGTGGGGTGTAGGGAAAGGCAAAAAAACCCTTTCACAAATTGAGTTCATATGTAAGAAAGAAAGGCTGTGAACTAGCAATGACAGAACTTTGGTAAACAAGGAGCTACAGGAATCTTACCTGAAAAAAACCTCGCAATCTTAAAAAAAAAATTGACTCAAAAAATAAATGAAGAAAAATCAAAGATAACTAGTTTTGCCAAACAATAACTGAGATTATAGAAAAATAAGTTAATTGCATACTGTTTGATAATTATGAACTTTAATTCATTGCTGAACAAAGGCTCCAGTGAGTAGTCTCTTACTTTTGTCACTTGCTATTTGATTTGATCTCTTCAATAAAATTTTATTTAGAGAATTTGTGATTGAAAAAAATGAATGATTCTTGAGCTGAGCTGAGAATCATTCTGTATTCTGTAAGTGAATAAAACAAAAAGTTTCCTGTTTAGCAGTAAATTGAGATTGTTTCCTTAATAATACTATAATCTATGCATTTTTTTGTCATTACATTGCTTCCATTTATTTATCAAAGTAGCAGAACATAGATCCACTTCGAAATGATAAGTAAGTAAAAAATAAAGTTTTAATTGTTCCAGTGTTACTGTGCTTCATACATGACAAGAATGTGATGAGTTTCACCACACCTGTTGCACAGGTGTTGCAGACATTTACAATAAATATTTGTAATATTTGTTCTTTCTCCTGTTTTAGCACCTTATTACATACATATATCTATCTGTATAAATATTTTCTTAACAAATACTACATGCAGGAACCAAGAAAGCTCACAATATGCTCTTGGACATAGTCTGCAAGTTTAGAACATCTCTTTATGGGACTCAGTCTTCTTATTAAAATTCAATTGGATATTTTTTTCAAATTGTTTGAATCCAATCAAAAAGGGGATTTACATGTCAGAATCCTGAGCCCTAAAACGTTGATCTTGTAGAACAGTACACAGATTTGAGTACAGTCTTTAACAAGGCCTGATCAAAGCCCAGTGCCAAAGTTTGGACTTGAGAAACAAACAAGATAAAACCCAAGATAAAACACAGTAAGACAAGCCATAGCTCTCTCCATGTAAAAAGTAATCATGTAAATATTTAGTTGTCCAAGCCTGCACTCAGAAGGCAATGTGAAACCATGGTTTAGATCTTTCTTCTACCCTTGTTTTAACCTGTCTGCTATGGGAAAGTTGCTACCATTAACTCGTTATCATCAGAAGTTAGAGGGAGTCTCTCAGGAAGACTAGACATGTGTTTCCTTATTTCTGAAAGGATTGTATCCATGACTTATCATCTGCAAATTGCTGACTTAAAAAGAATTGTAGATCAGTTTGTTGAGATAAGTAAGCCTGAGAACAAAGATCATTTTCAGGCTTAGTAACTGGATCTTTGGTCAGCAGCATGAGGACAACAGTATTCTAATCCATAGACTACTCTGCATTTTACTTTAAAACAGCATTAAATTAATTAAACACAGGTATTCAGAACTGGAATTGTCATCATTATCTTCTCTTTCAGAGTAATTTTAAAAGAATTTGACAGCTATCATTGCATTTTTAATAGCTCCACCTCATTAGGCTACCCTGAGCACTCATCACATCAAATGATTTAGAAAATAGAGAACTACTTGATTCAAGAATTCAAGGAATATTTTACATGAATAAAGCACTATGTTTGCTGAAGTGTCTGTCAGAAAAGCATAAAAGAGCCTCTAGGCTCTATGTCTATTTCTGTGAATAAAGCAATCACCATTTAAAAGTGGTAGTTCCTGCCTTCAGTCTACCAAGGACTGTAAAGAAAGAAAATCATTCAAGTTTGAAATCTACAAAGGTCACTAAATAAATTAAACCTAGGTTTTTCTCTTTGAGTAAACTAAGAGAGGAGCATTCAGATCACAGCTCTCTCCTAAAGCTAATGCTAATTTAGGTGAATTATCCCCGAGAGATTCAAAGGAAAGTGATTTCACAAACTTTAGAACTAATGGGATGCATTCTTAATGCTGATATAAATGTACCATCTTCCTGGTTCAGCTTTGTCCTTTTGCAATAGAAAGGTCCTTTTATCACCTTTTGGTCTCATAATCCCAAATCATGCTGAACACTTAAACTATTCCATTAATTCTTGCTGTCCTATAAAATAAAATTGCTGATTCTTAGTGTCCTTCAAACTCCTGCTAAAAAATTAAAAGGGAACTAGGATGATTTGCCATTTAAAATGCTGGGTGGTTTGGGTTTGTGTTTTTTTGAGCGTGGGAGTTTTTGTTTTGTTTTGGTTGCTGTTGTTGTTGATTACTGGTCGGCTATATTTTTTACTTAAATTGTCTTACTGACAAAGTGATAGATCTCCTTTAATTTTTTCAATTAAAAACATAAATTCTCAAAAAGTATTGTTGACTATTCAGCCAATAAAAAGTAAAAATTAAATAGATAAAACATTTTTTCTGCATAATAAGAATTAATAAAAATTAGGAGATCTTCAAGTTACACCAATTCCTCTGTGAAAAAAAAAATCAACTGTGTAAAGAAAAGTATTTCCCCACTGGATTAACAGAAAAGCAGAGTCAGATTCTGTATCAAAGCTAGTTAAATTACCACTCATTAAACATATGGTTGATATAAAATGCTATTTTCCAACCTTCATAATTTCTCACAAAATCAGTGTTTTCTCAATGAAATATTTCATTATTAAGCCTTAGAAAAGTGGGTAGAATTTTTTTGTTAATTTCAGAACTATTTCTTTTTAATTACTGAAATTTTAACAAATTCAGTGAATACATGCTCACACACAGGCTGAAACACTATGGTAAATTTCAACAGGATTGAAATTTTATGGAAGTATTGACAGCTCTCTCATGATAGAGTTTTATAATGGGAGTACTGTCAGATCCTGAATTACTATGGTGCTGTTTGGCTCATAATTAATGCATTCTGGAAACTGAGTCATGACAAATACACTAGGTAATGGAAGTTTCTATGGATACTATGGTTATCTATATAATGTACATTAAATTTATCCTAAATTTCTTTAAGGAGGCATAAGAGATGCATAAAATGGAATGGATTTTTCATGAACCTTTGTAAAACTGGGAGAACATTCAAAAGAATATATATATGGCCTGATATCCCACTTACATAATCTAAGAAATTTTATTCAGAAATGCAGTGTCTGTATGGTAGGCTTTGTGATAATACAGCTTGTTCAAATACTTTAGTTCCCACATGAGAAAAATGGAGTGGAGTTCCCAAAAAATCTTAGCAACCAACCTCAGAACTAAGCACATTAAATATATGAGATATACTTTTTCAGAGATAACATCTGAGAGTGCTGTAGCCAATGATCTAGGGATTTTCTGAGCTTAAGGTTTCACAGCTGCTAAATGAGATATTGTCATTGATGAATTTATAATTATCTATGACAAGCAGCTCCCAGTTCAGAATATTTCCTTATTTTAAAATTTATTTCTAACCTAATTTCTGAAACTTCACTGAACTGAAAAGTTTTTTAACTAGATCTAGACAGATTTTTCTTATTCACTTCCTTTGCATAGTTTTATGCTCTCCTGGTATATCTGGTTTTATTTATCTTTTTCACAATGTGAAGAGTTCAAATTTACTTAGTTTCATCTAATCTGGAAGTAATTCCTGTGGGAATACTTTATAGAAACATGCATTCTTAGTCGCATTACTTGTTATTATTATTTCAGAGTTTGCTGACTAAATCACTCATAAAGTAAAAACTATCATGGATATATATTTTTTCCCTCCCACTTTTCTTAATAATGTTGTTTTCCATGTAATTATTTAAAAGTGTTCATGTTTTTATCCACTGTTTCCTGTTTGTTTTTTTGGTTCATTTTTTGCATATCTCTTGCAGTGTCAGTGAGGATACAACAGGTTCCACTTTCACACCCCATTCCCTAACATACTTCAGAACTGGAATTGGAAAGGCAAAGTATCTGATTCACTCAGTGCACTAGATTTGAACTGAAATTTTATTTGCAATGAAACTCTTCCTGAAATGATCAAAATTATGAAAATGGTAATTTTGTTGTATTAAAAATATCAGTGCATTAAACGAATGAAAATAATGCTGGAAAGATGATGCAAGATGTTCAAACACAAACAAAGCAAAAAAAGAAAAAAGGGCTAAATGTATCATGCTTCTTTATTCTCTATCATGCTTCTTTATTCTGCATGGGCAGTTTACAAAGATGAAGTCATAATGCAAAGAGGATAATTATTTTTAGTTTAAAGATACTTTCTGGAAATTTTTAAAAAAATAGTAAAGTTAAATTAAAACAGAACAGATGCCAGGATGTTGCAATTAAATTAATAACTTTAAATTATATTCATTAATCCACAGCCTTGATTTAGACTGGGATAATCCCAGGTTTTGTACTTAAACCCAAAGAGGCTTTGCAGATTCACATTAACCTTCTGAAGGGCATTTCACAAGGTCAGAGCTCTGTCACAAAATGAATATTAATGTCAGCAGAAGCTGTGGAATGAAACATTGCTGCACATCGATTTCTTGAGAGCACCATTTAGAGGAGGACTTATGGGAAAAGATGGCAAACAGCTGTCAGCACACAGCAGGAGCTGCAGGCTCCCTGGGAGCCCAGGGGATGCTCATGAGGATGGCAGGGCCGTGCCATCCAGGCAGGGCTGGTCCCACAGCCCCAGCCAGGAGCAGGCTGGCATCCGTGGGCAGGGCTTTAGTCCTGACCACAGCCTAACGCTCTGAGCCTCTCCCCTCAGCCATCAGCAGAACCAGACTGTCCATGGACACCCTGGTACTGAGCTGGCTCCAGAAGAAGAGCTCTCAGGACCCTTACAATAATAAATTTTTGCACAAACTGCCTCATCATGCTACATCATAGAGAATGCATAGGAAAATTTGTCACAGAGGCTAAAAAAGAGCTTACTGTCCTCTCTATAGCTCCATGGATGTTAGTGGTTCTTTCATAGAACAACACCCTGCCTGTCAGAAGTACAAAAACATCAAAACCTGAGATCTCTGTGTTATAAATAAGAAGCTTGACTAGGCCAATATTCAAGCAGCAATCAATTTATTAATTAATATGGTAAAGTAAGAGCAACACAGCGCTGGGTACAGAGGAGGCAGTTTTCCCTCCAACTGCATGCTGATATTTGGGGCTTACAGGTATTTATAGGGGTAATCATGAGCTTTCTCAGCAGTTTCTATTCCAATTTTTGCTCATCAGCAGTTTCTATTTCCAATTTTTATGTCACCATTCTATACACTATTGTGATTTAGTTTTTCTCAGGATGCATCCCAAAAAGGAGGATCTCCAGATGGTGGTGGGTGGTTTCCAAGATGATGGTCCAGTTTCCACAAGAATAAAGACAAATCCCATCCGGTGAAGTCCAGCTCCCTAGATGTGGGTCCACGTTTTTATTTACAATGACTAGAAATCTCATAACAGTGATGTCCAGCTTCCCTTGGTCGAAACTATAAATCCTTGAGATGATGTCCATCTTCCTTCTTACAGAAAAAAAGTACATGGAAGCAAAATTAAAACTACCAGGTACATTTTTCTACTAGCATCTTGCTAAATCTCGATATTGTTTAATGGGAACCTCACTACTTTTTAAGACTTTTGATCTTAACTTTTTTTCCAGCGTCCTGCCCTGCTGTAAAAGGGGAGTCCGAGAGGTTTGTCTTCGATAGATTTCTGGGACAAAAAAATAAAGCGCAAATGCAGCAATATTATATCTGAGAACTGTTTATTGAAAAGGAAAATAAGTGCTCCTACCGAAGGTGGGATAGAAAAGGGAGCAAAGAGGAGAGAGAGACACAAAGAGAGAATCAGAACGCCAAGACCCCTCGGTACCGCGGGCAGCTCGGCGGGCGGAGCGTGTGTGCCCGAGCGGCGCGGAGTCTGCGCGGCTGCCGGGCCGGGCCGGGCGCGATTTCCGAGCAGCAGCGGCTGCGTGTCCCTCCTGCCGGCCCGGAGCAGGCTGCCGTGGCCACGGGCGCGATTCCCGAGCAGCAGCGGCTGCGTGTCCCTCCTGCCGGCCCGGCAAAATGCCCCCGGGTTGTGGCGGTGCCTTCGCTGGTTTTATGTGCTAAAGCTCCTCCCAGGGCCCGATTTCCTGGGCATTTTCCCCGGGCACAGGGGAGCTGCCCGCCGGCAAGGGGGGCCGCTGGCAGCCCGGCCGCGGCCGCTCTCTGTGCCCCGCTCGGCTGCCGGGCGGAGCCGGCCCGGGGACAGCGCTCCCAGCACGGGCACGGCCCTGCGGCCGTTCTGCACCTCCGGGGTACACGGGGACAGCGGAAAGGAAAAACAGATTGGTCCCTCACATCCAGTTTCTGCTGTGAATTTGGAGCACGAGGAAACATGAGCAGGCTCTATCAGTTCTTTGCTTTTATTCTTCACTAGAGTACAAAATCAATTCCAAATACCCCTATGCTATCACTTCCATTTCCTTTCATTTCTAAATGGGTGAATCCCTGGATATCTTTCCTATATCTTTCCTATTAATTTGTGTCCCAAAGGAAAATATTAATACTGATGATTACAGCTTTAGCAACCTGTCCTTCATGTGCAAGTGTTATATATAGAGAGTTAACTCATGCTATTTGTATATATATATGTGTGTGTGTATAAGATATTTTAAGAATCCAACTCAAGTCCTTGACCACCCTGGCTGGGAGCAGAGTCCTATTTCTATTCAATTAGTTCCAGAACAACGCTAAAGATAATATCAAGTCCGTTTGCTTAAGAATGGAACCTTCCCGAACGTTGGCTTCCCAGAAATGCTTCGAATACTGGCACCACTCGATTACATGTGAAAGACAGCCATAGGACACCGGGACTGGCTTTTGCATCCGCATAGACCCCGAAGTACATGTGAAAGAAGGGTATTTTGGAAGAGCTCAGTCAGTCATTGGAACACCTGGAATGGCTGTGTATCTGTATGATCCAGCTCTACATGTGAAGGGACACAAAGGACATTCTGTCACTTCTGCCCCAAGCAGAATACACGGGATATAAGCTGGCTGTGTGAGACAGTCGGGGTGAACCACCGGGGAAACGCTGGCACTCTGTCAGTCGGATCCAGGTTCACCCAGCGCCAAATTCCGGAGTTGACGCTGCCTTGGCTGTGGTGAATTTTTCTATTATATTTTGTTATTGATAGTAAATCTTTGTTAATTTTTTTTAAAAATTTGCCTGCAGATTCAATCATTTATAACACAAGCCTTATATCAGTGTTTTATGGAAATACTGAATGTAGATCTATTAAAAATCTCATTAATCTGCCAAATAAATATATTAAAGGAGGATTTTATTTCACGTTATTAATTGCAAGAAATATTTTGTGAATCCATTTTGAGACAACCTGCATGTTTTCAAGTGTCATAGGTTCTGTCCCTTAAAAAGATCAGTGGCTTTTTCCTTTAAGCAGCAATTTCATACAGCATCATCAAAAGTATTTTGATGCATCATTAGTTTGGATGATGTGTTGAGAGTGATGACAGAGGTGCACTAGTAAGCACTCCTAGCTACAAAAAAAGCATAGCTGCCATATCAGATAAAGATTTGACTTCCTTAACACGTAATTGGTGTTGTAAGTTAATGCAGGGAAAAGCATTGACATCTCTGCAATTTTTTTTATGTTCTTGCAAATGCTGAGGGAAAATACATATTACAATAATAATTCATAATAGATTTTTTTATACTATATTAAATCTATTTTGAAAATGGAAACCTAAATTTATAATGAATATGTCCGAGATTGCTTGTGAAATAGTAGGAAAAGAACTTTGGTTTGAGCCATTTTTTGCAATCTTGCAAATAAATTTTTTAAATTAATTTTTACTCTGTGTTCTGTATCAGATAAAAGCTCAAGAATAGCAGGGGAGTTTTTAGTTATCGCTATATTTCTTGAGCACAAACTTTTAAACATGTCCAAGTATGGTAGCTTTATATATTTCATAAAAGCTATTTTTAATGCTTGATACATAATGCCTTATTATTATTAATATTATTTCAGTCCCCAGGGGTAAAAACCAAAAAACCCACCTGTATTACACGGAGGGAAAAATGCTTAGCATTAAAACTAGGCATATAGATTGATTGCTTAAAATTCATTAAAAATGTCCCTTTTTGTTATTTATTTTTCTTTTATTATTTTATTCTCTGTTTTGATATTTTCCTTTTTAGACTTCTGGACATTATTGCTTGGTTTACATCTTCACAAGTAAATGACCTTGCTTATGGGTTTAATTTCTTCCCTCCATTGATTCCTTAGCCAAGTCTATAAGGCTAGATTAAAAAAAAGGACCCTTCACAGAGTTTTCACTGTGGTTGGAATTTAAGTTGCATTTAAAAATTGGCAACAATGCTGCTGCACTGCCTGCGCACCTAAGAGTCTATAAGCATTAGAGGTTTGACTGTAAAGTGACTTTAGCATTGGAAGTGCTGTCTTTTTTTGAAGTCATTTTGTCAAAGTAAGGCACCTTTAGATCTATATTTCATCTATAGCCAACTAAGGTTCATTGGTTTAAATAAAAATGAGGTCATGTCATGCCAAATGCTTGCTGCAAAATACATACCTCTTTGCTTCCAAGATTTGAATAGAAAGGATAGGAACTATCTGACTACACTAAAATCAATAACTATTTACTCAACATCTTGAACTTTGAGATTCTTTTTGGTCTGAAATGATATCAGTGCAGATCTCCTAAAAAAGCAGTTAATCACAAATAGGCAAGAAAAAAGAAGAAAAAAGCATTATTTATCATTCTTGTTGAAGTTATTTCACTGTGCATGTAAAAAATGGTAAGATTTCTGTGACAGCTGGAAACCTAAGTGTCCATAACCAGCTTTGAGAATTTGCCGAGCCAGGCAGAGAATTAATCATTATGAGACTGATCATCTTCATGCCTGAGAGTTTTTGTGAACCTCATCTCATAGGCTTTCACAAAATCACTTACCTATCTTTATGTATTCAAGCCTGTCTTTTTGAAGAAAAAAGAAAGATTGTGCACTGCATAAATGTAAGTTTGGAAAAAGAATCCCAGAACTACTTAGAAGAGTGTTCTGTAGCCAGTCAGCTCTAAATACTAGAGATAAAACATCAGACAATTACCTGATCCAACCCATGCTAGAGTGGTATATTCTTTGTTTTGGGAAGATTGATTTTTAAAAGTTTTAATTTACAGTCTGTGTGGGAATTGTTTAAAATCATGTTTTGTTGGACTTTGTATTTCAGCCTTGTTGACTCCTCCTTAAATAATGTTGTACTTCAACTTCTGTCTTCCTGTAGAGAGTACAGACATCGTAAGGAAACCTATTCCAGAAGTCCTTGGTAAGCATACACTGTGTAAAGCTTATTCAGCTCTCTCTTGTGGTAGTCACAACATTTTACAGGAGGAACCTCACCAGTCATTTCAGATACATCCATAGAGAACTTTGTAGAACAGTCCTCTGAAGCTATCCTTGGGGAGAAAGAAAATATATTTCCACACTGTCATTATCTTTACAGTTTGATTATAATGACTACAGCTATAGTTCTATTACTACTGACACTACTATTACAAGTGTAATATACCACAGCAGAGTGTGACATTTCCTAGGCTACTGTAAAGCTTCTGAAACCATCAAGGATTTGCTTAGTGTATGTACTGCAGAACATGTCTGAGCAATTAATTTTATGAGACAAGGCACCACTGTGAATAAAACCATCTCCAGCTCTCAAAGTGAGTGCTTTATACGCAGTCTGATAAAGCAAGAATTTAGCTTAAGCCAAAAGAATATCTGGAACACTTTATTTTCCCACATTTTATCACAATAGACAAGTGCAAACCAAATAAACTGATAATAAAATTACCAGTGTGTATTATGGCTATGCCAAGATTTTATGTCTGGAGAGAAAATTTGAGATAGGAGAACAAACTCTGTTTTGACATTCAGTTTTGTGTATGCATCTGCTGAAATCACATCAGACTTTTATTAGTACTTGGCTCACATTTCTTTTAGAAGAATGTAAAAATATATATTCTTTTAGAAGAATTTCTAGAAAAAATATGTATTAAATGGACTAGGAAAATACTAGTTTAAAAATTATCAAAAAATTTGGGATATATAGGAAACTTTACTTTAGTAGGAGGTATCCTTCAATAATATATATTGGAAAGATACATCTTTAAAGACCAGCATTCAACATCTGAATGTGGAACTGTACTCTTTTGTACAAATTCCTTTCAAATTTCTTGGCATAATTTTTGTATGGAAAATCCTTGCATATTATGTGTTTTCTGAGATACCTATTTTTCTTTTTAATGCTATCAATAAACAAACACGTTAAAAAAAATCTCTGAAGTAGCTGAGGGGAAATGAGTGTTTACTGTTCTTAGCTGCTATTGAGAATAAAGTGTGTTTTCCACATTTTTACTTCTAAGATATCTCATATTTTGAATCAACTGATCCCAGAGACTGTTTGTCCAGGAATGTGTGTAAAATCCAGAAAGGGGCACAGGTGCATGACTGGAAATTCAGATCAAGAATAGCCTCTAGGGCACCAAGACCTCTTTATTATGAAATACTGCCTAAGGAACAGATGACTTTCTTGTCTGCACCAGGTGGCAGTTGAAGTTCCCTCTTTTTCGAACTTAGAAAAGAGATCTTTGCTTCCATTTATGTTTCTTATTCACCAGAAAAAGCACATATTCTCTCATAATACGTAGGCTCTTCTTCAGAATGTACAGATGATAATCAAACACAGACCCATCTTTTGGAACCTCCTATCTTCTCATTCAATTGACCTTATTTATTTCCCAACTCTCTTGGTATTGCTGTGGATGACACTCTCTAATAGCTCCTGAAAACAAGGTCAGCATTAAGCAATGCAAGGGTTTCTTCTTGATCTTTGGTACCACCTGCTCTTAAAGAAGTGGTTTCATAACTCTTTTGGGATGAAGCCAAAAGCTCTAGATAACAGAATATGAAAGTCTAGCATATCACTGCATTAGTGCACTGGTTTTCAGCTTAAACAAGCATGTAACTGCAACAGTGGTTCTAAATCAAAGAAATGCAACATTTTAATTCTTAGTAGCATATTTAGAAAAAATAATGTAATTAGAGCACATTCCAAAGAATATGAGAATAGAGGCTAAATAAATATGTATCTTTCTTTTATTGATGAGTCATAATTATTCAAAGCAAGTATTTAAAATACATTAACATTTGATTTCTGTAGCAGCCATGCCCAAATAAGATAAATGAACAATATTCTGCACAAATACACACAATCATTACCAGCAGCAAATGCATTAATCTAGTCCTCATTAATATTAATTTTTATTTCTGTGATTTATATCTAAGCTATAAAAATCTGGGATGTTTTTTGCCCATCTCCTCCTAACAGAGAAATTGTTTAAAACCTTTTCTGCAATAGCTACATGAACTTGGATCACATGGTACAAAATTTCACAACCATGGTATCTCTATTCCAGAAGTACATGGTAGCTGTCCTACTTTATTATAACTATTGGCATTTCCTTATAATTTATTTGACTAGCATTAGTGCATAAATAAAATATTTTAATTAGCTAAATCATAAATAGTCATTTACAATCCTTGTAGAGATTGATATTTAAAACCTATAGTCTATAATGTGCAGAAGTTTGGGATATATCGGTACATGAATCTGTTCTTCTCTGTTAAACTTCAGATTAATTACTCTGAAACAGTCTTTGACATAAGGATTGAAAATGCCAAAGGGAACAGATTGTTGGGCACAGTGCTGATCTGAGAAATAAAAAGATGCTTTGGTTTAACTGTCAAAGTTAAGATCAGCATTACTGTTGTATCTTAAATACAGGAAAATTGACCAGATTTCAGTATGATGTCAAAAAGTAAATGAGAAGTCAAAAGATAGATGAACCAACTTAAAATTTTATGGCTGCAAATATATCTGGAAAACATAATATACACTAAATGGTAAGAAAAATAACAGAAGACACCAGTAGAACCCCATGGTTTACGAACCAATTTGATTTTCAAGGTAAGTACTCATGGGAAAACAAACTAGTGATCTAAATATACAGTTGATTATACAGTAATGAACATGGAAGTAAGTGGAGAAATAATGACATGGGACTGCAAAAAATAAAACAAATATTTGTGTATAAGAGAAAGACTGCAAATTAAACTATATGGAGATTTCTTTAGAAAGTTTTTCATAACTGTAAATTCATAGTACTTTCATGGTCTACATGTTAAAATTACATAACAAGCAACACGACTGAACAATTCATCTCACAAATTAACTAGATTATTATCAATTCTTATTTGGTGGCTTCATAAAGATAAAAAACAAACCTTCATGATCAGCCCTCAAGCTTAATCAAGTTTATGACCTTCTCAAGTAGTTAAATCTCCACCTGCAAGGTCAGAAGCTGCCTTAATTTTGTTTCTTGCACATTATTGGTTAGTTTACAAAATCTAACTTTCTAATCTGGTGCTAAATACTAGAACTGTTAAAACAGCTTCTAAAAGAAAAACCAAAAAACCCCTCCACCTTTTAGGATTTTGGACAAAAACCCCACTGAACTGTGATTATCAGTTCTATTCCTACAAGTAGTCTTTCAATAAAGAAAAAAACAGCTGAAATAATGTTACCATGTGTTTTTGGAGGCCTTGCTTATTTAAGAAAATCAAAAAACAAATTATTTAAGAGTCTCATCCTGACAAAACTATATTCCTCAACATTCTGTGAATATGATTTTATTTGTAGATGGGTACTAGATCAAGATGCATATTGCTGAGAAAAGAATTTTGTACCATAATTTTGTCATGTGATTTTAATTGTAATTAGTCTTTGAGAATTCTTTCATGCTTTGTATTTTTGGTATGTTTAAACACATTATCTTTCAATGACCTTTAATACTTCATTTTTTAACCTTCTATTGGTCATACTTTATAACTGAAACAGTCAAATCATCAAAAAATTGCGATAAATTATGTAACAGATCCAAGTACCATTTTATCCTTTTCAGACTTTTACTCCTTCTCACTGCAAGGGAATTATGGTTTGCTCAGACTACTAATAGCAAAGTTAAGAAATAAAAGACTAAAAAATATTTCATGTCCTTTTTAAAAAAAAACACTAATCCAGAATTTTGTTTTGTAGTATTCAATTTATTAAAAAAGGAACTTATTTCAATGCAAAAAAAACCCAAAACCAAAACAAACCCAAAACCCAAAACCAATGTAGAATATGAAAATAAAATAAATTAAGAAGCCTTTCCTGAATTTCCAGAAAACAAGTTTTTATATAATTCTTTTGGTGAGTGAATTCCCATATTTTATTTTTAGAATGAAGTGTTTGAAAAATGAAATACGTAGTATATTAAGATGCTCTTTTCATGCCCTTCCACTTCTGAATTTCTAATTTTAGGTTTAGATAACCTTATGCATAAACGAGCATTGCAATGATAGCAGGTCTCAGATCAGAAAAATCATACTGCTCTTTTAGATATATTTATTCAATATACAATATAACATAATTGAATTATGGTCTTCCAGAAGAACCTGCTAATAATCTTCCTGCTAGAAACAGTTTAAAATGTTTCTCTCTCATTTATGGCTCTGTCATGGTTTACTCTCCTACTGCAAATGGACGCAAGAGCTGTGAAAGAAAATGAAAGAAGTCAAGCAGCTGTAATCAGGAGGAAGGCTGGCTTCTGTGCTCCCTGTGAGGTCCTGTGTCAGGTTCAAAGATTGTGATTACAATGAAGATTAATAACTCTATGAAGAATACTGATTTTTATAATAATATTTCATTATAAATTGAAACAATGAGGAAATTGAACCTAACTGGAAGAGCAATCCTTTTATGTAATTTCCAGAAACAAGGCGTGCATTATACCAGCAATTAATTTGGAAAAAGCAAGAAAAACAGCTGTATTTAAGTTTGTTTTGTTTTCCTCTTTGATATTATTCCATGTTTTCACCATGAATATATAATATTAATATCTTGTACAAGACTCTAAACTTTTTCCTATCCAACTTTGCTGTTAGTAAGAAAAACAAAAACAAGCTAAAAACCCCTAACCTTTCTGGTGCTCAGGCATATAGTAAATGAGATATTGCAGTTGCATTGAAATGTTAAATGTGTTACAGTAATAAATGAAATGGTTTCATCATAGAGCAATCTTTTCTAGCATTCAATTATACTGATTCAGATGGAAGTGCAACTTAGTGCATCTGAATGGTTTCAATTAAGTAAGAGATTCAGGTAATTCACTGAGGGACACGGAGAGAAAGAAAATTTGCTTTCAAAGGCATGAATTCATCCATTTGTGCAAGCTGAAAAAAAATAACCCTCTTTGTGCTTTTTGATGGGGGGCAGGGGGGATTCTTTTTTTGTATTTAAGAATATTACTGGCATTTCAAGATACATTTATTTTTAAAAACTAAATAGTGAAAAATGTGTTATAAACTAGAAGTTAATGTAACTGATCTGAAGAAATGAAGTATATAAAAATTACAGATTGTATTACAGAGTATTAATAATATTAGTACATTTTCCTTATCTTACAATATGAGGGAAATTGCAGTAACATCTTCATTTTAAAAGAACTAGAGAAACTGACTGTCAATGGGTTTATTAAAAGTAGGAGATTTTGTGAGGCCTTTTTTTTTATTCTTTTTTCCAAAAAATTTATAACACAGATGCCAAGGAAAAAAACCAAATATTCCTTACTAATGCAACAGAAAAGTTTTAATTCCTTACTTAAGCAATATTAAACATATGCAGAGCTATCAAAAAGAATGTCCTGCAATTGGGAAATACTCTATGGCAAAACCCTTGGAGGGAAAATTCAGCACAGTCTCTGAAGTAAGATGGAGAGGAGGACATGAGAGGATATTTTTGAAGGGTAGTATAGCATTTCAACTAGTTATTTAGCTATAAAAGAAGCAGAATAAAATCCCTGAACTCAGTGCTGTCCCATTAGTATTTATTTAAAATACTAATGTTCATACAATATATATCATGTTCAGATTAATTATAGATATTAGAAAAAAATAGCATTCTTCCTAAACTACATATTGATCTGCATAAATAAAATTTTCAGTGCATATTTTAGTCTTGATTCAGAGAATATGATCATCGTACAAGTGGTCTGCATTCATTTATATGACTGCTACATGAACATTACTCAGAGACAGAGCAGAGAACTCATCAGACTACTCTATACCAGGAGCAAATGACAAGAGAGATGTTAGACGTGTTCAAAATGAAGTTAAATCTGGGTAAACAGGGCAAAGAAATGTATTGGTTTAAATTTGGGGCTGTGTCTTTGTGTCAAAATCTACCTGAATTTGCCTTAAATTCCTCAATTTTTGTGTTTTGTCTGTAACAGTAAATGGTAAACTATCTCCTTTTCTTTATCTTGAGCCACGAGCTTTTGTATCCTTCTGTTGTTGAGGAGGGTGAGTGAGAGTGGGTGCTGTCTGTAAACTGGTCAGGATCATCCAAATCACAGAAACTGATGTCCATTAATCAGTGGCAGAGGGAAGATGATGAAGGTATTCAAAACTGAAAATGTTGGGAAGATACATATCTGTGGCGTGGGAGTGGATACAGGGAATTGTAAATAACAGGCTGAGAGCATTTACATTCTTCCATTTGGACAAGAAAAGTCTCCTTGGGGAGCTTATAGAGGCTTTTCCGTAAGTGAGGGGGGATTGAAAGAACATGTAGAGAGATGCTCTAGCAGGGCTTGTGGTGACAGGTCAAGGGTCAACAGTTTTAAAGTGAAAGAGGGTAGATTGGACAGGTGATGAACATTTTTACAATGAGGGTGATAGGACACTGCAACAAAGCTGTGCAGAGAAGTTTTGTGTGCCCCACCCCTGGAAGTGTTTGAGGACAGGCTGGGTGGGTCTTTAAGAAGCCCAGTCTAGGGAGAAGTGTCCCTGCCCACAGCAGGGAGGCTGGAACTAAATGATCTTTAAGGTCCCTTCCAATCCAAATCATTCTAGGATTCTATGAGTTATAAAAAGATAGTCACGTTTACAAAGCAAGAGAGAGGGAAAAAGCAAGAGTGTGTATATATATATATATGAAAAGTACAAATGTATGTTCATGTTCATGCCTATATATATATATTTATGTTTTATTAGTCTCTGTTTTTACAGACAAGTATTTCAGATTTAAAACATTTCAAACAATTGCATGTAAAAAAAAAATGCACCATTACTGCAACTTCTAACAGTTAACTTAAAGTCAACTTGTTTTCTCAGAATGTTTCAAATAGATGGCCTCAGCTGACTATGCAAAGTTGATAAAACCTCATGGAAAGCAATTTACTGCTACAGATGGTATTTCTTTCAAGTCTGAAACATGCAAAATGTTTTCTTTATTAATAAATTCTGCAATTTATTCTGAGATCTTCTGCTTGCAAAATCAACAAAACTCCATTGACCTGTTTTAGAGCAGAGAAGAGCTCAATATTTTTAGTGCTGTGCTCAAATTTTTCAGATGTGAGATGTCCTCAAGCATTTGTATATAGTTAGACAGACTAGCTCTGGAGGTTTGTACACAGTAAAATTAAACCTCAGAAAACTGCTGGAAGAATGAGAGTCATATATCTCAAAAGTTCATTGGAAATGTTTTCTTTGAAGAGAAATGTTTTCCCCACAACTCCAGACATCAAACATGGAAAAGGGAATTTGCTTTTTCACTCACCTTAAAAGTTTTGTTTTAGTACGTTTTCCATTTAGAAGACTATAAATGCAGATATGCTTCCTGACATTTTACCATCTGTGATATATACTTTCTGAACTATCAGAAATAAGAAAAAAAACAGTTTTGGGAGTAGTCAATACCAGAAAGAAGAAGCAAAAATCTGATGGGACATAAAAACAATAACAGTGTTGTTATTGTAAATCATAACAAGTAGTCTCTCAAAGACATATTGCTACAACAGCAAAACACACTAAAAAACCCAAAGGCATTGAGAACTGTCTACTTTGAACACAGGTATACTGCATTTTCAGCCAAGAGAAAAAGAGAAACTAATTTTTATATAGTCTCTTTTAAATTATATTTCTTCTCTACCACAAACTGACAATTCAATGTAACGATTACTGGAAAGTTAACTGAAGATTGATTAAAGTTTTATTATCTTGCCTTATGCTATGATGCATGTGTTGTCACTGAACTAGATATCATACGATTTGTTTGGAAATTCACATGTCATTTATGACTAATAATAAAAGGAATCAGAATTAATAATAGATTTTGACACACATTTTACTACCTATTTTATCACTCATTTTTTAGATATCTAATATTTTTCCAAAGTAGGACATTGATAAAAAAAAAAAAAACAAACTACAGGAATCAAAACATATATGTTTCATTGAAAGATTTTTATGGCTTGAAGATATATGAATGCTTTTTAGAATTATCTTTCACTTTCATTATCCAATGAAAATGATCTGAAAAAATTTTGTTAATGCACTCATTGAACGGCACTAAAGTACAAAACAGTGTTAAAGAACAATAAAAGTTCCCCTTATATAAGACAGAATAATATACTAATAATTAGAAATTGTGAATATTCTAGAAACAAGAGAAATAAGTGCACAAAGACTGGAAAGGCATCAAATAACTTATTGACAGTGAACATATACTCACACACTTGGGAGAAAACTTACCCACTGTATATCCTTTCTATAGACCATGAGGCTAAACATTCACTGGTAGAGTAATTTCATTAGAGGCTGCAAAAGGATGCCTAGAGACTCTTCAGCATAGATACAATTAGATTGAAGTTTCATTATTCTTAAACGTGTTATGTTTCCCATTAGACAGTGATCAAAGAAAAAAATACTAAAGGAGATCTGTAGGATGCAA
Organism: Fringilla coelebs; assembly: GCF_963513975.1. Classification (NCBI taxonomy): domain Eukaryota; kingdom Metazoa; phylum Chordata; class Aves; order Passeriformes; family Fringillidae; genus Fringilla; species Fringilla coelebs. The sequence continues at coordinate 21,092,953 of NC_140032.1, read as the reverse complement.
GATTGATTACAGACTGATTCAGCAGTGCAATCACTGTTTGGTGCAATCTCAGCATGAATGGAGTCCCCAGAGAGCATGTTGCTATCTGATAGCACTACAGTAAGGGAAAAATCAAACTACTTTTAGAAAGTAAATTGGTTGGGGTTGCATTACACAGGAAAGCATTATCGCTCAGATAGTCATTCTTCCTGGGATCCAAAAGCAGGTGTTCTGAAAACATTTCAGCTTTCAGCTGCACATAAAGCGCAAACCCAGAACTGTTCAGTTACTCTCGTAGAGCTAGCAGGAACAAAATACTTCTAATGAGTAATTCCAATGGATGCAGTTAATAGTTCTTTTAATATGCAGTTTACAGTAGCTATATGATATTTTTTAATCTACCATAAATTTTCTTTTTATGCAGTTGTTTCTTTTTTCTTCTTAATTCTTCATTGCCCAATGGAGTTTCACATCTGGAAAACTTAGCAAAGGAATGATGAATGTTTTAAGGCATTAATATAAATTATCTGGCATTATGAGTTAGCAAATATCCACTGAATAAAACTTTACAGCATTTGTTGTCTGTCTCAAACACTGTTAAAACCACAGAAGGTTTTGCCATGAGATAAGCGCGAAGGGAGAAACAGACTGGAGGTGACACCAGGCCTGTCAGAGATCTGGTTAGCACATCTTGGCTAACACATCCAGACAAAAATTCCCATTGTGTCAAACTGTGTGAAGAAGCAACTGCTCCCTACACCTTTCATCAGTCAAACAGCGATCACCCCAAGTTAGGTGCCCGATGACCTCTGCGACGAGAGATGACCGCTCAAGCCCCCTCGAACACACCTCAGCAGATATCTGGAACTTGGACTCTAAGTTAAGCCCCCTCAGCAGGAGTTTGAGATGAGATAGAGCTGGCACAATTTTCTGGGTGTCACCTGTGCTGAATGAGCTCGTGTCACAGTTTCGGAGACAGACCAGTGACGAGATGCACTGAGTTCACGCAGCAGCCGTTCACTTTATCTTGCTTCCTTCTATACCCTCGGAGCCCATGAGGTTAATCCTCATTGGCTGAGCCAGTTACTTCCTGATAACATCCTGCCATTATAATGTTATAATTGTTTTTACTTTGAGGCCTACAGGTCAGCTGTAGGCCACCACAAGCTCCTGCTGACTGGGCAAAAGGTAATTCCATTGGGGGCAGTCGTAACCACTGACTCATGGCCCACCCACCGTCTCAAAAGAAGAGAACGACTGAGCACACTGACTAATCAATATTGAAATTTAGGGAATCGTTTAACCAACAGAATGAGAGGTCTGGGTAGCCAATGAGCATTAATTCCTTTGTTTGTTAAGATGTGTAGATAATGAAAAGTTTTCAACTACTTCATCACCTCTTCGACCAAGAAGCCCAGGATGAAGAAGGACCAACAGGATGCTGCTGGATTCACAGGGGGTGACTATCTGCTGCTGTCTCTGTCTGTCTCTCAAATTCATTGTTAAATAAAATCCACAGTATTGACTTCAACATATGGTCTTGTTTGCACCTTAATTTGGGCAGAGGCATCTCTCATTAATCTGTTAACATCAGCCGTGTACTTTTTCTTTAAAGCCATGGTATGAAAATTTCCTTCAGGAATGTGACTTCTCAGTAACAGCTCCTGAATGTATACCGAGGAAAAGATATCCGAATTTTAAAATTTCAGAGGAACTTTAAAGCCTTTGTGTGTAGTGTACTGGAAAATTAATCCTATAACAATGATTTTGAGAAAATGTATGCTTCCTTCAGAAAGTTCTAGATATCTGGAAAAAGAGGGAAGGAAAATGTTCACTTAGATATTTTCACTTTTTATGTACCAAAGGTCTGTGTTTCAGTGCTGTTCTATACTTTTCAGTAGATTATGACACAAATTCTGTGTTTAATTCTTTAGGTCTTTTCACATAATTCTCTAAGTGTTTTACAGAATTAATTGTATTAATTTCTGTACTTTTAACTTGTTCTGAATGCAGCTATATAAAAATCTGTGCTATAGCTCTATAAACTATTCACCACTCTTACACTAGTTTTGAGACAAATCAAGGAGGATGAAAAAGAAATGACAGCTGCCACCAGAACTTCAGACAGTAGAGACTCCTCAACATCTGTACTATTCACAGAAGGTCACAGGAAACCTGTGTTCTACTTTTGCTTCCTTAGTAAGAGAGAAAATTAATGGCGAATGGTAAATATAACACATTAAAAAAAATGCAGCCACCACTCCTTACCAGAAATGCATAAAATGCATCTATTTGAAGAGCAATGCCATTAACAGGATTGAAGAATTAATTGAAAAAATTCATCAAATTAGCAAAGTATTTTATTTCCAAAGTAAACAACCCTTTATTTTTAAAATTCATTTTTATCTCAATAAACAGATTACCTGTTTGTTGCACACACTTACTTTAAAATATTTTCTGGCATCAGGAATACTGCATTAACTTTGAGGTTTATGACCATTTTGATAAAGAATCCTTCACATATAATTGTGTATAGTTCATAATCACTGTTCATCCTATTTTAATTAATAATGGAAAAATCAATTTATAGACTATTTTCTCTATTTTTGTTATTAGTTTAATGTATTTCTTGACAAGAGTTACTTTTTATATCTTACCATATCTCCATTGATAAAAAATAGATTTCTTCATTATTATTTTTTGTACTTTATGTATATACATGTATATTTTGGGCATGTTCAACCTCCTGAAGAGATGACTGAAGGGCACCTCAACAATGTGAATAAGTAATTTGAAGGCAGTGTATCAAAGATGATAGAGCCAGGCTCTGCTCAGAGGTGCCAAGCAATAGGACAAGAGGCAATGGGCTGAAACTGATGCAAAGGAAGTTTCACCTGAACAGAAGGAAGAACTTGTTTTCTGTGCCGGTGACTGAGCCCTGGAACAGATTACCCAGAGAGGTTGTGAGGTTTCCCTTGCTGGAGATATTCAAGAATCATCTGGACACAATCCAGTGCAATGTGATCTAGGATGTCCCTGCTTGAGCAGGACGGTTGGATGGCATATCCTACTGTCATTCCACTTCTAACCTTACCCATTCTGTGATTCTGTAATAACATATACTATAGATATTGGAGAGAAAAAAGTATAATTCACATCTATTTTATAGGAAATTGTACGTGCCAGTTTGGGGGTTTTTTTTCTTTACTCAGGAAAGAAATGCCAGTGTTACAGAATTTCTGGTGAAATGGAACAATCTCTTTCAATGCCTACCAGCCCTCATTTCCCCACCTAGATAGCTGGGGAGTTAGATAAATGACAGGCCAGATACTCAACCAGACAGAAGTACAACTTTCCATCTTGAGAAAAGACTGACACTTAAGGGACAGATGAGAACCAGAGACCTTTCCCCTAATTATCAAGACAACTGGGTGACTAACAAGGAGGTCAGACTGCTCAGGGTCCTGAATAGCAGCAGAACTGAAAGAACTCTTTGGACTGCTCAGAAAAGCTATCTGGGCAGGTGCTAACTTGAGGAGCTAGCCAGGTTTCATACCAGCCAAGGAGGACAGCTGGGTATGAGGCAAGATGAGAAGCCAGCATTCTGCCTCATTTGTAGCCAACCCACCATCCTAGGGTCCAATTGGCAAGACAGTGGCTGAGCATAGTGGCAGAAAATCAGATTAACTAGCAGCTGGCCGCCTGGTCAGGCTATCAGCATTTCTGATTTTCATTGGTGTTTCTGACAAAATCTACATGTTCCTGAACAACCATTCAATTCCATTCAGAAAGGTATTTTCCTTGATTAAAAGCTTTTGCAAAATAGCCTCACCAGCTCTACCTGAATGTAGCTAAATAGAGTAGAGAACACAATATGTTCAAAACAATATGATGAACAATATTGTTACACCTCAATGTAATCACATACAACCATTTTATTGAAGACCTCAGGAATTCTTTCTTTGTGAGATTTACAGATTCCAAGAATACGTTAATTACTTATCTTCCAGAAAATGTCTGGTTGAGGCCTATTCTTCTGCACTATATTATCTTTTCAAAGGTAGTTGTTATATTCTGTCTGCTTTTGGTCATCCTGACTTCCTAAATGCCTACAGTTTTTCTCTAATATTGATTAAAAATCTTCCTTTACTTCTTTTTCCTCAGTGAAAATATTACTGAGATGGATCTACCATAAATCCATTCCTCCAGTATCTCCATATTAGCTTCCAACACCTTTTTTTCATATAGTGTTACTTCCTTAGTCAAATTACAAAGATACTTCACTTAGTAATTTAAAAATTCATATTTACACCAATGAGACATTTTTTAAAAAAATCATTTTAGGATAAAATAAACATAATGCTGTGTTTTGTTTTTCTTATTAAGCAGTCAGTTTTAGACACTGACTACAGTCAATCTTACATCTTGTAGTCAAATATAAAGCAAAATTTTGCTGTTGTGCAAGTTATTGAAAAAGTGGGCATTAGCTAGACTTAAAGTTTGTTGGGAAGTCTTTAAACCTATAAAAGGTATTTTCTTTTTCTAGATTTTTCCAGTTTCTCATATGTTGGCATGTCATTCTTTGGTTAGTGGTGGATCAAATTCCTATTGTAGGTAACTTCATAGTCACTTAGAATACGCAACAGAGAAAGTAACCTGTATATACCTATATATCCCATATATTTGGATTGAGGATTGTGGCCAAATATTATCACCATTGTAATTCATTGAGAAGGCCACCACTGATACAATATTATTCTTGTGCATTCAGGGAATAAAAAAGGTTACCATACCAATCAGATACTTTCTCTGCTGTAGTTGAAAAATTTTGGGTCACACCAGGAGCCACTGCTTTCAATGCAAAAATTTAAGATGGTCAGAGGTCTGGAGCACCTCTCCAATGAAGAGACTGAGAGCTGGGGCTGTGCAGCCAGGAGAAGAGAAGGCTCCAGGGACACTTAATAGTGGCCATCCAGTGCTTATAAGAAAAGGTGCTTATGAAAAAGAGGGAGAGATTTTTTACATGGACAGATATTGATAGACAAGGGGCAATGGTTTTAAACTAGCAGAGGGGTGATTTATATTACATCTAGAAAGATGTTCTTAACTGCGAGGGTGGTGGGGCGCTGGAACAATTTGCACAGGGAAATTGGGCATCCCCCATCCCTGGAAGTGTTTGGAGACAGGCTGCAAGGGGCCCAGACCAACATGATCCAGGGGGTAGAATCCCTGCCCATGGCAAGGGATGCTAGATGATCTTTAATGTCCCTGGCAGTCCGGGCCTTCCTATGGTTCTGGGAAACCTCCACATGGTTAAAACTAATTTAAACTTGTCTACCAAGATAAAATCAATACATTTAAATACGTATATGTGAATATGTCTGTCTTCATTATCTGAATCACTTTGTTTAAAGCTTTACAAACTTTAAAACTATTTTCATGGATGAGATTATCAGTTTGCTTAGAATGTTGTTTTTTGCTGTTTGTTATAGGCTTTTTTTTTTCCCACCAGAAATATATAAACATCTCAAATAGAACAAAAAAAAAAAAAAAAAGGATTTTAAAAGCTCAAGAAATGCATGTAAAGCAGAATGTGCTAAAGTGCTAAGTCTGTAGAGAATATGACAAGATGAAACAGGCAACTATTCATATAGCCTCCTGAAATTCAGTACCTTTCTCTTTGTCTGTATTATGCTATACTTTATACTCACAAGAATTTATGTTACCTATGCAACTAATAGTGTACTTTTATGTTAATCTTAACATAAGTAACACGGCTAAATCCTCAATAGGTGTAGGAAATTACAATTTTTTTCTTCAACCAGAACAAATTCTAGGACCCTAGCAAAACAGGTATTGGGGGTCCATGTCTGCCTAACAGAGTAAACTTTTTTCATTCTAGAGAAAACAAATTTTTGTAAGGCCATTAAAAACATAAAGGAGAGGGGAGAGAAGATAAACAGGTGTCCATCATGCATGTAATGTAAGGTGAAAAAATAATTTTTTCATCAGTCTTGATGAAATTACATAAACCTACATAAATTCTAGACTAGAGCAATTTTTTTTTTCAGTTCCACTCACTTTTAAAAATAACTATAGCAAAACAACAATCCCACATTCAATGTTTAATTCTTGGACTTAAAAAAAAATTGTAAAATTTTTTATTGACGTGGATACATTATTTCCTTTTTGTTGTGCCTCTCAGGCAGTAAGTAGTCTTTGATATCATCAGGTCACATCAACAGAATAGAATAGAATAGAATAGAATAGAATAGAATAGAATAGAATAGAATAGAATAGAATAGAAAACAGAATGGGCTATTTCATTTTGAAGGGACATACACTAATCCAGTCCAAGTGCCTGACAACTTCAGATCCACATCAGAAGTGTTTACCTTAAGTGGGGTCTAATTAAATACCCGATTTTAAAAAATCTCATTATTTTACTTAACCAGGCATGTTGCTACGGTCCAACTGTTCACAAGAGACAAACCTTCAATTTTTTAAAGTTGTTTGAATTTCAGATATTCTTATGCCAAGGTGAAACCTTACAGATAAACAATGAACAACAAAACCGTCCAGGCAGCTCTGGGGAAAAACTTACTGCAGCTTTTTTAAATCTTGGAGCTACTTCTGATTCTGGTTTGTGACAACACTGAAAAATAACCAAAGGCTATATCATCCCTATGGTTCTACAAAGAGCAAACCACTAGAAATGCTGAAATGGGACAAAAAAGAGGGAAACAGTAAATCACATGTTATTACCTTCCTTGGGAATCCCTGTGAGGTTCTCTAACAGAGTTTCACCAGGTCATTCCTCTATTGGATTAAGAGGCAGATGGAGGAAAAAAGGTAAAAGTAAGAAACAGATGCTCTGTACAGCTTGATCCCCTGCTGATCTCACAGATAGAACAGCAGGTGCTTGTGCTACGGCAGGCAGCTATAGAGAACACACAGCTCATCTCAGGCTGCATCTGTACCATTCTAGTGAAATGTTAAAACAGACTTTTTTCACCTACAAAACTTACTAAAATATTGCACAACACATTAAAATTTAATAAGATCTCTCTGTGTTTTATGGACAATTACTTAAATGTGGGAAATGTCCACATCTCTGCTTTGTCATGACTCAAATGAATGTTTGCATTCAATCTTGCATTGTACTATTCACCCTTCTTCTACAAGGCTGTATCACAGGATATTCAGTCCTCTATGTGAGATGATTTTCCTGGTGAAACTTTTATCATCATTCCCTTGAAAAACTAAATTTTTGACTAAATCTTCTTTTTTGACCAAAAAACGTAAGTCTTTGAAAATTCTTAGTTATCTCTGGTAGTGAAACTAAAGAATTTTTACAGCCTCTTGAATATATAGTTATTTACTAAAATTAACATTTGACTATGCTAGAGACTGGTTTTTTTATAAATCCCTTATTTTTGTATGATTTAATTACATGATACTAAACAGAGGCAACAACTTATTCTTCTTTTATTCAACTCTATGATGAAAACCATAATTTTCTTCATGGAGCTGCAGAGGTTGTCTTTCCTCCAACTGTCAATAAGTCACTGTTTTCACTCAATAGAAATTACTATTCCCTCACAATTGTTAACTTATTTTTCTTTTGAGTGAAAGTTTCTGAGATTTAATAAAAAATTAGTTTCATGAGCTGCAAGAGTTTAAATAGTTTTTGCTGTTCTGTGGAAGCATTTGACTGAAATAAGTTGAATAATCCATGTAGCCGACCTAGCAAATTAGGAAGGCAATGTAGGTATGCAGTTCAACTCAGCCTGAGAATGTATTATGGACTCCTTCTCTGATGAATGCACTGCACAGTAGTTTTACAGCAGTACAGTTGTCAAAGAGGGTCCAAAGAACCTTATTTTATGAGGAAAAGCTAGGATATTTGATAAGGTAAAATATTAGTGATATTTGAGGTGATCTTTGAATGATTTCTTTTATCTATGTGAATAGATAAACATACATTGTTATTTCTAGAGTTACAGAGTTAGTAAGAAATCTGCTAAGCATCCTCTTGCTCAAAGTCTTCTGTGAGATCTTGGTCTCTCTGAAAACTTGTGGAGCCAGAATCTCTATTTCTGATACTGAGAACTTCCTGTGTTTCTCTCAGGAGAAGTAAGATTAATAAAAATAATGACAAAAATACTAAGCTTTGTAGCTTTTAGCCTGAAAAAATTCAATAGGACATTCTTTCCAGGAACATTTAATTCAGATGGATTTAAAGATGGCATTTTAGCATGCTACTGTAAAGCCATGGTGTGTTTCTCATTGTTAATGGATTATGAATTTGCCACAGGGAATCTGGCAGTTCAGAAGTTTAAAGAGCAGAATGGCAATAATTAGCCCTATGAAATCTTAAATTTAGTTATTAAGGGGGATGTATACAACATGAGGATATCAAGTTTTAGTTTACGGTGTCTATCCAACAACACCACAGAGGTACTGCACAGAACACAAATAAATCAGGACATCTGCTGTAGTTGTGACCAGCACCAGCACTAACGCAGATGTCAGAGTATCAACATCCATACATCTCTCTTCCAGGTTAGATGGGTAAAAACACCACCAGCCTTTCACAGACAAGTCAATTTCTCCTTATTTAAGCTGATCAGTGGTCATTATCTGGGGCAGTACCTGCTGGATCCTTCTTCAAATAAATAAAATTGTTAATAGGTCATTTGTGCTTCTTTCCTTCTTTTCCAAATGCACCTAAACTATTAGAGGGGGCAGATGTAGTTTAGAGCTTTCAGATAAGCCTCTCACACAATCATTATCTATTTTCTGCTTGCTCTGCCAACCCATAACTGAATCATCTAATGAATAAAAGCTGTTCTAAAAGTCTCATTTTATTTCAAAAACACTCTTGAGTAGGCTTCACCTCCAAAGTGTATGAGGTCTTATTTGGTCAAAATCTGAGTTCAGACTTGTGTGTTTCCCTTGGCCCCTCACTTCAGCAATATTTCAAAAAGATATAGAAGATGAGATGAAGCCCATGAATGTCACAATACAGAGTATCTCAGACTGTAAAAAAGTTGAAGTGTTACAGGACTTCTAGAAAATGTTATCAGCATGTTGTCAAATTATAATGAAAGGATCAGTGCATACAATGAAAACCCCCAAAAATAAAGCACACCACAATTTTATTGTTATCTGTGAATAAAAGAACACCGAAAGAGCAGAACTTCTGTTGTTGGTTATTTTTGTATTGTTTCCTTGAAACAATAGAGAATTCTGTGTTAGTTTCAGATTGAGAAATGGTACTTTATTCACCTGTCACTTAGAGCCAGCAAAGTAAGCCTATACTTCTACTCTATTCTCAAATATACAAAATATGCATTTCTAGGAGTACGGCAACAAATAATGAATTATTTTGCTTTGTAATCTACAACTTTGCATATGTGCTTTTAATACTTCTATCTAGAAGCTTTTGTTTTGTAGTGATATGGGTAATGAAAATTCCTTTGGGCCAGGAAACTTTATTAACATCTGTGTATCAAACTATTCTTGGGAGAATGCACTGTGACTGCTGTGAAAAATTAATAATCATTGCATGGGGTCTGAAGCCAAGGGTAATAATATATTAAGTAATATAAAAAGGTTGCCTGTCAAGAAGTAAGCAAAGAACTTTGACAGAAACAGGACTGAGAGAATTCTTGTGTACAGATACAATCCTATAAACTAGGAAAAAAATCATTTCTTTTGATGAAATTTATTAATGTTTCAGCTATCTCTGTATAGGAACTTAACATATTGATTGAAATGTTACAATGGATTGTTGTTGCTCTTTATTCTAATATTTTTCTATCAGTGAGAGGGTTGAAAATACATGATCTGTAAGTGCCTTCCAACCCAAACCATTCTATGATTGTGTGATACCAGTTTTAGAAGCAACTTAAACAACTTTCCTATTTAAAATGCAATACTGTGGGAAATAAAATATCATTTACACTATTCGTCGTTAGTAACATAAAGCAGTAACAATCATATTCTTTGATCATATGCATGTTATCTTTATGCATCAATCATATGCATGTTATCTTTATGCATCAATCTTGAAACAGGAATCCCCTTTTCTTTGCCATCAATTCTGACACTGTCATAGTACTTCCAAGGTTCAGCATAGCAGTAAAAAGCTGAAGCAGAAAAACACATAAATAAAAATACATTGCAGTACTTCACAAGATAATTGTGTGTATTTTTTTTTTTTAGCATTGGATTCTTTATCCCTCTAGCAACTTATTGCTGTGACAGTTACTGACACATGTCCTCACAGAAATGGAATTTTCTAGACAGCATGACTGAGCAGTTGAGCACTCAGCAGTTACTGAACTGAATGTTTCCTCTCTGAAATAAAGCCATGGGGAAAATAGTCATCATTCCTGTCAAGATCCAGCCCAAAAAGTTTACAAAAACAGCACATTATTGGCACATAAATCTGCAATCTCAGATATTAGTTTGAGTAAAAACATTATGTTAACCTTGGAGCCAATTAATTGTTCCTTTATCACAACTTTGTGTCAATTTTTTTATGGTAATACTAATTTAAGTCTCTTTATAACACTTTATAAACACTTTTAAAAAATCCACACTAGTTTGTTCTTCATGTTCTGCTGAAATAAGTTGGTGAATTTTGTGCAGTGGTGCAGAGAACCAAAAATTAGTTTATTCCTGCACGGTTCTGGTATCCTGTTAATTAATCAGCTTTGAAAAATCAATCACTGTCTTGAACTTTGGTATATTCCATATCTATTCACTTTACTCACTATAAACAGTGAAACCAAATCAAACTTGGCAATTTGTATTTGTGTGACCAACCAAATCCTAAACAATGGAAGAAGGCTCAGAATCACAGAATCATTTAGGTTAGACAAGACCTCAAAGATCATTGACCAACCTTTGACCGATCCCCACCGTGTCAAATAGACCATGGCATTAAGTGCCACATCCAGTCATACCTTGAACACCTCAAGGTGTGGCAGCTACACCACATCCCTAGAGAGCCCACTCCAATGCTTTATTACCCTTCCTGGGAAAAAAAATTTCCTAATGTTTCATCTAAACTTCTCCTGGCATATCTTAATGCCATTTCTCTAGTCCTTTCACTAGCTGTCTGGTGCAAAAGGCTGACCCCTACCTTGCTACAACCCCCCTTCAGGTAATTGTAGAGTAATAAGGTCCTCCCTGAGCCTCCTTTTCTCCAGCCTAAACAATGTGAGCTCCCTCAGCTGCTCCTCATATGATTTCTACCTTGGAGCACCTGAGCACAAATGATGTACCTATGAAGCTCAAGAGAGAATGCAGGGACTGACCACGACTGTTGTAAAGGAAGTCAAACATCACAACATAAAGGAGACCAGGAGATGAGGGCATAGAATTTGATTAAGATGCTTAGCTGTGTAAGTTGAGTGGATCAACTGGCTATATCATGTGAGTGGATGAATTACTTGTGTAACTAACTTTCTCTGAAATACTTGGGGTGAAGGTGAATGTCACTGACCAAGCCCAGTCAGCATGAGGCAAATGGATACATCAGAGCCCAACAAAGAGCATAGAAAACAACAAAATTAGCTTTGAAGAGAGCAATGGACTTCATCTCTATTCAACCTGTGTATTACTTCCCACCGGGGACAACCAGTATCATAATGGTGAGCATATTTTGGACTGCTGATGAGAATCAGGTTGCTATTGTGATCCAATTGCATGTGATTGTGATTTATTACATTTCTGTGTGATGCTGATAAAATCTTTTGTAATGTCAAATGAATTTAAATAAGTAAATTTAGTATTAAGACACTAAACCCTCCTTGTGTGCACTACCTAAAGAGCTTGCTTGGACACAGGGTGTTGAGAGATTGTTGCTCTGAAAATTGCTAAACTAGGTACTACTGCACGTATTATAATGTGGTGTCATGATTTTGACAGACCAATAATAATAATTGATTGTTAAAAACAATAAGGCTAGTGGAATGGACCAGACTTATGATAATGGCATTGCTAAGTCCATCCAACAAGCTTTCTTCTAAAGTTTAGAGAAAAAAAAATCTTAAAACCAGTCAATGACAGCTATTCCAGAAAGCTCAAAACATTAAAAGACAAAACAAACCCAATCCCAGAACCTTTGGTAGCATCAAGGATCTAGTCTGATTAGAAGACTTACCAAAGTTGTAGGAAAAAAACCTGTGAATGCCCTGATACCTTAAAGTAGTCAAATACCTTGAAACTATGAAGAGACGTTTATCTAGTAATCTGTGCACTATCTCCAAAATAAAAGTTTAGAAATATTCTTTTGGTGTCTTCAGGGATTTGAAATTTAGGCATCTGCATCCAAGAAAACATTTATCAATGTTCTGTTGTTGTTTCATTGATGGAGTAGTATTAGTTCAGTTGTCCTCTGAAACCACATCTAGTTTGTAAAGGATGTAGAATCACAGAATCATTTAGGTTATAAAAGGCATTTAAGACCATTGAGACCAACTGCTAATACCTGACACTACTAAGCCCAACACTAAGCCATGTCTGCAACTGCCACATCTTTTAAATACTTCTGGGAATGGTGCCTCAACCACTTCCTTGGGCAGCCTGTTCCAGTGTTTGACGCCCCTTTCAGTGAAGAGTTTTTTCCTAATTCCGATCTAAAACTCCCCTGGACAACCTGACACCACCTCCTCTCATCCTACTGCTTTTAACTTGGAAGAGACCCAAATCCCACTTCATTACAACCTCCTTTCAGGTAATTGTAGAGAGCAATAAGGCTCTGAGCCGCCTTTTCTGCAGGCTAAGCATCCCCAGGTCCCCCAGCTGCTCCTGACAGGACTCACTGTCTAGACACTTGCCCAGTTCCATTGCCCTTCTCTGGACTTGTTCCAGCATCTCAATGTCTTGAAGTGAGGGACCCAGAACTGGACACAGCACTGCGGGATCCCACAGTACAGTGGGATCATCACTTCCCTAGTCCTGCTGGCCACACTATTTCTGATAAAAGCCAGGATGCCACTGGCCTTCTTGGCTACCTGGACACACATTGGCTCACTTTCAGCTGCTGTTCACCAGCACCCCCAGGTCCTTTTCCATCAGGCTCCTCTTCCCAAAGCCTGTAGTGCTTCATGGGATGTTGTGACAAGCCTTGTTGAACCTCATACAACTGACCTTTGTCTATCAGTCTAGCCTGTCCAAATCCCTCTGCAGATGCATCAGTGTGGTGTTCCTAGCCACATTCTGCATTTAGTAGCTAGATACCAAAGGATATTCTGCTAAAGTCATTCTTTCTGCTGGATTGAAAAAACAATCTGATAGGAATGTAATAAGAGGTGCAGAACCATAATTAAGCAAGGATGAGGGAATATGTGTCAGTAAACCAATCCAGCTCTTTTCAACTGTGCTGAAAGCCCTCCTCAGTGAGGCACTGTGAATGTCAAAGGAAGCATGAAATATCTCCAGTGCCAACTCGTATGAGTCACATAAGGGTGATTAATTGATTGAAATCCATATGCGTTCTTAACCTTTCTTGTCTCTCTGTTTAACTAATTGCTCTTTAACATTTCCTTCTTCACATATCCCTGGTGAATGTATTACATAGAAAACTTCATCCAAGTTTCCTTTCTTCTTCTCTAACTGATTCTACTTTGTTTTCTGCTTGTGATGTAGTGACTACAGAGGACACCTTCTTTACTCTTATGCAATATTTTGTAGTTTAATTTGAATGGGCTGAGCTTCATCTCAGCTATCATTAGCAGTGTTAAAGCTAGTCACATACACCCAATCAGTCATGCTGGCTTCCTGCCTTCACTGGTAAATGACACTGAGAAGGTGATACATTCCATCTCTTAAAGACATCGGTCTCACACTGGGATGATTTGACTTCTGAAATACTTTGTCTCCCCCTCTCTTTCTCTCTCTACTATCTAGACACAGATTGTTTTTTAGGCTGTAGTCATAATCTGGCTTCCAAACATCTAATTTTAGGTGAACTGCATTGTCTGCCTTAGTTCTTAGACACCATGGATGTAAGTGAAGATACTCTGTGTTTACAAGACTCAAAACCATTTTTCGAAGCAAGTATGTAAATGTCGAAACCCTAATTTCTCTAATCAACATGTAGGGATTAATTGACTGTTTGATTTTTACCCCATGATGCATTATTAATATTTATATATTCCTCCAAATGAATACTATACCAAAAACAAGGTATTTGAAAGAATTGATTTTTTTTCCTGTCGTTGCAATACATACTGATCATACAATAGCATGTGACTGTTAGGACTGAAATTCTTGATTGAAAAATTGACTGTAACAGAATATTCTTAAAAGAAAAATTAATAGATTTGATAGCTTCACATGGAAGAATGTTTCAGGAAATAAAATGAAAGATTCCAATGAGGAATGGTCTAAGAAGCAGAAAACATATTCATATCAGACCTCAAACATCATGTAAAGAAAAAAAAAAAAACAAGTGAGGTAAGACACAAAGTTGGACTACTTGTAGAAAATCCTCTTAGTTTCAACTTCCTTCTTGGAATCAGTCAAACATTCTGCTTTTGTTTTGTTTGTGATGTTACTATTTTTTTTTTTCATTAAATCTAATGAATAATTTTCCAATGCATCTTCATTCAGCTTAACACTGAAATGGTAGGATGACCTGAAAGTGAATATCTGCAGTGCAGCACCCCAGAATACAAAAAGCACAGACTAGTGGTCCTTATGCAGAGCTCTACTCATGTCAGATTTGTAAAATTTAATATGGGAAGTTCCACTTCACCTCCCCACCTCTCCTCAGTGGATAAAAGCATTGATAAAAGTAACAGGTCAGGCTTTCTTCCTGTGCAGAAGGTGCAGACAATTCTGAACTTCACAGTCTGTTTTCTGTTTCCACCCCACTTCTCTTCATCAGGGTCTACCATCTATAGGGAGGGTATCCTACAAGAATGGCAAGGTCAGAAACAATTTTTTTATGGGGATCAGAATAAAATTTTACATATAAGAGGAGCAACTAGTGCTATCACAGACCTCTTTTCTGTGTTACTGTATTTTTCTTTCCCCTTTTAGAAATGAGCAACAGTAACAAGAACAATAACAATGATAAGCAATGACACTTTGCCCAAAATGTCATTAATAAGAATGAAGTATCTTAACACTCTGAGACCATAGTAATTTTTATAGTACATGTTTACAATGACACAGATGCAGATGATGTAATTTTTAAATGTTATTACATGCAAAGGAAAGCAGTACTACAGACAGACAGGTTCCCTTTATGCTTTATCTGCTCTTTTTCTATCTAATGAGTAAAAAATACATTAAACATTTAAATATATATTAAAAAATGTTTGCAATGTTTATTTTGATATGACATATGTGCTGGTGTTTTTAATGGAAACCATAGCAATAATAAAAATTACAGAAATTCAGAATGATAAATTAAGACCAAATAAAGCATGATAGCATTTAATCTGAAGTAAATGGAATTTTGTTTGTGATCATTCTGTGATACAGCATTTAATGTTATGCTATTAATATGCAGTACCTGTTTTACTGAAGACTTGCAAACTATTTTTATTGTCTTTCATTGAAATGCACTTTTAGGTGCATATTTTAGAAAGACCTTTCAAAATTTCATAAATTCTATGATCATATTCAGATTTAAAAAGAAGAGACAATAAACCCAACAAGTCACAACTGATATTACAAGATGACACAAGAGGACCTCTCTACTTTTACATCTTAGATCTGTTTTTCTAGACATAGTCTCATTTGTAGTTGTCAGGGATAGCTAGTTGTCTATGGAAATGCACAGACAACAGATTTCCTACAATACCACATTCAGCTATTTTAAATTCTAGCTGACTCTAAGCATAAGCATGAAGCAAAAGAGTGGATTTTTAAATTAGCTTTTTAGGGTAATTTTTGCTAAAAGGTAATTCAGGGTATCAAACTTGTGGTGAAATGTTTCAAAATAATGTCTTTTTACACACTATAATGTTCTGTGTTGACTCACACTCATTAGATAGAGAATTAAAAAGAATAGATGTAGTGAGTGTGTCCTTTGCATCTTCTGTGATGCATCTTTTTACCACTATGGAAATGTATCCACTAATTGCTTAATAGCTATTCTAACATGAAGGTAAACAAAAGCTAATTAAATTTTTCAGTTGCAGTCCTTAACCTAAAAATATTCTTATGTTAGAATAAACTGTGTAATATAGATTTTTCTTGAAGCTTGGAAACTTTGTGACCCACTTCTGTAAATATAACTGCTTTCCATTCACTGGCTGCTCAGAAGAGTGAGCACCTTGGAGACCTCTAAAGCATATTGATGGAACACTCTCCTGGCTCTCCTAATGTAAGCTGCTGTGTGTTTGACCATACAGCAAAAATAGAAAAGATTAAAAAAAAATTTAAAAAAACCAACAAAAATCCAATCAAAAAATAAAAACTGTTGTAGAAATTTATTTCAGATTTTTAAGCAGTTTTTTATTACACAGTACCTATCTATGGTAGATATTTATAGCATAGCACTAAATTGCTAACTAAATGTTGAAATTATTTTTATACAACATTAATGATTTTTAAGATTTCCTGGCAAAAATGTGAAAGAGAACATACTATATAGATAGCACACAGATCACTTGCACATTTTAAAATGCCATTGCAAACACAATTCTTCGTAGAACCTGTCTGAGGTGTGTATCACAGTGTTTCAAGCAGCCTACTGTACCTGATTTTTCAGCTCTTTCCAGAAGAGTGATTTTAAATTATTTAGAAAGATGATATTTCTTAAAAGCTTTAGTAAGCATATCCTCCTCATTTTGTCTGTGCATTCTACCTTTATGAAAATTATTCAATCACCTCTCATACTATGTCAATATCAGGCAAAAGCTAACACTTGCATTACAGTTTCTGGTAAATTCATTTTGGCTTAAGACTGTGCACAGTGAGGGCCATCAAAATGTTTCCAGCACCCAGGATTTTGGTGGAGACAAAAGGCCCCTCTAGACTTATGAGAATATAGAATTAAATATTAATTTGATTTCTTAGTAGAGTTTTAGCAATTATAATATTGAAGGTACATTGGAAAAATTTGGACAGAGTACAGCTAATGTGCTTATCAAAACCCAAATTTTATAACATCTCTGGTAATAATATTAGCTAACTTCCAGGTCTACTAGACTGTAGTGCAGCACTCCACGCTTTCATAGCTGACTTCCCCAAACCAACCTATTAAGTTTTCCATGTCATTGAGATCCACATAATCTACAAAAGGTTTACTTGGCTTCTTCCCATGAGGAAAAGTTGTCTTGCTGAATGATTTTTGAGCATCTCTAATTACTTATTTTGTAAGCATGCATGTTATCTTGAAATTGTTGCACTTAAAATTTTGATACAAGCAAAGGAAATAGACCACATGTGGAATGAAGAATTCATTGTCGAACAATATCTATCCTTTTAAAAATCATTCTAGTAGATCAAATTATTCAATTCAGATGGAAAGCTTCATTCACAAGAAACTGAAATAGTTATGCAGCCTCCTCTTCTCCCTGGTGTGTATATATGTCTTCTAGTGCAATGCTCACTCTTGAAGAGTTCCTCTGCTTCTCAGGGCTTATACTTCCATATATCTCAAGCAGATTGTTAAGGGAAAATTATGACATGACAACAGCATCCTGATATTGAATACCCAATATGCTTACTTAATGATAAGTACTGTTCTGGAAATAATATTCTAAACTTCTCTAACTTAGTATTTAAAATGAGGAGATATCTTCCAATTGGAGGTGAAAGCACACATTAAAAAAGGGTGGTAGAAATAAAGTCCTTTGTATTAAGATATAAAATTTGTAATACTGATACTAGTTTTTAAATACACAGCTATGGCTGTCCACATATAAGTCATCAGACAAACAGCAGCAGGACTGCATAGAGGAGTGCAGTCTTTCAGTTGCTCATTTTTTTATATTTTTCGTGGTTGTTTCAAATTCTATTCCTTGATTGTTTCCTTTAAATATTGACCTCTCATTGTTCAAAAATTTTGCCTTTTTAGAAACTAATGCTGAATTTAACAGCTTATTTTTTAGAATGTGGTTTATATCTATAATTTTTTCCACCTTTCCATGTGCACTGATTATATATTGCATACTTCTGTGTTCCTGATTCACTCATGAAATTTTCATTTTCCACATGTATACTAATGGCAATCTGCTCTATTTTTCTTTAGAAGCTTCCATCCCTGAAGTACCCTTAGCCTGGCTGGTTTTAAATCACCTGTGTGTGGATGCCATTCGATATTCTGCAAACAATCAGTAAACAGGGAAAAAAGAGTTTGGTTTGTTTGGTTGGTTCAAAAAGATGTTGTGGTTACACTATCTTTGCTTAAAATACATTCTTTATTTAGAACAGTATATGTGGTATGTCTCCATGGCTTTGTTAAATGTTGAAAGTTCACTTTTCAAGGTCAGTTTCATTGTACTGGTGATCTTGAACTCAGCAACATTTCTGTTATTCTTTTCTGACCCATTAAATGAGATCTCTGCCTTACTAAGGAGTAAAAATATAATTTTGAGTTCAGTGTATTTAATATCCAATCCTAGCTCTATTCATTATTACAAGTCGGCTGTGATCTGACCATTCTTTGAAGAACTAAACATTAAATAGATTATTACTAAACTGCCTAAAAATGATGTTTTTCTTCATAGTAGGAAAAAAAATGTTGGAAAGGTACTGCAACAAGTTCCAGTTTCACAAGGTTTTATTATGAATTAATCCTTACAAGGTAAAATCAAAGTATAGGATTTTCATATGCTAAATATATTTTCTTTTCTGTCTTTTTTAGATCTTACTGTTCCATCCATAAGAGTGGCATTAGACATTTTTTAAAGTAGAGAGAATGTTGGCAATTAACCTGAGAAATCTTTCAGTGTTAAGATGAAAGCTTAGTCTTTCATTCTAATAACAGGAAGACTTTCCTGATTGAGAAAGGGCAATCAGAAGATCATGAGAGCACAAGATGGATCATTTTCTTTCTGTCAAGGTTACACACAGCAAAAAAGGACTGCATATCCAATAAATTCTTTTTCACAGAATTTGTTCAACACTTTGCTTTGCTTCTGAAAGTGATAGTGGGATACCTTTGGAACTGAAGTTCTGGAACCTGAGTGGACTGGTGTGTGGAAAACTTCAAAGAATCAGTATTGGATAGGGAGTTAGACTACCAAATACTGATCTCTTTAGGGCATGGAATGATTCAGCCTTCCCACGAGAATCTGAATGATGTGTAAATGTTACAGGGAAGATTTCAGTTGAAAGGTATACTAACCAAAGGATAAAAAAAAGCTAAAGATACTGCTAATCTGGGGGTTTCAGTTAGAAGCACTCTTTTACAGTTTTCTCTCAGGTAGCTGAAAACTACCTTTGGCAATTTGGCTTTTTCTGTGGTTTGTGGGTTTTTTTTTTTTTGGTTTGATTTGGTTTTTGGTTTTCTTTTGTTTTGGTCTGTTGTTGTTGTTCTTGCAGTTTGTGTTTTTTTTTAAAAAAAAGGTAATTTCTCTTTTGCTTATACTAATACTAACAAACCTAGCTCACCCATTTGTACTCTTATGAGTACTATGTAAATATAGTGAATGTTGAAGGGTGACAAGTAACTGTAAATGAAATGCAATCGGCATAAACTATCATAATTAACTTTTCAATATAACTTTCTTATGGAATAATAAAAATAAGAATAGTCTATAAAAATTGATTTTGTGAGTGACCAGACTTCAGTCTAGGTAGACTAATAGTGAAGATTCATGAGAACATTTCTTTATAATATGAGAAATCTCTGACAGAGATATCACTGTTAATGACTTAGTCAGAAGCTCATAAGGGTGTTGTATGTTTGTCTGATTTTCCATTTTTAATGGAAAGATGGCAAAGGAGAGCAGTGATTAAGGTTACCATTCGCTCTGAGAGACAAAACAGACTATAAAAATATTATATCACACAGGGAAAATAAAACTAATTGGGAAACATGTACATCAATACAGAGAAATTACTAAGGGAATTATCTGAAAACTGCTGGTAAGCACATTTTGATCATCCCATGCTTCATTTTTACACCTTGATAGACAAGCACGAGGATCATACTTGATCATACAAATCAGAAAGCAATTGCTGCTTTCAGAAATAATTATCAGTATTTACTTTTCCATACTTTTGCATTTCCTTTCATAGAAGTTTATCTGCTAATATCTCTGTCCTATTTCTGAATTATTACCATGCACTGCAGACTGCAATCTGAACGCTAACAAAGATGTATTTCTAACACATTGCATTTCATATAAAGCAAATTACAGGTGGAAATACTAATGAAATATTATAGGCACTGCATTGATCAATACCTTAAATATAAGCTGAAAAAAGGTGAAATAGGGTGAAACCTGTAAACTTAGGGTAATGCTGGTTATATTGGTATGATTACATGACATGATATGATTTGAATTCTAATTTTTAGCAGGGAATTGCACTAACTGAGCCAAAAAAACACATCAGAGCACTATATTAGTTTCCAATTTTTTTTTTCTTTAAATAATACACTGTTCAAAAAGATTCTCTTCCTTCTTCTGTTGGAGACAATGATCTAGGGTTCAGTCTTCCTGCTGCCAGTCTGTCATTAACTCATACAGCTGTGAAGTAGGTAAAAATACATCTGAGAGGTTCTGAGGGAGCCATATCTCTTTCTGAATCCTGATTTTCAATACAGTATTTTACCTGGAAATAAGGGACATTAAGACTCTATATACAACACTTTTGTATATTAAATTGCAGAGAAGTTACTGTACTGCTGCTTTGAGATTTTAGTAGAACTCTTGAAATCAAGGTGTATGATAAGCAGAAACTGATGTATTGCATTATGTTAGGGAAAGGGAAAATGAAATTCCTGGTACCCAGCCAAAACTCACAAAATAGGCATTTAAGTAGTTAAAGATTAAATTCTCCACAGGACTGAAAACTTCAGGTTTATGGTTGTTTGCAGAGCTGACACATCCTGTTATACAAATGGTAAATTTTAATCTTTTTTTTCTGATCATACGTGCATAGCTACTGGTGTTGTTTACTAGGGACCGTATTGGAAATAAAGGATAAAGAAGTGTGTAATGTACAAAAAAACCACCCCAAAACAAAACAAAGCAAAACAAAAAAAAACACCAAAAAAAACCCCAGAACATAAGTACATCTGCAAACTTTATAGACCACCAGTAAATTTTACTTTCTAATAAAACACTGAAAATTTATTAGCAAAAAATTTTCAGATTAAAATTAGCAATGAGATTTAGAGATAATTTATAATGTTCAATAATTACATCTGATGTAGGGAACTTTTTCCTAAATATTTAAATATTCTTCTTGGAGAAGAAAGTTTACTTCTGAGATTCAAAGCCAGACAAGGATTAAGCAAAAAGACAGTGTACAAGCAAACACACCGAGAGCAACCACTCATACGGTGATGGGGGCAGGCACTGAGTTGATAGTTCCTTTTCCTTTCAATTTTGCATTTATTTATTCATGATATGCCAAAATAAAATATCAGTAACCTTTTTCTGCCAAGTGTTACTGCTGCTTCTTGCTTTACTAAAATC
Source organism: Fringilla coelebs (assembly GCF_963513975.1). NCBI lineage: Eukaryota > Metazoa > Chordata > Aves > Passeriformes > Fringillidae > Fringilla > Fringilla coelebs. The sequence continues at coordinate 21,071,345 of NC_140032.1, read as the reverse complement.
CAGGCCTTGGTGCACAACAATACCTGATTCTGCCATCATCTGCTGTCTGCTGCCTTGAGCAACTGACAACATTGCTTTGCTTAAAACTGCTCTGTTCCTGCCTATTGTGGCAGAAATCTCTCTGCTGCATAGATCTTTAAGAAAGCTTGTTCTGACTCCTTGACTTTTAATAAAAAAGGAGAGTAGAATTCTGTCTTTGTATCACAGAAAATCTGATAAACAATCTTTACCTTTCAAATAAAATAGTTGTTTTCCATATTGCGTGTGCTGCTATAGAGTAATAAATTCCAGCACAGGCATGTCAAGATGCTTTAAGTTGCTCCAGCCGTTCAGAATTGAACAATGCTAAGAGAAAATATTCATTTCCCCTATGCTTAGTGGCAGTTTGGAAGAAATTTTGAAATTACTATTAAAATTGAGAATTTTTTAGCTTTTTTGTATAAATTATTTCACTTCTATTCCTTCAAGGCTCTTCTCCATAAAAAGTTCTCTTGTAAACAACATACGGAAGTGGAGTCCTGGTTGTGGCCAGCACAGGGTTAAGTTTTGCAGTAGCTAGGAGGGGCCACAGGCAGCACTCAAAGGTTATTTTATGCCACTTTACATCATTAGTGGGCTGGTGGAAAGGAGGCTCTTGTGGAGAGAAGGAGTTCCTTCCCATCGAGGGAGCATGGCACTGGTTCTGAGCTGGAAGGAGTGGTTGGGTGATGCCAGTTCCAAGCCAGAGGGACCAGTTGGGACATGCCAGTTCTGAGCTGGAAGGAGTGGTCAGGGTGGCATGCCTGAAATTGTGTCAAGATCTGTGGTGAACAGTTTTGCACTTGAATTATTCTCTTTTTTGTAAACTTTTCTTATTACTATTCTTGCTGTTGCTGTTCCTTTTCTTATCTCGTTGATGTCTCCAGTAAATTGTTTCTACTCAACCCATGATGTTTGCCTTTTATGCCTCCACTTCTCCTCTCTAGGCCACTGCAGTGGGGGAGGGCAAGGGGGGAGCAAGCTGGTGGCACATGGTTTAGAGAGTCTCAGTAGGGGCACTTAATTGGGGAGTACCATTCCCAAGCCATGACAAGTGAGTTTTGGTTGAGATTTTTTTTTCTGTTTTGTAAGGGTTTTTTGGGGGGGGATTGTGTTTTGTGAGGAACGAGGAGTGTGTTTGTTTTTCATTTGTTGCATATTCTTTAAAGTATATATTATCCTTGAGTCTTTAAGTAGGAAAAAAGATCAGTCAAATACACTATCTGCCCTGCTACTTAGCCACAGGGGTCACTCCATGCCCCTCATGTTCATAACTTCCCGGTGTTGTCAGATATATCTTGCTTCACCAGTTATTCAAATTACTTACAGAGAGTTTGTTACATCCCTGGCATCATAAGAACATCTGTCACATTATGCTGCACAGAAGTCAACACTGACTTCGCTTCTAAAACTTGAAGTTCTCTGGCAAATTTTGTAGCAATTACAGGCTGCTTGTACATCAGTAAAATCCAAGTTTTTTTTTTAAATCTGTTAAGAATTATCAGAAAGAGGATGTATTTAGAGGCTAAACAATGTGATGCACTGATGATTCTAATTAAATAAATATAAAAAATCTCGGTTTTTGTATCTGGAAAAATTGCGAAGGAACATTACATCTAAAACTCCATCACTCCAATACCGTTTGGTGTAGATTATTTCAGCTATCATTTTCTGTCATCTGAAGGTGACATTTTAATATAAGAGATGAACATTTAATACACTAGTCATGTGTATTGCACCAGTGTTATGTTTGGGGAAAAGAGTGGAGGGCAGAGGGTTGCAGAACTCACCGCATATTTACATGCAGTTATAATACGCTGTCTAACATATGGAAGCTGCAGAGTGCTTTCATAGTCTGCAGAGTTTGTTAGCATGACAGTAAGCATATGCCAGTTCTCTCAACCTTTAAGAAGAAATGGGTTTTGTTTGCAGTAAAAGAAAGAAACCTTCAAGTCAGTGGTTATCACTATCTTCTCTCTAAGTTTTAACTGTTTTCATGTTTTATACCCTATGACAGAGGGAAGGAAGTTCAGATAATTTTAGACTCATGTTAATTGGTGGAGAAATAATGAGAAACCTTTCATAATGCATATCAGAGTCAGAAAACTGTCATGCTGATGTGTGAGATCTACTCATATCTGTAGCCAGTCCACCGTCTGCGTATAATTTTAAATATTAAACCAAGTGATCAGTCGCTAGAGGGCATCAAATCTGTGCCCTAAGATATGATGAAAGAAAAGCTGCAGATGTTTTAATAGAACAAACAGAATTTACATCTCTGTATGCCAAGTGCTGTTCTGCAGATGATAAACCAACTCATGTGTATTTTTGAAGTCATTTTATGATAGTTGTTACCCACCTCATAAAACTGTGCAATAGAAACCCTTAAAATAAAAAACAAACCAAAAAACAAAAAAAAGGGACATCCCCCACCCCCCCTCCCCAAATAACATCAAAGATCTGACTTTCAGACTCTAAAGAAAGACTTATGTAGAGCTAGAAGGTGGAAACATAGACTATCTTCCATTGCTGTTTACCATGAAGTCAAGGTACTTATGGAAAAGAAAAGAAAGAGCAAACAAGAAAAGGGCAGAGAAACAAGTGCTTTGTACATCTTTTTTTGGTGTCTTCTAAATATAGGTTTCTTTTCAAAGTCACTAAACCTACTTTTACCATACCTTCTAACTGTGTTTGCTTGTCTGTCTCACACATATTGTATCCGTTCTTTATTCACTGTCAGACGTCTTCTGCGTTCTAGGATGTACTTTTCTTCTGGAGCTGGACATCCTTTCTTGTACTACTTTTATGTATTTTCAGGGGTCTTAGCACCCAGGAAAAAAATTTGCAGACGAGGTCATAACATTTTATTGCATATAAGAATAAGGAAGACTCTCAAACATGGAATAACTGTTGGGTTGTGTATAATGAGGGTTTTCCAAGGTAGTATCATATTTAACCCCAGCTGATGACTAGCACCACATAACTGTTTGTCACTTGGCCCCAGAGGGATAGGGAAGAGTAAAAATGAGAAAACACATGAATTAAGATAAAGACAGTTTAATAGATAAAGCATAAGTGCACACAAAAGGAAAGCAAAACAAGGATTCCATCCATGGGCAGGCAGGTGTTCAGCCACCCCCGAGAAAGCAGGGCTCCATGACACATGATGCTGACTTGGGAAGACAAACATCATCATTCCACATGTCCTCCCATTCCTTCTTCTTCTCCCCCTGCTTTATATGATGCCATGTGCTGTGGAATGTCTCTTTGGGCAGTTGGAGTCAGATATTTATTTCAGCTGTGTCCCTTCCCAGCTTCATGTGCAACCCAGGCTCCTCCTTGCTGAGGAGGTATGAGAAGCAGAAATGGTGTTGACTCTGCACACACTGCTCAGCAGTAATGAAAAACTCCCTATTTTATTAATATTTGCCAGCACAAACACAGAATGTAGCCCCATACGTCCTACTATGAAGAAAATTATCTGTCTATCATCTAAAACCAGCACAGATAGATATAAGTCAAATAGATTAATACCAGAGGTAAATCTGGTATGCTTTGGTTTCCAAAGAGTTAATATGAGAAAGATTTTAATAAAAAAATCTTAGGTTCTTAACAAATAAAATTAAGTAATTCCTGTACCCTTAAAATGTTTTTAATAAAATTAAGGTAACATCAATCATATTGATTTGATATTGCTTGTTAGTGCAGTGTATACAGAGTTAGCTAGACAGCTTCTCATTTATAAAATGAAGATAATATTTGTGTGTTCTCTTAGTTGTTTACCTCCCATATTGAATTTTAATGTTGAAGGGTTCTCCACACAAACGAGTGTTTTGATTTGAAGTTCCAAGACATTAAAGTATCCATAGATTTTTTGCCTCCAAAACAGCTAAAGATTCTCAATACCTACCAGGAAATTATTAACATCAAACAGAACAAAAGAAAATAATAATAAAATCTCCCAGGCAACATAAAATTCTTGAGTAGAAGAGATCTCTATATAAATATAGATAACTCCTAGTTAGTAAAAGGTGACTTTGGTGCTTAGGATGCACAACCCACCTCTCAAGATTTCATTCTTGTACCATATCTCTAACTGTCAGTGCAACACAAGTATTTCAGAAAACCTGAAGGGAGGCTGTTATTCCTAGAAGTTTTAAAAAAATTATTATCCAGAAGAAAACAGATAAGTGAAATCTGTTTCTGCCACATTATTGCAATTGCTATATATATTTTTCACTCACTAAGGCACCTACAAGGGCACTAACCTTTGAAATAAACTTTCATTCCCAGTATTTTGCCTTGTTCTCTAAAGTTTAGAAGTCAATATGTTAAATCAAGCAATACCATAAGGGTTTGATTTTTTTTTTCTTACTGCTGTTCTAAGTGTAGATATGAAATTGTATAGAAATGCCATATTTTGGGTTATTTTTATAGCTGTTGTTGCATTTTTTACCAGTCAGTAACATACACATCAAATAGATCACAGGTGCTGATCACAAAATAATCCATAGTCATTCCCCTTATCTTTTCATATAGAATTGTGTCATTCACTTAGTTTTTTAAGTAGATTTTGGCTAAAAGATTCTCTGAAAGCCGATAAATTAGTACAAGCTTTTTACTATTTAACACTGATAAGAGTAATTAGTAGACATAAAGAATGAAATCTCTATTTGAAACTTAGAAAAGGAGATATAAGTTCATTGTAGAAGATTCCAAAATATTCGACTTGTATATATAATATAGTAATAAGAAGACATCATATAATAGAAAAAATAGCTAGAAATACTTTTTCTCTAATCTAAAGCAATTCCTCTTGATAGACTCCTTTATCACAATTATTTCTGACTTTTCTGTTTGAAAATATGTCCCCTCTTTACAGCAGAATAACATACAGAATACTGCAAGGTAGTATGTACATAAGTGGTTTGGAACATCATCTCCCCTTGATGTTCTAACTTACTTCTGAACACACTACCTTGCACAACATAAACACGTTGATTCACAATAAAACCAGTTACAATAACTGGAAAAGAGAAGGCAGAATTACTAATTCTATTTTTGTACAGTAAAGAGAGAGAAGGTTTAAAAAAGCAAAATATTTAAATGTTCCTTTTATTTGTCAATGAGTGGAATTATGAGGAAATTAAATTGTGTTCTATTAAATTGTCCTATTGTGAGAAGAATTATAAGAGGAAAAGAAACTGTAGTAGTATACAGATATGTTAATAGAAAAATGTAGGGATTATGGATTATTATCTGCATTCAGTCTCATGTCTCAATTTTAAGCAACACATTTAAACTAACTGAGAAACTGAGATGTTGAGCTGACATGAGATTTGATCAGCATCAAAGTCATAGAGATCTCTCTGACTCCTTCAAATTTCAAGAGAACCTAAACTAAAAATACATTGGCTGTGCTTGATTTCACTTAGATTGAAATATAAAAAAAAAACCAACAAAACAAACAAAGAACAACACCTTTCTGTGTAGAGCAAATGCAAAACATTTCAAGTCAGTTTCAGTTTGAATTTCATCTCACAAGCATGCTGCATTACACCAAATCCTGGGTCCTTTTGCCCTTTTTTTCCTCTTTGAGGGAAAAAAATGGTGCAGTTGATTAAGCAATATATTTCATCACAGAAGGTGGCTCCTAGGTATGTCTGGTTTTTTCCCCAGTTTTCAAAACATCCATTTGTCTGCAGGTATTTAATACTTTAGTCTAAATCCAAAATCCCTTATGCATTGTTGTGCCATTGGCAGTTCAGAATAGAATAGTCTGTGCAAAATACTTGTCATCTTTACTACTTTTACTATTGATATATATTATTCCTGGGAAGAGCAAAAAGCATTCTGTGTGTTTGATAAGACAATTTTCAGAGTGTTGTAAAACTCTTTAATATTTAGTTATCAAGTAAATCCATTTCAATGACAGTGAATGCACTGGTGCATCAGCAGTAAAAACTCCACAGGAGTCATGCCAAAAAGAAAACCAAGCCCCACAGAGAAAAATTGGAAGGGATTGTAGTCCTTTCAGACTTCTTTGAAGAAAGTGATCTGTCATTAAAAATTCACTAGTAGCAGTAAAAAATTAAAAACATCACTGCATATTTTGAAGATTGAGAATATGGGAATTCTTAATGAAGTGAATGGCATCCAAGAGAAAGCTGACCAGAAAAAATGAAGGCATGATGATTTCTTTCCTGAGGTTTCTTGCAGCATATTCAACAAGACTGTGTTTTCATGTCATCTTTTAAAAAGGTAACGATTTTAAATGATGGTGATGGTGTTTTTCCATTTAGTGTATCCCTAAAAAATAGGATCTCTATATGGCAGGAATACAAATACATCTATCCTAGATGGGCTCCACTGCTTTAATCCTGTGCTTTATCTGCTATGCAGGTATAATATATATCACATGTTCATAGATACATATATATTGCCATATATTAATGTGTATATCTATATATCTCAACTTCAATACTACAATAATAGTTATTCATTCCTGCAGTGTATTAGTGTATAGAAGTGATTTACCAGGGATGGAGAACAAATAAACACATACATCTCAAACAGAAAAGAAAATTTTGAAAATTAAAATTAACAAGATCAGAACTGTAATTAAACTCAGTGTGACCTCAAAAATGGCTATTACAGCAAAGATTAAGCAGTGATTGAAGAGAAGGGAGAAATGAGTTGTGAGGATGGAAAGTGTAGAAAGAGTTTGAAGTGACACTGTCATTCAAAAAATGCATGAAGACCCATAGCACCAATTCATATACTTGCATTTTGCATGTATTTTTTAACTTTCAGTTTTGTAATAATGTACCCCTACTGTTCTGGATTTTTTTTTTAATAAAAGCTGTATTGTTCTCATTGCTACTCTTGTCTACAATTTATACAGCTTTGCAAATTTGATAAATGTACCTGGCTCTTACTTCCTGTAAACTAATAAATCAAATAATGTTACTAATAGTATACCCAGAAAACTTCCTAAGACTCTTAAATATTTGGAACGTAATAGGCTCTGGTTAAGAGAAAATTTTGCCTATCAGTTTAAATTCATACTCTCAATGACCTTGTCTTAAGGAGAAATTTTCTCTGAGTGTCCAAAAAGAAGAAAAAAATTACCTTTTTCCTAAGGAGACTATTTAATTCATGAGAGAGGAAGCCTGAACACAATGCAAGAAGTCAGTCTATTCCATAAATGAACAGGTTTGTAATAATTAATTCAAACTTTTCCAGAGATTCCTGAGACTTATGCGAACATCAATGGATGCATTTTTTGTTAAGAGCCTACAGTTCTATTACCAATGTTATATAATTTGCTTGCTTTTTGTTTTTTAATGTCCTACTATTTTAATCCTATAATCATGTAATAATCTCTTTTCGGCTTTGAAAAGTAGAAGCTTGGGTATTTTTCAAATCAGATACCTGAATATATGGAATGATTAAATATCCAGAATATTCAGGTCATCCTTAATCTACATATCCATAGACTCCTGTTGAATTCCAATGGATCTACAGCTGGCCTCCAGGCCTTTTTTTTATCTATTCATACTCTCCTACTTGTGGGTTAAAGCCAAGGGAAAAAATATCTTCTCCATTACTACATATTAGAACCTATTCACCTATTTTGGTTCTTATCTTACTCCTTATAATTTTTCTATTCTAATTTCTCAAGGAAATAGACTAGTATCATCTTTAGAGAGCTGTTGCAGTAAGTTTTTGCTGGTTTAATGGTTTCAGGTTTTTTATGGTCTGTAAGGTTATGTACACATGTGTAAATATATATTTCTACAATAGGGCACGTTTCCTTGCCAGGGAGTGGGAATGTGTGTATAGACAGACAGATATGCCTGATTATGTCCCACAGTGAAAAATATGTTACTTAGTGTATAAATAGTAATCACTTCACATATGTTGTTGACTAACTTTTTTATCTGGAAGACCTGTTTCTATTCTATAAGTTTATTGTTTTGAAAGGACAAGTTTACATTTTACAAAGTATAAATTCTAAATTTGTTTCAAAAATCATGTTGGCTTGGTGATTAAACTGTAACTTTTAAGAATTTTGAACCCATTTTTCACACTATTTTTTATTAAATATCTCAAGAAGATTGATTCCTAAATTTTTATCTTGCTGTTCAGCTCATATTTACTTTGCCAAATCCTGACTCAGAACAACCTGTGAATTCCTCAAAATAGCTGAAACCAATTTACAGCAAGGGAAGCCTGGGCTATAACTGAGACCTTGCTTTCTCTTTTCCATACAAAGCCTTTGGCCTTTTACTAATTATGGCAAAATTTATATTCACCTGCCTACTGCAGAGACATTCTTGATAGTCCTAATCATATTCTCTGTCTTGGTCACTTGCTTAAACCAAGCAGAGAGTTCTCTGAGCTTCCAGAGAAACAAGAGTTATGTAGAAATATATGCTTCATTTGGCAATAGACTTTCTAACCTCTTTATTAAAGTGTCTATATATTGGTTTAAGTTCTACTGATCATGAAAATGAAAAAAAAAAAAGCAGTTTGGTAATCTATTGCTTGAAACATTGATTTTACACTGGCACCAACTCCTTAACGTATTAACCTAGTTTTAGGTTACTTGCTTCAGGTTACCACAAATCCTGGAAATATAACATGATCTCATCTTACTCCAATAAGAACCAAACCTTCCCTAGCACATGAGCTCAAAGGCTGATCTTTTTTGAGCTGTTCATAATTCATGCTTGCCATCTGTTTCTACTAAAACAAACTAACCAATTTGTTATTTAAAGATGTATTTTTGGATAGAATAGTTATTAAAAAAAAGATTGAAAACATGATTTTAAAAGGCTCAAGATTTCAAATATTAAAAGAAAATACTAGCATTTGAAAAAGCAATAATGGCCCTTAATTTCATGTAGATTTTATTATATATTCTTTTTCTTGTATTTTAATAATTGTTCTATATACACAGAATATTTATAAAATTGCAGTTTACTTTTCTCATTACATCCGTACTCTATTCATCTAGGCACTTATCATCATACATGTCAGTGGATTTTGTTTGGGATTATGGAGAATACCATAGTATTTAATAGCAATAAACAGATCAGTTAACTGGGCTAGTGGGTGGGTGAATGGATTTTAGCTTCTATTTCTCACATAAATAACAGCCTAGGAAGAGTTGAAATTTTATGCCAGGAGACAGGAACAGGCGAGATAAAAATAATCTCTAAATGTTAGGCAGAGTAAATGAGCTACTAAATGTTGAAAAAAGGTAAGGGTTTGGTTTTTTCTGTTCAAGAGAGTACTACATGCTAAAAAATAGCTCCAAGAAAGTTATTATTTTCATGAACTTAATTTTTTTGTTTCAAATTCCAAATTTGTTTCCATTCCACATAGCAAATTATTGCAAGGGAGAACCTATCTTAGATCATAATTGTCATGGTGGTAAAAAAAATTATTTGTCTATTTTTTCTTTGAGGGGAAAATCCAAAATAATAAGAATGTAAGCAATCCCCTTGATCACCAAATATCCTTACTTTTTGTATTATGTAATGATGGGGAAATCTGAGATTGTAGATTCACAACCAATTGTGATACTACTGTGCAAAACATTCATAACATTATCTTACAATATTCTTCAGAAGTAAAATGTATTTATTTTTATGGCTTGGATTTTTAAATACAAATTCCTGTAAAAAGCCATAACTTGAAAACTGCATGCAGGGATGACAGAATTTAATATTAATCTTCAGTCTTCATTGTTACAATTTTGTGTTCTGATCCTATTTGTTTCTCTAGATTAAAAGTGAAAAGTATTTGTTTATTTATCCCTTTCAAATATCTTTCTAGTGGAAGGCAGAAGAAATGGTTTATTGAAGGATTTTTCCCTATAAAAGCACAGAAATAGAATGTAATAATTAGAAGAATAATAGTAACAAGAAATTTAGATTTGAATGGGGAACTGTACTTTTTTTTTAAGGTCCTCATTTAGCCTCAAGTACAGAGACTGACTGTCCTGTGGTATGCTTGTGTCTGACAAAAAAGTATGGAAAGAATTTCTCAGATGAAATTTCAAGGATGAGCAGAAAAACTGAGTTTGTCAATTTCCTTTTTGTATTGCACTTGGTATGGTTTTCACCTAGGGCAAGATCATGACATTTCAATATTTTTAAAATATTACTTTATATTTATCAATTTTTGTTTACATTCCTTACAGGTTTAGCAGTGAAATTTTCGTCCATTTTCCCTTCTTTTGTTCCTCACTGGTAGAAAGAAAGGTAACAGAAAACTGTTATGAAGCTTGGGTATTGATTCAGCTGTTTGCTGAAAAAGAACATTTTGCTGTACCTCTATTAGACAGTCATTTAAGTACAGTTCTGTTGTAGCTTGACTTGTGACACAGTATTCCAGTGAAGAAAACACTTACCTGGTGCTTGCATATTATTCTTGTATTTGTTCTAATTAATTACAGATACATCAGTGTTCCTGCTGTTAGCAAGCCTTTAATAACTGCTTCCATGCTAAACCTTGTTTTCAGTGATTTGTAACCACTGCCCATCCTGATATTCTTGAATAATTTTTCTCAGCTTGATGCTACTTGAAGTTAGATATCTTTTGATAAAGTTTCCATTTAAAAAAACACTTTGCTTTCTAAATTCTTTCTAGAATATCACTTTCCACATACTGAGACAGAAGTGACTGATAGCTTATATTCCGTGATAAATTATATTATATAGCTTATATAATAAGCTTAAATTCTAGTAAAGAACTATCACTGAGGAGAGGTCTATTTTCTGTAAAGAAATCTATGTATTTTCAGATATGCATTTTGGAAATGAGGTAACTGATTTCTTTTTGCTCATTGACAGTATAAAATAGGCATGAGAATGGTTATCTTGCAAATCTTCTTGACCACTGTAACACAATTGCTTGAACCACAGTTGCACCTGTTTGAAGATTTGGAATCATCTGTTTCTTTTGTCAAAGAGGTCACTGGGTAACCCTGGCAAAATTGGATCATATAATGTCCAGGGTAGTGTGAGTATTGATGTGTGTGTAATGGAAACAGATAATAAATATAATTTATATTTAGAATTTCTATTTTATTTTATAAAGATTAAATATAACAGATAGATTATTAATACATGCAGACAATGTGTGAGGGTGTAGTGTCCTGTCAGCACAACAAGCCAGGACTGGGCAATAAGCTACAGAGACTCCATGCCTTTTACAGAAGGTTTGCTGCAGGTGGTCCTAATTGTTCCTCCAATCCAAACACCATCACCATTGGCTAATTAAGAAGCCACCTTTTGTAACCAAATCTCTGTAACACATTCCACATGTTCACAACACCAGGTGCAACAAGTTAAGATAAGAATTGTTTCTCATTCTTTTCTCTGATCTTCTCACAGCCTTTCCCAGAGTGATGCTGCAGAAAGTTGTGTTTCTCTCTGTGGCCAGACAGCTGCTGCCACAGTGTCCCACCCTTAATGGGAAGGGAGAACCCAAGGTTCATGGATGCTTGTGTTCAAAAGGAATGAGATAAGTCGGAGGGTCTGCAAACACTTACAAAGATTTGTTGGTGTGTTATATACCTGGCATGGAAACTGGTGTAAGATAGTCCTTTATCTCCTACTAGAAGCACATGGCAGTGGGTTTTGAACAAGGTGGTAGGGGAAGTGGGGAGATAGCAAGAGTGGCAGAGAGAGAGAGAGACACATCAATAGTCCTGTATGAAGTGTCAATCCATCTCATGGGGTGTCCTGGTGTTGTGTTCCCATGTGTTGTGAGGGTATCATTTTATAGACAATTTTCCCTGCTCTGGATAAATGTTTCTTGCTTCTGTGCAAATTAGTTATCATGCAGAGTCTGTTCTTCTAGACAGAAGTGGTTCTGGAAGTGGCTCAGAGAACTTGGGGGTCTTGGTGGCCTGGATCCCCCCGTGCAGCCCATGCCTGCTCCTTGACCTCATTCCTGTACCTCCACTGTACTGTGCCACTTCAGGAGCCAGAACAAGGACATTTGTCCCAGAAAAGTGTTCTCCTACCTCTGTATGTCCCCGTTCTCCAGCTGCATCCTGTTCTTTCTCACAGTGTCCTTGCTGGCTTCAGGGCTGTCTGGCTCTCAGTGTTTGACACATGCTCACCAGCCCCTGTACCTTCTAGGCTTCCACTGTGTGTCAAAAGGAAAACTGACACCTTTATCTGTAAGGTACAAGTTCAAAAACAAGCCCTGCCATTGTATTCTACTTCAGTTTGAATGTGATGCTTTGCCTTTATTCTGACATTGCTTGTTTGTTTGTTTTGCTCCCATGTACTGTATTTTTAGATTGTCTGTGAAGACTCTAATCCTCAAAGACATTAGATATTCAGAAGACGCTGCCTCACTGGTTTTGTTAAAAATATGGTGTCAAAGATATGCCAATCATATTCCATCCACCTTATTTATGGAATTTTTTAATCCTGAGAGCATTTTTAAAAAAATTAAATTCTGTCTGAAATTTAATTATTCACTAGGTTTTGCAGTGGACTATATTTGAAGGAATCTTCATGCATTCTTTTTAGAACTGTTCCCAGAAAGGAAAAATTAATTCATAGGAAGAAATATAAACAAATAAAAGACTTGAGGAAGTGTGACTTGAAGATGACAGGAGATTTCCTGAAGAAAAAAGATTTGCATATATTCTTCTTTTGTCTTCCTAGATATTTGAAATCCGAAAGCAAAATAAATTATTTCTCTTTACAAATTAATTAGCTGAAAAGTTAATTCTTTTTTTTCTGAATTGTATGTGCTGAAAACAATGAAGCGCATTTCACAAACTTTCAGGTTTTGAAATCTGTGCTAGTCCAGAAAGCAAAAAAAAAAAAAAAAGAATTTTAGTTGTGTTATGTTTCATGCATGTATACTAATAAAAAGTCTTATGTAGAGGTGAGAGAGAAAGACAGGAAAAAGATAAGGTCCAGTACTATTTTTCTTGGTGACGTCCACCAGAAGTGTGACAAGTCAATAACTGGTCTGAACTGGACAAAGTAGAGATTTAGATCCCCTGTAAATCTCTAAACACGTGTTTATTGTCCATCTTTATGCTCTCTGATTTGTAATTTTTCCACTCAACATTAACCATTATATAAGGAGATGAGGGTTTTCTTGATTTGTTTTCTTTTTCCTTTAATTTTACACAAAACTGCTTTTTTCCCAGTAAGTCTTTGTTCAGCATTTTCTGTCTAACTTTGCATTCTTTCCAGTATTAATATGACTCTCGCTTTCCAACGATCTTTTACATTTCAAAGTAAGTTGCCATCCTTCCCACTGTGTGCAAAAAGTACTGGAATCTACTTCAGAGAGACAGCACTTTCAAATACTCTCTTGGGATTTCTGGCAGGACAAAAGTTATGTCTGCTGACTTCACTTTCTACTGCACCATCCAACTCAATATTTTTATGAAGTACTCTGACTTTAAAGCCTAAGTCTGCTTCAGGCCTATTTGCTTTAGATGTCTCCATAACACACCTGGTGGGTTTTCATTTTGTGTTTCCTTTTCTGTAAGTCCTATCCTAGATACTAATGGCCAAATGCTGACTATAGTTAGTTCTGGGCACTGCTCAGATTCACTGAAGGATGACAGCTGTGACAGCTTAATTCTTGTTCAGGTAATAACCTTATTTTACTCAAAAAGTAAGAAATTCATTACTGACCTCACTCTTCTGAAAGAGTTTTGGTAGAGGGAGTATTTGAATTTTTTTAATTTTCTTTTTTTACTGTGTGGAAAATACATTATGATGTTACTATTTCTACAATGTAGAAAACCAGTCCATCCTACCCATGTATATAAACATACAGATATGCAGAAATACACAGGGCTTATAAACCAAAATATCAGCTAAAATAATTGTTCTGCTAAGCTATAGACATTTCATCTAGGTTCACCTGCTAGATCAAGTTCATATTTGTATTACTTTTCTCTAGATTACTTAGTAAACTATGGCCTCTAAGGCCGAGTTTCAAAAAAAACCCCATTTTCTTCAAACCCAAACCGTTTAATATTGCTGAATGCTGAGTTGTAGGAATGAATACAGCATTTAACTTCCAGTGGTGTAATTTGAAAAAGTAATAATGAGGAATGTGATCATGAGAGAATCTTCAGTCTTTTAGGCACAAAAATTAAAATAAAAACTGCTGGACCTAAGTTCCCAACCTTTTCTCTTTGTTTTCTCCACCTGCCTTTTTTTTTCTTAGGGATTCACTTACTTTGAAGAAGTCTTTCAAATAATTAGCTTCTCTAGAATAACATACTTATCATCAAATATTAAAAGCTGCCCACTGAAATCCACAGTTAAAATGATAACTTAAAAAGTTTAAAGCAGCCTACTAAGTTCTTGAAAACCTAAACACATATCAAAGCTGCAAAGAGGCTTATATTGTAAGTAAAATTTAAAATAAAAAATAGAAAATTATCTGATAACCAGTATTACTCATCCTAAATTTTTAATCATGTTTGTTTAGAAGGGCATCTGGTGTGGTGTTTCCAAATCACTTCATTCATTGGCTTTGTCTCATCGAGGCTTATGAGGCACCTATATGTAGCTAATATCCATAATTCCCGTTGGGTTTGTGATCTACATAATATTTGTATTGCAATGTCCTCCAATTAAGAAATTTACAAGGTCATAATTTTGAATTAGTTAACTGATGGAACAACAAGGTTTTAAAAGTGTAATCACATTCTCAGTTAATAGTGTCCTACAATAAGACTTATATTATCCATTAGCATCAACTGAGCATCTGATTCCTTAATATACTTGAATGTCCATTAGTTTGTAAAAGTAGAGGGATCAATGCTCTAGAAATAATAACTCTGTAGTATGTTCAAAACACTTGAGATCATGTTTTCATTTTATAAAAAAATCAGAAAAAGTCAAGGACTTTTTAGTTCTAAGATGCCTTAGGCTGGAAAACAAAATAGTTATAAGACATAATTTAAAGTCTGGTTTCCCAGTGCTTATTGACTCCTTTTAAAAAGGCATCAGAGAAAGTGAAAAAAGAACCCTAAGGCAATTTTTTCTCCTAAACTTTTTTTTTTTTTTTGGTATTCTTGCTAAAATGTGTTCACAGTTTAAAAAAAAGTTAAAGTTTTGCTTTTTATTCATCAACATAATCAGATAAGATGAAGAAAAAAGCATAACCACAGAATCACTTATTTACTAAATTTAATGAGTGGCTGCTTAAAATCTATAGTGGTGTTATATGTGTAAGGAGAATGCAAGGCATTACAAGACAATGGATATTTCCCTGGAGGAATCAATCTAGCTCCTCTGTTGTGTCTGTCCATGAAGAGCATGATATTGGTCTATTCTGCATGTTTTAGCTGCATACAGCAGAGTATGGTACAGAGATCCCTCAAAGTTCCTGCTAAACTGACAACTGTCCTGAAGCATCTTCCAAACTTCCCAACAGATACAACCCTGTCTATCTGTATGACATCAAACTTTTGCCCTTAATAATCTATTGCAAAGTGGGTGTATTTGTGTTTGGGTTGTTCCTGCTGTCCCTCCTCCTGCTCCCTCCCAAGGATTACAACAGCAAACCCACAAGCTGGGGAACCAAGGCTTAGTGAAGAGTGAAATACACCCTCACTGACTTTGCTCACTTCGGCTTTTACCACAAAGCTGAGGACTTCTTTACCACTGAGCAATTAATGATGATGTCACAGGAAATATTGATATTGACCAGCCAGTATTTCTGTTATTTGAATACCTTTCTCAATCCTACTTCTTGGCAGATTCAGCTTTCTATTTGACAAAGCAGTAATTAATGTTTTCTATCAACATGGGAGGGGAAGAAGGGGAAAAAGGTCTCCTTTGAATATAACCTTGCTCAGTTATACATGAGCAGATGGCATCTTCACCCTTTTGCTGTGAACTTTCTAAAATTTTTCAGTAAAGTTTCTAAAAACTTCTGTGCACAAGGCACTGCCAAAATTAGTCTGGTCACTTGCAACAAAGCAATTCACAGCTTTGAATAAATAGTTTCATAGTAGATCCTCAAGGGAAATGCAAAACACCTCTCCTATCTACCCTCCCCAAAAAGATATATATGGAAAACACTGAAACCCAAACCTAAACAAAGAAAACTCCTTACCCTCCCACCAAAAAACAAACAAACAAAAACCCCAACCAACCAAAAAACCCAGCCATGCCACTGATAAACCCCCTAAACTGCACAAAATTTCAAATGTCTCTTTTTTTTTCTTTTTTTTTTCCCCTCTCTTTTAAGGTAAGTTTAGAAGAGGGAACTGACCCACTAAAGAGATATTAGAACATGCAGACTGTCCATTCTAGAAAAGATTTTCCATTATTCTGCAACTAAGTTTCAGCTTAATTTATGCCTGTCATGGAAAAAGCTTCCTGATGTCAGCTCTGGCTGTGTGTAGGGCTGTGCAGGGGGATCAAGCTGTGCTACTGTTTAGGATTCCTGCCAAACAAGTGACATTTCCCAAGAACATAAACAGAATTTTAAAAAGTTGTCTTTGTCCTTCTTAAACAGTAGGTCTAAAGGGGACCTAAGGAAGAGAAGAAGAAGAAAGAAAGAAGATTTATCCTGATAGGAGTACATGGTTGCTTAGAAGGAAAATAACAAAGCTATTCTGAGCAGGGAACAATGTTCCCTTTAAGAATAAACTATGGAAATTAATAGTTTGTCCTTTGTAAATGGCTTAATTTTCTATTGTAAAGTGTAAAGTAATTAGAATATTTTTGAAGACAAGTATTTAAATATTTAACAGCATATTAAAACTGAAGAAAAGGGCATGCCTGGATTCAGAGTTTGCCCTATCTACAGCATGGAGGCAAGGTTCAGTGACCCTGCAGGGAGGACAGCAACATGGATGACAGCATAATAAAGGATTTTAAACTGACCTGTAATTTACCTTTTGAATATTCATTGCATAATTTAAGTTACTGCTTTTTTTTTTTTCTCTTGAAAAGTAAAAAAAAGGGATGGTTGAATTGAGACAGACAATAACTGATTCCTTGATATTTTGGGGGTTGAAGGGAGCATAACTCAAGTAGACTAGTTCCTAAGCAAGGACAGGATCTTCATGCTACAGGATATGATCTAATCTTTGACTAGGAAAAAAAAATGTTTTGAAGGTCTTATTCCAACTTCGCTGACTTTAGCAATTTACAGAAAATTGCTCAACTTTGGAAATATATATACTATGTGGAAAGCCAAAATTAATCACTACTTTATCTATCCTCAGTGCAGAATAGCATTATTGTGCTTTAATCCTTCATGAAACTTAAAGAATAAAACATTTCAATTTGTAGACATCTAAACTGTGTGTCAAAACCAAAAAAAGTGGAAGAGAAAAAGGTTAAAAAGAAAATTTCCATTTGATTGGAATTTAAAATGGTCAAGGGGAATATTTATTCCATTTCAGAATGAAGAGATTAATTTTCTCCCAAATTTTGAAAGGGAATTACAGAAGATAATAAAGTTTGAGAATATAACAGATCCTCTAGAAACATTCAAAATGTGCTTAAAACTGAATTTCTGCGTTCTGATCAGTCAGCTTTGGTTCCCAGAATTTTTGTAGCTTATTTAGTCTTGATTCTGGAACATTTTTTTTTTTTTTTTACGAGACACTTTTGACAGCTGAGACCTTGTAAGCAAAAGTTTACATCCTCTAGGAGAGGAGTCTGGGGAGCATTCCAGAGACTAAGAGCCCTATTTAAGAGTCTAAGAGCTTTTAGGGACCTTAGAAGGTGTCAGATGAATCTCTGGTTCATCAGAAGACCTAGATTTGTGTCTCCAAAGGCAGAATGTTTCCATCCCTGAATATTTAGCTTTCATTTGAAAAACTCTAGGTTCGGTTTCTGTTTCTTATGCTGCAGTTTTCATGATTTTTAGACTGTCCTTCAACTAACCTTTTATGTTGTACATGAAATTCAGAATCCCTCTTACAAAGTAGACACCTGAGCCTTAACTGAAGTCAGAACTTCTGATTTCATAGCTTGGAAGTTTGGTCTTGTAGTAGAAAAAAGACTTTACATTCCTCAGTGTCTCATTGTAACGTGTTTATTTACTGCCTTCAGATCTGATGTGACACTTTCTGGGGTGACGGTGAGACGCAGTATTTTGTGCTTAGAACCCACTGATCTGTACAAAGTCCTCTGCTCCTTGCCTTGTCAGATAGTCTCAGTCTCCCACATCTTGCTAGAGGAAGTCCAAATCCTACCTGAAAGGAAACATTCAGCCCTTGGCTCACTCGCACTCCCCGCTGAGCTGAGATTGCTGCAGTCTTTCATGCTGAGCCTCAACCGCAGGGGCAACCTGTGTCCACAAATAACAGCATCGTTTTCAGGCATGGAGCTGTTCCTTTCTGCAGAAAGACAAGCTCTGCATGATAAGAAATTGGGATCTTTCTGCAATGAGGAAGCTCTCAGGTAAAAAAGAAAAAAACACAAATCAGGGTAAAAAATAATGATTAAAAACCTCATTGTCTTTTGGTAGGAAAAGGGCTGTTACACCTATTAATGTTATCAAGATGATAAAATTTTGTAATTATATGACATTTTAAGAAATATATTTATTATGTTATTATATTATCTGATTTACAGAATATGCAATATGACAGGCGCACATATTTCTAACATTATAGATGGAAATCTGCTAAAAGAAAATGTCTTAAAAATTAGAGTAACTAGAGACTGGTAGCAGCAAATAAATATCCCTAAAAAGATACTGGAAATCCTATTTCAAGCAATTGATTTCCCAGTTCTTAATTGTTTTAGGTTTTGCTGACAGTTTGTAGTAATGAGTCCTTTCAGGTTAGTCACCCACCTGGACACTTCCATAATTTCTCAGAGGATGCAACTACAAGGAAAATAATCTAGACAAGTAAAACAATTACCTTTATGGTCTGTGTTAAAAATGTAACTCCAAAAAATAGTATATGAGAACTATTTCTGTCATTATCTATTTTATCAGTGTACTTTTTTAAGGAAATCTTTAACAGACCCCAGGTTATACAACACCACTGATTATGAAGCACCTTTTATGTGACTCCTCTAGATAAGTCAAGAACAAGGCTAAAATATTAAATGAATCATCTTTTCATGTATAATTTATAATCAAGTAGATTGCAAATGAAAAAAGTAATTGACTAGCTTATTCATTATTAATTGAAAATGAATTAAAGGTTTTGTAAGTAGACAATGTGAGAAATTTTCAGTGAGCCCTATAAAACCAAGAATATATATTTTAAAGGGCTGTATTAAAAAAGAGAATTTAATCTGTATTTATGCATTAACGTCACATTACTAAAGCCCTCGATACATTTTTCTCTTTAGTTTGTTTATTTCCTGAGCACTCTTTCTAGTATCTGACTGAAAAACTTCTGCTACTTTAAAGCACAGTATTTCTCTTTCAAATAATTGAGCTACAGGAACAGCCAAAATTTATAATTCTTATAAAGTGGTAAAATTTGATAAACTTCTTGCCACCATGCTGTAAGGATGATTTGAGGCTATGGAAGATAGCTGTGTATTGAATTCTTTGTTCCTTGTCTTCTTTACTTGCTCAAAAGAAAATAGATGAAACAAGATGAAAGTATTTGAAAGGACATCCATTGAAATTAGAAATGAGAACAGAATGTTGCTTCTTGCTTCTCTAAGAACAATATAAAATATTCTCTTTCCATATCATCACTAGACATGTAGGACCCCCTTTTTGGGAACTCTGGATAGATTTTTATTGCATGGATTTAATTAGTTGTTATCATCCCTTCACTGGTTCAACACTTTCATCGATGATATCAGGGCATCTTAAGTTCATGAATTTTAATAGTTCTAATAAATATGCAATGAAATGACAGCAGTCTATTCTGCTCTGGATCAAAGACACAGACAAGTTCAGGTTTAATTCTTGAGTTCTTGTCTTTCTGAGATATTCCACTCTTCATAAAGGAAACAAAACAGAGGGTTGTATTTGTTTGTTTTTACTTGTTTTAATAATAATTCTTGTTTTGAACATCCCTGAATTATTAGTTTTCACTTGCAAAACTTGAGTTTTAGACAATTCTTAGTTACTTTTTTTTAAAATTTACAGAGAAACTTCCAGTGCACAGACCCCAAAGAAAGGATGAGTCATAATTTTTGTTATTGCTGTCTGACCACATTGTAAACACTTCTCTCTGGACTCCAGCTCCTCAGGAGAAATTAAAATCTTAGAGCAGAGTTTGACAAATCAGCATTTTGTCAGGGAAGAAAAAACATTTCATCAATGGAAAATTTTCAACACTTTAATTAAGGTGACTTGTGTTCAGACAGGAATTAGAAATGGTCACAAGTTCTTTCCATTCCAACTGCTTGCATTCTGTTTGAGTCTGTGTGTGTGTGTGACATAGAAGCCTGAACTGCTGTGAAAAATTGTCCTTAAAAAGATCACACTGACACTTAGAAAATAAATTGTAGATAATCTTTGTAAGAAAACATTATTAAAAGTAGTGTTGCATTTTTTTTCTCTTGTTCTGCTGAAAAGGAAGAAGCTTTTCAAAGGGAAAACCCATGGATTTGCTTCTTCATTAAATTTAATGAATGAATTTTTGTAAACTGAGGTGAACATCAAAATGCACGTTTAATTACGCAGTGGCAGTCTGATACTGGATTATGTTTAGCAGAACAGGTCCAGAAGAAAACATAGGCTTAACACCTGTATCATCTTCACTTTATTACACTTCATACTTCACAAAGGGTGAACATAAATCCTTTCAGCTTTGTAAATGATTTTTCGCTTTTATTGTTGTCTTCCTTTGCAAAAAGTAAAAAAATTACCACAGAATTAGAAGAAGAATAGCAGTTAATAAAAAATACAAAATTAAAATAAGATATAACTAAAATTATAAATAGAAAGGATACTGTTGAGATATTGCTGAAAAACCGTCCAAAACTCCTTTAGACCAACGCATTTAAAAGCAGGCATTCTTTATTACAGAACCAGATGTACAACGGTATATCGCCATCAAATTTGTGCAGAAAAAGTACAGGAAAAGCTGTAGGTCCCTCTGGTGGTCTCTAGTCATCCTAGATCCTAAAGTTATAACTGATCATTTGATTCCCAAATACGGAGCTGAGTTGGCATACCTGGGGTGATTCATTATTTTCCAAGACCCTTCTTGGTCAATGTTGAACATGATCCCACAAAATAATCATTGTGTGTTTCCATAGGCTAATGATTTTTTAGAATAAGCACTGTATTTTTGTCACCAGGTGAGCAAATAATTCATCTGGCTGCAGAGAGACATGTTAGCAAAGGCAGAAGTGATAGGTTTCACAGTCATCAGGTTCTCTTTCAAATGTGAAAAATCCAAAAATCTTTCGCTGATTATACGGACCCACAAGAAACAGCACATTTCCCTCATTTAACTAATAAAGCATGTTTTCTAGTTTAATTTTAGGATTAAGCATACTTAATTGTCACTTAGACACTTTAATAAGGAATACTTGAGGAAAAGCAGAGAACTGAAGATGAGATATACTTGATTTTTTCCTCCTACTTATAATGCTGGAAAAGCTAAGCTATATTTTATGCCTGGCTAGAGGCTCCATTGTAAATGTTTGGCCTTACAAGAGAAAAAGAGTGGTATTTACTCAGATAAACGAACTTCCCTTAATTCTTTCTTAAGAAAATGGAGAGAGAAGTTATATAATTTATGTTCTTTCTTCTAGATATTTTTCAAAAGTGTGCTTAACAGGAGTATCCTTTGTAACCTTTCTTATTTCTTTTAGAATATATATATTTATATGGTATATTCCTGATGCTTCCTTTACTTGAGATAAGAATATTTACCCTTTCCCAAGAATGGACGACTGATGTGACAGAACTAAGGCCTAAGGACACCAATCCTAACCTTTTCCTGTAGTCCCAGCAGATACATCTGGGTCATAATCATCATGAAAAACAAATATCCATCATCCCTTCTGTTGAAACTGAACCATGAAGCTGAATATTTTCCTTTTGGAATACCAAATAAAGCTTTTATTAGTGAATTTATCTTGACCTGTTCACTGGGAAGCAACCACAACCCTGCATATTGCTGCTTTATTCAGGAAACTAATCCTAGTTTTGCAACTGAAAGATGCTTTTTCCCTATTTGGCTCCTATCTGAATATTTGTTGTCAACCATTCCTTTAATTTCTAGACTCAGCTCTACTGCCTATTTGAGGCGTCTTCAAAGATTTCTAAACATTCTCTTTTTTCTTGTAATTTTCTTCTATAACTTTCTCAGTTTTCTTTCCTTGTGCATATCAAGTTGTTACAATGGCCTGAAAATTCTATTTCCTAATTGCTTTGGATGATAATACACCATTCTTCAATGACAACTACTTTGGATGCAATCTTCCTAACCATACTTTGCTATAATTAGTCTTCACAAAGTTGTGTTTTCTCTCAAATGTGTCTTGAACTCAGAATGTTTGTTTCAGTAAATTTCTGTCTAGCAAAAATCCCATAAATTCAATTAAAATAGAATCAGCTCCCAAACAACTACCTTTTTTTTGCTCTATCAAGGTATATTTCTACCTGCATCTTTTTGTCTTCATATTCAGATGTCTTGAATACATTATTTTGCACTCTGGATGACTCCTCTGAAGCACCTGATTCTGTCTAGAGGGTGATTCTGTAAGCATTATGGGATTGGTAGCATGAAATCTAATCTCTCATGTCAAATCTTGCATTCTTACACTAAGTAGACCTCATTAGAATGACAATAAATCCCTTTCACCCCATGCCTAAAAAATTCTGAAAAATTTGACCTCAGTAGAAAGATCAGGATATATATGTGAATGGAAGTGAAGACAGACATGCTACCTGAGAACAAAATCCATATTCAGAGTGGAAGGAAATAGCTTGCTGCCCCACATCTTGGAGGCAAGCATCTCAATATCCTTTAGAATCCTTAGCATTTTTCTTTTTTTCTGCAGTGCCACATTTCATAGGTTCTAGTAGTGATTGCAAAGTGGAACTCCAGTGCTCACAAATTCATTTATTTACTTCAGGGAAGAATCAGAAAAGTTAATTCTATGTTACTCAGTTTAAAAAAATTGGGATTATTTTTAAAATGTATAATAAAATGTAAGTACCTTACTTTTTTAATGACACCTAAGATTCCCAACTGTACTGTAGAGTTCCACTGTATGCTTTTGTGTAAAAATAAAAGTATTTCACATGACTTTAAAAGTGGTATTTTGAAAATACTTATTTCATTGATCAGAGCTAGAGCAGTTGACTTCAATTAAAGTAGCAAAAACAGGTCAAAGAGGAAAGAAATAGAATATTTTATTTAACTTGTATTTTAATTACATTATTTCTGTGATTGTCTGTATTTTTCCTTTAAAGAAACAGGACAAAAAAATAGCCATATATTTACTTTCCAGTGCTCCAGGAAAATGCATATATCTATTAACTGAAGATTATTTTAAGAGAGAGGAAAAGTGGAAGATATTTTATAAGCAAAACTATTTTTCTAGGAATTTTTTGTCCTCTTCCATTCAGTGAGAAGAGATAAAAATGAAACTTCTATATTTATAAACAGTAATAATAATGAAATAGATTCCCCTAATCTGTATCCAATAAAATATATGTGGAACATAGCCATTATCTCTTTCAATTTCTTTCCACTTATATTTTTCCTTTCCTTCTTTCCTGCCTTTCCTTAGTCGTTATTACCAGAACATTGTCCTGCAGTGAAAGAGAAGGTTTAATATAGTTCAGAAATAATTTAATAGATACTGAAATGCTAATAATATTCTAGTTCTTAATCTCACTTTCTCTAAAGTAATAATTTAAGACACACTTTACCACATATTTGTTTGAATTACTATAAACAGGTCACAGATTATATGGATTCTTTCTTGAAGTTCCTGAGTTGTCTTTTGAATGCAAAATTAGGAATTGAAATCTTAGAGGCAGAGAACAGACTTTTAGATGCTAAGGAGCCAAGAATGATAACAATAAGGCTCTTGGTGTTGAGGCCTATTTTTTTTATTTTCTTACATCTGTTTCATTTTAGAAATACTTCTTTCATTTTCATATATGTGCATATCAATATCTCAACATAGCATGGTATTTGAGTAACTCCCAAACATGAATTTAGGAGATTCCTGTGAATTCCTTTCATTTTACATCAGTAGAAATGAGAAACCCATAACAATATTAAGGCCTGAAATACTCTAGGTAAAAATGTTGATATTCTGAATCTTAGAACTCTGACAAACACTATATTAGAAACTGTAATTTGATTCCATGTTGGTTTTTTTAATAAATAATTTAATGTAGCGTGGAATATTCCATGTTCTCAGAAAGGTGGGGTTGCTGTTGTTCAAAGGGAGAATTTATAGGAACATCAAGGCCAAACGTCAAGTGTTATTAAAAACAGCTTTTCAAGGTTTTCTTAGCTCTGCAGTTGTATTCCCAGTTGTTCCAGCCTTGGGAAAGAAGTAAAAAATGCAAGAAGAGTTTGCTTCTTTTGCTTTACACTTTTTTATTTATTTCATATCAAAATATCATTCTATGTATTACAGAATGACTCCAGTACTGAATCTACTTTAACTGGGTATTTTGCATTAAGGTTAGACTTATATAACCCTTTTGAACAAGACATTCTGTTTAATCTTACATTTGAGTTGGAGTGTTTTCTCCTTTCCTTTTTTTATTTTTAATTCCACATTTCATACAATCAAATTTTTTGTCGAAGAATGTAAAATGACATGGAAACAGACCAATGGGATAAACAAAAACACACTAAAAATCATGTTTTAATACATAACCAGGGTAACTTGTTGTCCTGAAGTCAAAGAAAATAGAAATATTTTTGTGTATAAAAGTTTCATAATTAATAGACAGAACATATCAATGTCTAAATAAATTTAAAATTATTTTAAAAAACAATATGCTTCCAGAATTAATGCATACCTTTTGTAAAATTATTTCAAAAGTGATAAATAAACTACAATTAAATTAATGAAAACTCATTAAGTAATAAAATAATGTATTATTCTGTTCAACTGATTATATCTATTATATCTAATATTATAGCTAATATTATGTACTGCTAGTGCAAATTATCGCATAACTTCATTTGATGTTAGTATTTACCTGTTGGCAGTGTGGCTCTATATGTTTACAGCTTGTAAGAATAATGTTATTTGCTTTCTGATTACACATTTTCTCTCTAGGAATATCTTTTATGATTAGAAATATTCTCTGAGTTTATATATTATTTATATCTATTTATTTAAATCATCTCCAGACTGAACAACCCCAGCTCCCTCAGCTGCTCTTGGTAAGATGTTTTCTCGACTCTTCCCCTGCTCCGCTCCCCTCCTTGGGGCTCACTCCAGCCTCTCAATGCCTTTCCTGAAGTCAGGAGCCCAGAACTGGATGCAGGATTTGAGG
Source organism: Fringilla coelebs (assembly GCF_963513975.1). Classification (NCBI taxonomy): domain Eukaryota; kingdom Metazoa; phylum Chordata; class Aves; order Passeriformes; family Fringillidae; genus Fringilla; species Fringilla coelebs. The sequence goes on along the minus strand of NC_140032.1, from coordinate 21,045,878 downwards.
TGTGGCCCCCCCCTGAGGAGACTGAGGACAGTGGGACCATCACTGTTCTGGTCCTGCTGGCCACACTACCCCTGCTGCAGTCCAGGATGACATTGGGCTTTTTGCCAGCTGGACACACCACTGGCCCATATCCAGAGAGCTCCCCCAGGTCCCTTTTCTTTCTCTGCATTTGCATGGCAGAAACACTGTTCTTTTACAGAACTGCTGTGAAGATAAGCACGATGAAACTTTGAAGCATCGTGAAGATTTTTTGTGTACAGATGAGAGAAACAAAAATTTACTGAACCAGGTCTTATTTTTGAACAGAGTATTACTTTTTGCTACTTTTTTAGAAGGTAGGGGGAAAAGAAAAAAAATTCCCTAACAAAATGAAAAGGTCATAGTATTTTTTTTTTCCTCACTACAAGTAACTTCTAGTACAACATAGCAAGTCAAATCATATCAGGGATAATAAAGAGACAGGGGAATAAATTCATTTTCACACCATACGGTAAATATTTCAAAAGATGTATTATTCTGGCAACACTGACAGCTTCTTTTTCTGCAGTAAGAAAGGAAATGTGACCTTGTAACAATTATTTCCTTCATTGTCAGGGCATAAAACTGTATAAGGAGTTTCTTTAGTAATTATGTTTGATCACTCCTAAAATACCAGCCAAGAACTATTTTATTAGTGCAAAATTTAGCAAGAGAATTTAAAGTCAGAAAGAAAGAACTAGATATTCTGTAAGTATTCAAGTTATAATTAATCCTTTTTCAGATTGTAGATGGTATTTGGAAGATTATAGATTGTTCTCAAGTACTTGAAAGTTATTGGAAATATTGTGGTTATTTACTGGTGGACAGAGCAAAAAGATCCCAGGCTATGAGCAAACGGGCAGCTCTCACCACTGCTTTAGAGGCCACCAAATTTCGTCAGTGAAAGGATTACAAGCAGCTCTTTAGGGTACAGTAAAATTTACAAGGTATTATGATCACAGTCTTATGAGTTTCATAAATTTTTAAAGAATATGTAGTACACATTAAATCCCCAAAAGTGACTTTATTGTCTTGCTAACACTAATCTGGACATGTACCACTTTAGAAATAATGTACATATCGCAAGAGTACTGACTGGCAATGAAGAAATACCTAAGTTATCTCAGGCATGGATACCTAACTAACACTGGCATAGGTGTCAGCAAGGATAAAAGTAAATGAGCCTGCCCTAAGAGCTGTGTATCTGAGGTTAGATTCTACTCGCAGCTGAGGTGCTATTTAGATCTAGTTTGGATTGGTCTTCATAACACTGCATTGCTCCAATTGTTGTACAGATAAATACTAAATGAGAAACTAATCGACTGCAATGTGCTACTCATGTTTCTCTGTGGGGTGTTGTTTCAGTCTGTGAGCAACATCTTGCCGTAAAAGAAGCAAGAGTTGAGGGAAGGTAGAGGTACTATTTCCAGGGCTATCACAGCTGCATGTGAGAAGAGAAGCAGGGGAGTAATATATTAAGCAGACTCACACTGAGCAGCATTCCTACCTAGAATTCCTACCTAGAAATTTCTGGTGAAATTCTCTTTTTCCATGCCTTTAATCTCTCTGGCAGGCAATGAACCCATAGCAAATTTCAAAATGTGTTCTGCTTGACTCATGAATATTCAGCTGCTTTCTTGACAATGAATTATGTAAGTTTGTGAAGAAAACTTTGTTCCTCTGTTTTTTGAAAATGAGGTGGTAAAACATGTAAAACTACCAGTCAATTACCTTCCAAAACTATTATTTTATTTTTAAAAATCATAAAAAATATAAATCAAGATGTTTGATCCATAGAAGTTCAGATATTTAGAAGGAATAAAAAAGTCCTATAATTACATTGGGTCTACACAAAAGCCAATATTCAATGATAATAATTAATAGATCCAACACACAAATACAAAAGGACAGAAAAAATAATGAAATATAAATAACATGATGAAAGACAACCCTCGACAAATAAGAGTGAGTCCAGAATAAATTACTAATTGTAAATGGATGAAATCTAACTATGGAGTTTTCTGGTTCATATTCAGTTACAATATTTATCTCTATTTTCACAACAAGAGAAAAAAAGATCGTACACATTCTTAAAATTCCTCAGATATTTTTGTCACTGTATTTTTAACTTTTTATGTTAACCAGATAGTGTGCTTAAATATTCAAGAAAATTTATCTATAGGAGACAAAATTACTTATCTTCAAATTTGGATCAGCCTAACTTGAGATTTTTAAAGATGCAGAGAAAGTAAAGTTCTATTATTTGATAGAGCCTGTTTTCAAAAGTATAACTGGGAGATTCAAGTGAATAGAAAAGAGAAGTTACATACAGCAGAAAGTTCCACCTCCCATGATGATGACACAGTACTCCAAGAAATCTTTCTCTATTCATGAGTGATAGTACATATAGATTTTCCTCTCCATAGTCTTTCTAATTCTATTGCCGTGTATTTGGAAGAGATCCCTGCTTTTAAATTTTATTTTTATTTTAATCCTAATTAATTTGCTGCAGTATTTTCATCTTCACTAATGGATTCATGATTATTCAGTGAAATAAATAAAAAAAAGAGACTGTATGACTTTGTCCCATAAAGTTTCTAAAACCCAGTCAGTTTTTCCTGTCTTCCTTCAGTGAGCCAATTATAATTGTTTTGGGTTTTTTTTTTTATTTGAAGCGCATAACAGAATTACACAATGACTAAAGTTGGAAGGGACCACAGTGGGTCATCTGGTCCAATCCCCCTGCTAGACCACATGGCACAGGATTGTGTCCAGATGATTCTTGATTATCTCCAGTGAGGGAGAATCCACAGCATCTCTGGCCAGCCTGTTCCACTGCTTGTTCACTCACACAGTAAAGTTCTTCCTCACATTCAGGTGGAAGTTCCTGTGCATCAGTTTCTGCCCTTTGCCTTGGGCCCTGTTGCTTGGCACCACCAAGAGGAGCTGACCCCAACCTCTTGACATCCCCCCTTTAGATATTTAAACCCATTGTTGAGATCCCTTTTCAGTCATCTCTTCTTGAGGCTGAGCTGGCCCAACTCTCTCAGCCTTTCCTTGTGACAGAGATGCTCCAGTCACCCCATTGTCCTTGTTGCCCTCTGCTGGAGCCACCCCTGGAGCTCCATGTCTCTCTTGTCCTAAGGAGCCCAGAGCTGGAGACAGAACTACAGATGTGGCCTCACCAGGGCTGAGCAGAGGGGCAGGATCACCTCCCTGGAGCTGCTGGCAATGCTCTTCCTAGTGCACCCCAGGGTGCATTGGCCTGGAAGACCACAAGGACACTGCTGGCCCGTGGACAGCTCGCTGTCCACCTGGACCGCCAGATCCTTCTCCACAGACCTGCTTCCCAACAGGTCTTTCCCTGGACCTGTGCAAGGGATTGTTCTTCCTCAGGTGGGGGACAGCAAGCTATCTATGAGAGAATTATCTGCTCAGACCTATAAATCCTCTAATGTTCCAATGTAACCTGTATTTGCTGCTGCTGAATTTCAGAAAGTTCTTCTGTGTCCATCTCTCCAATCGGTCCAGGTCCTTCTGAAGGGCTGTGCAGCACTCTGGGGTCTTGGCCGCTTCTCCAAGTTTTGTATCATCTGTGAACACACTGAGTAAGCAAAGGACACACTGAAGTTAATATCAAAAGATGGAAGACCATTTTCCCTTTGTGAGAAAAGAATATTCCAAACTGAAAATGGTATAAAATTTTGGGCATATCAATGTGCCCATATAAAATATATTTTTACCAATACACAATATAGAAACATAGAATAACCAGGATAATCATTCCTATTTTATAATAGGAATTTTTTTTAATTCTTATTAACTTTTAAAATTTTTTTTTACATTTTTTTAATAGGAACTTTTTTAAAACAAAAATCAGAAAAGTAGACAATATAGTTGATAACTCCAGATGGTTCATTTATTTTTAACACAAATGCAAAAATAAGGTATCTCATACAGCAACAAGAGAAATGCAGCAAAGTAGCCAGGATAATGAAGAAGTTTAGTTGCAGGAATTACAAGCATTTTAAAGGCAAGACGGTAGGCAGCAGGTAGACTAGGATGTACAAAAAGCACATTATGTATGACCATCTTAAGACCTTCTGTGCTGCTGCTGGTAGTGTAATCTGCATTAATTTTGGGGGTTTTTGATATTTTCCTGTTTAAACCCATGCCTTAACTAGCTTAGTCCTTATCACAATTGTACTTTAAATACAAAGTTGGTCTAGTTGCAATGAAGTCCTGCTTTCTATGATAATACTGACTTATTTACAAGTATAAAACTGATACTACTTATATCATTTGTATTATCTTTAGAGAGATAATATCTTCTGGTTCACCTTTCTGGAAAATATTCAGTTACTACTGTAACAGGGGTACTGAACTGATTTATTAGTGTTTTAATCTTCTATACTTTAATAGTTTCTAGAAGCAGAATTTTATTTGATTTAGTTCAAATTATTCAAATTATTCATCTTAGCTTTATTTTAGCCAATTCCACACAAAAAATATGAAAAGTTCCTGTCATCCACGAAATAATTCTTCACTGTGGTTTGTTTGGTTTTTAATATACTGAAGTGTATGAATTCTGTCTGTTCTTAAATGTTGTAAAGTTTTCTTCCTAACCAATAGCACTGTGGCTCTTACTAACTAATTTGGTATGTGGTACTATCACATCGTGATTCTCCACTGGTATCACTGTGAATTTGTACTGCTCATAGTAGTTGCTATTATAACCTGCTTGGCCTCTTGAGAGATTCATTGATTCATTTTCTTTTCCCAGGCTGTTCTCAGATTGTCAGTATTGTTTCTTAATCTAGTTCATATGGACAGTGAAATTCTCTGCGGTTTAGCTTTCTCACACAAAGATATGTGCAGCCAGCCACATAGAAATCCAGGGAGAATTATCTGCTCAGTGCTATAAATCCTCTAATGTTCCAATGTAACCTGGTATAATGGAGATGCTGAAACAACCTGTATCTATTGTATTGTTTTGTAGCCATTCATACTGGAGGTCCTTTTTTGTTTCAATATCTAGATCAGTGCCCTCCATATATAAGAAAGAGGAATTAAAAATGTGCTTTCACCACAAACCAGCAATTGAAATCACCATTACATATGATGACAGAAATTAAAACCCTATACGTGAAATATAAGTAAATATTCTGGCTGTGGCTGTGTGCAGTTTAGGAAGAAGTATGAGAAAATAGGTAGAAATCTGCTGAGCAAAAGATTATAAGGATCTCAAACCTAATATGCATATGTTTTGGAGATGCTTTATTTAAGATTATGTATTATAGCCCCATTGAAACTTCTTGGAACAATTCTTTCAAATTATTCTAATCTAAAATAAATGTGATTTAATTTTCCCCACTTTAAAAGGTTGCTTGAAATTTAAATTTACCTTTTTTTAAAATTTTTTTGTTACTTTCCTTCTAAAAACAAAAGGCACAGGAATACTGTTGATTCTGCTATGTGGTGTAGATGATCTCAAAGAGTAAAAAACAAGTTTTGAACTGAAAACATAAGGTATCAACTTCAAAAAAGCAAATCAAATACATTCCTCTCAAGAAATTTCATTGAAACTCTTCCTTATCTGTGTCAGACTTTAAGGTGTCAAAAAATACTGAAGCTAGACATCAGAGGATGTGCAAGAAAATATGTTAAATTATTTTGTATTATTTCTAAGGTTCAGTAAATCATGCCTGGATGATACACACTTGACTTTGGCTGATATTTGACTGCCACATGAATGAAAATAAATGTGTGAAACACTATAGTCAAGCTTAACCTGGTGTTTAACAAAGCATTCTGTGTTGGCATTTTTCAGCTTTCTTTTTTTCTTATCTCAGTTTTACTTCTGGTATGAATCTTGACAGAGAAAAAAAAATAGGGTAGCTTTCATTCCTATGAAGTTAGGACATAGCTGACATAGTATATACAATTCCAGCAAGTTTTGTTTGCTTTTGCTACAAGAATAATCTTAAATGCACAAACCGGATTGTTTAATAATTTTATAATTTGCAAATGTGTCCGAGTATCTCTACAGTACAAGATTTCTCAATTATATAATAATAAATCATTATGACAAAATATTTCTGGTAATTAATCCAAGATAATACAATATTGCTTTGAACTACATGGCACATGAGAACATAGTACATGCCTACTTGTATTTTGATTTGAAGAAATAGTTGGACAATATTACACACATATAATTATTTTCTTAGTGGACAACCCTCTCACTTAAATTGTTCAGCTTCAGCTTTAGATTTAGGTAAGAAATAAATAATGTTTCTGTAGGTAATAATCCTAGACTGCAACAACACTGGAAGCCGAATGTGCTGTGTGATGATCAAATTACAGTCCCCTGCTTCAGAGCAAGGAGATTAATTTGAGAATGCTGAAACATTTTCCCTGACTTCTTGGCAGAGACTCAAATAAAATAAAGTAGGGTGATTGTATCTCACTCCAAACACAATTAAGAGTATTGTGGCAATATTCACCCAGAGACGTTTCTGTGAACACAGAAGTGAAGATCTAACCATGATAAATTTACAGAAGATGTAAACAAAAGATCTCACCCAGTTTCTCAGACACTAACATGTACAAGTTCAGTGTTCTTCTTGGGAATTAGCAAGACCCAGAAAATATTTGAATACTGGAAACTGCTGACCAGAGAATTCACGGGAACCTGATTACTCCTGGTAGTACACATCTACTGATTTACTTCAGCTACCTAATGATATGCCCCAAAGAAATGAACTAAAGGACAAGAAAAAGACAAGGTTTAAGTAATAAGACCTGCTTCAGAGATATGATTGATATTTTAAACCAGCAAATAGTGTGATTGCAGGCTGATAAGGCTGAAAGAACTAATTTGATATTGCAAAAACAACAAAAAAATTGAATCTCATAATCAAAAATCACATTACAATGCATAACAGAATTGAGCTCAGTTTTTTTATGCTTTATCCTGGAAATTTTAACATATTTTTATTATATTGGGATTCCAGAGGAATATAAGGAACAGATTTCTTCTCTTTTTTTACTTAGTAGATTTTTAGGGGACAGCAGTTTGTTTGTTCACTCTTCTACACATGAACTGACCTAATTCTGGTAGAAATTGATGAAAAAGTCTGTAAAAGCTATCACTCTCAAAAAAAAAAAAAAAACATCAGCTGCACTAAATGTCTGATTATGGAGAAAGATACTCTTTGTGGAAGATCATGGCTGTTAACAGCAGGGACACAGAGAGAAAATTTAAAGGTATTAAGCTGACACTGAGTCCATCAGTGTTCCTGAAATTTGATAAATTGCTTTATCTAGGGAAACTGTATAGTACTTGCTGTAGCTATTCTTTAACTTCATAGATAATCCATAGTTCTTTACATATGAAAGTAACAATAGGAAGTAATGCAGTTTATCAGATTTTGTAGATTTCTGTTCTCAGATGTTAAAATAACCTAAACTGGCATCTCTCAATCAGGTCAATATTTACAAACTCTAGCAATTATCCTCCTTTATTCCCTAGAACCAGGCCAGCTAAAACCCATCTGTCCATCTTTGGATTGCTGTTGTGCTCATCCAGTATAATTATAATTGTGACTTAAGAACAGATTACTCAAATCACAAACCACATGTCAGACTGTAAGTATGCACCTTTTGCATAGCTCCATGAAAGCTCTGTGCCTTTCTTTCCTTTGGCTGGCTGGACCACCATAACATGTTTAATATGTATAATTGCCAAAACTGAAAGTAAAGAAGCTTTTGTGATGCTATTATCAGCTTTTCTCACAGCATTGCAGAATCACATATGCCATTGGTTTTTGTACAATATGTTACACTATAGTTGTAGCCTATCATGTAATAATATAATTCTGTAGAAATGAAGTTATTAATGTCACCCTGAAAGTCAAAAAAGAAGCTCATATAAGGAATTGCCAATGAAAAATGGAAAGTTTACTGCATATATTTTTTTCCTTAGCAGTACCTTACAGTATGCATTAATTGTGCAGTAAAATAATATGAAATAACTTATCTGATCCTGTGGGACATATATCCTGCTGTAATAAATTTTCAGGGTTTATTCAATTTTGAAGTAGATTTACATAAAATTTTGAAGAACAGTTACTTATCTGTTTAAAATGTTTCTTGGTGATTTCATCAGATTCCAGTAAGTGCAAATATACATCTTTTCCAAAAGCAGGGGCTCAATTGGGCCATTCTGAAAAATTAATTTTGAGCTGAGAATGAATACATGGTATATGCTTTGTCCCAAATATAGGGGGGTTTTATTCAATTATTGTCAAACATATATCAAGTAAGGAAGGTTGAGATGACTGATTGGATAGATAAATTTTCAAGTGAGAAAACACATCAAATTTTTGCTTACATAATCATCCATTTTATTTGCTTAATTACTTATTTAATATTAAAGCTTGACTGTCATGAAAATCATAGAAGTTCAATTGCTCTTCCTTTCGGAAGGAGAGCAATGTCAGCATAATTTCCTGGAGCGGAATAAAAGTGCTCAAATTTCAGGAAGTAAAAATCAGATATTGTTGGAATGTGCTTTGTTTGATGCACTGGACTGCACTGTGTGCAGGTGCCCCAGCAGCAGAGGCTGCAGGGATGGCCTCTGTGAGGAGAGGCTGGGGTTGCCCTGTGCTGAGCACAGCTGATTCCAGCTGGCTCCATCACAGACCCACCACAGGGCACAGCTGAGCCCCTCAGAAAAGCTGGTATCACCTCTGGGAAAACGTTTAAAACACAGAACAGTGAGGAATGAAGAAAGAAAAAACAAACAAACAAACCAACCAACAAAAACATCATAAGAAAAAGCCCTGGTAACATAAAAGCCAAAAAATCAAGGAAAGGGAGGAGATACTCTTGATGCTGGAGCAGGTGCTTCCCCAGGAGTCTGTGGAAAAAACCATCCTTGAGCAATATGCCCACACTGGAGGCCATGGGGGACTCCACACCACAGCTTGTGAATATTTCCTGAAGGGACTGCAGTTGTGTAGAGACCCCAAGGTCTCTAGGTGGAAGGTGGAAAAGTGATGAGAAAAAAGATGCAGACAGGCATGGTTAAGGACTGACTATAAGTCCCAATCCCTTTCTCCCTGCACTGCTCCAAGGAAGAAGCTGGGAATGAAAGAGTGAAACTGAGCCTTGGAAGAAGGGGTGTGGTGAAGTTTCCCAAAGAAAAAATTTAAAATTACACTCTATTTAGTTGGCAATAAATTACAAACTAAATTAAATTTTCCGAAGTCAAATTTGTTTTGCCTGTGACAGTCATTGTCTTTTTCTTGACCCATGAGGTATTTCATTTTCTCTCCCCATCCTACTGAGGTGGAGAAATGAGACAGCCCAAAACTACACACAATACTCAGGATGAGGCTGCACTAGCAGAGAGAGACAATCCCCTCCCTTGCCTGGCTGGTGATGCTGTGGCTGTTGCCCCACAGGACAGGGTTGGCTCTCCTGGCTGCCAGAACACTGCTGACTAATTTTTAACTTTCTGTTGACCAGGATTCCCAGGTCTCTTTCCATGGCACTGTTTTCCAGCATCTCATCCCCCAGTCTGTACATCCATGGTTGTCCCATCCCAGGTGCAGAATCCATCACTTTCCCTTGTTGAAGTTCAGATGGTTAGTATTTATTACTATTATTATTGCTATTTTTATTGTTTTTAGTTATTCTATTACTATTACTATTATTTACTATTACTATTATTACCATGAAATCAGAAATTTACCTGTTAAATATTTAAAGTAATGAAGAATTAGAGGTATTTAGATTTTGCTTTGAGGTTCACCATTTTAAGGCATTAATCAGCAGTTACTAAGCAGAGTTTTATGACAAGTATTTGACACCTAAAATTCAAGACTGCACTAACACTAGAGCCTTGATTCTGAAAAATATATGCACCCTGAAGCAAGCACTGTCTGTTTGTCCTTATTCTATCTCTCAGACTAAAACAAAGACAAGGAATTGCTTTGTATTTAGTAGAAAAGAGATGAGTAAGCATTCTTTCATTGCTACTTTCTATAACCAGTATGACCAGAAGAAAATTGTGATAGAAAACAAAAGACGACTTAAGTAAAACAAAAAACTGTATTGAAAAGTTTCCTAAGTGTTTGCCTTCGGAAGAGACAGGAGTCTATTGACAACACTGTTGTATGAGATATAAGAAAAAGTTGCGTCTCATGTGATCTGTGAACCAAACAGCAAAAGTAAGGGCATTATTAAAATCTCAGCTCACTTGTATAAAATTCTGAGAGCCACATAATATGAGGATTTGACTCTGAAATCTAGCTCTATTTTGTGCCTAAGAATTATTTTGAAAGTGTTCCCCATCTTATACAAAATGGCCAAGAGTTCAGAAACTTTACTTGAAGGACTTTACTTTTGGGTCACTTCCATCTTTAGATTTCTTTAACCTCTAGCATAAAATACAATCTCTAAAAGGTTTGTTTAAAGCATTCAGATCTTATCCTCCATTACTTTGAGACAGTCTTAAAAGCTTCCTGATTATTGCTGGCCTTAGAAATAAACTACCAGGACTTTAAAAATATTAATCTTCAAACCTGTCTATACAAATTCTGTGGGCTCTGCTCACCTGGTTTGCAAAAAAAAAAAACAACAAACTTCACTATTTATCCATTAGGGATTTTCCATTTTCATCATTAATGAGAAATATAATTCAGTGAGACCTTGCCTATATCTATAATTCCAAGTCTTATGATTTAGATCACCAGTTACTTTCCTGTGTGAGCTGGGAAAAAAAAGCACAGAAAATTGTTGTGAGCATGTTTAATCCAAAGGTCTATCTTGTTCTTATGGTTTTGGTATTCCTAGAAAAAAAAAAAAAAAAACAAAGCTGTGATTAATTTTTTAATTCTTGTAGCACACTTGAAATGAAGAGAAATTATTAATGATCCAGGCAAGAGCCACTAACTGGCTACAGCTGTGGAGAAAACCAAAGAAATTGGTGTAGGAAGACAAATAAGACTGTTGGTGGCTCAACGCAACCATCTAACCTAGAAAGCAATAAGGAGGGAAAGAATGCTTTTTTTGTGGAGTGCACTCTACATGGAATTCTGACTCAGTTTAGAAGTGGAATTTTGGGTAGCAACTGGGCCAGCAGTTGAGATCCAGACATTTCAACTGGTCCTACCACTGGACTGGTATCACAGGAGCAGGAACGTAGACTAGAGTGAGTCTGATGTGTGTGAGTGTTACAGAATGGAACTGAAGAGAAAGTGTACAAAAAAAAAACCTTAGAATGAAAACTGCCATCCACTGTTTCTTCCCATCCTTTCTAAGAACTAAATTTTAGATCTTCTTATATCTGTCATATTTCAAATTAAATTTTTGTGTCTGTTGGTTGCCGGAGAAATAAATAACACACAAATGACACACTTATTATCAGAAAAACTACTCCTCAAAAAAAAAAAAAAAAAGAAAAAAAAAAAGAAAAAAAAAAGAAAAAAAAAAAGAAAAAAAAAAGAAAAAAAAAAAAAGAAAAAAAAAAAAAAGAAAAAAAAAAAAAAGAAATTTAAGCCTTCCCTCTGAATAGCTAAACTTCAAAATGTCAAGGATCAAAACATATCTCTGGAACACTAATGAGGTATAAATGGATGAAGCATACAGTATGGGTCTTAAAATTTCTATTCCTTGGATGCTTCATTATACTTAAGTTATTTATGGACTCCTCTGAAATTAGAGGAAAAAAAAAAAAAAGAGAACATCTCGGTTCCAACATAGTGAATTTTTAAAAGTAAATAACACCTAAACATGGTAGAACTAGCAGTTAAACATAGAACCATTTACATTTGAAAAGAGTTTTAAGATCACTGACTCCAACCACCAACCCAGTATTGCCAAGTCTACTACTAAACCGTGTCCCTAAGCGCTATATCTACATGCCTTTTAAGTACCTCCAGGGTTGGTGACTTGGTGACTCAACCACTTTCCTGGACAGCCTGTTCCAATGCTTGATAAACCTTTTGATGAAGCCGTTTTCCATATTATTCAACCCAAACCTTTTCTGTCACAACCGGTCACCACTTCCTCTTGTCCAATCATTTGTTACTTGGGAAAGAGGCTGATTCCCACCTCAATATGGCTTCCCTTCAGGTGGTTTAGAGAGAGATGGCACAGAGGTGCATCTACCCCATGACCCTGGCATCAAGGTGAGGCTGAAAGGCCTTTAGTTCCTTGATCCTCCTTTCAGTTATTTTTGCAGATTTCCATGACAAAGACTAACCTCCAACAAACTGGGATCGCTTTGCTTAGCAGGACTGCTGATAAATGATTGAATGTATCTTCTTGAGTGAAGACTCATGAAGTGAAAGCCCCCTCAGTACTCTTGGGTGGATCCCAACATGTGACACAGACTTCTGTATGCCTATGTAGTGTAGAAGGTTGTTGATAATTTCCTTCTAGAATATAGCAGTTTCATTTTTTTTCACATCTCTGTGTTCCAGCTCATAGGACCGGCTACCCTGAGAAAACTGGTCTTACTCTTAAAGATTGAGGCAAAAAGGCACTGAGTATTCCAGTCTTTTTCTCATTGTCTGCCACTATGTTTCCATTTGAATACAAAAAAAAAAAAAAAAAAAAGAAGAGAAATTCCTTAGCCCTCTATTTGTTGCTATGAAATTTATAGAAATGTTTTATTGCCTTTTACAGCAGTAGCCAGATTAAACTACACTTGGACTTTGGCCCTTCTAGTTTTCTCCCTACCTCACCTTATGACATTCTTGTAGAACCTCTGAGTTGCTTGCACCTTCTTCCAAAGCTCGTAAAGTCTCATTTTCATGTCCGAGTTCTAGTCAAAGCTCAATGTTTAGCCAGACAAGTTTTCTTCCCCAGTGGCACATATTTCAGCACATTGGTTCAGCCTTCTCTTTTGCCTTTACAATTTCATCTTGGAGAATGTCTGGTCTTCCTGAACTCCTTTACCCTTCAGGAATAATGCCCAAGTAACCCTCTCAGTCAGTCTCCTGTATGGGCCAAAGACTACCTTCTGGAAGTCCAAGGCTGCAGTTTTGCTAAATCCCATCCTCCTCAGAGAATTGAAAACTTTACTATTTCATGATCACTGTGCCCAAGGCAGCCTTCAACTATCAGATGCCCCATAAGTTCTTCTCTGTTCACAAACAGGACCAGCAGGATGCCTTCCCTAGCTGACTTATTCACCAACTGTATCGGCAAATTATCTTCGACACAGTTCCAGGAGTCTCTTAGACTGTTTCTTGTCTACTGTGTTGTATTTCAGCAGACATCTGGTAAGTTTAGGTCCCACACAAGAACAAGGGCTAGTGATTGGGTTACTTCTTCCTGCTGCTTATAGAATATTTCCTTTGCCTCTTTATTGTGATTTTATGGTCTATATCAGACTGCCACCAGGATATCTGCCTAGTTGTCCTTCCCCCTTGTTCTTTCCCATAAGCAATTAACCTTATTAGCACCATCATTAAGCTAATTGTTAAGTAAACAATTAAAACACTCCCTAATATACAAGGCTGACCATCTCCTCTCCCACCTTGCTTATGCCACCTGAAGAGTTAAAAGCCATTCATTGCAGCATTCCAGTTGTGAGAATTGTCTCAGCCCCTCTCTGTGATGATATCTGTAATAGTTTCCCTTCTGTGCAGTGGCTTCCATATCTCGTTTGTTGCTGTGTGCATTGGAGAAGATGCACTTCTGTTGGGTTGCTGATCCCACCACTTTTTTGGAGGGAGAAAGCCTGCTTCCTTTGTGATCATTATCAGTAATTTCCATGGTTCCTTATGTGTCAATAACCCTTTTTGTCTTCATGGCTGCCTTGATTCCCGTCCCCTACTTCCACTGAGATCACGCACTGCAGTACCTCTCTAGTACACTGTGCTCAAGCCTTGGCATGCCTCCTCCAGGCTTGTATCTAGAGTTTGGTTTTATTGCTTTTCTGCTTTGATGCTAGTTTAAAGTGCTTTTAATGAGGTTTGTTAACTCCTGTGCAAAGATCCTTTTCCCCTTTTGAAACAGGTGTACTCCATCTGCTGCCGGCATGTTCGGTGTTGTGCAAACCAAACCATGATCAAAACCCCAAATTCTGCTGGTTTGTTCAGCTACTGTTCATCTAAACAGATTCAGAAATATTACAGATGAAGAGTTAGTAACAGAAGAAAAGCGATTCCCAGTGTAGTAAACAGAAGAAAGTTGGTGATCTTAACAATTGATCTTCTCAAAGAGAATGCTAGGTATCTTCAATGTACTAATAAAATTTTCCAACCTCCTTACCCCGGCATTCTTCACACTTAAAAATAAAGAGACTTAGACAAGTCCTCCTTGTCCCTTATTTGCATGGCTCTTTCTTAGAGAAATTAGATTACACACTAGCTTGAAGTACATTCATGCAGTTAATACCTTTATCTTTAAAGAAACAGATGGTCAATTTAGTATTTAAAATACAGTTTAAAAGTTTGTCTTAAATGAGTTTCAGTCTGTTATTTGTGTGTTTGTGTCTTATAAATACTATTTTAAATATAAGATAAATGAAATTTAAGTTTACTATTCATAATTGAAAACAAACAAACACCCCCCTCCTCCCCTCACTCCCCAAAATGTGTATTTTGTTCCATCCGTCATGCTTCTCTCTTCTTCCTCCCCGTTATAAATTTCTGGAATGTTTAAACACTGTGCCTTGCAGCAAATTTGTTAGCAGCAGTTTTATTGCATTCATATTGGGTCATTATTTTTTTGCCACAAGTCAATATCTCAGTCTTTCATTTTTTCATCTGCTTGATTCTTTTAAAAGAAGAAAGAATGGAGAAGTGTTTGTCAGCACCATTTTGCTTTCACTTTTTTTCCTATTAACCTGATTGAAATTGGTTTACCCCAAGTGTGCTTCTCCAACCAAAGTATTTACTGAGAAGTTTTTAGTACCTACAAGCAAAAGGATAAGCTTAGACACAGGAAAGGATGTTATGTGGGCACTGGGTACAAGACAGGATTTAAGCACTGTATTTTTAAGGGAAAATTTTAAACTTCACAGAAGAAAAACTCTTTAATGCGTATTATTTTATGTATACTAATATACATAATAATGCATGCTATATGTACTAATGTATAGTGCTGCATATTTTTTTTCTTTTTGTTTATTTATGTTCCAAATTTTGACCTTGGCTATCCTCTTTGGGCTGCATTCCAAGTGTCTGAATCAAATTTTCCTTGTTCTGGCAGCCAAATGAGTGGGATATGGAGAGGAAGAAAAATTGGGTTCCAAATAGATCTACTTTTTCTCAAAGAGAAAAATGAAGAGCTCAAAAGTACAAGAGAGGCAGAACACAAAACTAATTTACTTTTTGTTCCCTTAAAAGGAAAAGGAAATAAATTAGAAATGCATTTTAAATAAATCTCTCTACTTCTGTTTCTTCCCTCATAACACCCTGATACAGAGATCATTCATGTCTCTCTAAAATCTTAAGAGAACATCTTTGCCACTTGTAGTCAGTTTATCACAGCTACAGTCACTCAGGAAAAGCAAAGAAAGATTAAATTCTTTCTGGAGTTGATGAGAGGCTACACAATAACCCAGAGGGGCTTGCCCCTTCGTGTTAGTGCTTGGCACTGCTTCTGCAGTATTCCTAGGCTAGAGGCATTGTTAGCAGAACTGCCCACAAATTCTAACAGTTCCAGAAGTCCATTTGTGCAAGTAAACTCCACCAAATAAAACAAGAGGTACCAATTACTAAATGAGAAAATATTAAATGTGCATAGATTGCAAATGGTGTCAATGAAGCCAAATGGCATAAACGCCTGATTTCTCGCTAATTCTGCATATCATGGGAAGTGAACGTAATGTATCAGCGATCACACTGAAACAAGTTTGAAGAAATAAAATAGAAAAGAGAAATATTTTATTAAACTAATATGAGAAAACAATTGCTTTGAAAAAGACTATAGATTAGATGTTTCCATGTAAGGCAAACAAGATGCAACACAGTTGTCAGAAATATTGCTGTTCTCAGATTCAGTCTGTTGTTTTAATTATTTTTTGAGGAAAAAGGCAATTATTTAGCCATTCTTTTGGGCAATTTTCTTTCCTTGTTTATGTGTTAAAATACAAATTGGTTTTATTTGTTATTCTTGTAGTGAGTCTTTCTAGTCTACCGAAGCTACTATTTATACCTGACATGTATTTCTTGCTCCCTGAATATCTCTCTGCATCAGATTCCAAATGGTTCTCCTGGAAACACTCTAAATTATTATGACTGTTGAATATACCTGAAACAACAGGGTTCCAATTTTAAAAACTCACTATGAAATTCTTATTTTAGTCTCTTATGTTTCTAAAAACCTGTTATTCAGAATTGCAGTGTGCAGGTTACCTTATATTCTTATTAAATCAAATATCTGGGTAAGCAGTTCAATATTGTAGGAAGGGTACTATGTTAGTAAATGTCAGTACTTGGAACGATTCATGATGTTATACTCTTCATCATTCGCTCAGTTGCCATGTTTTCTTCTATATTTGTTTTGTGTGCAGACAGTGTAGGCACAGTAAATGATCTGCAAAATATAGATTTTCTTTTGTCTTGATTGGTTTCTAGAGTGGAAGAAAAAAATTTAAAAAGAAACTTCTAATACTGCACTTGTCAAAGTTGTGTAAAAAATAAAAGACAAAGTTGGAGAGAAAAAAATAAACCCAGAGGGACCAGAACAAAACTGAAAATGGATGAATGAGAACAGAAAATTACATTTTAAAGCACTACACATGTTAGAAGAGGAAACAAAAAAAAAAGAAAACCTCAAAGACTGAAAGCTAGAAAATTGAGTGAAAGACAAAAATCATTTTTTTATTAAGACAGAAACATAAGGTGATGTGTGGGTCTTTGCAAGGTTTGTGGATATGGAATCAATCTTTAGGCTGGATCATTGCAAACATTTCTTTGAACATGCATGCAACTAAGTTTGTTGTGATTCTGGGCAGATAAAAAGAGGGAAAGTGCTTTTGCCTGAAGAACTAGTGAACATAAGTCCAATAGTACATCTGGAACAAACGAGTTTAAATGTATACTGTTTCTGGCCCAAGATGAAACTTGTCTTTCTGTGTGCATATACCCTCAGAGTCTGCAGAAAAGATTCAGCTGAAGAAATGCACATAAAAAAATATCTCACAAACAAAGAGCAAACAAGTGTTGCTAGATATTCTAAATTTATCTAACAGCTAGGTGGGTGCTGTTATGTCTGAGATATTCTCTACAGGCCTTGTGAATCTGAAATTCCACCCTGCACTTCCAAGAACAATAACCATCATTAGTAAGCCCCATAACATGGGAAACTAAAGCATGGAGACTTCTTTTTCATAAATTGGTGTTGGGTTAGAATTACTTCAGTTATGAATTGAATGTATACAACCTAGCTATTAAAGAGAAAGACTATGCAATCTGCTTTAATCAATATTTATATATGCTATAGGTGGATATAATTTCCATCTTCAAACTGATTTTGATAGTGAATCATATATGACAGTGATGCACACTTTGAATGTTATCAATGATATTATTTAGGGAGACACTCAAAATGAGTACAGGAACCCAGTTTGAGTTATTGGTCGACCCACTAATAAAACTAGGGCGATCATCTGTTCCTACTTACTTTGTGGAGGAATTTGGCTTAGGAAACATTTCCTCTCCTAGAAAAGACAATGCTGAACAGTAGCTCTTCATTTGCTTCCAGCAAGCAAACTCATGACATCTACCTCCAGCTGGATTACAGATTGAGCCAAAACGGAACACTGGCTCTCTTTGAAGTAACACCATTTGTTTTAGTTCTGAACTCAATGGGGTTTTGATGCTGTCACCTTCACAGGGCAGAAATTCACCTGATTGTGTGTCACTTGCCCATTTACATTCTGAGTTTGGTAGGAGCTGGAAGGTATCCCCTTACAGGGAGGTGAAATCTACTTTGTATTTGCTGGATGAGCTGCCTCATGTGGAAACCAGGCCACGAAAAGGCAAGATGTCATTAGACATTAAATGCTAAGTGATATCTTACCTCTCTATCAAATGCAAACCCTTAAATACAAGTAACATATCTATTTCCTGCCCAGGTGGAAACATAGCTAGGGTATTATTCTGAGACATATGGACCAATAGTCCTTATAAGAAATTTCACCTAGTTTTCTTGCATTTTGCTTGACTTTGATAACCTTTGTGCAATAGATGTAAGCAAACACCAGCAGATTTTTAAATAAGATTCATCTGGTGACATAGTTTTGTATTTATATGAGTTTATTTTGTTTGTG
Source organism: Fringilla coelebs (assembly GCF_963513975.1). Lineage (NCBI taxonomy): Eukaryota > Metazoa > Chordata > Aves > Passeriformes > Fringillidae > Fringilla > Fringilla coelebs. Next base: position 21,027,559 of record NC_140032.1, on the reverse strand, counting down.
TGTTTGGTTTTTTTCCCTTTGGTTTTTCCTACTAGCCCTAGGAAATTAAATCAGTTCAGGTTAGTTTATTTTTATAAGAAACGGTTATCCTATTTAAAAAAAACCAAACAGGAAGGAAGGAAAAAAATATCTTTTAATAAGTATTAATAAGTATTTTACCTTCTGTATGGTATTCACAATGAAGCATGAATCATTATTACATATATAAAAGAAACTCTTGCACTAGGGACTGTATGGGGAAATCCTACCATACAATATTAAGGACAAAAACACACAGATAGAAAAACGAACCACAGACAGGCATGCAAGATGGAAAACGAGAGTACAATGACTAAAAGCTGGTGAAAATAAGCAGTTTCTTATAATAGTAACACCATGCCAATCTCTGTATCAACATTGTTTTAAGGAGTGTCCCAAAATTAAAATTTCGGTTGGAGAATGCATATAAAATGTACACTTATTTTTGTACTCAAAAATAACAAGAATACACATAATTATAGACTGGGTAGTGTTGGAAGGAATCACTGAAAGTCAACTGGTCCAACCTCCCCACTCAAGTAGGGTCCCCTGAAGCACACTACTCAGGATTGTGTCCAGGCAGCTTTTAAATATCTCCAGAGTGATAAAGTGCTAAAAGACTTGTCAAGTAGACTGGGTCTACTTCCTTCTTGCCCTCTTTGATGGCTAAGGTGACATTTTTTTTCTTCTGGCTCTCATGCACTTCTGATCATCATGACCTTTCAAAGATGATTGAGTGTGGTCTAGCAAAGATGTCCACAAGTTCCCTCAGCACTCTATGCATCCAGTTGGGGCCCACGGATTTGTGGATGTCAAGTTTGACTAAATGGTTTGTACCCCAATCTTCCTGAACAAAGAGTAAATCTTTCTTTTTTCGGGTCTTCTCCATCATCTCTTGGGTGTATTCATGAGGCCTGGCTTTGACAGTGAACACTGTAAGCAAAGAAGGTGTTCAGTATCTCAGCCTTCTCTGCAGCCTCTGTTGAAAAGGTCCCTGTTCTATCCAGTGGCAGGCCTGCATTTTCCCTAACATTCCTTTTGCTGTTGGTGTACTTGAAGAAGCCTTTTTGTTATCCTTGACATGCTTAGCCAGATTAATTTCAAATGGGCTTTGGACATCCTCATTCTAGCCTACTTGTTGATGGGGCAGTGTGAGAAGTAGGAAAGACCTATGTAAACACTGCTCAGCAAGACATAAAACATTGGTGTGTTATCAACATAATTTTTAGATTTTCTCAAATCTAAAACATAGTACCACACAAGCTACTATGAAGAGAAGTAACTCTGTCCCAGCCAAAACCTATACAGATAAAAACTCAGACTTGTGATGCATTTACTGGTCTGCTTGTTTTCAGGACTATCTCTAATATACGTTAGAACTTTATTTTGAACCGGAGAAAATATTAATTGAACTGATATATCTGTACTGAACCATATTAGAATACAAAATCAGTGTTTCTTAAAGAAAGGATGTGGGCATAAAATTAAAAAAGGATAGTCACAGGGGAAAGACATTTTTTCTACAATGTGATGTACATCCTGGGTTTTTTACTGTGTACTTTAAGCAGGTTGTTAAATAAGTATATTTCTTGGTTTTAAAATAAGACTCTAAAGTAAGTTTTAAATCAGCTGGGAGTCTTGTGAAACTTAGTTCCTGACTGGTTTTTATCCCTTCCTGTCAGATATTCACTCACCAAAGCAAACAGCTCTGGAGCAGGTGCATTTCTCATCAGAGAAGGGCATGGTGCCACACAGATGGGGGTTTCCTGAGCCAGGGAAACCCCAGGGGAATGCTGAGATTTGCCAGGAGGCAGCAGCTTGCAAGGACACGCCAGAGGAAGAGAATTCCCCTGAAGCCTAAGATGCCCTTGGAGAACTGCTTTGCTGCTCTGTATACTGAAGAGAAAGACCCATTCCATCAGAGAAAAATTGGAGCTGAGTTAGGCAGCGCAATCTGCTCACCCCATAGCAACCTGTGCAACTCAGAAAAGGCAATGGGTGAGAGGCAACACTCTTCTGAGAGGCACAGAAGCATCCATTTACTGTCTTGACGACCTCCAGGGAGGTGTGCTTCCTATCAGGGTCTTGTATAAGGGCTGTCACTGAGACTCTACCAAGTCTTAGTCAGTTCACTGGCTATTCTGTCCTGCTGTTATTTCATAGGCCCAATAGTGATACAGACAGAAACAGTCTGAGGAGGGTCAAGAAGGATTACAGGGCCCTGGGTAGGGTAGTTTTTTCATCAATCCTCCTGGTCAAATGAAAGAGATTTAAAAGGACCAGTTAAATCTGGAAAATCAACAAATTGGTAGAGGATTGGTGCCACTGTCAAGGGTTCAGCTACTCAGACAATAGGGCTCACTTTTAACACCTTGGCTGCTGGAGGCTGATGGGATCTGTCTGTCAGAGAAGGAAAGAGGCATCTAAAGTCATAAGCTTGCCAAGTTAGTGAAGAGGGATTTAAATGAAACTTGTGGGAAGGGAACTTCAATCCTACTCCTACCTGTTTGATATAAGTGCCCAAAGAGATGCCCAAAGCTTGGAGGGAGATGCAGGTCAGCAGGAGAACACCTGAAGAGCGTCACAAAGTATTTCCTGCTACTTCAGACAGTAAATTTGCTTCATCAGGGGCCCAAATTAAATACCTCTATGCAAACACATGTAGCATGGAGAATGAATGAGGAGTTAGAGATGTGCACATGCCTGCAAGGCTATGGTTTTACTGATATCATGGATATGTGGTGGGATGGGTCCTATGACTGGAATGGTGAAATGGAAGGATATAGGCATTTTAGAAAAGACAGGCAGGGAAGACAGGAAGAAGAGGGGTGTTGCTCTTTATGCCAATGACCAGCTGGAATACATAGAGTCTGCTGGGAGAGGCATGAGGAGCTGACCAAGAGTTTATGGGTCAGGATTAAAGTGATGACAGGTTCAGATAGTGGGGATCTGCTACAGCCCATGAGACCAGGAAGACCCATCAGATGAGGTATGGACATACAGGAGTAGCCTCATGCTCACAAACTTTGGCCCAAACTTTGGGGGACTTCAAACATCCTGATACTTTTGGAGGGACATAACTATCCAGGAGGGTCCTGGGATGCATTGATGATAACTTCCTGCTCCAAGTAATGGAAGAGCCAATGAGGAGATGTGCTATGCTGGACCTTATTCTCACAAACAGGAAGGAGCTGCTGGGGAATGTAAGGCTCAAGGGAATCCTTGGGTTCAGTGACCATGAAGTGGTGGGGTTCACAGTCCTTAGGGCAATGAGTTGAGCACAGAGCAAACTCATTAGCCTACAATTCAGAATAACAGATTTTGGACTCTTCAGGGACCTGTTCAGTACAGAACCATGGGATAGAGTCCTGGAGGGAAGAGGGGTCCAAGAAACTTGGCTAAAATTCACGGGTTATCTCTTCCAAGCTCAGGAGTGATACATCCCAGCAAAGAAGGTCAGGCAGAAATGCCAGGAAGCCTTGTGTAGATGAGCAATGAGTCCTGGACAAACTCAGACACAGAAAGGAGGCCTACAGAGGGTGGAAGCAAAGGCAGGTAGCCTGGGAGGAATATGGGGAGGGAGAAAAGTCGAAGCAGTCTGGGGTCAGGTTAGGAATGCTGAAGTTCTGATATAATTTAATTGGACCAGGGACATCAAGAAAAGCTTCCATAGCTGGATCAGTGATAAAAGGAAGACTATGGAAAACCTCAGTCCTCTAGAAGAGATCTGGTTACCCGGTTACCCAGGATGTGGAGAAGGCTGAGGTACTCAGTGACTGCTTTGCCTCAGACTTCACTTGCAAGTGTTCCAGACACAGTTTCTCAGTTGCAGAAGATGAAGTCAGGGTCTGGGAGAATTAAGAATCTCCCACTGAAGGAGAATATCAGCTCTAAGACCATCTAAGCAACCTGAAGGTGCACAAGACCATGAGACCTGATGACATGCAAATGCCAAGGGACCTGTCAGAGGAAGTGGCACTGGCTATCTGCATTTGAGAAGTTTGGCAGTTCAGTAAAATTCCCACTGACTAAAAAATGTTAAAGATAACCCCTATTTTTAGATAGAAAAAAAAAAAGGAAATCTGAGTGACCACTTGCCAGTTAGTCTCATCTCAAGCCACTCTTGAAGACTAGAAATGTGTTGAATAATTTTGTCCAAGAGACAACAGTCACACTAGGGAACATTTAATTTCTTCTCATTTGTAATAAATCAAGCAATAAGTATATATAGAGAAAGTCCAAGAAAAGAACAGGAAAGTCAAAACTCAGTCAAATTTTAAAAAATGAAAAATACTGCTTGACTTTCCTTAATGCTGCTAACTTTCTTTAACCAAGGATGACCAATACTGCGGACAGAGGTAAAAAGCACATCTGTCTTATTTTGGTTTAATGGAAACTGAAAGTATCCCCAGCAATTGGAAGGAAAATATCTCAGAAGCACACAAAAAAAATGAAAAAAAAAAAAAAAGAAAACCACAACCAGAGTAAAGATTAAACACAGAACATATTTAAAATCACAATAGCAACCTAACCCAGCTTACAAGATGTCATTTATTCATTCATCTTAGGCTTATAAATGTGAATATAATTACACCAAACTTTTTTTTTTTAATGCTAACAGCAACCTTTACAAAAAATTATCTCTAAATTCAAGTGCTGCATATCTAAAAGAATAAGTTGCCTTCTGCTTGGAAAATGTAGAATAGATTTCAGATTTGATTGTACATATATTATAAAAAAATCTTGTTCCTAAGTATTCACAGGAGAGTCCCATAATTGCCGCCAGACTTTTCCAAACCCAAGAAAGAGCTGATTTGGCTCAGCATAGCCTGAAGGTTGGAAACCACTGCTCTAGGCAAAAGAGATGATGGATGTTCATCTCTTAGCTTAGCCTATGTGCATGTGTGCATGCAGCAGTCTGCACCAGTTTTAGCTGCAAGAAAAGAAAAACATAAAATTTCAAGATATTTATTTTTAGTCCAATACTTGAGGGTTAGTTTCAAGGTTTAAAATTATTCAAAATCATTCTTGTTTTTGAAAGAGGGAAAAATTAGGCTAGATATGTATACATTTGCCCTCATCTGAATTCCAGTTCCCAGCAGATTTATATTTATTAATATAAAGAAAAAAATTATTTTTTTAAACTTCATAGTAAAATTTCCAATGCTCCTTATATCTAGTGACCTGGTTTTAACTTTGAAAGTTGGCTTGTCAATATAATTATAAAATTAAGATATGCAGAAATTTTAGAGTGAGCTCCTTGAGTGAAATCTCAGTAAAGGCTACTATTTATAGATAATAAGACATAGTAGTCAGCAATATGATGAAAGAGAACTGTATCTATTTCATTTCTTCCTGGAAAAGGGTGTCCTTCCTGCAAATGCTTAGGAAAGTTTTCAGTAAAACTTGTGAATTTATGCAAATATTCACAAGCCAGTGAGACAGTTTTTGCACCTAGTTATGTTTTCAAATTTCTGTCAAAATGTGAAGAAAACATGTAAATAAAGACAGAATTACACTGGGAGAGAAAGAAAGTTGCTTGTAAGACTGAGACCTTTTTCCCCTGAATAAACTCAGGAGTTAAAGAAATCTGTAAAAGAAAGTTGCACAGTGGAGGGAAAGGTTGTGGTTCCTTTGCTTTGTTTTCTTTTTCACTTTGATTTTTTTTTCCTATATATCTATTGAAGTCAAATTAAGTTTTAGCTGAGTTTCAACCACCATGTTAACTTGACTGGAATAGGTAAACCTGTCCCATTTATGATGGAAATAGAGTGTATTGGCTAACCTCTGTAAGAAATAAATGTTTTTCCACAGTAAAGGAAAAAAAATTTGAGCATAATGTTATAAATAGCCAGTGTTAAAAATTACTGATAACAACCCTTGATTACATATGCATCCATCAAACATTTTTGTAAGAGATCATCATGTAAAAATACTGATTTTAATTTGGATATATTATTGAGGTTTGTGTGCTTGTCCTTTCCATAAAGAATATGTTCAAGAGGGAAAAATATATTATTTCATTTGCAAGGTCTGGATTCTTAAAGTCAAAGGAGATGATTCTGTTTTAATTCTTAATAAACAATACCAGTTTATGTAGCTTTTTTTCCTTAATTAGGACTGTTATCTGATAATATGTACAATAATTAAATGTATTAAACTGCCCTTGGTAATCCTTGCTTCCTGTAAATTAGAAGGAATGTCTTGCTTTTTTTGTGCATTTTGTTCACCCTCTGGAAAAAGAGAAGTTGGTTTTAAAAGTAGTTTACCTGATAACTCAAATAAAAGGAATAAAGTCATACGTATTCTTCTTGATCACGATACACAGCATTTCTTTAAGTGAAACTATTCTACTTTCAGAAAAAGAAATTGGAAAGACATTTCGTCTCCTCTATACACAAATAATAGGCCTGATGTTTGCCTATTTACTTACTAATATTTTCTTTCCTATTTCAGTCTATTTTATCCTGTATATCTGGGCCACACAACAGGGTAAGACTTCAGCAATTTCTTCCTCCAGACACATCTACTCTATCTGAAATTTTGCTGAAGACCATACAGTAGTTTTGTATGTACCCTATAATTTTTAAAATGTGCCATTTCTTGATTTAGTGGGGTTTTTTTAACCAATAGTTCTGTCACAGATTCTTCTTTTTGTAAACTGTTATTTTGTAATAAAACTTTTCTTTGTAAGCTTAATTATTCTCAATAGAGTGTGTGGAAATGCAGTTTCAGTCTAGTTTACGTATATATTCTGCATCAAAAATATTCAGCATTGGCTGTTAAGGAGAATAATGAGGTTTTTTCTGTACCACAATTTAGCTACACAGCTGTATAATTTAAAGAAGCTCCTAGAAGTTTTGAGTCTTCCCAGAGCTATGCAACACCTCAGGGAAGATTTTGATTATCTAAGTTTTGAATGCAGTCTTCAAGACATTTTTTATTCTAAGAGTTCAAGTAAACTTTTTAGTGAAAAGAACCTAAAATCCTTGCCTTGCAGTTATTTCACAGATTTTTAGTCTATTTCAACATGTGATAAATGAGCACCCTTAGGATCATAAGATAGTTCAGTTTATGGGGGTCATCAGGATGTTGAAAATCTAACTGCTAGTGCATGACAGGGTCACATCTGAGGTCAAACCAGGTTACTCAAATTTTAATCCAGCTGGTTCTTAAAAACCCCAGAGATGGAGACTTCACATCTCTGCACAGCCTGTTTCACAGTTTGACTGTCTGCTTGTAGAAAAAGTTTCTCTCCTTTCAATTTATGTCTATTGTACCTTGTCCTACCACCACAGAGCACTGTGATCAGTTCCATGGTCTTGATGACCTCATCATCATCATAGAGATTAGAGCCACCTCTTCTGCAGTCTGACCCATTCCAGCTCCTTCAGTCTTTATTCACAGTAAAAGTTCTCCAGCTCCTGACCGCATTGCTGACTCTGCTTCAACTTGCTCCAATTAACCAATGACTTTGACTGACTGACTGAGAGGTCCAAAATTTTATACTGGACTCCAGATACAGCCTCACAAGTGCTAAAGAGAAAGGTAAAATCTCCTCCCTTTGACTTCTTAGTCATGCACTTCTTCGTATAACTCAGGAGGTTCTTGGTCGTCTTGTGCTACTTGCTGATGCCCAGCTTGCTGTCTAGTAGTGCCACCAGATCTTTCACAGAAGACCTTCCCAGATCTTCCCTGCTAGTGAAGTCCCAGCCTCTAGTACTCATTGGAAGCTCTTTCTTTACAAGTGTGGGACTTGTCTTTTGTACTTGTGGAATTTCAAAGAGCAAAGATTATCAAATTTTTCATTATAGTTGGAATATTTTATTGGTCTTTTAGTTTATGGTCTTTCGTGCATCTCTCTAAGTGAGACCATTGGTTTAAGTTTCATAAGATTCAGACAGGAAAATGTTGCCAGTACTGCTGAGGTGTGACTGCAGAACTAAATTTAAGTAAAGGAGACCTGATGAGAGGAAATCCTTATATGCATGGCAGTTTAGCTTTTCTAAAGCAATCACAGAACTGGACCCAAAATAGTAACTGTGCTCTGTGCAACAGTGTTCTCCACTTCAGCTTCATGCTGAAGCATTACAGAGATTTGCAAACATGGGAGGGACATAGAGAAGTCAAGAAGATGATTCCTAGTTAATTATGAGATAAATGAAAGCAGACAAATGAAATTATTTTAAAATATTTTATGGCATCAGGCAATATTGTGACCTTGTGGTCACACTTTCTAAAATGATTTGTTAAAAAAATGGGAACTTACTATTCAGATCATAGAGGTTGTCACTATTTTTAAAGCAATTTTGGTTGAGTAAGAGCATTTTTCATCCTTAAATCAGACTTTCATGTTTCCTATAGTTTATACTTTTTGGTAACTTTTGCTACTAAACCAGGCTTTAGGCCAGAAAGTACAGCATATTCTGTTCTGTAGCAATATCTTCTAATGGTGTTCTTGTTTCTTGTGAATCACCAACTCATTCCTTCCCATTTTTCTGGTTTTGGTTTTCTGAGGACTACATTTTTTGAATTAACTTTACTCAGTTCAGAGTCAAGTTTTACTGGCCACAAGGAAAGTAGTGTATATGAGCATAGATATGGGTATAGCTGGCACTCTTTTGACTTAGTGTGTCAATTGTAAGGACTCACTGTTCCTGAATTACAAATGAAGCATTCCGTTGTGCTTCCATAATAGTATACTGCTATTTATGTTAAGAGGGGATCGTGTGCTGCTGTTTGAAAAGATGGAATATTTCTTAGTTCATATGCATTTTTTAATTACACTTACTGTTTTAAAATTAGTTTTAATCATCTTAAACAATGCTGTCAGATATGGATCTGGTTCAAATTCACTGAAGTAAATACGAAGGTTCCAGAGATTTCAAAATGCTTTTGACTAGATTGCATCTGAAAATCAATTCAAATATGACTTCCAAAAGATAAAGGTTTTTAATGCAATCTGAGAACATTACTAAAGCATCTTGAAAACAATCCAAAATCCAATTAATTTTCTGTGTTTGATGTTGGCTTCCTATACTTTAGGCAGATAACAGAGGACTAGTACAGGTAGCTTGTACTTCCATTTGTGATATTTTTGACAGCTACCATAAGCTATTGAAAATGCCACCTCAAACAAAGTGTGGCTTTTTCATTTACAGAAATTATTTTCAAAATGTTATATAAAATGGGTATTTAACTCTGATATTTGATGTAGATGTGCTATTAGCTCATGCTGCTCCAGCTTTTCATGTACCCTTTTTCAGATATGGTAACAAGGATTTTAACTAACGTAAATAACAACCAAAAAAAGCCCATGGAAAATTACAGAATCACACAGAATCACAGAATATTCTGAGTGAGCCTTCTGGGGGAAGGGACCCACAAGGATCAATGAGTCCAACTCTAAAGTGAGTGGCCTGCACTGGGATTAAACCTGCAACCTTGACATTATTTGCACCATATGCTAAACAAAATGCATGCATATATAAATATATTCATATAAACACACATATGAATACGTGCATTCACACATCTGAAAATAACCAATAAGTTTTGGGGGTTTTTTTAATCAAAACAATTTTTTCCCTGTACACAAAATAGACAATGTTTTATCATTCATTAAATAATATATTTCAAATGAAAAGAAACACAATGGTTTTACCATAACATGAACATCAGCTATGGTAATGACTAATTAAAATAAGCCTGCAAACACATTCAGAAATTATGTTATAATTATCTTTAATTTTACACTAATGCTGCTTGTTCTTGATCATTGGTATGCTTTTTTAATTTTTTGCCTTAGCAAATACTGGCCTACTGACGCCTTAAGTGAAATAATTTACTAAAAAAAGAATAAAATAAATAAAATAAAATAAATAAAATAAAATAAAATAAAATAAAACACAAAAAATCTAATAATAATATAACATAATTTAATGCAATATAATATAACATAACATAATGCAACCTAACTTAAATATAATGTAATGTAACACAATATATAATCAATATATTCTCAAGACTTTTCAGGTTCCAAGTCTGTGCAAGGAAAGTTTTTCTTTGAACTACAACTCTACATCAAGCAAAGGAGTTAAATCTTGATTTCTAGTGTCAAGACTTTTAGACAAGTGTTTAAGAAGTAAAAAGTGGCAAATGGGCAATGGCATGCACTGCTTTTAATTGTAAAAAAAAATATTATCACTTACAACTGTCATCTTGACTATAGATTTTGGTGAAGCTCCTCAAATATGGTTTTAGGATCATAGTATTGAGTTTATAACTGTTCAGACAGTGACATGAATTTGATCTCTCAGTCTGTTGCAGTCACATAGCTATTGTATTAAAGCATCTGAAAGTTAAACCAGTTTTAGATCAGCTTCAAGAAAACAGAAAATGCAAGGTAGTGTTAGTAAGAGTACAGTATACTGATAAGAGCCGATTCAACACCAAACATCCCTGTTAACAGATCATACTTTGTTAAACAGCTTTGAATTGCCGTGGGTTAGTTGATATTGAATTAGCTTTCTGTGTAACCTAGCACTGGAATCCCAGTGTCAAATTTTCACTGTTTTCAAGCCACTGCCCAGTAGATTACGCTGAACATCAAGCCACTGCCTAGTAGATTACGCTGAACAATTTTGTATTTGGATAAGAAAGTTGATCTGATATTCTGTCTCACAGTCAACTTCTGCATTAGTGCTATTCCATCTGCTACAGAATGACTTCTGTATATGCAAACCATCATACCATTTTTAGTCACTGCCACTTAACCTTATTTCAATGCCACACTTCACATACCTATATTTCAAAAGTGTACTTCACTTATTTCAACTTGCAGTTCAAGTAATATATTCAAGGCTTCTAAATGTTTTGACATTTTAAATATCACAAATGTGTACCTCCTAACTCTTTACCAAATGTGGAAGCTAATAAATTGGAGTGACTTTTTTTCACTATAATCATGAGTAGGAAATTTTTATTGTAACGTTGACAACGGGTAGTTTCTGATGACCTATGTTTTAAATGTTTTTTTTTCATTCAGCATAAATTCTCAAAATTCAGCTGATTACTCATGACCATTTCTCTAGACAAGAAGATTTAAATTTTTTAATATTTATATCTCTGATAAAAATATGCACCTGGTAATATAATTTTGTTTCTTTCACTAATCTCTTTTTGACTTCTGTAGGTACTCTTTCCATCAGCTATAAAAAAAAAAATAGGAAAGAAGTCTTCATAGAAAGATTGTAAATCTAGGTAACATGCTATTTTATATGTATTTGTGGCAAGATCTATTTGACCACAGAAAACTCAATCCTGCTGAAATAAATTAGTTTTTCTTTTGATTCTAATAAGGATAAAATAACACACCCAGAAATATGGTCCTGTACTTATTATTTTTTTTCTGTGTTGCTCTTATTGCCTTATGTTATTGCCTTTTGTTTTCATACAAAGGACTTACCACGAGGAAAGCAAAAGGCATGATCAAACAACCCTCCTCTCCTCTTCCTAGTCTAAATTCCCCTTGCTTTTGTCACATATACTCAGTCCCACCTTGGTGACTTGGTAACAGATGGTACAGGAGGCTGAGGCCATAGCACAAAGATTTCTTTCTGCTACTCTTTGTGTCTTACTTGTTTTCCTCACCTGCTCCTTATTTCCTTCTGCTCCTCTGCTCCAATGAGGATCATCCATGGGCTGCAATCCCTCAGGGAAGGCTCTGACCCTGCGTGCAGGAATGGCACAAAGTGGCTCATATCCTCCTCCCTTACACAATTCCCTGCAGCCCTTACTATTAAACCCTTAATTTTATGTTGGATACAACATTGTCAGCTATTTTCCATCGCTTAATAGCTGCTGCAACCCAATCACATCGTTCTTTTGGGAGAAAAGGAAAAGGAAACCACAAGCTAGTTCTTTGCTTCGTTATGGAATGCTGATGCTTTGAAAACATAATTAATCAAACTTCTCATGCAAAACATATATTTTAGGTTGAGCTGAAAACTCTTTGCATCATTTGTTTTTTGACATAAAAAATCGTAGACAATTTCTTAACATATATTTTTCCTTTACATTATAGGCTACTGAAATTCTAGGAAAATATTTTTGTATGTGTCACCCTTAAACAACATGAGAAAAAAATACCTAGAATGGTTACATGTGTGAACACACACCTCTTCTTACAATCATCTGCTTAGTATTAGAGAAGACAAAATTATTTCTCTGTTCTTTGAGGTCTATAAATACTTGTAAGGGAGCCATGCAGAAGCAGACATGCATTTTGCTTAAGGTGTGGGACTCTTAAAATCATTCAAGGAATGTGGTTAGACTAATTGAGACCACTGACAGGCATGGAGCAGTGGATCAAAATCGAGCGGCTAAAGCTGCTGCTGCCCTTAGCACTCCTCCGTGCCCTCCTGACCAGTCTTGCCTCCCCAGAGGGATGGATCCCTGATTTTCTTGTTAATAAATACAACCACCACAGCCTTCAACCTTCATCTTATGTTAAAAGGACTCCAGTTTTGTTTAGCTTCTGTATGACACGCTCGAAACTGAGATGATGCTGGACCTCATTTGTAAGCATAGAAAATATGCTTACCTCAGGACAGCTCTGTTAGACATTGGGATGGGAAAGATGAGTGGAGGTGGTAGGAGCTGTATCTCATCTGTTAAGTCATGTCTGTGAAAAGCCCTGAGAGGAGGAATATTTTCTTTTACAACACTAGTTCCCTCCATCTTTCTTCCATGTCCTTAATTTTTCTATTTACCACACAGTACTGCTCTTATTTTATCTGCATCTTTGTGATTGGAATAATTTTTTGCTGTCTGTGAGCACTTTATTTAGCACTTATCGGTTGGTCAAAACAGAAAATAATTGAAATGGAAAGCAATTAGATATTAATAAGGTTTCTCTGGTGGCAGACCTGAATTTAATTCACAATGTTAAGAACTATAAATTATCAAGACAAGACTGAAATATAATTCAGTATATTGCTATGAACAAACAGGGGATTTAATTTGTAAGAAAAATTAACTAATACACATCCTAATTTCATATAATGGCTTGCACAAGTTATAATCACAGTCTCCCTCAGATGCACTTTGTATTTACAAGGACATTTTATCCGTTCACCACACACAGGACACTGAGCTTAGATTGCTGGGCTGTGTATAATATTAGTAACATTTCCAACATAGAACTTTGCTTTGTTAAAACATGAACAGACAGAATGGAATTACCCTGGTTTTCAAAAGAAAGTACAGACCGCATTTATAAAATGCCATGTAATTCCTACTCAGAGCCACTCATGAGCAGTAAGGGCAATTTAATTATCTAAATAGTAATTAGGAAATTAAATGGAGTTGAAAGCTTGCAATCCTTTGAGACCTGAGGCTGGCAAATATGGAAAAAGAGTCAAAGGCTTCTGCCTGATCATATCTTAAGGGGTATGTGGTAACATAAAACTTCAGAAGAAAGGCTTTTTTTTCTCCCTTAAGATAATTAAGGGTGAATATTTTACATCTACTGGGATGAAAAAAAGCTTGTGTGTTCCATATAAGTATAGGAAAACTTGGAGAGTGAAGCTAGTAAAAAGGACTTCAGGTTTTATAACCATAAGCAAATGCCAAAATGTGGTTCAAAAATATCTTTAACTCCAGCTCCATAAAAACCAGTTATTTATCCCATCTACTGTACATTGAATCACATAAAATTGAATAATGTTTATTTGCATAAAAGGAAATAAGGAAGAATCCTATTTAGGAAGAATCTTAAATAGGACAGAAGACTGTAAGGCAGCCAGATTCACAATAAATGTAACTATGAAAATGCTTAGAAGATAATGGCACACGGGATGCCTTTAATTAAAATTGAATACATTGTCTGTAATATACAGAAAGAGAAATATGATTTTGAAATGTCATTAACCACAAATAATTTTAATAAAGAAGGCTATGGTTTGTGATAGTCATAGAATAGTTCAACAACTATAAATGAAGATTATTGGACTACTTATTAAATAGTGCTTACTCACCAACCTGTAATTTAAATACAATGGTTATTTTATAGTACAAATCTGTATCAATAATTTAAAGCTTTTCTAATAGTGTAAATTTAAGAAGGAAGAAGTGGCAGAAAGAATTTTTTATGGACAGGCCATGAACCCCCAATCCTCCTTCACTGCTTTGCAGCTCAGTTTGGGGAAGAAAGGAGAGGCTTTGGGAGTGAAGGAATGATGTTAATTGGTAAGTTATCTCCTTCTTTTGGTCTAGATCTTTCTAGGCTGTCTTTAGCAAGAAATAATGGAACATATAACATATGGACATATTGTATATAGTATTTCTACTTCATTTGAGCTACTTAAATAGTCAATGAGGTAAATTGGAAGGCCTTAATCAATTTAATGAGATCAATTCTACGGCTCAGCAGTTATCTTCTAAAAGATGTTTTGAATGAAACATAAGATTTGCCTACTCTTACTCTAGAAAAAAAAAAAAGGCAGTTCTGAGTTTAAGATCCATGTTCTAAAACTGCCAGTTCACCAAAAATTATGCACTTCAGATCATCAGAAATGCAATTGTGAAAACAAGAGTAATAAAACACTTTGCATTAGAATAAACAACAGTTTTATACATGGGAATGGAATATATTATTCCTTTATTTTAATTTCTGCCTATACAGAAAGGACTTAGAATTAAAGTTTTCACAGCTTCCTCATGTCCCAGTTTTACAAACCTTATGTACCATTTACAAACCTTAATAACCATTCTGCTTATTAGTCCCAATAGAGGAATTAGGTGTGAACAAAGTAGGTGTGACTGATGAGAGTTTTTTACATTATTCATGGAGAGACTCAAGCACCCTAATATCTTAAATTGGTAATATTGATTAAACAATACATTGAACTTTGGCCCAGTACAGTTTTGAGTGGTTAAGCATTCAGATCACAACCTCCAATAAATTTTACATAATATAAATTAAAATATCATAAAATATGTACAAACCTATGTAAAAATCCATATTTGCAGAGTGTTATAAGTAGTTCTTAATCAAATAATTATTTAGTTGGGGTTATGCTAGGGTTTGCATTTGGAGAAGTGCACAAGAAAGACGCTGTTTCTTTCGGTACCTCAATGGTGAAATAAAGAGTAGGATTATTGAGATTGCAGATGACAACAGTCTAGGGAGGAGAAAAAACAATAGCTGATGTCAAAGCCTCTCTGGATGATTTTTCAGCAGTCTTGGCCTGGAGAGGTCCCAGTTTTCAAGAAGGGCAAGAAAGAGGACCCCAGAAACTACAAGCCTGCCAGTCTCACTTCAAGTGCCTGGTATAGTTATTGAGATTTTTAGGGGGAGTTTTGCAAAACACCTGAAAGATAGCACAGGCATTGGCTACTGCCAGCACAGCTTCCTGAGCCTTACTAAAATTCAGAAAAGCTACATCCACTGCCTTCCCTTCACCCACTAGGCAGGTGGTCTTGCCACAGAAGAATATCAAATTAGTTAAATAAGGCTTATCCTTTGTGAACCCATGTTGTCTGGCCCTGTTGGATCCATTGTTCTTTAAATATCTTTCAACAGTATTCAGTGTCATCTTCACCATAATTTTTCCAGGAACTGAGATTAGACTACCAGGTCTGTAGTTCCCTGTGCACTTTTGTAGATTAAAGTAACACTGACTAGCTTCCAGTCAGCAGGAACCTGTACAGACTCTCAAGACCTTTGGTAAGTGATCAGTATGGGTCCTGCTCTAACATTCTCTAGCTCCCTCAGTGCTCTGGGGTGAATCCCATCAGGCCTTGTGGGATCATTCAGCTCATACAGATGGTCCCTTACAATTTCAAGTAGTTTTCAAATGAAAAGTCACTGTCTCACTCTTGTGGTCCACATACTCAGGTGACTGAGAATATTACCAAAGACTGAGGCAAAAATTTCATTGAATGCCTCCACTTCTACAGATGACCATCTTCAACATCTATAGATCTCCTCTTGCTATCAGGAACTACTTTAAGAAGTTATTGCTATCTGAACCAACTTGCCAGTGCTACAATCTGGTTTAATCACAGAGGAGTAAAGTGAATTAACTCTCTGAATAAAATAGAAAGAACTTTGAAGATTCAAAATATTCCCAAAAAAAGAGACAAAAAACAAATGAGATTAAATGTTGATGCAAAAAAAAATAAGGTATGTTTTTGTTTAATAAAAAAAGAGGCAAAGAGAAAGGGAGAAGTAAAGAAAAGCTAGAAAAAGCTAAGGTCACTTTAAAAAGCATAGGATAGGTCATCACCATGCTGTGCTACATTTGTTGCTACTCAGACACTGCAGGGGGGGAAGGAGCAAAGCAGTTTTTGCCCTTTTCTTCCCTGTTTGAAGCATCTCATCTGCCATCTACAATCTCGGGAGCAATTTGGCTGGGATGCAGCAGCCCATCCCCTGGAATGCAGCAACCCATCCCCTGGAATGTAGCAGCCCATGCCCTGGGATGTAGCAGCCCATCCCCTGGAATGCAGCAGCCCATCCCTGGGATGCAGCAGCCCATCCCCTGGGATGCAGCAGCCCATGCCCTGGAATGCAGCAGCCCATGCCCTGGAATGCAGCAGCCCATCCCCTGGGATGCAGCAGCCCATGCCCTGGAATGCAGCAGCCCATGCCCTGGAATGCAGCAGCCCATGCCCTGGGATGCAGCAGCCTATCCCCAGGATGCAGCAGCCCATCCCCAGGATGCAGCAGCCCATGCCCTGGGATGCAGCAGCCCATGCCCTGGGATGCAGCAGTCCATGCCCTGGGATGCAGCAGCCCATCCCCTGGGATGCAGCAGTCCATCCCCGGGATGCAGCAGCCTATCTCCTGGAATGCAGCAGTCCATCCCCGGGATGCAGCAGCCCATCCCCAGGATGCAGCAGTCCATGCCCTGGGATGCAGCAGTCCATCCCTGGGATGCAGCAGCCCATGCCCTGGGATGCAGCAGCCCATCTCCTGGGATGCAGCAGCCCATGCCCTAGGATGCAGCAGCCCATCCCCTGGGATGCAGCAGCCCATCCCCGGGATGCAGGCGCGGAGCCCGACGGTGCAGCCAAACCTCGGGGCACTCGTGTCGCTCTCCCCGCGGCCGCAGGACTGGGTGGGGGTTCCACAGCTCGCTGTGACTCCCGTCAGGGCTGCAGGGTTGGGGGTCTCCCCAGGTACCCACCAGGTATCGGCTCCCGGAGGCCTCAGGGTGTCTCACAGCTGGTGATGGTGGTGGGGAGAAGGCAAAGGTCAGGGATTCTGCCCCTCGCTTTCCCCTCCAAACTGCACCAGTTTCACCTTCCTTTTTGTGAGCCTCCAGCCAGGCTACTCACAGTGCATCCCGCAGAAAGTTTTCAGGTGTTCAAGAGTGATTATGAAAAGCAGACATAATAATGAAGCACTTTTTGAAGCCATTCTCATTATCAGGTTTTTACAGCCAGTTCTAACCCTAATGGAGCTTTGGCCTTGCATGTCTTTTCCCTGCATATAAGAACCATGATGCTGTAATCTTCCCGCAAAGCCTGATCTCTCTTCTAGAAATCATACAATTTCTTTTTCCTCTTGAGCTCCAGAGGGAGTTCCTTGTTTAGCTCTGCTAGTCTTCTAGTCTGCTTGCTGGATTTATGACACAGTTACATTGCCTCCACTCTAATTTCTGAAAAAAGAGCTAAATGCTATCAAATGATCAAATCTATCCTGTACATATGGTGCAACACCATTGTTGAGGAGGTGTTGGAAATGAGTCAACAAAAAGCTCCTGTTAGTTTATTGTTCACCTAAAGACCAGTAAAATTATTTTTCTGTTCTGTTAGTCACTGGTAAGAAATCAATAGGTACCTTATTCCAAGTTCAAGACAGATGCAATATTTAAAGATCAGGAAAAATCCCCATGAGTGTCATTTAAAAGAGCTGGAGGTAAGGAAACCAGAGAGGTGTTATAGCTAGGTATTTCCTAGATTACTGCTTCCCTGAGTGTAAGTTATAGCCATTATAATCAAACAGTCTGGAGGCAGAAGTAGCAATTAAAACTTTTTTTAGCTTTTTTCCCCCCCCCTCTTAATTTTCAGTGAACAAATCTGCGAAAAATACTAATCCTTCTTTGGTTTGGTCACAGAAGATAATGCAAGGAGAATAGAGCATCACAAAATAATAGGCCACACAATTAAACATTAAATTGTAAATTCATGAGAGACGAGGAGGGAATGTGCCAGATTTTGTCCCAATGTATTACAGTCATCTAAAAGTCCAAGTTAAAAAATGATTAACTGATTCACCCTCCAGGCACAGCAGATGGAAACATTCCGATCCTGATTTTTTGCCTAGAAGACAGTTGATGACTTTGTTAAGTTTTCTTGACTAATTTTGATTTTTTATTACACACTGTCATGGCCAACTTTTGAAGTTTCATTTGTTCTATTCCAAAAACTTCTTTGATTGCTGAAAATAATCTTTTATCTTTAGTGTGCTAATTGAGGTTGACAGAAATAGCTGTGGTTCCTCTTACACTTACAAACACCTAGCTTAACTATATTTAACTATAGCTTAACTATATTTATACTTACTCAGAAGTATAGAAATATTTATCACTAGATCTGACACACTAGACTTTGTTTTAAAAAGTAATAGAACACTTAAGCTCAGATTCCTAATGAACACATCACTTACCTAATTGCTTTCTGTCTAGAGCTTTTTATTGACCAAGTGTGTGTGAAGGCTCAAACTTCAAAAGTAACTTTACTGAATCTTGGTTTCAGGTTTTCTATTGGTCTTTTAATTATTTTTTTTTAATCAGGAAAAAAGAAAGGATAAAACCCCCAACCAATTAATCAAACCCAAAAGCCTAAACCCAGTTTCTATGCCTCAGTTAATACTAACAAGACATGTATACTAATGTGTTTTTCTCAAAAGAAAGATTTTATAATCTAGCTTTTATCTAACTTCCTGTACAACTCCTTTCACAAGTTAGCTTAGTCGTGTAATAAGCTCAGTGTCCTCAGAAAAGCCATGGTAACTGTGCTTTCCTCCCTGTCATCCATTTTAGAATATTTCTAGCGCCTGCTTCTTTGGAAAAGTATTTGGATTTTGATAGCATTTAGCTCTATTTTCAGGTTATAAATGTGCTGGTAAGTCTGTCATCATTCAGTGAGCAGTGTCTGTTGGCAACAATAAATGAAGGAGAGACAGTACAATATAATTGGGATACAAAGGACTGAAGAGGAATTAATGGCACCTAAAGCTTCAAATTAAATAGCTCAAAATGAGGTAATAACATAAAATGCTGCCTCTGCAAATTTCTCAAAACAAGCTGCAATTGCAGCTGTTTCTAACTGACAGATGGAAATGATATCACATCTTTGTGGGAAGACTGCCTATTTTACAGGCATGATGGTGTGTATCAGGAAAAATGGTCCTGGGTCTCCCTGATCCAAAGGGAACTTCTAAGTGTTGACACTGTTAGTCTGAATGTCAAAAATCTGATGAAGACTGGCACAAATGGGTGTGGAGTGGGGTGGGGAAAAGTAAAATCTAGTCAGCAGAATTTAAAACTTTTTTTTTCAGTATGAAAAAGATAAAATTCCAGGGTTGTCTGAGGATAAGCCACAGAAATGTTTTTCTGGAAGGATCAAAGAAAGATAAAATCTTGATTTTCATTGAAAGTCAAAATAATTTTCTCATACAGAATCAGGCAGGCTGATGTTACATTCAAAATCTTGTGTGCAAAATGGAATATGTTGTGTATATGGAGTGAAGAATTTACTGTGTAATTAAACTCTTAAAGTCTAATAAAAATGCAGCAGTTTATCAGTTACAGCAATACTAACACTCATAGCCTAAATTAATACAGAAAAAACACATAATAAAATTGTTATACATTGCATTACCACTAACAGCCCTTTTTCTGTGGTGTTATGCTCACCTCCCCAGTGTTTCTTTCCATCTTCATCGAGTAGATTGGAAATGGAAGGTTTTATGACAAGTCAAAATGTGTTTATTTTTGTCATTGGTTTCCCAGTTACTCAGGCTTTTTATTTTTGATCTCAACAGGGGTTTGTGTGGTGCTCAAGGTTAAACTTCTTGGTAATGACCAGTGACGGATGGCAGCGATTTGTGTTTATCATTTGAGATCTTTGTCTGGTATCTGCACTCTTCCACATTTTGTTATAGGATCACACCTGCACTCTTCTGCAGCACATTTTATTCTGAGATCACAGACAGTTCAATTCAGCCAGAACAATTACTTGTTTTTTCTACAGGGTAAAAATAAATGAAAATATATTTTGCAGCTAGCTGAGAGTTAGAACAAGGACAAGACAAGCTAAAAAAAGTCCTGAACCTGTGCTGTCAGGTCAACATAAAGCCTATGAGCTTGATGGGGCTGCACAGGCAATTGTAATAATTTATGCTGGAAGAAATTTAGTATACTCAAAAATATGGGGCAAAATTATGTTTTCCAGTGTTCAAGCATGAGATCAGTAGAATTTGACTGTGTTTAATGAGTAGGAAAAATAGGTATCCAATGCAGAATGTTTTGATCACACATTTAGGTGAGTAGAATCAAAATAATTCATGAAAGTAATGTCAGAATGTCACCTGAATCCAACTTGCTGCTCAAAACAGGGTCAGATATGAGGTCAGACAAGGCCAGTTGGGATTTTATCCAGTTTAGAATACAATATACAGAATGGGATATATAAAATCATACAGCCATTAGGGTAAAAGGTATCTAAAATATTTGCAATTACCCTTTGAAAGGGTCTGTCTTTCATGATTTTAGGAGAACCTTAGGTGTTAACTGAGTCTAGATGCCTGACCTTTTCGCAGCTTAAGAGGAGCATCAACTTCTGCAGATACTTTTTTTGTCTTCTCATTTAACACTTTGTTTATGTCTTCTGAAAAACAATTTGTTAAATCCATGTTTCCCAAAAACAATTTTTCTTATTCTCACCTATACCACAAAAGTACAGATCCTCTTGGCACGCTCCCACTTCCTCCATATGCATCAAACTCAGCATTGAATTCCTGCACAAGTGGTTTATTCATTCGCTACCAATTTTTAATCAGAATAAAATTGTACCATCTATCCCTGGGCATCATCACACCATTTAACCTCAAAATTTGCCTATATTTTCCCTTATCTAGGCTGTTTTCTGCATTATAACTAAAACCCAATTTAAAAGATACTGTTCATGTGTAACATGGAAAAAAATCCAAAAGAATGTTGAATTTCTCTCAAGTGAACCTTTCCAGAAAATCTTGAAGAAATGGCACCAAGCCTTTCTGGTGTGCAACAGATTTTTTTTCCATTGGGAGGATTATATATCTGAGGTTCTTAAATGACAAAGAGCAGGACAGAAACTCTGTAATCATTTGTTTTGTTTTTTGTTTTTTCTTTTGTAGTCTTGCATAATAAGTTAGTTCATTTGCCACTTAAATCCAAAAAAAAAAAAAAAAAGTGGTTTTTTTTTCTTAATGGCAGTTGAAATGGTAACAGCAAAAGTAAGAGTATAAGCACACAGTAGTTTACTTGTGCACATTCGTGCAGGGGAATCTCAGCTCCAGTGCCTGGAGCAGCTCCTGCCCCTCCTGCTCCACTGACCTGGGTGTCTGCAGAGTTGTTCCTCTCACATATTCTCACCCCACTCTTCTCTGGCTACAATTCTATTTGTGCAATAGCTTTTATTCTCCTCTTAAATATGTTATCACAGAGTTTTTACCAACATTTCTAATTGGACGAGCCTTGGACAGTGGCATTCCTGTCTTGGATCTGACCAGCATTGGCTCTGCTGGACATGCATGAAACTTCTGGCAAGTTCTCACAGAAGACACCCCTGTAGCCCTCCTGCTACCAAAACCTGGCCACAAAAACCCAATACACATGGCACTATGCAGATTGCTATAAAGAGAGCTAACTTCATAACTTCATCCCAGCCTACACTGGAAGAATAGCTTTACAGAGAACAGTCAATAAGAGACTGGAATGCTAAATCTTTAGGCATTTTTCTTCCCCATCTGCATTCAGAACACTTGTTTTCTACTCAAATTAATTGATCTAAGTCTATGTTAAAAACCCCATAAATTTCCTCTCATCTTGTAGACACATGAAAACCATCATTAGCTAATGGGAACACCTATAACTTTATTTAATAAGTATTTCTTAAGTCTGTGCTCTTTGCACTTTTAAGAACAAAATAATGTTGAGGTCTGAAGAAAAAAAGTAATATAATACAGTTACAAGATGGTTCATAAAAGCAACTCTGATTTTTGTTTTGTTTCCAGTATGTTCTTGACTTGAGCATTACAAAGGCACAAGATTACTTACACTGGTCTTTCTTTCACTTTCAATCCTGCATACCCTGCTTGAATAGCACAGGGGATAGAAATAGCATATAAAGTATTAATAGATATTTCTATGTGTATAGTGACAGCTCTCTAAATGTTTGTACATCTGAAATACCTCTTACACTAGTAGAAAACACTTTCAAGATGTAAACTGAATTTGGTTGATAGTGATCATTGCACTTTATCTCTTAGCAAGGCATACAACAAGTGTATAATGTTTATGTATGGTACTTTATTTACATCTCACATGGAATCAAAACAACATAATTTCTTTCATAATTATATATATTCATTCAGATAATCCTCATGCTAAAAGTTGCAAAATATGAAATGGATGATGGACTAGGTAGTTTCTCAAGAGCTTTCTTCCTCAAGAAAGTGATCTTTTATTAACTTCTAAATACAACTGCATGGAAGTAATCCTAGCCTTCAACCATAAGGAATTGCTTGGGGACATAACTTGTATGTCAATTGCAATGACAAGCTTAATCCTTCATTGGATCTGGATCTAATCCTTCTATGGCATATCTAAGATGCTCAGCATTTTATAGAACTGAAATCTTGTCATCAACTGGTGTCTTGATTCAGCAATAACGTCAGGATAATATCATTAAGACTTTGTGGCTAAAATGACCTGAAACCAAATTATATACACCAAATAATTACTATGTTTAACTTCTGGTAAAGCTTCAAAAGAAAAGTTTGGATTAAATTTTGATTCGAAAGACTAATACCATTTTGGATGTGAATTAGGGCATCAAATCTCAGAATAAAAATTATGGTTTAATTCAAGATATAAGTTTTCAAAAACTTACAGTTTAACCTATTTCATAGTTCAACTTTAGTTTGACTTCCTGCCAGAAAAAATTGTTAATAATCTTTAAACATTTAAAAAATTTTCACTGAGCTGTATATTGAGTATAAGGGCGTGCAGTGTCCCTGGAGCTCCTTCTCTGAAGGTGTTCAATCCTGGACATAATACTCAGTTACAATCTCTAGGGAACCCTGCTTGATAAAGGAGATTGGACTAAGTGATCCTCCAGCTGTCCCTTCCAATTTGTGATTCTGTGTTTCTGTAACTGTCTATTTCTTGTATTCTAAGGCCCAGAACTAGATGGAGAACTCCATTTCTGTGATCTCAGAAATGTTTAGCAGAGGGGAATAGTCACTCCACTCAGCTTCCTGGCTGTGATCTCTTTAATGCTTTTAGCAGCATACAGTGCTAGTTTATGCCTAACTTTTCACAAACCAAAGGAAATAAGGAGAAAAATTATATGAATAAAACTTAGATTTTGTTTCTGTTTCATTTAAAATTAAACAAACAAAACAGAAACCACAACCAAACAAACCACAAACAAACAAATTTCCAACAAACCAAAGCAATTTATGCCAACAAAGTTCAAGGTTTATGATATTTTGGGTAAAGCCAAAGTATCAAAATCCTCAATAATGACCTAGGGCCATCTGTCTTAGTTGTTGAAGACAAAGTAAGTTGGAAGTTCTCAACATGAATTTTTATTGAGATGATTGTTTTGCTTGATTGACTGTTTTGATTCAACAGTTTAAGAGAGACATTGAACAGCTGGAGAGGGTCCAACAAAGGGCTGCCAATGTGATTAGATGGCTGAATGATTTGACACATGAAGTAAGATTGAAGAAATCAGGTTTATTCAGCTTTGAGTAGAGAAGGCTCAGATGGGAACACCTAATCACAGTCTCTGAGTAGCTAAAAGGGAGTTAGAGAGAACTTGTAGAGGTTGTCTTCTCACTAGGCTGCAAGGTGACAGGACAAGAGGTGACAGGCATGAGTTGCTTCAGGGGAAATTCTGCCAAAATAAAAGACAGAAATTCCTCATTATGAAAAGATTCAAACATCAGATAAGGCTCCACACAGACAAAACAGAATTGCTGTCACTGGAGAAGTTCAAGATTCAGTTTGACAGGAACCTAGATTAATGCCTTAAGTTTTTGCTTTCATATTTTCCAGATTCTGTACTGCATTAGTATATAACTCTGAATTTCATATAAAGTGTTAGTAAGTTCTCCTCACAGTTTAGTTAGACAAAACAATCCTTTTGCAGCCTGAGAACCAAGGATACCATTGCAGCTTCAGGCCCAAAGAGTAAAAGCAACAGTGAACTGAGGAGAGCAATTTGGGAGGATGGGACATGATAACCCGAAGCTGTAATTGGGCAATTAACCCCAATATGTAAATGGACCAAAACTTATAAAAGTGTGGAAACTCAGACCAGGCATCCATCTTGGGTGGAGCCACGGCTGGGCTCCTGTACTGCCCAAGGTGTCTCCTTTGAAGGCCTTTTAATAAATACCTACTTTATTCCTTTAACACTGTGTAGCCTCTGTTCTAGATAGCCTCTCAAAACATCAAGATCAGCTTGGGCCTGCTTTTACAAGAGGTTTGGAACCAGAGGATTTGCAGAGCTCTCTTACAATCTATACTTTCTCATGACTCTGTGATGTATATATGATGAGAGTTTTATGCATAAACAGAAAGCAACTCTGCAAAAGAATTTATAGAATAATTGTTTCAAAAATATTTTTCCCTCGTTGATTGAAAAATTAAAAATTAAAAATATGTCTCCACATAACTTTTGATGCCAAAATACTGTTAATTTAAATCACAGCAAAAGTAACTCAAACAATGTAGTGATAATGTTTTTATTTATTAAGCTGGTCTAGAAGGAAAAAAGAAATATTTATGAAGTTCCAATTCAGTTTCCCACACTCTGGCTGGTGAGACCAGTAGCCTGCAGTTAGAGGGTAGAGAAGCCAAGCCACTGGGATAGCTTTCTAAGGAAGGGGGCTTTGAAAAGGTGATTGGAAAAGGGACACAAGTCCTAGCCTCTGGAGGCAAATCCCATCTAGTGTGAAGGAAAAGTATTCTTCAAGGAAGATTCCATATATCAGCCAGGCAAGAGGACCCCAATAGAGAAAGGTATCCTGTACCTGAGGGAATTAGCTGAAATATAAATACGGGAAGGCCTGGCAGATTGACTGTATCACACTCCAAAACCCTCCACCAAGGAAAGCAGCATGTACTCACTGTGGTGGAAAGAACCACTTGGTGGTTGGAAACATATTCTCTGCTCTGTGTTACTGCATGAAATATTATCCTGGGCCTTTAAAAGAAAATTGCATGGAGACATGGCACCCCAGAAAGAAATGAGCCAGAAAACAGAGCTAATTTCCAAAGCAACTTCATAAAAACATGGGCCAAAGATCATGGCACTGAGTGGGTGTACGACATCCCCTGTAAATGCATCAACCTCTGGAAAGTCAACCAATGGAATGGACTGTTAAAGGCTACACTGAAAATAATGGGTACATTTAAGCACTGGGATAGACATTTATCACAATGACTACCAAATTGGTTAACACCAGATCTGGCCAATTGGGCTGATCCTGCCCAATAAAAACTCTTATGTGTTGTCATTACCTACAGTGTGGAAACAAAAAAATTTGCTACTTCTACAGCTTTTACAGACATGGAAACTCTTGTATTCAAGAGTTTTAACAGAAATATCAGTTAATTTGATTACCTATTTTCAAAGGAGACACTTAAAATGTGTTGTAGCAGAGCCCAAAAATTTTGCAGTCTCTATTCTTCTGAGATGAACAGTTCCAGGTGCTTTTGTGAAGGAAGGTTGATTCCAATGAATGGAAAAAGTTGTATCTTCTTGATCAAGGAATGTTGATCATAAGGTCCTTTGCTGGTTTGTGTCCTTCTGCAGCAGGTTACCCTAAAGAGAACCATCTGATAAAAAGACTACTTTCCAAAATGTGAAAGCTATGGACAAACAAATGGAGTATTTTTGTATTGTTTAATTTTTATGTTGTTGATATCTTTCCTTGTTTTTCACTCCCCTGGGAACAGTTAATTAATGTAAATATTTACAGACCAATGGAGAAAATTAAAATTGCTCTTAGAAGTTAAGCCATTCAGGCAGGAAAAAGCAGTAAGATGAAATTCATTAGACATTAAGCTATATAATAATGAGATGTTCAGCCTAAAATCTTCATGCAGTTTTCTCTCTAGTCAGCACAAACTCTCAAACACTATTTTATCCCATGTACTGAGACATTTATCTCAGCTTCATATTAAAAGTATAGGTTTACATCTCTCTAGAGTAGATGAAATCAGACTGGACAATAACTTTTAAAAGGGTGCCATTAGATACCAAGAAACACAAACTACAAGACCTGTGAAAAACTTTTCTTTACAATAAAAAAATTTGGGAATTTGGTTTTGAAGATTTGTATACAACTGCATTTTTGCCTTGCAGTAAAAAAAATGTTTCATCTGATAACTTTTCCCTGGTCTAGTGCAAACCTTGATCCCATTAGCCCTCAATTTTAAAAACTAAACTCAGAATCATATTTTGATGTTGTATTATATTTATAACTAAATGTCTGGTTAAATTTTTGGAGGAGTCAAATGCCTAGGCATTTCTAAAAAGGTTCATTGCTCCTCTGCATCATGAAATACTTACTTGTAGAAAACAATTTTCTAGATCTAGCAGCATATTTAAAAATTAGTGCATGCATTTATTATGTAACTGCTTTCTCCTTATTTGTCCATCCTGAATACACAAAATAATGGTATTTATGCTTCTATTTTACAGTCTAGTTGTGCAGGCAGGGGAGGGGAGGGGGGGAGAATTAAAAAGAGAGACAGACAGAAATGTGGATTGGCACTACTGAAGTTTTAAAATTTTATGATTGCATTGATTTCAATGAAATCAGGCTGATTTGTACTGAGAGTCTTTCCCTTATGTCTAATAAGTTTTAAAAAAACTAATGCTGTTTGCTGTGCTAGTAAAGCAAAGGAAATTCTTAATATTGTTTATGTTTTCATCTTATATTTTTTGCAGGAAAGTTTGATTCTGAAGTAGTACAGAAGTAACCTTGAAATAGATTAATAAATGCTTTAGATTAGAAACCTAGGGACATTTCTTCTTCCTTCTTCTACTCTGGGGGAAAAAATTAAAAAAGAAAAAAGTACCAGTGTTATGTGTGTATATATAGAAAGATTTTAAAAATAATTGCATTTGTTTATAAATGTAAGAGAGTTTGACACCAGAAGGGTGGAATGAATAATTTCTGTGGGTTGCACTGAGCCAGCAGCCACAGAATCAGAGAATCAGTCACAGAATGAATAGGATTTTTAAGTGACCATAGTGGATCATCTGGTCCTCTCTGCTGAAGCAGGGTCATCCTAGAATGGAGAATTACATCCAGACAGTTATTAAATATCTCCAGAGAAGGAGACTCCACAATCTCTCTGGGCCATACATACCAGTGTTTAGTCATCCACATGGTAAAGTTCTTCCTCATCTTCAAGTGGAACTCGCTCCACGAGCTCCATGTCTCTCCTCTCCTGAGGAGCCCAGAACTGGACTCAGCACTCCAGATGTGGCCTCAGCACTCCAGATGTGGCCTCACTAGGGCTGAATCCCTCAGGATTCAGGTCAGGATCCCTCAGGCTGTTTACAACGTTCTTCCTAATTCATCCCAGGATACCACTGGCCATCTTGGCTGCAAGGGCGCTGCTGGCTCATGGGCAGCTTGTTATCCACCAGGATTCCCAGACCCTTTTCCATAGAGTAGCTCTCCAGCAGGTTGGCCCCCAACCTGTACTGGTACATGGGAGTTACCCTTCTCCAGGTGCAGGACCCTGCATTTGCCTTTGTTGAATTGCAGACACTTCTCTTCCCATCTCTAAGGTCAAGGTCCTTCTAAAGGGCTGCACAGCCACTATGATTTTTTCCATCATCGGGTTTCTGTAGCAAGGTTGAAGGATACACCTTACTAGGTTAGATAACAGTAGCAGAAAATAGAATTATGAACCATCTGATGGTTATGACATAGTGGAGATGTGTAATATAATGGTGAGGGTTCCTCAAAGAACAGTCATGTCCTAATATTCTAGATAAAAACTTTGAGATTATGAATTCTATTTTCTACTATTTTTTGACAATCCTGGGAGGATTAAAAACTATGGTTATGTAAGAAATTGTAACATAATGCAACTGAACAAGACAAAGCATCAGTATTTGATTTCCTTTCTGTTAAATGCAATTCTGACAGCCCTATATTTCCCAGGGTCTTCCCTGGATATTCCTTCTGGCCCTTTTTTTAGATGGGTAACACATTTGCTAATTTCCAGTCAGCTGGAACCCACCCAGTTACCTGCTGATAAATGATTGAAAGGGGCTCAGTGAGCTCTTCTGCCAGCTCTCTTGGTACCCTTGGATAGATTCCACCCAATCCAATAGCCTTGTGCAGGTCAAAGTGGTGTAGCAGGTCACTGACAATTTTTTCCTGAATACTTTACCTGATACTTTATACTCCTCCCCATCCCAAATGAAAATAGAAACCTGTGAATTCCTTATCCCCTCTTTTAAGATCATGTCATTAATGTTTATAGCTTCTCTCTCTAAACACAGAATTAGTTTCCATCTTTTTATTTGAATTCTTCCCTGTAAGCATCATATTTGGAAGGATCAATGGAAATTTCAATTTTGAAAGCAGGGAGCTGTCCTCAGTTTTTCCTACGAAGACGTCATTTTTTGATGTTGTATGAAGAAACTAGCAAGACTTATTATGTAGTGGAGGAAACCTCTACAGTTCATAGTCTTACAAGAGATCTTTCATTTGAATTAAGTCAAGTATTTGGACTTGCTGGCCTGGACATATGAGCTGTTAGTAAGTTTAGATTATATCTTTATGGTAGCAAAAACAAAAAAATTTGGTTCTTTCTATGCTTTATGACTTAGAGCAAGTAGAAATTACATTGACTATTCACCTCTATTCAAAAAAGTGTTTTATCATAATTTAATCAGGCCGAGGGAGTTCAGCACCCTGCAGGTAAGAGCTGAAGATAACTAAATAGCCATAGATTTTAATTGGTTTGGGCACAGAGTCAATCAGCAAAAAATGTAAGCAGAAAAAAGTGACTAACAATATTCAGGACCTTTACTTGTTTTTCTGCAAGCAGAATACAAGGTTATTAAAACTTAAAGCGCCTGGTAACAAATTTTTCAGTTGTGAAGGTCATGCTCTCTTTTATTTAACATTTTTCTTTAGAGAATGTTCCCATTATTCTGTACTTTAGAGATCTCTATAGAGAGGACACCCAGTCTAAAGTGAAAGCTACTGAAGAGATCAACCTTTACTTTTTAAAAACAGTATCAACTAATGCCTGAGTTACAGGGCATAAGTACATTTCCCTTGGAAAATTCTATTACAAAAAAACTCAGTTTGATAAAAAAAGGTTTAATAAAATGAAAGAATTGTTTGGGAAAGTGATTATTCAAATTAGCAAAGCTCATAGCGAGTTGTTTTCAGCTCAGGAGACAATGTCCTTCCAGGAATTCAATTGAAACTTTGGGGCTTGGAACAAAAATAATCATTTCCATCCCCATGTAATATGCAACAGGTTTATACAGTTCAGTAGTTTATACTGTCCCACCCTCCAGTCAAGTCTTTTGCAAACACTCTATTTAGTTTATATGATAAGGTTTGGGCACTGGGGGAAGGCCAAGGTCTGCCCCTGTGGAAGACACAGAAGGTTGTAAATGCCTCTACACAGCAGAGCCTGTCATCCAGGTTGGTGATGACTCTGCAAAAACAAAATTACTAAAAAATTTTTTTTGAAGTTAAGGAGCAGGGAAAACCAGAAAGATTGATAAACAGCAGAGGGAATGCCAAGGCCAGAAAAGCAGAAATAGGAAGTGCTCCAGGGGATGGAGCAGGTATTCACTGTAACCTATAAAAAGTCCATGCTGGAACAGAATTTTTGTGAAAGACTTCAGCCCGTGGAGGACCCATGCTGGAGCAGAGGACAAGCATGAGGAGGAAGGAACAACAGACAGAAACTGTGAAGTGCTGATTGCAGCCTTACATCCCCAAGAGGAAATGCAACAGAATATGAAAGAAAATAAAATCACTTCAGATAAGGTAATGTCAGGTATAATATTCATAGCACTGCTTAGCCTTCATAACAACTAAATAATGTGATTAAACTGAAGATTATTATTGTTTAAAGATCTTTAAACAAGATCTTTACAGTCAGTATGGAATAGAATTTTTAATAAATTATAAGACTGAGGTAAGAATAGGCATTTTGAAATAAATACCTCTGAACTGGGGAAAAGTGGGGAAAGGAAGAGTGGGGAAAAATAAAAAGGAAGAAAGAAAAAAAATAAGCCAACTCACAGATTTGTCAATCAAAATCCATGATAATCTACCAAACACAGAGATGTTATCTTCAAGGAACCCTCTAATGGTAAGTAAATTAATCTGGAAAATATATAGAGAGAGCATAGTAAGTTTGCCCTGCTCTGATTTTGGTCATAACCTTCACTTTTAGCACTTTTATGTTTGCTATGTTGTTATATTGTTAATTTTTGCATTTGTTACAGCTAAAACGGATTAGGTGAAATCACAGGATTTAATAAGGGGTTTTTGGGCTTTTTTTTTTTAATTATTGTTCACCAGATATAATTTTCTAGTCACCAGATCTTATGTGTTTGTCTAGTAGATGAGCCTTTTTTGTTAGAAGCAATTTTTCTTCTCTAGGAATTTCTACACAATTATCAAGTTATTATAAACTTCTGAATAAATGAAATAGGCTGAGCTCATTTAGTTGTGCTAATCAGGAAGAACTATAAATTTATTTTAAATCAGTAAATCTAATTTACTAAAGAGTTTAATTTGTTTGTTTGTTTGTGGAAAGATTATACATCTGAAACACAAACACACAAAAAATGGACATTATCTCATGCTTAGGAAAAAAGACACTGCTTTGTAATTACACTAACAAAATGAAAAAGATTTACCATCAATCGTTCATTTGAACAGCTATGTGCAAAACTTAAACTACTTAGAAAGGAGTATTTTGCTAAATGTGTCAAGGGATGACAGGTGAGGTGCACAATCTGAGAAATACATGTTATTTGTCATCTACAAAAGTAGCCAGCAGAACCTTTGAATAATTAAGCTAATGGAAAAATATCTGAAAGAAAAAAACACAGAAATCATCCCTTGTTTTCTCATTGAAATCCATCTCTTTACTAAAATTTTTGCTGCTCTTTATAAAAAATAAAGATCATCAGCAAATACTTATGTTTTCCAGTTATTGCGCTCTTTCAACTTTCTTGAATGGAAAGTAGAGATTTATTCCAGATTCTTAGTGTCATTATACTACTTTGGCAGTACAATTCCAATTAAAAACTTGTTCTTTCTTAAGTCTTAATCTCTTTCCAAGCCACTGTATGGAACTGGCAACTAGAATTCAGGTATAACATTTTTACTTTTACTTTCTTGTTTCTGTCACCTATAAAATTTAATTTAGTTCTATTCATTCTTTCTAGAAATACAACTGGACATACAACAAGTGTGGATCTTTGCATGTGTATTTTTTGAGAAATAAAAAACTTCAGTGATGTTACTGCATTTTTTTCTATAAATAATAATAGGGCTGCAGTCACTTCCAAACACAGAAGTACAGTTCCAGTCCCCATCCTGCTGACATTTATGGCTGACATTATTTATCATGTATTTTTCTTTTCAAAAATGCAGGATATAATCTATAGCTTCTCTCTATATTTAATCAAACCCCTCATAATTATACTTGATCTAAATTACAGTAAGTTCTTTCAAAGTTGAGGTTATAGTAAAAGTATCTATTTTAATCCAACATTATGGGAAAAAACCCCCAACCCAACCAAAACCCATCGTACCACAAAAGACAATTTATCTGCACAGCCTGCATAAAATGCCATTTAAGTCTGTCATACAGAAAGTCATATAACAAACCAAAGTGTAGCAGCTCCATGAAACTATAGCCCAGTAAATTCAACTCTGCCAATACCAGTCAGTGCTGTAGGCTTTGTAAGGTCCCAGAACTGACCAGGGCTCCCTTTACTCTGAGTTGGGTTTGACCATTTGCCTTCTCCACAGTGGGCTACAACCAGGAAACCCTGAAAAAAGGAGATATGTATTTCAAGCAGAATTTAGGCAGGGTATCATTATAGGTCTTGATTGCAGAGACTCATGTGCTGCCATGGGTACATTTGACTGCCTTTGTCTCTTTGACGTGGAGATGTGTACAAACATATTTCTCTCTGTGAACTTCACTGAATTTTGAGAGCTGTGATAAAGAAGTCTGTTCTTGGTTCCTGCTCAGTATGTGCAGATGACACCATCTACAGCTCTGTTTTTTATTGAGATTAAGCAGTTTATCTGCAGGTAACATTCCATTACCTAACAATAGAAATGAAGGACAGAGTTGCTTATATTGCAACAAAGTCCTTCAGGAGCCCTAAAGACCACAGTGCCAAATAACCTCACAACAGCCATGTGTTTTAGACACAATTTTCCCTTTCCTTTTCTCCCAGAAAATTAACCTAAGGGATAACATGGAGTTTTAACTAACTTCCACCTCTTGGCCTACATGGGCACTACATGCTATGCTGCTACCTTTTATTTTATTCATGTACTTTAACTGCTGCATCAGTGAACAAAGTCTGAAACACTACAGTTATTTTTTCTAAAACCTTCTTGCATCCTGTACCAGAATAACGTGATTCCTACCAGAAGTATGAAATATGCCTACTTATTTCTATCTTACCCTACCTTTCTTCCCCATAGCTTGCTTCATTCATTCATTCAATCATTCATTCATTCATTCATTCATTCATTCATTCATTCATTCTTTGGAGATAGTCAGAATCAGTAATTCACAGTTAATCTCATTTTCTTCAAACAATATCAGAGAATCAACAAGAAACACATGCAGAATTTTAGATAGACAGACAGATGTTTTATCCTGGAACGGTACTCCATCATGCCTTTGGTCCTTCCTAACTGAGAGTTCCTACTGAAGGATAAAAATTACTTCTGTTTCAAGAGTTCTAGGACTTCAGGACTTACTAAAGCAGATTAATTGAAAATTTCATTAAGTAGCATAGAAACTAGTGGCCCTTCTCCCTGTTTGGAATAATTTACACTTTTCTGCAAACTGTAAATGAAGTTGTAAAGTACAAATAATGCGACTGTGTAAGACAGATAAGCAACAGAAGCAAAAAAATTTCATAACGTGTTGGGAAAAAGTCTTTGTTGTATAAAAATTGAAAACTTGATAAGTATATCCATAGTAATTATTAAACATAAACAAAATATATATTTTTTATGTCTTGGCAGGATTATAGGAGTTGCTTATTAAGTCAGTGGAAGTTTGCATTTGGTTTTGTCCTTTTAGCACATAAAAAATAGAGTCAAGTGCAATATGAAAACAAACCCCCCCATATCAAGTATATATGTCATATAGTACTTAATATTTATAAAAGCAATTTCAACTTAAAGTCTAGCTTTGGGTTAATGATCCTCAGGTGTAACACATTCAGTTTAAGTTATGTTCGTATATGTCCAATTAAAATAATGAATAATTATATTTACTACTTTTGCACCTTTTAAAGGATAATCAGGGTCCTAATCCTGTACTAATGAAAAATATTTCTTCTGCCTCTGGTTAATAAAAGAGCGACACCTTATATTGATTATATTTTTCCCGACTCAACTCTCTTCATTGGTACTTCAAGACCATTTTGGAGCACAAATATCATTAAATTGAAAGTTTTCCTAGGTAAGTTTTGAATTAGTTTTGTATATTTTTAAGTTAGAGCCACAAAAAAACCAAAAAAAACCCCTGAAAATCCCCACAATAAAAAAAAAAAAAAAAAAAGAAAAAAGAAAGAAAATTGTTTCTTGACAGGAATTTTCCTTTGCTACATTATTACTATTTGGGGCTTTGAAACTGAATCTTTTTTTTTTTTCTTAACCAAACATGCTGAAGAAATATAATTATGAAGAAGAACTTTCTCTGCTTCTTGACTTATTTTACCTTAGTTCATTGTTTATTCTAACACTTTAAATCTTTTCATCCTAGGGATTTGGATCACAGATAACATCAGGCTTTTCTTCTGGCTGTGAAAACTTTAATTTTGGATTTTCCATGAATTAAATTAGAAGTAGCTGATAAAAATTATATTAATAAGTGCCAATAAGTAGTCTGACATTAAATACTTCAAATTTAAACCTTCTTTTCAGAAAAAAAAAATATTGTCTATCTCTGTTTTGCAGCAGATTTCCCTTTCAGATGAAACATGTATAAAGGAATCCAACACAAAAAGCCTTTTTGCAGAGTTCGCAAATATAATTTGTTACAGTAATAGTTTGGTGGCAAATTGAGAATGCCTTAGAGAGCTTCAAAGTGAGTTCATTTACTGCCTTTGATTGCATTCCCCTGGAGTTTCAATGTGGAATAGATTAGGGGAACAGTTTGGAAGAAATCCACGTGGACTCAAAATAGGTAATTATTACCCAGTGTTTCTATTCATATTCCTAGATAAATTCAAGGGCATCACAAAATGACCAAAGACACTTAAAAGCCTCAGACTATTACATTATATAATTTTATTACTTAGTCAAGGTAAGATCTCTCAGCTATTCCTAAGTATTTTATTTGTTTTTGCTTTTAAAGTGACTTTTTATGTTCCTTTCCTCTCTTCAGCTCTCTTAAATGATTTTTAAATGTTAAGTGAATTAAATGACAATTATTTTGTGATATTTCACACTCCTGTAATGCAGATCAGCTGACATTATAAGCTGCTATAAGCAGAATGTCTACGGCATACGGGACTTCAGGTCATATCTCCTTTACTTAGAGACAGAAAAATGAACTTATCGGAACTGCTACAGAGGTTTTAATATCCTTAGGGATTGTGACTGTGCAGTGGAATTCTCTCAAAGGTGCAGTTCATTTCCTTCCAGCATTGTACTATGGAAGGGCTGCTGCAAAGCAGCTGAACTGAGTCCCAGATTTGTATCTCCTTAACTTCAAAGGAGAATCCATTATAACACAACCATTTCCTTTTGCAATGATGCTTCAAATGCATATTAAAAGGAAATTATACTTGCCCCAAGCCCCACTTCAATCTCATTTTAATTGATAGTCATTGTTTGTATTAGAGAAATGTACGCAGATAATGAAGTTACAGACATGAATGTCCCTTATGGAGATATGTTAAGACATAAAATGGGACTTCATTTAACCGTCAGGGTCTTTTAATTTGTCTGGAGAACTAATAAATATTGTCTTCAGAGGTGAATTGAATCCATCTCGGATAAAATTGCACAGGGATTTTGGTATGTGTTGAAATGTGTATCAGAGAAGTATTCTGAGCACTGAGAAGAGACTTAAGCAAGGAATAAAAAGATTTTTTAGTCTATTATTGTGATTTTAGGCAAGAATGGTATGCAGATTTCTAACTGTAAATCTCTATTGCAAGGTAACGCTATCATGTAGCCAAGAGGAAGGGGCTATCAGTGCAAACAACAGAGAGGATTTGGACTGGGCAATAGCAAAAGTGCAACCAAGCACAAGCACAGGCAAAAAAAGCCTCAATGCACTTTAGTCACTCATTTCCTACTCTGTCTTCATGTTTTTCTTCTCTCAAGCTTTTTTGATGAGTGTACATCAGAATGTCATTTTTAAAGAACCCTTTTGTTCTTCAAACAGTTTTGAGTTCCAAGTGGCTGACATTAAAATTAAAAATTGAAGTGGTGACTAAATATTTGGAATTTGTCTTTGTTTTTATACATCTGCTTAGTATGATATAGCTTTAAAGAAATTAGCTATGAGTTGTTTTCACAGACAACCTTAATTGACACTTTGGATATTTTTGTTTGAAACCTTACCACTTGAAATTATGGGTTGTTATATTAAAGAACAATGTTTATGAAAATATAATATACCTTATTTTCTTTGTTCAAAACACCACCCAACAAAACCTTAGCGCAAAGAAACCATAAAACCACAATCATTGCTGTCCATGTAATTTAAGAGTCAAGAAAATCAAATATTCACAATCTTCAAGAAAAAGGCAGGGACTATTATTATCCTCAGGGATTTTCTGTAATGAAGATGCTTTTGGTTTCTTGGGATATCCTATCTGTTTACTGACACTAAAGGATTTTGGAACTCAGCAGTGAGTAAGTGGAATGAAAGTTGTGCAAAGACATGTTTTAGAATGATTAGGAAATATAAACAATGAGAAGTTTCAGAGTATTTAAAGATATCTTTTTTTTTGTCAAAGAACATTTTTGCATTCCTTTGTGTTTGATTTGAGAGAAAATTTCTAAGTTCCTTATCTTTAGTTTCAAGACTGCTTTACTTTCCATTTCTTACACATTGTAGTAATTGCATATCACCGATTTAAATACTAACAAACAGATGAAAATATATTATCAATAACAATAATAATCATAATCGTATTAATGATATTAAGAATGGTAGTAGTAATTGTTCTGTAAAACTCCAGAGAGATATCTTAGAGTTCTGGATCACATTTTTCTTTCTGTAAGAACAGCACTAACACAACTGGATGCAACACTGCACTAGGAGTTCCATGGCAGTGCATGGAGGGCTGCAGAGCTGACTTCAGTGAGGAGAGACGTGGGGTGCCCCATGCCAGAGAGAAGTAGTTCTGCAATGGACACCAAGCTCAGAGAAGAAGCAGGGGAAGTTAGAAATCCACGTGGCAGAACAGGTATTCCTTGCAGTCCATGGTGCAGCAGTTGGATATTACCTGTCAGGGATCATGACCCACAGAGACTCCATGCTGGAGGAGACCTTTATCCTGAAGACCCCAAACATATGGGAAGGATCCGTCCTGCAGCGGTTATCCTCACCCCTCACCCCTCTGCCTACCATCTTCCCAGTGCCATTCTTGGCAGAGACTGTGACCAGGGAGGAATAGAAAAGTTACAAATGAAGGAGTAAACTTGAATGTTGGCAAAAATGGAGGAGAGGTAGGGACCTGTTTCATTGGTTTTTAACACTCCTGCTCTGGTTTTATTTGGTAATAATTTTTTCTTCATAAAACTACAGAATGATTGAGGTTGGAAGGGGCCTCTGGATATTGTTTGGTCTACTTCCACCTGCACAAGCAGGGCCAGATACAGAAGGTAGAATGGTTTGGTTGGAAGGGACATTTAAAATTCATCTAGTCCAAACCCAGCACAATAGACCAAGATTAATTCACTGCACAGTTATTTCACTGCATTCTACTGTTTATGTGCTGATATTCATTGTGCCTTTTCTTCAGTGATAATTTTTTTTTAACAAAAAAGGCTCTGGTTTTGATCGATATCATGTAATAATTTAGATTGGAAAAGACCTCTGAGATAGTCAAGTCTAATTCTTCACCTAGCACAACCAATGATGAAACCAAGATTTTAATCCATGTCTAGGAATCCCATAAATCGTTTTTTAGTCTTCAGACTTGAGGCCCTGTACAGTCCCAGCTTATGCCCATCTTTCTATATTGTACTTAATTGCCATTTGTCTTTACCTTGATATCCTAAATCAGAGAGACAGACATCCTCAGCCTGTGGATCTGTGGAAGCACAGACCAGAGAAAAGGCCATGAAGGAAACCTACTAATGAAACTCAGTTTTGAGTGCATTTTTTGTTAGCAGACTTTCAAATAAAGTAGTAAACTTGAGCTTAGCATTCCTTGTTACTGAGCCTAGAGAAAGGAAGAGTAAAACATCTATTAACTCCTCCAGTCAATTTGCTCTAGCAATGGGAACCAAGCTGCAGAACCACACCAGGAGGAGTATTAATTGAAAACTGTACCCACATTTTTTGGGACGGTTGGTTCAAATGGTTCATGAAACTATATTTCTGTACAAAATTACACCATAAATGAAACAATGCCTTGCTTTTCTCACATTTTTCACTTTTTTTGTGGAAAAAGTCCACAATTTTAGAACAACTGACCAATTATTAACAAGATCATCTTAATGAGACCAACTGCATTTTCTTTATAGGAAAGTACTTTTACACTATGCTTAATACTAAAAGCTTTGAAAAATTATTTACATTTAAATTGAAAAGAATTCAATACAATGAGGGGAAGCCTTTTGAGAGGCAGCTTGGTTTGTTCAGCTTAAAGAAGAGGAGACTCTTAAAGAAGAGGAGAGGAGAAAGACCTCATTTCAGTCTTCAGTTTCCTCATGAGGGGAAGTGGGGATTCAGATACTGATCTTTTCTCTCTGGTGACCAATTTTAGGACATGAGGGAAGAACATGAAGCTGTTTTAGGGGAGACTTAGTTAGAAGATTAGGAAAAGGTTCTTCATCCAGAGGGTGATTGGGCAGTTGAACAGGGTCCCCAAGGAAGTAGTCACCAAGCCTGCCAGAGCTCAAAAAGCATTGACACAACACTATGAGGCACCTGTAACTTTGTTTGGACAGGCTGGTTGAGCCCTGCATTTATCACGTGATAACCAGGGACTGCTGTCCTAAACAAAGTGTTTTCATTTCAGATAAGGGAAAAGGCTGATAAGAAGCAGATCCTGCAGAGATGGGGTAGTGCTCTTTATCATGCTAATCTCCTCCCTTCAGATAAGACACAACTGCATCTGACAGTGTAAACTCCCCTCCATGTGGAGATACCAGGGTGTTCCCACAAGACCAAATGTAAGTAGCTTGACAAACTCTTTGTTGCATAGCCCCATCCCCGATGGATTAAGTGGCAGCCACCACTCTGCACACAGACACCAAAATAGAAAAGATCATCAGTGGATCCACAGGAGGCAATATCTTTCCATTCTACTATCTTCTCTTGTACTTTTCTTTCTATCCTTATATATTTTCTCCATGATATTTTTATAGCAAAGAACAAAACCAGATACATACCTCCTTTCTGCTGCAACCAGATTACTTTAAAATAAACGTGCCTCATATTTACACTGGTCATTCAGTGTTGTTTCACTTTAATTCACCCCAAGGGATCTATTGACACCAACCTCAGTTACTCTGCCTAAGAGGCAGGTCATAACAACATGGTGTGGCTCTTGGGGTTGTCCTGAGCAGGGCCAGGAGTTGCTCTCAATGATCCTTCTGATCTAATAATTATCTTTAAAAAGAGGCCAGTTTATAGTGCATTTAACATTTGCTTTACAGAACTGGTATATTTAGTCCTTATCTTTATTCATGTGGAGGTTAATGAGAATCTGGCATCAATTTAAGAATTAATACCTAATCAAGCAAGACACCTGAGGCTGAGTAACTAGCAGGTGTTTCTTGAATTGGAACCTTAATGGCTCACCAATCAATAGAGTGCCATAAGTGTATTTCTTCTGCAATTCCAGTCAGAGCAGATGTGTTTAAACAGAAACATAAGTGTGCAATAATTAGCTTATTCAGTATGACTAGCAACAGTTATCAGTTCAAAGGACAGGGGATACAAAAGTAAGGAAGCTTTAATAGAATACATGGGTCCTAATCGTTACTCTCAAATTAAATGTTTTCTCTCATGATGAAAATACCTCTAAATACGTGCAAAGGATTTAGCTATTTGCTATGTATAGTGTTTTGAATTAATTTTCTCTCTGCAGTTTAAACTTTATACACAGAAGGATCTGTGCTGGAAGGGGCCTTAAAATTCATCTCCTTTGAAACCCCTGCCATGGGCAGGTGGCTCAAAGTGACTGCAGATCACACTATAAGTTCTGCCTCTTGAACACAGTCAAAAAGGATCTGAAGGTTAGGGGGCAGGATGTTGAATAACAACACTGGGGTTAAAAAGTCATTCTTGCTTTCAGGAATTCTCGAGAAATGCTTGTTAGGACAGGAGAGGGTGGTCAAACATTGGAACAGGTTTCCTAAAAAGATTGTTAATGCCCCAGGCTTGCCAGTGTTTAAGAGGCATTTGGGCAACTTTTGCTCTGGTCTGAAGTGGCCAGGCAGTTCAACCAGCTGCTCAG
Organism: Fringilla coelebs; assembly: GCF_963513975.1. Taxonomy (NCBI): domain Eukaryota; kingdom Metazoa; phylum Chordata; class Aves; order Passeriformes; family Fringillidae; genus Fringilla; species Fringilla coelebs. Next base: position 20,987,329 of record NC_140032.1, on the reverse strand, counting down.
TCTTTTAGTGTAAGAGGAAGCCTGAAGAAATGTTAATACTTCTTCTTATCCAGATTGCTGTTAGAGAAGCGTGTTCATAGAAAGAGTATTTTAGGAATAGATGAAAGAGAACAAGAATATAATTTCTAAACCAAACTGCCTGAATCAATAACATGGGGAGCTTAGAAAGAAAAATGGTGAATTTTTAAGGGAATTACATGGATAAAGATTGCTTACATTTCAAAATACTTCAGAAACAAGAACTGGAATTCTGAGTACTCCATGTATATATAATAAGTGAATAAAAATACATAAAATACTGAATAAAAGAATTCTGTTGCTTAAAGACAAGCTCTGAGTTTCAGCTGAGATGCCTTGAGATTTTAGACATCCTCACTGTTCTCTTAGACACATGACACAGGACCTGTGTGAAACCCATATACTTCTAGAGTGATGTCTGATGGTAAGGTGGAATAGCATTTTTCATTTTTTGGGGGGACAAAAGCCTACCTATTCTGACAGTAGTGATGGCTTGATAGACTGATCAATATAATAAATGTGGGGTTTTTTTTCAATAAAAAATTACTTTAAAAATACATTTTTCTAATGTAATTGTAAAAACTGAAATCTGCTTTGGTCTCTTATCATTAAAAAAATTAATTCAACAAAAATTATTCCTGTGTCTAAAATAGCTTCAGTTACTGTACTTAAAATTGGGAAATCAGAAACCTTTCTCTATGGATCTTTTGAAGTTCAGACTTCATGAGTGTTTTTATTTAGTAAGCAACAGACTGACTCAAGCATTCTATTCTATTTAGTCTGGGTAAGACTGCTTTATTATCTAAACTGAAACTGTTAAATTTAAGAGGTAGAAGCAAGAAAAGAGCAAGTGTAGTCATAGCAGCCATTGTGAGCCTGCTTAATTTGTATTAATTGTCTTTAATGAAAGAGTATGCTTGTTTTCTTCTTTTGCACTACTAACATAAGACAATTCAACAAAAAGAAAACAAAAATTATTGATTTCAGAGAAGACATTAGGGTATTTTAATGGATTTAATTTAAGAGGAATTAAGATAGAAATTAATCCTTAAAACCTCAGAGAAGTTAATTTTTATGGACTATATAACTCCTAATAGGGAAAATGTGTGCTGCCATAGAGCAGAAATTAAAACATTAGAATGTACTTTACTGACAGCTGGCAAACTTTTTTTTTCTGCAGTCTGGCCACATTTGTCAGCCATCCCAGGTAAAGTTCACGAAGACAGAGGTTTTTATGTACCTAAACTGTCCCTAAACTGTTCCTATTTTCCAGGGAACTTCAGGCACCAATTTCCAATGGGATGCAAACCAGGAATTAGACACTTAAAAGTGGATGGAACACCTCTGCTATGAAGAAAGGCTGGCACAGTTGGAGTTGTTCATCCTGGAGAAGAGAAGGACCCAGAAAGGCTCAGACTCTTCCAGTGCCTGATGGGGTCCTATGAGAAAGGTGGAGAGGAAACATTTGCAAGGGTGTGTAGAGATAAAATAAGAAGTAATGCCTTTAATTGAACTGGGGTGGGTTTAGATAAGATATCATGAAGAAATTCTTTACTCGGAGGGTGGTGGGACACTCGAAGAGTTTGCCCAGAAAAGTTGTGAATGCGCCATCCCTGGAGTTCTTACAATCTATCATTCCTTCTCTAAATAAACTATACTCCGCTTAGGAAAGCAGATCAAATTACATAATGGGAGTGAAATTGAAGTAAAATGTAATAAAAACTGAACTGATCTTCATGGAGGTAGAATGTCAACCTAAAGCTTGATTGAAACTGATTAGATAATTTCATGTGTCACTTGAAAATTTTCTTAATATATGCATACTTGAGGTCAGCAAAACCTGCCCATTAGTTTAATTACAAAAGAAAGTGCATTTCTTGGCAAAGTGATTATGTATAACAGAAAGAATAAATTAGACCGCTAGAGTTAGTAAAGGGTTTGTGATAAAGATACTGATACCTCTTAAATTGGAAGCCACAAAGTCTGAACAAAAAAAATTCTGCAATGTTGATGGCATTTCATCACAGAATTTTAAATGGTTAAAAACCCACATATTTAGTATATTTGACAGGTGAATAAAGATCAATTCAGAAGAATAAAAAAACAATTTTCACAATATTTTCATTTAGGGGAATTTGTTTTATTTGTTTACGACAAAAAAAGGAATCAACATTTTCCTCATATAAAATATTTTGAGTTATTTCTAGTTTTCAAAATACAAGTACACAGAATTTCAAAGAGAGGAAAGCTGTGAAACACATCTATGTCTCAAATGCCATTAACATGAGTCAAAATGTTCCTCCTCAATTTTGATATAAAATTTAATTCACTTTAAAAAAATCATTATAATTGTATTGAAATAATGATCAAGTTTTTTCCATTTTTACAGGTAATTTGCTTCCATTAATCACTTAGTTATTAAAAAATAAAGAGATTTTGGTTTAGCATTTGTTAAGCATTTAAACAAATCAGTGCTCAAAGTTCATTTTCTATAATTCCATGGGATGCTAAACTAATGACTTTTTATTTCTTGGTAAAAGTACCTAGTATTCAGATTTTGTTACTTTTTAGCAATATGGTGGTCCTTTTAATAAATCTTTAGATTCCATTGAGCACCTTTGAATACCGAAAAGTCCTCCCCCTCAAAAATGTTAGTTATTTTGGGTTTTATTTATTCAGTCAAATATAAAGAGTAATTTGAGGAGACATAAAAAAACTATATGAAAGGAGTATTTAAAGATCCATTAAAAACTTGGCATTTTCTCCTTCATAGTCTGGTTCTTTTTTGAGAAATTTTAGAAGAACTATGTCATGGAAGAATATAATATAGAGAATATCCACCAGAGCCTTTCAATTTTTGATGGTTCTGTCACAGAACACAACAGATGAAAGAAGAAGAGACCAGAGGGACTGAAATACACTGAGAAAATATTTTTTGAGACCTTGTTTCTGAGAAATCCTTTTATAATGTAAGACTTTGAATAGTGAGAGGAAAAAATGGAACTGTTTCAATACACTGAATGAATTGTAAGCATTCTTGAAGGGTAAAAAAAATGAAGGCCAAATCATGCTGTACTTCTGTCAATTCAAAACCCATCTCTGATGTTTCTTGTCTCTTTTACATATTTGTTCCATAGCTGTACCTTGAGTACTTTGTCCTGTTGTAACTGCTGTACTGAAACAGACAGAAAATTGTCCTTTGCTACAATTGTTTTGGAAAGCAAACAAATTGTACTACAATGTCCTATGAACTACACAAGACTGAGAAGAAATAATTGATTATTGCAGAATTAATCTGATCAGTAGTTCTCATTTTCTTAAGAAAGTAACACTTCACAGCAATATATTTATTTTTAAAACAGTGAAAACACTGAAATTAATTGTTTCATATGCTTGCTTCTTTAAATTATTTCAAAATATGCAGTTTCAACTTTTTCTTTTGTTGTAATAGACTATTACATCAAAGTAATCCATTTCTACATTAATCTCATATGAGTGAAACATCAAATGAAGACAGAATTGGCAAGCATTTTCCTGTGAATTCAAAAGGAACTATTATAATGTGCCTAACATTGTTTCTTTATAAAAACTTAGAGTATGACAAGAAAAAAGAAAAATAAATTGCATTTTCTTCCAATTTAGAGTTTAAAATGTCAAGTTTATTACTCCTCCACTGCAGAAAAATACTGAAAAATATGGAGTTTTTGGGATGAATTTCTAAACTATGTAACTAATGACATAGATCTGGAGATTCAGCAAAGATGAAACACTGCTATTAGGTTGTTTCCAACTCTTCTCATATTTACTATAACATAGGCATTAACATATTCAGTCTAATAACCCCATAATGCATTGCAGCTGTGAGAAAATCTTTAGTGGTATGACTGGCACTTGTTATTCAACAGAAAATCATAATTGTGGTTTTAGGGTATGCAGGGAAATGTTTCTGTAAAACCAAACAAAACCCCAAACAAATAATAAACAAAAAAAAAAAAATCCCCACCAAAAATCATATTATAAGATTGATTTTTCCTTTTGTTCTTTTTGGCTTTGTGCTAATTTTAAAACTCATCAAGAATATTAGACCCACTCAAACCACCCCCTTTCAACAGGGGAGGAAAAATACGAGGAGGGATTATAAATTTGCAATAATGAATTTACAATTTATTATTGCAAATACCACAAAAACCACAACAGTATTAATAAAATATTGTACAAAAGAGAAATAAATATCCAAAGAAAGGGTATTCACCACCAAAAGATGTTGCCTGGTCCCCTAGAACAAAGGCAGGATGGTGGCCATTCCTGCCCTCTGTGCCAGGTGGGCTTCTTGGGAGCAAAGCCAAAATGGCAGGGGGCTCTTACATGGGATCACATGGCTCAAGGAAAAAAGCAAATAATGTGACCAAAGAGTTGCTGTGCTTAAAGCCCTCACACAGCAGCAGACAACGGAAAATGGCACAGCAAAACCTGGAGGCTGTTTTGTTCAGAAGGAGCTCTGTTACTGAGCTTCTCAGTCCCTGCTACCTGGCAGGGCTTTCACGGGCAGTGTGAAGTCAGGCAGAGGCTGGAGACTTGTGGGAGACTCCCTCTCCATAGTGAGCCCAGCATTCCCACCTGCAATTTTTAAAGGGCACAAAACCAACCCCTTCTCAAGGGGGTAAGATAAAAAGTCCCCCTTCTGGAGCTCAGTGTTCCCTGCCAAAGACTGTCCCCACCATGGCAATGTGTGTGGTGTGGAATAAACAGCTCTAAACCCCTACCAGTTATCCCTGTACCTGGGGTAGCTTTATGAGAAGTTCTTCATATTTCATGTAGAGAACCTAAAGCTCTTGTAAGATCAGTTCATACAAAAGGAAAAACCATCCTACCAAAACCTCCAAACCCCCTTTAAACACACACAAGTTTATTTGGTATCAATAGTTAGAATGTGTTAATTCACTAATTTACCAAAATGCTGAGTGAGCAGAGAAACCACAAATTAAATTACAATAGTATTTATTAACAAAAAATAAATAGCTGCAGAAATTGTGTGACACCAACTTTCAAAAAAAAAACCAAAAACAAACATTGCCTCTTTAAGACAGCTGCAAAAATTCACAATGAAGAAAAAAAGAAATTCATTATTATTTTAAAAACTTCAATTTTTATGGAAGGGAACACAGTGTTCTCTTATATTTCAATTTTATAATGGCTATGGTTTTACTTAATAATAATCATTATGTGAAGTCTATGTATGGATTCCTTACAGAATACCTCTAAAAATTGCTTAAATGAGTCAAAATATGGATCTCAGTCTGGTACATTTCCAATATCCCTGTGAACACCAATAATTTTTACCTTATTACAAATATTCATAATGATTCAGTGTAAGATAATTTTATGAGAAAATGGATGTCCTTCTCATTTCTGAATAATACTATTGTCCCATTTCAACAGTTGAATAAGGCAGTTCAAAATGCAAATTACTCTTCTTTATTCCTTTAGATTTATGCCAAATATTACCATTAAAAGTCAGATAGTTTGGCTGCAAAAATTTATAAAGAAAAGCCAGTATAATCAATTATCAGTATTTTGCATGTTCTTAGCTGGTTTTCTTAATATGAAAGTACAGGGAAGTTACATTGTCTTTGTGCCTAATGTGCTATATATTTTGTTCCTATTGGATTTGCTATTTGTCAGATCTATGATTAAATAAATAAAATATCAAAACCATGGTACTTTAAAGAGCTATCTTACACTCTCAGGAAGCTATTATTTTTTTTAAAAAATTTATCATTATTTTATTCAGTTGTAACTGCATCTACCTAATATGTGATGTGGCTTGTTCTTCATGTCTTTAAATTTAGTGAATTTTTATAGTGTTTTTTTTATATATGGGGGACACAGAACTTTGATCTGTGTGGAAATGAAAATAAGTTCACATTAGCTGCGCTAGAATCTTGGACTAGGTTGATCACAAAAGAAAAATCTTTCAATTAGGTTTTAAAGCTTAATTTATATTGCTTGCAAATAATATGGTAATAGAATACTTGTTAGGTACTGTCAGTATGTTTTTCTTGAAGATTTCTGGAATCACGTTCATCATATCCACAATCTTGGCTTGAAATATACAAAAACAGAAAAAAGAAAAAAATGTCTTAGAGGAGGAGATAATATTCATCTATTTTGATTATGGAAATATGTGTAAAAGAAGCCCTATGGTGCTTCTTTCATAACCCTTCAGAGTAGTCATTTTCTACTCTCTGTTCTCTGTGGAATGACGTTAGTGCTTCATTCCAGAATCACCACAGAATATCCTTTCTTGCTGCTTCATAGAGAAAGCAGCAAGTAAGTGCAATATGGTAATTTTAATAAGAATTGTCAAGAATATTACAATGATTTATGTCTGTGAATAAAAATTTAGCCTTCGTTCCACTAAGATCTTATGATTGTCTCTGTTCAGAAAACACTTTACTACCTTGATCACTTTGCAAATCCTATTGACCCCCCCACCCCCCCCTTAATACTTCATATCTTAAAAAGCTTTCAAGGCTCTGCCTCCTTGACCTTCATTGTCCTTCCTCGACCTGGATTAACGTGATACCCAGAAACACTTCCTTCATGCATGCTGAATGCCTAATGACATACATCTTTCAATAATTTATTCCAGTGCAACACTCTCTTTTACAATATGCCTTCACAAAACATATCAGACAGTATAATTTAATCATCAGTAAAACTTAGCAGAATGTATTGAAATTATTAAAAGAGATTATGCTTATTCAGCTTCTGTCTTCTACCAAGTGTGACTACTGTGTCATAAGGGAATGCAAATGACTTAATTTAAAAAGTTTTACATAAATGATTTTTATGAATAGCTTTTAATTTCAACAAATAAGAGAACAGGTGGATATTTCCTTAGAATACTGATTATGAAATAAAACCATAGTGTCTTAGTCACTTAGGCATATTTTAGGTATTTGTAATAGACGTGAGGCTGAAACAATATTTTTGCTAAGGGATGTTTCAGGGTCTCTGACTCTGGCAGGCTCTGGGGCCCAGGTGTTTCTCTATCCTGGCTGCTGGAGCTCAGCCTGGTGCCTTGGAGGCCTGGGAGTTGTGTTCCCAAGCTGATGCATGCAGCTGCTGCTTTCCCATTTGGAGGCAGTGAGTGTATTCCAGAGACCCACTCCTGCACACACTGGGAACACTGACACGGCTGGCTGCAGTGGGGACCCTGAACAAGGCACTGTCTTTAACAGTCCCCAAATTTGGCACCACCAGGACTCACAGAAAACACAAGTACAGATAAAGAAGTCCCTCAAACATAAGAACAAATAGCCAAGTACGTTTTCTCCACTCCAGTTGATGAGTACTGGGGCTCACTAATGAAAGTAGACACACACTCCTACTCATTCTCTAGGTTTGCAAGCATGTTCACACGCCCAGGTATCCCTAAAGTAGCACAATTCCTATTTCCAATACCTTTGCCTGGATCTTGAGCCCTCTTACTCACTCCACAGGTGTCCTATTCACTGTCTGATCGAGCCTGATGTTCACTGGCAAACACCTGCACACTCATTTCAAAGGTACCCCGCATTTGTGGATCTTTCCATGAGCTTGAAGCTTGCTAGAACATTCAGTGCACTCCCACCTCACACCTCCCAGGTCTGAGAAAAATAGACCTTCCTCTCCTCACAGCTGCTGACCCCCAGGCAGACAGGCTGTGAGCCACTGTCCCAGTCCAGTGGCTTGCACCATGGACACAGACCCTGTCAGACCTCTCACTCCAGTTCACGCTCTGAGTTCACCAACAGTCTCTCCAGCTGCAGTCTGAGCACTCACACATGGGACAAATGGTGAGATTGCAAAGACAGTTTAGAAAATATCTCGTAAGAAGACAGGATAGACAGTGATGATTAGGCATAGGGCTTGGTCAGGCCAATTTACTGATGACTTGCATACACACAACTGGCTCCTTTTATTCCTCCTCTTATCATGCCCCCTCCTTTTCTAAATCTCTGATCCCCTGTTTTTCTCTCTCTTTAAGCTTTCCTAAACATCCCTTAGTAAGTCTTGCAGAGTGCCACAGCCTGCCTTGAATATCCCTATACCTTCATTCTCTTGCCTCCCTGTTCTGGACAGCTACGGACTCCAGACTGACAGTCTCCAAAGTTAAGCCAGGAGTTTCTTAATGGAGCTTCAGTCTTCAGTCCCCCTGTCACTTGTCTGTCAGATTGGTGTCTCTGTCTGTTTCATTCATCACTTTGACTCCTGTTGAACTGGAAAGGGATCTTGATCTGATAACCTAAATGAAGCAGATGTTCTCACATTCCACTTTCCATCACAGTCTATTAATGGGAAATTTAGTACATAGTTTTAGTAACATCTATTAATAAGTATGTCTGCAAAAGTGATGAGCTTGTATTTACAGTCAGTTGCTGAATTTGCTGAACAGCTGTATATGTAAAAAACTATGACATTTCCAGCAAAACTGAAGGAATAACAAAAAAACAATTTTATCAAACAATGAAATTTCAGATGCACAATGATAAACATTGTTACATCTTAAAAAATTTATGTACTGTGTTCAGTAAAAAAACCCCAAAACAAACAGAAACCCCAAAAGAAGCTAAACTGAAAAGTGAGACACGTCTACCTCAACTTAAGTCATGTAAAAGTTCAGTCTGGACCTTCATACAAGAATCATCTTTCCTATTCTAGGTCATTCATTATTAGAGGGACCATTGTCTCCTGCATCTTTTGTCCACTGTGTCCATTGAATTTACTAGTCTAAAGTTAACTGAGATAAACCTTATCTCAAGAAAATTACTGAAAATCACAAAGAATGTCTGTAGATAATGAGAACACGTGTCTAGCTCAGGGTCTTACCCCTTATCCTCCATACATGATAGAATGTAGAAAATATTTAAGTTAAAGATTGCTAAAGAGAAATAAGTACAAAGGAATCAAATGAAATATGTCTTTCAATCAATGAGTGGAATGCAAAGGAGACAGGTGTTTCCCCACATGTCACTAATTAGCAACTTGAATAAAAACAAACCAAAATTATGATCACAGGATATTTTTCTCTGCTACAATGGGACAAATCTATGAACTTGCAAATTTTTTAGAGAAAAAAAGGTGTCAGTAAAAAAAAGATTGTAAGGGCTAGTAAATCTTTTCAAAACAAAGAAAGCTTTTCTCCATAGTCACTTCTGAAGAATTTTATAAAAACATCTTGAATGTAGGAATATGTTTGATGATAAAGGGAAGAGAAAAATCCTGCAAAGTAGGATTTTAAACCTCTGAATACAGAATCTGGAAATCTAGATGTCTGGCATTTGTAGTACACCATTTTAAAGGCTATCGCTCATAGGCATTACTTATACATTATGGAACACGTGGTACTTTAAAAACAGCATGAAATTCTGCCAGTTATAAAATCTCAATATTTCTATGCATGAGCAGCCTTTTTTATTGTGGTTACTATTAAAAAAAAAGCCCTAGCACTGAGAAAGTATCTTGGACTATTCAGATCTGGTATCATCTACATACCACACTCAGATCTAATACCATCTAATACCATTACATTACTCATGGAGCAGCTAGGAGGGGACACCATGAATCTTGGGTGCATCTTTTGTAGCCCTGCTGTGTCAACTGAGTGTGCTCTTTGATGATCAAGCATCACTGTTTCCTTAGGACAAAGAAGAAATTTAGTGTAGTCTTAAATTTTTAATTCTTGGGTTTCAGGGACATACATAGAGTTCTGTGAATCTTATTCTCTCTGACATACATTTATGATAATGTTCTCATAGACATGTACCTGAAAATGCCATAATTGACTTTTAGTTCCTCACTGTTAATTTATAGCATCAGATGATGCTACTTTTAATGTCTACTTTTTTAGAGAGAGAGTTACAGGTAAATTAGACTTTGTAATAATTAGACTTTGTTTGCTTTAACCCTTTTTTCCGATGGTAAACCATCAAGACTTCATATATACACTTCACACAAATATCCCTCATTAGAGAAGAACTTAGCAAAGATTTTATTTCTCTGGAAGAAAATGTAGTCAAAATGAAGTAAATCATCCTTTTCTGCTGGAAATATTCTACTTCAGTAGAGATTAGACTACAGTAAAAAACAATCTAAGCTATCTAATTTGTATTCTCAGAAGACAGCCTAAAAGGTCATGTTGATTCTTCCTTGCATTAAAAAGGAACAGCTTTAGAAAAGGTTAGTATGATTTGGGTTCTCTAGGTTTTATTGTTGTTGTTTTTAGTGGTGCTCAAAAAAACCCCTGCCAGCCTAACATCTGGACAAAAGGAAAATCACATTATTGAACTAATAGCTAATTTCAACTCATAACTGCCCACCTTGTTAAATTGACAACATAAAAATATATTACTTATCACAGTGTAGGCTTGAATTAAACTTGTATTGTTTGTTGTTTTTTTTTAAATTGTATTGTATTGGTTAAAAATACACTATAATTTAGATTGGGAAATTATTTGGAGACTAATTACCTGCAATATAATATCAATACTACAGAGGAATAGAGTATTGATTTATAATAGCCAAACATGGCCAGGCAGCCACATTGAGAGCCTGTTAAGCAGAAGAGAATGAATAGTCATATTGAACATAATAATAATAGTTCCTTGGATTTAATAATGAATATAATATATTTTTATTTGTGTGTATACATGAGTGCATATATATATATCCGTGTGTCTACAGATATATATGTAGATTGGTATTAGTATTCATTCATTAAAACAAGTTACATCCATGTTCATGAGATTTTTCTCTGCCTTAAAAATATGCTTTCTGAAAACATTAGAGTCACAGCAAGGACAAGAAAATTACTCAAAGTGATTCAATGATTCCATAGAAGTGAAAGAAAGGGAGGATTCAGTTGTTAACTTTGGGGCCAGCATAGCCAGACACTGTTGTCTCTAGCAACAGACGAAGAGGATGGCACTGCCATGTATGTGTTAAACATTTAGAGAAAGGATAAAAAAAGTCAGTCTGAAAACTTTTTCATCTTCCCTTTCCAAAATCACCAAGGCTAGAAATGGAATTAAAAATGCTGGTGAACAGCTGTTGTGGTGAGGGATGTGTTGAAGGAGCTGTCAGACAGCTAAAGGAAAGGGGGCAAAGTAAACTGCTTTCTCCTTACACTACTCCCAAAGGTATGATAGTCAGAATATGCAAGCAGAAAAAAAATTAAAAATTGAAAGGAGCTACTGTAGGGTCCTAACTATTTTAGCTACATGTAGTTTTCATCCAAAGCAGTTTTGACCTTTGATATACCCCTGTTTTATAACAGCAAATATTTCTCAACTGACTGAAACACTACTTCTTATGGCTCAGTTCATTGATTTTGACCTACTCTGCGTGGGATTTTTTCAGTATTGTTGTTTGGTCAGGCGAAAAAAGACTAATAATTCAGAGGTCATAAAGAAAATGATGAAGGGTTAGAGGGAAAGCAACAAAGGACCAGTGACAGTGAAGTAAATCTTCACTGACATGGCCTGACATGAGAGAGAAATCTGGATGCTTAGTCCATCATTTTGCTTATTTTTTTCCTCCTTTTAAGAAATATTTGCTTTGTAACAGAGGAAAAATCTTCATTGACTCCTTCTTCCTCCTAAAGCATATCAAATTTGAATAACATATGAACATTACAAACTGTGAATGTTTTATTTGCATAAGCAAATTAATCTTGCAGGTGCAAAGAAGAATTCCATCCCTTTTCTGCAACCGTGTATTTTGAAGAATGCTTTGTAAATAAGAACATTCAGCTGTATTAAAAAATATTGTCTTGAAGGACATTGCAGTAAAAGCAAACTTACTTTATCTTCTTAGGCTTTTCAAAACATGGTTTTCTAAGCAAGGAGTAATTCTCCATGTGCACTGAAAAGATTTAATGAAGCTCCTGTAGGGGAAAAAAGGCCTCAGGCTCTCAGCCAACAAGTATTCCACCATTTGAATAGTTCTTGTAATATGAAAGAAATATGTGCAGATAGTTGAAACACTGACCAAACAATGATTTCAATTCATCAAAGTTTAAAACTAGTAAGAACCACTAAATCTGCCTCGCCTATGTTTCACAAGCCATTGCCTTTCTCCTAGTCCTTTCTGGAGTCAGACCGATATCTTAATTTTGACGTCATCATACCTATTTCATTTGGGTTTTTCCTGAAGTAAATCTCCATGTTTGTTTTTGGCATATTTTGTTTCACTAGATAAAACTAATACCTCTAGTAATTGACATATTCTCCTTTGAAATGAACTTTTCCCTGTAGTAATTTCACCCTGTTATGTTTTGTACAGCTTGCTGCCATTTATTACTTATCCCAATCCAAAAGAAATGGAATTGTCTCAAAAATATAAGGATATTTTCACCATATATTAAATAACCATGTTTTTTCTCTATTTGACAGTACCTGTAATATCTCTGTCCTCAAATTTAGATTTATCTCAGAAAGTTCTGAATCGGTGTGCATCATCTGTCACAAGGTTTAGCCTATCCAAAAGCACTTCCTAGCCAAAGTCCAGCTCTGGCTGGATTAAGCAGGTATGAGCTGGAAAGTGGAGTAACAATTAGCTATTATAATATAACAATTAGCTATTCTAACTTTATGTCCACATTTTTCTGTAATAAATGTTGGACTAGAGACAGAGTCGTGACAGACATTCTGGTTACCATAGTCTTAACTTTGAATTTTTCATAAATATGAAGACAGCCAAAGATAATTTTTGAGACTATGTGATTTTTGAGGACTTACAGTAACAATCAAATATAGGAAGGGCCATGGATACATACATCCAAAAGGTGAAATGCTGGGTTATGCACGTGGATCACAGGAACCCAACCCATTGCTACAGGCTTGGGGAAGAGTGGTGGAAGGCTGCTTGTTGGAAAAGGATCTCGGGGTGCTGGTCAACAGCCACCATGAGCCAGCATGTGCCCAGATGCCCAAGAATGTCAACATCAGCCTGTACCATGAGTGGTGTGGTCAGCAGGACCAGGGGAGTTATCATCTCCCTGCAATCAGCATTGATGGGGATACACCTCAAGCACTGTGGTTGGTTTTGGGCTTTTCAGTACAAGAAAGACACTGAGGTGCTGGACCAAACCTAAAGAAGAGCAATAGGAATGGTGGAGAGTCAGGAACACAAGTTCCATGAGGAACTGCTGGGGGAGCTGTGTTTTTACCCTTAAGAGAAAAAAGCACAGTGCACACCCTACAACCACCTGAAAGAAGGCTGTAACGAGATGGGAACGACTTCTCCCAGACAATGAGCAACAGGACAAGGATAAACCACCTCAAGTCACATCAGGGGAGGTTCAGGTTGAATATAAGGAAAAACGTTTTCACTGAAAGAGGGATAAGAACTGGAAGAGGCTCCCCAGGGAAGTAATGGAGCTACCATCCCTGGAAGTTTAAATAAACAAGTTAACTTGGAACTTCAAAAAATAGTTTAGTGGGCATGGTGATATTGATTTTCCACTCTTAATGATTCTATGATATAAATATGTTTTCCATTTACTATTTTTCTTTAGTTGTACTTATCAAAATTATTTAGGCATGTATCATCTCAAATCATGTAAGCATTAATTCTGCTGTTCTCAAGGTGCTTAAATTTTCCTTCTAAAATATTCCAGCACTAAATCAGAACTTGAAATGTGAAACCTTGAAAAAATTTAAAATTCTCTTTTTTCTAGGTGAACATTTATGGACAGAGCTTGCACCATAAAATATAATGGGCACAACACTAAAGGAAATCAATACTTCTTCCTTTGTCAATAGTTTAGAGAGATTCAACCCTTATTTGGGCAATGCAGTACACAAAACCTCCCATAAACACTAATACGCAAATTTAATCACTTATTTATTTTCTGGTTCTGAATAAAAACCCCATATTTTATGTTGCCTTTTCTTCACTGCTGTCTTATTGTCTAAGTTATTCTTTTGCTGTGTGCTTACAAGTCTCTTTCTTCTGTTGCTTTAGTCTTGATTGAAAGTTCAGTCAAGGGTTTATGGACAGCTAGCTAAAAATCATAAAAGATTTATTAAAGATGTTTGCTAGTGCCTAAGAGTTTTACATATTGCTTTCTGGTTCTTAGAAATCTCTTTGCAAAGTTTTTTTTTTCTCATTTTAATTTCACAGACCCTACTGATTGGTGTTCAGCTTGCTGCTTCTTCATTTTTGTGAACAGGCAAACCAGAAATGCAGTTTTGTGATATCTACTTTAAAAGAGTAATCTATATATGTAAGAAATGCACCAACAGTTTAGCTTAAGCAGCCATGAAAGCAGTGGGAGACAAGTATGGCAAAGATGCTGAAATTTTCAAAGGCAGTAAAACCGATTAAGAATAAATAAATAAATACACTACAAAAGTAAGCATTAAGCATCACTTTGTCTTCTTCATTCTTGTTTTTGTCAGAATATTACAGTACTGATATTTTGACCTAATTGTTTTTTTCTTTTTCCTCCTTGGACAAATTTTTTAAAAGTGTAAGAAATATAGAATATTGTCCATGGCTTTTCCTCATATTGTTATTGATTAATCATAGAAGCCTCTGCACTATCAGCATTTAATAGCTCAATTGATCTAAAGTAGAATTTCTGATTTTATGGTATCAATTATGCAAGAATATGATAACACTTTTACTATACCAAATTCATATTAGGAATTTGGTTTGTGTCTACTTTTACTGATAATCTAATCTAAAATGCCCATGTAGACTTAATTGTATTACTATTTCAAATATATTGTCTTTTCTAGAGCCTACTAGAGAATAGATTATTGAAATATTCACACAACTGTTCCATAAGAAATAAACAATTTATCTTTCAGTTTAGTATTTATAATTCAGTAATGTCAGGGACAATCTATGTTATACTCATCTCATATAGAGATCTCATAGAAACAAACATAATGAATACAGATATTTTAGGCATGCTGTACATCAATGTGCATTTCAGATTAAACTATTCCCAAGTCTGCTGCATTATAATTGTTATTATCTTGGGAGCTATTTAATCAAAATTGTTCTACTTAATTGTGCCACAAGAGGAAACATTAAAAAAATCTTCAGATGTTCAGAGAGACTACATAGTAGGCATTTATTCTTACATAGAGAAATGAAAGTGGTATTTGCAATTTCTTCCAGTATGACATTTTTTTCAAATTGAGGTGGAATACCATAGAATAAAATTGTTTTCTATTTTCAAAAAAGGGTTATTAGTGAATGATAAAATAATCTTTTGTGCCATTTCTATTAAATTTGCCATTTTCGATGCACACATTTTTGTAAGAGCTATTAAGACAGATAAAATAATACTGGTACTTGGTAGACAGAAGTGGTCCTCTGATGGTTTAAAGTTATTGATTGTGGATATCCAGAAATAAATTTATGCTTGATTTCTCTCTAATCGAATGAATTCAGGAAAAGGTAACTACGTGAGAAAAATCCTTACACTCTTCATTACTTATCTACTGCTGCCCACTCATAGATTTGAAGGCAAGGCACAGTAATCTTTATCTCTCAGCCAGTTTCAATATAATAAATCTTTTATTTTCAATACTAAGAAAAAAAAGAAAAAAAAATCATCATCTTATTTTGAAACAAGTTCCAAAACCTGTCTCTTCACAGCCCTATCCAGACAAAGGGAGTATATTTGATTATCTAATGTGCTAATATTTTATTTGCTGTTTAATTATTTTTATGACATGTAAGATCAATGTGTGTCTGTTGATCAAATATTTTATTCCATTTTGAAAATCTTTTTGCAAGACTTGCACCTACATTTTTGCATCACTGTGGTGGTAAATTAGAAACTGAAAAAGACAACTAAAAAGTATCATTAATACTGAGTAAAATACAAATCTTCAAATAGCATGAATCTTGGAAGAACACAAAACTCTTGTTCCTTAGCTTACTAGAAGGTTTTCCAACCATGAACATAAAATAAACATTATTTATACAAAATCATCATTAATAATTTAAAAATATTTGTGGACAAATCTTCACTGACCTCACAAGTTTTCCAAGACAACAGACACTAAGTATAGAGTACTTTAAAACCAAAACAAGTACATTTAAATTATTTTATTTATATTGAACTGGGAACTATAATTTAAAGTCTTGGCTACTTTCTTCTTTCAAAAAATAATGTGAGTCTTAAGGTATTTTTTGTTTTTAATCAAACCTACTGTGTCTCAGATTTTCCTCCTATAGTCAGCCCCATGACTGATTCATAAGTCAGTGCCACCTAAAAGTACTGTACTCGGTAGGATGTTGATCTCTGGAAAAGGACTGAAGCATGCATGTGCTTTGTTTTTTCCTGACACTTTGGGTAGAAAAGTTCTTGATGTTGTACGCAAAATAAATGGAGCAGATTGTTTAAAATATCAAGACTGTAATATCAAAGCACTCAATAGAAAAATTGATGTTAGCAACTTGAATGAACACAGCCACAAAAATTGTTGAAAAAACAGTTTGTCATAAGTGCCACATAGTTGTCTGAGCTGCCATAATTCTTTCCCATGAAAACACACTGAAAAACAAAAGCTTATTTTAGGATTATAAACTCACAGAATCATAGAATACTTTGGGATGAAAGGTACCATAAATATTATCTAATTCCAAGTTCTACTACCACCAACCACCCACCCAAGGGCAGGGAAACCTACCACTAGACCAAGTTACTCAAAGACCCATCCAACCCGGCCTTAAACACTTCCAGGCCTGGAGCATTCACAGTTTCTCTGGGCAATTTAGTCCAGTGTTTTGGCACCCTCACAGGAAAAAAAATTCTTGCTAATATTCAGTCTAAACCTTCTCTCAGTTTGAAGCCATTCCCCTTTGTCATGTCACTACATATAAAGTATATTTGTAGAAAGTCTCTTTCCCGAGTTCTTGTAGGTCCCCTTTGAGTCCTAAAAACTTCAGTTAGTTCTGCCTGGAGCCTTCTCTTCTCCAGTTCATATTCAGCAATATGAACTCTCTCAGCTTGTATTCGTAGAAGTGCTCCATTGCCCCCATCATCTGTGGCCTCCTCTGGACCCACTCCAGCATGTCCATGTCCTTCTTATATTGGATGCCCCAGAGCTCCAGGTCAGCTCTCATAAGGGCAGTGTAAAGGGGGACAATCCCCTTCCTGGACTTGCTTGTCACACTGCTTCTGATGCAGGCCATTTGGCTTTCTGGGCTGCAAGTGCCCATTGCAGGGCTTTGTCAATCTCTTGTCAATCTCCTCGTGGAGATGCGTTGATAGAAAGCACAACTTTCCTGTGGACAATGTGAATTCCCTTAGAAATAGAAAGGTGTACTTAAGGATTTAACTCTGTTTGTGTCCCTGTCCCAAAATATTTATGTAAAGCAGATGTAAGGGTTACTGCTGTGAAGTGGTGATTATAAATGCAGGTTGTATAGTACACTAATCTGTCTATAATAGAACATCTTTGATTAAGAAAAACAGTATTTTGTGTTTCATACAGAGATTAATATTGTCACTGACAGATAAGTACTTAATGTTTTTGCTATAGTTTGTCATTAATGACCCACCTCATGCCACTCCTGTGGATTCTGAAAACTGTTTTCTTCTTAAAATTATAATTACCTCTTAAAAATTACATAGCTTTTTCAGTTGAATATACTTTGTTCATTCAGGGTAACTTTTGTACAAATTCAGAGCAGCTGAAATCACTGCTTCCTCACAATCAATGTAGTCATCTATGCAGAAGATTTTCTATGCAGAAGTCTCATAAAAGGAAACATTTTTAATACTTGAGAATCTTTCTTTAGAAACTTAGAGAAGGGAAGATTGTATCCGTATAAAATATTTGCTTTCAGGATAAATTCTTATCTGCCTATTCACACAGAGTGAGAATATTACTGTTTATATCAGGTTTGCTTTTGATCCTTCACAGAAAGTTGCTTCCCATTCTTTTTTTCTGTTCAATTTTTGTGCATTTTTTAAAATAGAATTGCACCATTTCAATAATTTTACCTTTACCTGTGTCAGGTGTCTTAGTGAATGTAATCCATTGGGACCCAATAGTTACTACTGTTAGAGTAATTCTGGTTCTCTACTGTTGAATTCTAAATATTTAAGGATAAACACATGCCACTTAAAAATACCCAAAAAGACCAAAACAAAACAAGATAAAATCAGCAACGGTTGTATGTTACATTGTAGACATCCAATGGAGTACAATGATATGTTTTACCTTTATTTTCTCCCAGGTCATGGAATCATAGGCCGATGTGTATTTGAAAGGACCTTAAAAACCATCCAGTTTTATCCCCCTTTCACTAGACTGGGTTGCCCAAAGCTGATCCAGCCTGGCCTTGAACACTTCCAGTTATGAGGCATCCACACCTCCTTCAGTGCTTCACCACCCTCACAATGAAAATTATTTTCATAATATCTCATCTAAATCTACCCTCTCCCTACATGCCCTTGTACAAGCTCCTCCACCTTTCTTGTAGGCCCTGCTTAGGTCCTTCTCTTCACTGCATGGATTAACTCTCTCGACTAGATAATTTACAATATTATGAAACAATAAAACCAAAAGGTACGTGTAAGAACCACTTCAACTTAATGTTTAAATTGGGTATGCCTGTTTATCTAAAAAGAACGCTATTTTACATTTTTAGAGAAACTTTATGTCTTTAAAATTGACTTTTATTTCATGAAACTTATTCATCTATGTTTTGGTGCCAGAATACTTTTTACTTTCCGGATAAGCTACTTTTGTTTCAATAAACCCTCAAATATAGCTTTGCTATCAGCTTTTAGGTGATAGCAGAGTTTTGCTTTGTGAACTGCTGACTGAGTGCTTGCATCTCCCCAGTAACAGGAAAAATACAATACCATTTCAGTACAAGCAAAAAAGACAGTCTATATTTACTCAGATAGCAGGTGCTTCATAAAATGGAGAGCTGCCTTGCAGGTTAATTTCCACCCACTGTTTCACTGTTTCCTAAGAATCTCCTCTTATATCTGTAGGTAACCACGGGTTTCATAGAGAATACATCTTTTAATTTGTGCTGAAAAAGAAGTTGAATGTAATTTCCTACAGTATTAGTGGAAAGAGTGGATTCTGTAAGTGTATGTGGAGTGTCATTCATTTCAGTAGGATTACCTGATGAGGTTCTTGTTGAAATGGGAAGACAATTTAAAATAAAATTGCAAAAATGCAGACCTGAAAAACAGCAATGGGTAGAATGACAAGAAACCAATAAAATCAATGCAATTAATTGCTGCTCCATCAAGAAACTGCAGGGGTACCCTGGAAAAGGGCCTTAGAAAGTGATGGGGATATGGATCTGAGAGTCACAGGTATGGGGCCATGTGGAACATCTACGTAAATTGATGGCACATTGCGTAGTGCAAGGGGATTGGGAAGAAGCAATATAGGAATAGACAGAAAGAGGCATAAAAGGAGCTGATCATGTGTAACATAAGGCTAGTCTGTTCAACTGAGCCATGTGCCTGATTTCAGTCGGTCCTGTCTTTTTATCCTAAACTATCTGCCTGTGTAATCTCAATCCCTGTCTCATTTGTGTGGAGGGGTGTTGCAGGGACTAAGTGCTAACTGCTGGGAAGAGCAGCGTGGGTTAAGTTGAGGCCAGCAGCTGAAGTGAGGCCAGGAGTGTGGAGACTACTATTAGCTAACTACTCAGATTAAAGTGCTAATTCATAAATTAAATTTACATTAATTCAAACTGAAGTTGCATATTCTATAACAGAAGCCAAGAGCGCATCATTGATTTCCTTAATTTTTTTAGGGCCGGAAGCCTATAGAATACTAAAAAAAAAAATTGCATGCAATTGGCACAGCAGCTTGAGCACACACAGAGGGCAATCACACAATCAACACTACAAAAATTTTCTGTCTGCTGTTGACAATCAATGATCCTTTTTTCTCTAAATTGCTGCACCTCATCAATAATAAAAATTTGTGTAAACTTTATGTGAAAGAAGATAAAGGATGTCAAGTGACTGTTTAAAATAAACCATATAAATAAGTTTTTTATGTATTTGGATCTGAGAGGCAGGAAACTGATAATTTTTCAGATGGCTCTTTTAACTGAAAAACTAAAAATACAAGTGAACAAGAATGACCATTAAACCTAATAAGAGCATATTTAGAATGTTAAAACAGTACAGTTTGCAGGCATCATTTGCAAATTATAGTATTAAAATTCTAGTGAAAGGTTTCAGTGCCAATTATTTTAATGAGAAATGAAAGTGACAGAACTGGAAAGCCTCTAGTGACTATATTCTTAAATGAAGGGAAAAAAGTTGGAAATTTAATCTGATCTCATGACTATGTCTCGTGGCCGTATTTTTGGGGTTTGTTTTCCTGTATGCTCTCCTTATAACTGAATCTTGAGTTACATATTTATTTTTTTATTCATCTCATTTTTATACATTAAAGCTGACCTGTATTCATTCACATTACACCAGTGTCTCCTGGCTTTATAATCTTAATAGTCTAGATATGTGTCCACAGTAGTACTGAATACACTATACTTGTTTTCCAGACAGTCTAGTATTTAACATGAAATGTTCGTGCCAGCAAAACTCTCTGCTTGATTTCTTTCAGTGTGACATGCTTTCAGGGCTTGGAACCATTTTGCACAGTTGAATGATACTCTAACTAAAAATTTCTTCAGGTTCAGTAGATAATGGATTACAACAGTGTGCCTTAGGTATATTATCCATTTCCATAAGACACAAGACTTGCAGGCATAAACTGACTTGATTGTTAAAGTACAGTCGTTCTAAGAGTATTCTATTAAACTATATTAAAATTTGCAGCCGTTACAGCCTATACAATATGCACACAGACATAGACAAACTAATGTTTCCCTATCAGTCAAAGCAGAGGTGGAATTCACAGAGGGAAACATATTTAGAAACAGCTAGGCTTTGGCTAGTAAGAAACATTTGCAATAATTGTGGATAAAGACTAAAACCTCTGCAGCTTTAAGTTATGTGGAGCAAAATTCTCATTTCAATGTAAGGGAAAAGTACATCATTTTCTACAGAAATGTCTGACTACCTGCTCATTCTCCTTGTGTATACCTATATATACCTACTTATGGCACTGTTCTCAATGGCTGGAGAACACCCTTCTGAAAAGCAGCTGTTTACCTGCCAGCTGCTGACTAAGTTGTGCACACACACATCATTAGGTCCCCTAATGTAAATCAATTTTTTCTGTGCTACAAACAGTGGGGAAAGGAAGGGTTGTCTGATGCCAATGACAATCACTTCCCAGGAGAGCCCACAATAATAAAAGTAATGGTTTGCAGGTCCAAGGCCATGAGAATAAGGGAAAAAGTGCTGCCACAGTGGATGTGGAAAATAAAGTGCCACAGCAGTAATGATGCAAGTGAAAGGCAGGCTACTGAGGTATAAATGAAGGTCTCTCAGCAACATAAAAATCTAATGATTTGTAAGGCACTGTGCAACATTCTTGCACAGTACTATTAAATATTTATCAAATACCTTCTACTATTTGTATGGACCTCTTTTTTCCCTGATATTTTCATTTTCTATCAAATATTGAAGTTTATCCTATGGGATATTTAATAGGAACACAGCTGAAATCCTGCTTTTAGGATTTACTAGCAAAAGAGACATCATTTATATAAACATGCTCCACTGTTTTTTTCTTTGACATTCTAATACAGTCTTCACAGGAACAAATATTGTATCAAATATTGTTTTCTTGAAGCATTCAATATTTCATTATGACTTTTTAATAAAATACTTTCCACAAGACTGTTCTTTTTATAAAGACTGATATCAGCCTAGTGCATTAGCTTATGTGAGAGTTAATTTCCTTTAACCAGCTTGAAGTCAATATTAGGGTAAAGTATTAGATTATTTATTATATTTTCCTATCCTCTATCTAGTTTGAAATTTTTGTTATTTCATATGAGAACATTACCATGGTATACCTGTCAGTGTTTAAAAGATGATTTAATATTTCACAATTTTATTTATTGTTAATTTTAATTCTCACCTTGCTTTTTGTTATGTTTTAGTCTTCCTCAAGGAATTAATCAAATTTTTTCATAACAAAATACATCAGATATATATTCTATAAAAATTGAAAATCAAAATAAACCAAATATATGAAAATTAAAATTTCCTTTTCCAAATGCTGATTTCTGGAAAGAAATCATTTAATACATAGAAAATTCCTGACCAATTCCTCTCAGGCTTTTGAAAACATAATAATTTTGAGATGTGAACAGACTTGTCCTGAAAATGTAATAGGAATTACTTAGCCTATGTTAGTTCATATAAAATTCTGATTTTAATGAATAGAGAGAAAATAAGCCTATTTTTACAATTTAATTAAGAGACTGAATTTTTTGACTGAGTATCTTTTCCTACTTCCCAGTACATTTTTTTCATTCATTGAATATGTGGCATAGAGGTGCAGTTATATATTATCGCATAAGGTACTATGTGACAAACTTTAGGTATTGCTTTGGAGTTTTTTAAACATAGAGGTCTGTTTTCAAAATGTGAACTTTGCAGTAATTTTTTCCACATTTGTTTGGATGAATGTTTAAGATGGCATACCTTCTGCCTTCTAGCAGAGGTGTGGTATTTGCATCACACCTCTCCTGGGAGACCTCATGCATTAAAAGAAAAATGATATTGAGTGGCAAATATAGAAGATGGATTAGGCTTAATATACTCCATCCAACTGAAGCTTGTTTGCATGCTGTATTGCACTCTCTTTATTTTTAAAAACATTTTATTCTCAATTCTTTTCTATCAATATAAAAATCTCCATTAATGGAGAAACCGTGTTATGTATAACCAGATCTGCTAATGTTAATGCAGTTGTTTATGAGCCATTATAGCAATTGACTTCCTTTGTAGGGTGAAATAATTTTGTGAAGGTCAGATGGAGAACACATTTTGGGGGGTGGTGCTTAAATCAGTATCAGTAAAGCTTACCTGATTTTGAAACAAATCTGCAAAGACCACTAGTTTTGAGTTTGTTGTGTCAACAGTATTGGCAAGGTAGTTTCCATCACAAAGTGTTGTTTATGGAATAGCATTTCTATATCTCATACATGAATGCATTTTAGTAGTCCCAGTTTTTACTCTTTGATTCGAATGTCTTGGTTATTTCACACAGGTGAAGAAAGGAGAGCCTTTGGGCATGGTGACGAACTGCAGGCTTTTGGAAAAATAAACCTACTGTGAATGAATGCGTGGGACACAAGGTCTACAAACTACTACCTACTACAAACTGTAGCTCTATGCCCTGAGGAAAAAAGAAAGAAAGACATATCTGAGGATGACTTAGATATGAAAGAAAAATTGAAGACTAAATGCAGATACATCAGGAAATTAATGATTTTTAGTGAAGATTGTGCAATTTGGGGAGAAAATAAAGATGCACCAGGAGTCCCTCTGATGGCACTTAAAACATTTCCCTGAGGGTCTCTGCAACATAGCTTTGCCCAAATAGTGACAACAGCAGACTTTTCTGAAGACATTGCTGAAGTGAATTGAATAATTGCCTTTGAATATGGACACAGAATCTCTCTCTGTTGTCATCCAAAGGGAAAAAAAAACCCAAACCCAAAACATACTAAATATTCAGCAAAATCCTAAAGAATTAAGATGTTGACTACCATCCCATGAGCATGGAGGTTTTTTTAATATTTTTGTCAAGTAAAAACCACAATATATGAAAATATTTCCATAAGCAATACATTCAACAGAAAATTATGAAAACAATAACAGAAAAATTTGACATAACTTACAAGCAAACAGAATTAATATTTCTCTCTCTAGAAAGAATGGCTAAGGATAGATATCAACAGCACCAAAGTAACCTTCTCCAGCCTCTCTTGAGGGATAACACTCTCTTGGATAACAAGAAATTTAGTCTTCTACACTTTTGGAAGCATGAAGGTGCAGTATGCTATGCTTAAAATCTTGTTTACAAGCAAAGATGAAACATGATATGTAAATCAAAACTTACTCTTACTATAATTAAAGTCTTACCAGTCTAATCCAAAAATCATTAATAATGCAGATTTAATTATTACAGGAAAAGAAGGAATAAGAGCATGATGAAACACGCTTCAGTATGACTGAAATTACCAGTGTAGTAGTTAAAAACATTATACAAGAACTTCTTTTCCACTCTGCTTTTATGCTCACACCCCTCCTGCTTCTCTGGATCCTAAAGTTTGTGGCTTCATTTTGTTGTTGTGATGATTATTTAGCACCTGAAGATCTGAGTGTGTGATGAGTATGATGTACATGTTGATGGCTTATTCCTTACTGTATGGTCCACCTGGTGTAATTTCTATGTCTGATAAGATGGTTTTATACTTTTTTGTTTTTATTTTTTGTTCTGCAGCACCAATTTATATATTTATTTGTTTAAAATTTGTTTTACATGGTGACTTTAACAATATGTAGATAGCACTTTTGTTTTCTGTTGCCTCTAAAAGCAGATTTTTCTTTAACCAGTCGTGTGAGAGTTGTTTATGCCTGTGGAGTTTTGAATGCCAGGCCCATTCCCTATCCCTTATCATCCCAGAATTGCAATCCTCCAAAATGCATCCTGCACCACCACTTCTCAGGCCCTCTGTTGTCATGTCAGATCTGGTTTTTTCTGCATTGTGTCAGTCTATTAGAAATGTAAAGTCATAAAAGGTGAACAAGAGTAAAAAAAAAAAATCACAGTAGAGACCTGTTTGATTAGAAAATTCTGTGATTCTGTGAAGTTCATTTGCCATGTTATTGTTTAGGGGTGGTGTTTTGCATTTCCTAAATGTGACCTCACTTTTTGTCAGTTTTACAAGAAGAACTGAATTTGGCCTAGTTGTACTCAGTGGGTCAAGGAGGAAAGACAGGTTGTTTCAAAGGCTGATTCACTTGAAACCTCTTTCATGGAGAACTTCTGGAGCAGACTGTGCTCTGAGCCCTGCTGAGTTTTGGGTGGTTCACCCAGGGGTCTTAGGCAATCATAAACATTTTTCTTAGTGAAGAATAACCCCATTCCAACAGGATTCTGTTAATTTTTCATGCAAATAATCAAAAAAGAAATGACTCCTCTCCAGTTTCAGGGTTCAGTCACTGCTCATCCTCACCAGGATCCAGCCCATCACTGGGGCTCTGAGCAAGTTTTACTAGCAAGTGTCCCTGTCTGCGGCAGGGGAGTTGGAACCAGAGAACTTTTAAGGTCCTTTCCAACTCAAGCCACTCTGTCAAATGTTGTTGCTACAACTAAACTAAGTAAAATAAATGTATGGACAGATGAAAAAGTATCAGACAGAACAAGCTTTAGCTTTAGCCTTTATCCTGAGGCCTTATCAACTCAGTCCAAAGCTAATGTGTTGCTAGCAATGACAATACTGTATTACAGAGCTACTCAGGGACAAGTATTGGTCTGTGTGCTCAGCAAAGAGAGGGGCAAACCAACAATAAAGCAAAATACATCTGAAATGCAGGGCAGCTTTTGAGAAGCAAAGGGGAATCTATACGTGCCTGTATCACACTGCAAGTGTTTGAGGAAAATGTAAAGGTATCCCAATGATTTTTATAAATACATTATTCAACATCAGGGGTCTGTACTGAGGAAAATGTTAATTTCTGTGAGAACATTTAGCATGGATTGAATAGGAAAATGGGACTTTTAGTGATTATTAAACACCAGCTATGTAGGGGTGATATGTGTTAATTGAGCAATTATGAAGAGTTGATGTAGATGGGAACCAGGTTATTATGCAGTATCCATTTTGTACAATAGAGTCACGTCTTTTGGAGCTCTGTTATCAACATAACAGATAAAATGTTGTGTTTTTCTGGCCTCACAAAAAACCCAAGTGGCTGGAAAACTCTAATCCTTGCAGATTATGTATTTTTGAAATATTAAAAGGAAAGTACTTGAAAACCTTCTTGTTTTATACAGGCAAGTCTTCCTAAAATTTTTCATGTTTCTCCTGTTTTCTACTTCCCTTCACAAAATAATGCATATATCAGCCATTCAAAATATGATTTGGAACACTAGACAGACTGCTACAAACTATATAAATTGTCAATGGCATATGGAGTATCAGAATGTACTTTCTTTCAAAGAAAAGTTAAATTAAAACACCAGAGTTCATTTATGTCTATCAGACTGATGATTTGCTTTTTTTTTTTTTAAATGCGTTCTGAACTTTTACTGAAAGTGATATTCTGGCATTTGTTGCTGGACAAAAGATGCATGAAACAATTTCAGGAAAATAAATTGTTATTTTTTCCAAAAACTTGTGACCTATCTATATACACCTTAACTTCAAAATTCAAAACTATGCCAGGAAATGTTACAGATGGATAATGAGATGATTGGCTCTCGCAATTAAGAGATTATTGTGTGAATGTTAAAAAAACTTTAGCGATGCATAGTTATGTTATTGTAGTTTAGATGTCCTCTGTTCTCCCCACAGTTCCCTTTTCCCACTGCATTGTTACCATCAGACAGCCTGGGTTGTCTAGGACAGGTAAAAAGGAGGATGCACAGGTGCCCTTACCTGGGGCAGCTGGGAATGGAAAAGCTCTGGGGGTGCGACCTGGCAACACCTGATCTCCAATCAAGTGACAAGAAAGCAGTTTCCACGGATAAATGGCAAAGAAGAGCAGACTGACAGACCTTGGGAGGGGCCAGGGCTGGCTGATGCAACCCCCAGGGGTATAAAAGGCTGAGCATCCGTCTTGAAGATGAACTGGCCACATGGTGTGCACCAGGGGCAGTTCCCAGTGCTGCAGCTTTTTCCTTGTGTAGTCCTTTGTTGTATTTTTGTTAAGGTTTAATAAACCTTTTTGAATTTTCAAAGTGAGCAGTTGTTTCTCACAAGAAATATGTTTTAATATACATATACATCTTAATTCAGTAGTCCTGCATATATTCTTGAATATTATTGAAATTTTCAGCAATATCCATCTAAAACTTCCTCTGGCATTTTTGAAACAAAAAGAAATAGAACCTCTGTTAAAAAAATAATATCCCATTCTGTAAATAAAGGCTTCACTTTCCAGTACAGCCAGAGATCTGGTACATTTTGCTTTGTCTATATGTTTAAGTGCCCTAAGAGCTATTTACAAAAGAGTACATTAGGAATAAAGAGGAGACACAGATCTTAAGCAGCTAATTGGTTTTACAGAGGGTTTCTCTCCTAAAAATGTGGCAACCAGAAACCTAAAAACAGCTGATTTGAAACAAAGATGTGAATCATTATGTTCAAGGTTAATGCAGCTGCCCTTTGCTCTCTTTCTGTATAAATGGTCTCACTCTGACTCCTTTCCTCGTTTTACAGACACCAAGATATGAATTAGTCAGGAGACTTCATAAAAGTCTGCTCGTGCCCAGAGCTGCCGATCTTCACTTTCTGCAGTTCAGTGGCATTTAATTTTAATTGCTCCCCAAGCTTAGGCCAATTCTGGATGGCAAAAGCAGGGCAAGAATCATTCACTACTCCTTTGAAGTCTGAAAAGCCTGTATTCAGATTGCCTCAGGCTCTCATTCTTACATTTATGTGAAAATGTAAGCTGCTGAGTACTGCTGTTGAACATCTACAACACTGAGTTAACAGGAAATGTCTTGTAAAGTGCAGCTTGATTTTATTTTTCCTGTGGATTTTGTGTCAAAGATGTTAATAAAAATAATTGAAAAGGTGCAATAAAAATTCAGGAAAATCCATGCTAATGAGTTTGGATAGGCGTAGTTCTCAGATCATATAGCATAATCCCTTCATTAAACTCCTTTGGGAGGGTTCTGACATCTGTGTATAGCTCCTGGTGCATACTACAACTGAATCACAACTATGCGTTCTCAGTATGCAAAAGTTTGTCACAAAGCAAAAGAAATAAATATTGCCCTGATGACGGTTTTGTAAAAAGATGGGAGAAATAATTTTTGTCCTGTCTTTTCATCCCTCTTTCTTTCCTTGACAACAGCAAAATTCAGGCCTCATGTAGGAAATTACTTCAAGCTCTGAGAAAATTGAAAGAGTGAGTCACTACAGGAGATAAGCTGAAGCTGATGATAGTACAGAGAATAACATATTCCCTTGTGGGTGTTTCTTCATAGGGAGTTCTTTGCAATAGGAAAAAAGAAGCAGGCATCACTACCAAAAGGTATGTCCTCTTGGAAGAAGAAGAAGAAGTAAGAAATACATTAAAATATATATTTTTTCCATCCACTGTCACTAGATTTAAAGTCGACAAGAGAGTCTAAAGATGTGACAGTACCAAGGTGTGACAATACTAAGGTGTGACAATACTAAGCTAAATCTTCAGTGAAATTAATATAATTATATAGCTTAAAGATTGTTATAAATTATCAAATTAGCAGCCAAATTTATAAAAAAAACATTAACAAAGATTATTAGATCACCAACATTAAAATAGAATTTCGAAAAACCACCACAGCCAAGGCAGCGTCAACTCCGGAATTTGGCGCTGGGTGAACCTGGATCTGACTGACAGCGTCTCCCTGGAGGTTCACCCAGACTGTCTCACACAGCCAGCTTATATCCCATGTATCCTGCCTGGGGCAGAAATGACAGAATGTCCTTTGTGTCCCTTCACATGTAGAACTGGGACCATACAGATGCAGAAATATACAAAAGCCAGTCCAGATGTCCGATGGCTGTCTGAACTTCTTCATAGCCTTCTTTCACATGTAACAGAGCGGTGCCAGTATTTGAGATGGTAGATGCAATCTGCTCCAGGTGCAAGTTCTTGTGAACAGCTCAGGCATTCCTGGGAAATCAACACTGATGGCCCGGGAAGGTGACTTGATATTATCTTAAGGATGTCCAGGAACTAATTGAATAGAAATAAGACTCTGCTCCCAGCCAGGGTGGTCAAAGACATAAGCTGGATCTTACAATATTTTATACACATATATAGCATGATTATCTCTACTATATACTACAAAGATAAAATTACATTTTAAAATGAAATGTGACAATGTGGCTTGTCTTCACAGATAATTGTACGGTATCTGTGCTGAGCTAAGAAACCAACCCAAGAAACCCCCCAAAACCAACAATCAAAAACCCCAAAACCAACCCTGAACAATCAGAGAATACAAACACTAGGTTCCAAGAAACCATGTTCTAATTCAACACACTTACATTGTCCTGATTCCACATTTCTTCATTCCTTTCATTTCTTTCACAAAATTTCTGTTCAGGTTTTCCCCTCACACTGTGACTAAAAGGACAAAGTCCCCTTATCAGAAGTGCTTTGTGTTTGGGAGGGTACTCATCTGCTCTTTTGAAGTTTGTCTCTCTAGTTGTTTTCCCAGCATGACATTCTCCAAAAGAAGCCTTTTAAAATGATAGCTGTAGCTGCAAATTGCCCCTTAACATCAGATTAAAAAAAAGCAAATACAGCAACTGCAATGTTTTGCCCGGGGTTTCTTTTGTTTACTCCTGAAAAATCAACATTTCTCTAATTGTCTTCAAAATAAAAATAACAAGTACATTCAGGGGCTTTCACTAACAGAGTACAAAAATTCTATGTTAATTGAGCTGCTTGATTTCATTCTTCAGCATTATTCTTGTTTTAAAATTATTATATTTAGCAAGAACAGAAGGTATTGCTTTTAAAATAACTTCATTTTACTATTAAGTTATATATATTCTAGTAGTTATAAGTTCAAAAACTGAATGTTTTGCTGATTTTGAACCAGTTTTTATTCTATTTTAATGATTTTAAAAATAATGTAGCTATTTATTAAAAATACTCCTTCAGTATTACCTAACTTAAAAATTCATTAGCAACACAAATCAATGGAGTTTTTAAGAGTTAATATTTCACCAATCCTTTCTGCTTTATGTGTGGACTGTTCCAGAATATAGGAAGCACCCCAATTCTTTTGCTAATAGCTACCTGGCGTCTTAAGTGCCCATTCTATAGAAGTACTTAACTATTTAAGTTTTAGCATAAATTGAAATATAACCTTAACCAGACAGTCACCAAACTCCTCAAATAACCAGAAATTTCACAATGAAATAGAAATTTATATTAAATAATCTGAAACGCAGATTAAGAATATTTGTAAACTGATTAAGTTTATATTTGAAATTACACTCCTGTTGCTGTGTTTCTGAATGCCTGCAGGCACAAGAAATGAGCCCCTGAAAACATTCCACGTTCTTCAAAAATGCATATTTTTCGAGAAAACCTTGCTCATCATTATCTGAGAAACATAAGTTCAGCACTTACACATAACACTTTTAGAAAGCATGTAAATAAGTGATCCAATGTAAAAGTAATGAAAAATTAGATAGGGTTTTGTAGGGGGAAGTTATTCTGGTTTGGGGTTAGAGTTTCTTTTCTCGTTTAAATAATAATCAAATTATTACATATTTGTTCCTCAAGTTGGCTTAAAAGTATTTCTGAGGCTTAGGAGATGCCAAAGTATTTCTCAAGGTTTATTCTGCTGCTGAAGAAATTTTTGGGGTTTATAATTTTTTGGGCTTATAATTTTGAGTTATTTTTTCAGTAGGAGTAGAATCATGTCTGCACTTTCATGAGAAAACAACTATTTTTTATTTAGAATACTGGATTAGAATTGGGAGAGTTCTATTAGTAGGTGGTTTTCCAATGGCATATTTTTAATTTCTTCCTCATTTATCCCTCTGAATTTATTTGTGGAGTTTAGCAGTGTTCAAGAAAAGGAGTATTTGCTTTCCTTATTTCCCTCCCTTACTTTTTTATTTAAAAAAGAAAAGAAAAAAATACTTCTGACTATATTATATTATGTTATGTGTTTAATTGTTTGCCACCTGCTGGGGCTTCACTTCAAATTATGCTGAGACTTGGTCATTAGTCCATGCAGTTATTTCACGCATGAGAATTATCATTTTTAATTTGGCAGAAGTGAACTAGTATCCCAGCATGTGTCCACAACATCCACCTCAGAAGAGCAGTAAAATGAGTCAACTAAGTTGATTAAGACAATAAAGCTATATCAGGATAGCTTTGGGGCTAACAAAAATGCTTACTTAATCCCATTTAGTGTTTATAACTGTTTGTGTTTTTTTCTTTTTTTTTTTTCCTAATGTCACTAATGTGGACTACTAATTCAAGTAGTAAATTAAAATGTCCATAAAGTGGTAATGCATCCTATAAATTTATGAAATCACTTGTTAGAATTCTAATTATGGATATATTTCAGTGTGGAATGGAATATATGGAACTGCATTTATTGAGGTAAAGTCAACATTTTATCTATGTAGAAAGCCTTCCCAAGTCCTACAGGAATGAAAATCTAATTAGGTTACCCACAAAATACAAACAACATTGTAATAAAGTCTTTGTTTTCCACTCATAGCTTCCATGGAATATTAAAACCTAGAAATATTCTCTTCAAAGTATAAAATTGATTTTTTTTTTTCTTTTTGCACTCTATAACCTTGTGACAGTGAAATGGAGATTTACAGGATTAAAATTTCCTACGGAACTGCTAAGGTCTTATTGTTTTCCACTATAACCAATATGCAGTGCATTATAAATCTATTATGTTTTTGTCATCAATTCTCAGTTTTCCACGTATGTTATAAAGTCTGAGAGTCATTAAAAGTAAGTTGAAAAATTTTTATGTACTGGTAAAGATCACAAATAGTGCATCTATCTCTGGAAAACATTGTGCAAATAGAATATTAAGAGGATTCGTAGAAAAAATTCTGAAACTTAAATAGGCAAATAGTTAAAAAATAAAATGCTTAGCATCTAATGCAACTGTTTCAAAGTATACAGATTTCTTTCCCTTCCTCTCAGTGAAGATGAGGCACAAATAATGACAGTTAGTTTTAGGATGATATGATCTTTTGTTCCCTAAATTCTTTATTTCCTTCAACGGTCATGCTTTCTGACCTCATACTGAGCCTTTCCTCCATTTCTCTATGTATTATTTTTAGACAGATGCCAAATGTAGGACACAGTACTCACTGAGGCCTTACAAATATAATTACTGAAAAACTCTTGTGCAGAACTTCTATTATTAAATCACAAATGAGAATCTCCTTTTTACTTCAGTGGCACTATACTGAGCTGGTGCGGTGTGGTGACCTCGGCTGGCTGCCAGGTGCCCACCAAGCCACTCTGTCACTCCCCCGCCATCAGCATAACAGGAGGAGCTTAAAAAAGCTTCTAGGTAGAGACAGAAGCACCAAGATCTTTCAATTACCATCATGGGCTAAGCAGATTCTACTTGGGGAAATTAATTTAATTTATTGCCACTTAAACAAAGCACTACCCCACCGCCCTGAACAGCGCAAGGAAATGGGGAATGAAGGTAACAGCTCCCAGCTCCGTTCCTGCTCTCCTTTTTCCTCACACTTTTTCTCTATTCCAGGGTGGGGTCCCTGCCACAGGAGACAGTACTCCACAGAATCCTGCAGGGTGGGTCCTTCCCACGGGCTGCAGTTCTCCAAGAACTGCTCCAGCATGTGTCCTTTACATGGGAATTGTTCTGCCAAGAACAGGCAGCTCCAGCCTGGGTCCCCTATGGCATCACATGTTCTGTCAGAAAACCAGCTCTGTTATGGTTTCCTTTCTCCCTAGGGCCACAGATCCTGACAGGAGCCAGCTCTGCCAAGGTGATTCCACAGGGGCACAGCTTCCTTTGGGGCACATACACCTTCCCTGGCACTGAATCCTTCACAGGGGATATCTGCTCTACCATGGACCTCCATCGACTGCATGGGGCCAACTTGCTTCACCATGGTCTTCACAGGGTGCAGTGTGCTGACTGACTGAGTTTCACCAGGGACAGGTCCATCTGGGAGTCAGTTGGAACTGCTTCTGTGGGACCTGGGGGCAACTTTTGGTGTCTTCTCACAAAAGTCCCCTTGACTATTAAAACCTTACCATGTGAATTGAATACAGCTGGAATTTAATTATTAATTCATTTACCTTCCTGCCTTTTTCTAAGCACAGTTTTGAAAAGAGACCATCAATTCTATACTTAATATAGCTATAATTTTTCCTTTCATAAATTCAATATCTTACAGTTTGTTATGGCATTCTGCATTGCCATGTTTGGAATATTTGTACAATTTAACAAAGGGTGACAATGTCTATTCCTATTCTGTAAGTTTTGGCAACTCCTTACACCTCAGTGGTACTTTCACACTTAAAAATTTCTATATCTTTGTATATAAAATGTTATAGATGTAAGGGCTACATAGTTATTTATAGTTTGTCTGCATCACCACATTATAATGCAGACGACTTGTGAGTTTTCTTCTTTTGGTAGAAAATCTCTTATTTTGCCAGAGAACTTTTGAATGTTTGAAGTGCTTTTTCAACCATGATAAACAGAGATCATGGTTTTATGTACAAACATATTTTCCTGTATTTCAAGGGAGTAAGGAAATCTTACAAGGGAGTAAGGAAATCTTACAAGTCTATTTATACAAAATCTGCAGTTCTCCTTGTTTTCCCAGATATTATGGTTAAATCCTAAAATGAAACGAATTTCTTCTCCCCCCTCTTCACTCTCAGAACCAGTCTTAAAGGTGCAAAACTTATTTCTGGGCTAAACAGATGAATGGAGATACAATTCAGCATCATAAAGTCACCCCAGGACACCTGCCTAGTGGATGAAGGGGTGGCAGTGGATGTAGTTTTTCTGGGTTTTAGTAAGGCTTTTGATACTGTGCCTCACAGCATCCATCTGGACAAGTTGTTCAGCAGTGGGATGAGCAGGTTCCTGATGCACTGGGCAGAGTTCAAGGGCAGAGCTCAAAGGGTTGTGGGGATGGGGCTACATCTATCGAGTGACCAGGCACCAATGGCTTTCCTCATGTTTTGATTCTAGGGCCAGTTCAGTTTGATATATCCATCAATGATGCAGATGCAGGAGTTGAGTGACCCCTTAGCAAGTTTCCTCATCATACCAAACTGGGAAGGGATGCTGATTTACCTCACAGAAGGATCTAGACAACTTAGAGCACTGGGCGATGATTAACATGATGAAATTCAGCAAGTTCTGGATTCTGCACCAAGGACAGAATAAGACTAGGCAGAAGTACAAATTGGCAGAGGACTGCTTGGAGAGCAGCCCTGCAGGAAGGGATCTGGGGCCCCTGATCAGCAGCAGCTCAGTGTGAGCCAGCAGTGTGCCCTGGCAGCCCAGAGAACAAACCCATGCTGGGGTGCATCAAGCGCAGCATCACCAGCCGCTCAGAAGTGATTATCCCACTGCATTCAGCATTGGTGCTGCCTCAGCAATAGCTTAAATTCAGAGTCCACTCTAAGAGGATATCATGTCCACTTAGAGTGGACTCTGAATTTAACCAATTCACCATGCTATTTTTAAAATAACTTGGATAGTGAGTTGGATGTATCTAGACTATTCTGGTATTCTGGTTCTAATTAAACCCAGGAAAAGTGATTCTGATTGTAGTGAGTGGTCTTAAAATTGCAGTTCGTGCCAAGTACAAAGTAAATTCCATCTAACAAAATCTGAAATGAGTGGCACAGTTCCAAGGGCATATACATGAATACAAAGGTATAAGAGCACATAGAAATTATACCAATGATATATATTGCTACCTAGCACTTAATTTGCTGCAAAGTTTTCTCTGACAAATTGTTAGATTTTCACAACTATCAGTTTAAACATGCAATCCTACATCTTCAGTTTGCTTTCTCAGAACAGGAATTAGCATTGTAAATCTAGTCAGTCCTGTTCCTTGGAAACTATTCATATGCAAAATTCTTCTCAGTTTTTAACTCCTTCAGGAAAAGCCCTGGTCTCCCTTTCATCAGACCACAGATCGATCCCTCCAAGTTTAAAATTGTGACAAAATGTTTTGAATATTAAATTTGGAAATCTTAGTGCATAATTGAATGGAATACCAAATTCAAATTAGATTACTGCTGTATATGCAGCTTAGGAAAGTGTAGCAGTGGGAAAAGGGAGGAGAGACAAATCAAGGACTTACTGTATTACAAAATAAGAGTGGCTGGGCCAAGCAGAAAGGAGAAAAGAATAAAAATACCGTCCTCAAGAGGGGCAAAGACTATATGTGACAATCATATCATGAATTTACTGCTAAAGGGGAATTTAATTACTGAAGCATTTATTTGTGGAAAAAAATACATGAAGTCATAAATACAGACTAAAGTTCAGCGCCATATGATGCTGAAGAAGAGGATTTCTGAACTGGATATTTGAAATTAGGAGTTCATAGAATATCAGTTGATTTAAAATGTGGCAAATAAACTGCTAAGAAAAAAGCTAAAAGCAGGGTGTCTGTAGGCCAAGAGTTAATGAAGAACCACAACTGTATTATGGTAGGATGAGGACCTGTTGACTGTAAAACATTTAAAATATTTAAAAAGAACTGCATTCCTAGTGTCTCCTATTGATTAAAGAGGATTCATATTTGGCCTACAGATAAGATAACTTTGCAATTAAAATTGAGATCACAGATTCACTGTAATTAGTAGCAAAGTACAAAGTATATAGAAAACCATTTAAAATAATGTAAAAGATTGCCAGAATTCTTTGAACCTGGATTTCTGCAAACTTTTTTTTTTCAAACAGACCAAGCAATGTGTGCTAGGAACAATTCTGTCATGATAAAGAAGTAAATTACTAACCAAATTATGGTTGTGACCAGCTTGTCCCTAGAATTCCCACTATGGCAGTAGTATGACTTGGAGTGATGTTTTGTGAAGAGAATTGCAGTACACAGCACAGAAACAGATGCTTTAGTCAGTTGGGATCAGGAAGTTGCACAGTCAGTTGAAGTTTATGAACTTCCAGCTGTGCCTCTGTAAGCAAAGAGAGACATATTCAGATACAGAAATCTGTAAGAGATCATCAAGCAAGTTCTTGGAGTCTCTGGCAGCCGACATTTGAATACAGAAGTTGAAGACAAATCTAAACTGTTTTATCTTTGTTTCTAATCAACAAGTGCAAAATGGCTGAGAGCATGAAATTAGAATGTAAATTGGATAAGGAAGATCATTGTAAATGCTGTAATTTATTTATTAATACAAGAAAATATACATATTAAAATTCATAGATTCAAATAAGTGGATCTGATTGTCTCCTCAAAGGAAAAATATAGTGAATTCACACAATGAATGGACAGCTTCATAAAAGAACATTGCAGCACACTAATGGAAGAAAAATATAAGTATTATGGAGATACCCACTTGGAAAAATCAGGACTTCAGCAATGAACTGAAAGGAAACAGGTAAAAAGCCCACAAAATAAAAGAAATAGAGAATTTATCAAATTACTAATTTGTATATAAATTTAAAAGGTAAACTTAAGAGTAACAAAACAAAAAAATCACTTCAGAATAAACTGGCAAGAAATATAGACGGTTAAAAGAAGTAATAATAAAAATAATAATAACATTTAGTAGTAGTTGAAGTAGTAATAGTATGTGCTTTGTTACTGTCTAGGGACAAAAATACATAAGTATTTTATATTGTCATTCTTATGTCACTCTGGCTTGATAAAGTGTGTGTTCTCCACTCTATCCACAATTTTTCCCTCTGTGGTTAGTTTTTCAGTAGATTGACAATAAAAATAACTGAATGCTTTTTTGGAAGAGCATATGTAGGAAGTATATGACTGGCCAAAGAGAAGACACCATGACTAAACTTCTAACCCAGAAGTCCTGGAACTAAGTACTTGAAATTATATGGAATGAAGTAGGGACATAGTGGCAGCTCTTCAAAATACAGAAAAAAAACTAAAGTCCTCAGAAATCATGAACCATTTTTCACTTAAATGTCCTCAACTCCAGAAGTCCAGCAAATAATTAATTAATTTGTAAATGCTTAGAAGAAAAAATGTTGATAAAGAGATCTTCCCTCCAGGCTTGGAAAGAAAGAACATAAAAAGCTTAATATATATATATTTATTTTCTCTCTGCTTTTTCACATTTAGAAATAGTTCAGCCCTAAATACCACTTTGAAACACAGCTGTATAAATAAAATGCATCAAAGCATCAACTTAGTGAAAAATTATAGAAAGCTATTCTGTTAAGATGTGTGAACCTTTTCTGAAGGAGAACTGATCTAATTTGGCATCAAAAAAATCAGAAAATTGTTTTACAAATGCTGTTCTTAGAGTCTAAATCTAGAAGCTGCATATATGTTCTATTTATTTTACTGATTAATTGCTTGAAGGTTTTACTGCTTGTTATTGACTGTATTAATTTAGAAATGATGCCAACAAAAAGGAAACATTTAAAATGCAGTAGTTGCAAAGAAAATGTCATATAACAGTTGGGTGTCCACTTAGTAGTTCTTTAGAAGAAAAATTCAGAAAGGAAAAAAACAATACAGAAGAAAAAATAGCAGATAATATGCACATATATATAAAAAATGTTACATTGCTTATTGTACTTAATAATATTTACATATATTTCTGGTGCTTGCAAGTATCTCCATAAATTGAAGAATATTTGCTTTTCTATGATTTTTCTCCAGATAAACAAATGTGGTTGTGTGCATTTGTGTGAGTGCACATGTGCACAGGTAGGGTATATGGAGATCTGTATAACTACAATCATATTGATGAATGTGTGCCTAGTGAATAATTACATCCAGAAATATACCTGATTACATATTTGAAATTTATTGTCTCCCTACAAGCACATGCAGAATATAAAGATGAAATCAATGGCTGAATTTACAATACAGATTTAGCACACATTTAACTAAAAACTGAAAAGAGAAAGTATTTTCATATCTAAGAAAAGGATTCAGACTATGATACAGAAAAAAAGCTTAAACTGGAAAACAAAACATATAAGAGCAGGATTATTTGAAATGCTATTGTCTTCCAAAACAGGTTAGCAACCTGAAAACTTAATTAATTATCCCTTTGAGTCTGAAATTGTGATTTGCAATTGATTCCTGCACTTCAGTACATGTCTTATATGGGAAGTGGTCAGAATTTTAATCTGTTTCCTTGTCTGCATCCTTTGTCTTATTACTTGTTGAGCTTGGAAAAAGAAAGAAAAGCTGTGAAAACAGTAGACAAACTAATTCCCTGCTTTTCTGGAAAGCACCTCTTGAAAGCTGAAATTGAATAATCTGATTTGATATCTGATGTTTGTAAACTTCTAAGTTTCAAGTGTTGCAAGGTCAAAAAGAGAAAAAGAAACTAAATGACAACATTAGCTAGTAAGAGAAAAGAATTAATCTGGTGTAGGAACACTATGGAAAGAGATGCACCCCAGTCTGGTAGTGCTGTATTTGGATCCTTTATGTTTATAAAAAACGATGTCTACTGAAAAAGAAAAAAGAAAAAGAAAAAGAAAAAGAAAAAGAAAAAGAAAAAGAAAAAGAAAAAGAAAAAGAAAAAGAAAAAGAAAAAGAAAAAGAAAAAGAAAAAGAAAAAGAAAAAGAAAAAGAAAAAGAAAAAGAAAAAGAAAAAGAAAAAGAAAAAGAATCTCTGAGTGTTTAGCAGATGCAGGATTCTGCCCTGGATTTAGAAATAATTGCTCTACCAGAACTTCTGTGGATTTCTTTATGGACAAAAGCCTATTTTTTCTTCCCTTGGCCACCTGTCCTCGCCTGAAGATAGCTTGGCTACATCATGATTCCAGATTGCTGCACTGGAGACAATGGAATTGGGTTGACTCCACTTTATTGTATGCTGAGGACATTGCCTTGATTCAATCCAGTAATTGCACAAGATATGATTTGGCCATATTTTGAATAAGCAAGTAAACTCAGGGTTGCCAGTGTGACGTTTTTAGACATGATAAACCTAATTTTATCCTTAATAATATTATTTTCTCTTTATTGCTGATGTTAAGATTTCAAACATGTTAATCCATTCTGACAGCTGCTGTTAATGGTTGCATCATATGCTTATACTGATCCTGACATTCTGTTTCAAGTCTACAAATATTTTCCATATTTTCATTTTAAGTACTCTTTTCAATATAGATTTTTTCAACAAACATGACTGTAATCAAATTTCTAAACTTCTATCTTTTAAGGTGTCAATATCAATTGTATGTCTCATTCATTATTTCATGGAGATACTTAACATTTTATAGTGTTATCATGATCAACAAGGTAGCACAGAGCAGTGTAACCATGCTGGACTTGTTTGTGTTTTGTTTATTTTCCTTGAGGGGGTTGCTTGTTTGTTTGGTTTGGTTTTGGAGGGGGGGTTTGGTTGGTTTGGGGAGGGTTGTTTTTTTGGGATTTTTGATTTGTTTTGGTTTTTAATTTTAGTGGGGTGTGTGTTTATCTGTTCCTTTGGTACAAGCTAATAGATTTCTGTAGATGTACACTAATATGTCTTAGAAGAGGAAAGTGCATTTTCCAGAGTTACAGAGTGAAACATTTATAACCTGGAGTGTAAAAGATAGTAAGTAGCAACTTGAATAGAAGTCTTAGAGAAAAACTTTTCTCTGTTGTACACTTCAAGCCAGTAATCTTTCATGATAAACTTCAAACTTGAAATAGAAGCAGGAGCTTTTTTCATAAATAATTTGGCCAAAAATCTGTGCTTTTCTAGGTGTTTATAACCATCTGGGAAGTTTTCAAAAGTACATTTTCTTGTGGTTTTAGTGAAATCAATTGCTTCCTTAGAAATATCCTAGAATGAGTAGAACTTGGAGCGCAATATATAGCTCTATTTTCCTAAATCACATAGTGAGAGTTCATGCCCAGTTCACGCCCACTTCACACCCTGCTCTGTCTTACCCAAAGCCTTGATTCAGTCTTTCATGTCAGGAATACATAGGAAATTGATCCTTCTGCTAAGGACCTCTCCCTCAACACTGCAAGGGGAAGGAAACAAAGCTAAA
Source organism: Fringilla coelebs (assembly GCF_963513975.1). Lineage (NCBI taxonomy): Eukaryota > Metazoa > Chordata > Aves > Passeriformes > Fringillidae > Fringilla > Fringilla coelebs. The sequence goes on along the minus strand of NC_140032.1, from coordinate 20,947,433 downwards.
ACCCCAAACAGAACAACAAAGTTAAAAGTATTCAAGTAGTCCTGACATGAAACACAAATAATTTTAAAATGTTGATTTGTTTTTGTAAGATAATATTTCAATATTTGCTGAATATCAGTTTGGGTTTTTTTCACAGTTATACCCAACACTGACATCTGAAAAGACATTTGGAAAAAAAAATGCTATTCATCAACATGCTGACTACATTTATTATGTCAAGATTATACCAAGAATGACAGGTTGCCTATTAATTTCAGTGAGAATAAAACTGAATTTGTAAGATTAGAATGATAAACAGAATTACAGAGAACTAAATAGTACACAAACAGAATATATAATTAAAGTAGGAACTTTAGAATTGTGTACAACTTAGTCAGAACATAGTATCATTTACTTTCATAACAAATACCACCATGAGAATAAAAATTATTCACTCCCTCTAAATATTGCATTCCTTTCTTTGTTCATGTTTTATACTGAACCTGTGCACATTTGATATCACCTCCTTGTTATTGAATATTGCTTTTCATTTAAGATTATTCTAGATTCTCTGATGATGTGGGGCCTTTATTTGGTTTGGTTTGCTTTTTTAGGATTTGTGCAGTTTTTATTTCTTGGAACATTACAGTAAATTTCAAAGTCATGTAGCTTGTTAAGTGTTTCAGAAGTGATTTATTAATATGATGCTGACATTCATAGATCAGGCTGTGAGCCCTGCATGTGACCACATAAGGGAGATTTTACTCCCATAAGCAGGGCCATTGATTACTTCTCAGAACAATAGGTAAGAGCATAATAGTCTGACCTTAGATGATCTTAATACTTTTAAAATTAATAATAAGTTTCAAAGAAAGGTCCTGCTCTTGTATGCTTATAGGCAAACAGAAACTTCTTTCTGTGTTGCATTGTCATTGGTAAAGATAAAACTTATTCCTTTGTGCACTCCTCTGAAAAAAGACTGACATAAGTTCTAGATATTTATTAGACCTAGGGAGATAGATGCTGTCTAGATGAAATTTAAATTCCAGTGTGATAAAGACTTGAGACAGTGATTCAGTGATAGAGATGACAACAGCTACAATGTTAACAACAGAAAGTCTCAAAAGTAGTCTTTGGACAAGATTGCTCAGTTGCATTTGCAATTTGCATTTAAAAATCATTGTTTCAACAGCCTATATTTATTCCCCATGACTCCATTTTTTTCAATTTAGTAACAGAAAAAATAGCTTTCATTTCTTCAGTATCTGAAGGCTGTCAGTAGAAGTGTGTTATAAATTGAAAATATTAGTAGTAGTTTTGGACATTGATAAAAATTTAGGTATGTATATAGTTGGGTACATATTAGGTGACAGAAAAGTACTGTGTGCTGCTAATGAAGTTAAATATTTTTAAAAGTGGTAGTGTACTGTACAGTAATCCATTCCCAGTGTTCTAGTTATGTAATTTCTATATCTGTGTGTTTCAATGTTTTCTTTTTCTCTTTTAAAGAAAACACTGGATTAGATGCTGATAAGTTTGAATCAGCTCAGGAGGCACTACGTAGTTAATGCCTAAGGAAGGTACTTAAGTTAGATCAGATAAGACTGCACCCAGCCTCTGTTTTGCTGAATCCAGCTGATGCATGACTACTCCTGCATATACAGGATCTATCTCTATGGCTGATCTGAAAACACATGCAAAACATCACCCAACTATGTAAATTACTATAAAGGACTGTCCTACACGACTGTGTCTGCATTTCCAGGAACAGTTTCTACTTCCTATAAACGCCCTGTCCACACATGATGTGATCAATTTTGCAGCAAGAACCATGCGAGAAATTGCAGATTTTTTCTCCCACAGTGGTCAACACACTGAAACCAACAAATCTGTGTAGGCACAGCAAGAGATGACTGGCATCTTCAGAACTCTAACATGCCTTCTCAAAGAGCTCTTTCATCAATGAATCAAATACTTAATTGAGCAGGTGGATATCATTTTAATTACATTGTTTCAATTCCTTTCACTGTTTAAGATTAGTCCATTAATTCATCTGTGCAGATGACTAGATGTGGAGTACCTGGCCCATCCAACTAATTAATTACTCACACATGAATGTATAGATTGGCCCTACTCTGATAGTTACATTACATTTATAACTGTAGGACAAACTTGAGTACACGTTTTTCCATGCCTACAGTGAGAGGACTAGAGGAAATGGCCTTAAGCTAAGACAGAGGAAATTCAAATTCGATATTAGAAACATTTTTTTTCTGTGTTAGGGTGGTCAGGAATTGGAATAGGTTGCCCAGGGTGGTGGTGGAGTCACCGTCCCTGGAGTTCTTCAAGAGGCATCTGGATCTAATATTAGGGGATGGGTTTTTTTCAGTAGTTTAGGGGTTAAAGTGGAAGTGCTGAGTTGACAGTTGGCCTTGATGATGCAAAAGGTCTGTGGCAGCATTGATGATTCTATACCCTTAAATGAGGTAGCCTTGCCACAATCCATGAGCTAAGAAGGTGTGAGATATCTTTTTTCAGTCTTTCTTTTATGAAAAAAGCTGTTATTTTCACCATGATATGTAGGAATTGTACTGTTGCTTAATCATTCAGTACCTGAAATGTACTTAGGAATTTTTCTATTTCTTCCCAATATTTTTATAGTACAAAATGAGGTATAGTGAAAAAAATCCGTTAACTGAGAATTGTTTCCATAAAAAACTTGCTCAGAAGGGAACTGTCCAAAACAAAAAATATCAATGCTAAAGCTATGCATTATATCTTGGCTATTTAGTGTAAAAATAGTCCATGTGTGTGTGTTTGCTAAATTCACAGCTTTAAATCTCTTCTGAAGTTGGAAACAGAATTTTTCTTATCAGAACCTGAATAAAGTTATTTTCTTGTGTTTGAGTCGTGGTTTTGTTTTTTGGTTTTTTTTTGTTACTTGAGACAGTGGGAGTAGAAAGTCTTGCAATCTGAGGACTAAACATTAGCATTGGAATACATTGTGGAAATGAGTATCTGAGATTTAGGTTCAGTTCTTGGTGCTTGTTATTCATGAAGCATCACTACCAGGCTTGAAGTCTGCATGGCAAAGTGCAGGTGTAATGCTAGTTAACATCTCAGGATAACTATAACCTATGCAACTTTGCAGTTTTGCCTTTTTTTTTTCTCTCAGCTGAGAAAAACCTAATATTGCTGTAACAGTTTTTATTCTAGAACTATCTTATTTAAAAAAAAATCTCTACCAGTTCAGGTTCTAGACATATGTTTCTCAGAGCTAGCTGCAGAATCTGTGATTTGTGCATCGCTGCATTATGTATACATTGCTGATGAAAAGCATTTGCAAAGTAATTGTGCTGTGCTTCAGCTCCCTATCTGTAAGTGGGAGATAGCAGCTTTCCTTTTGTCTTTCTCATTTAGACAGTTCTAAGACTCCAAGACTTTTTTATTATTGTTTGTTCTGTGGTTAAATCAATATTATAATTGCATTGAAACAAATAATTGTTAAAAATGGATGGAAACACTTAGCTAGCTAAAGACAGAAATATAATTTGTATTTACAATTGAAATTACAGGCAAGTTACAGGAGGTAACCTGTGTGATACAAATTTATCCCTGGTGGATCATTCTTAATCTCTATATTGCAATATGGGAAGAAATCCAATTTTTCACAGCAAATATTTCACTTTAGTTAGACTGTTAGGGGAAAATATGCCCCAAGTGTTTTGGTGCAGAGATATTTACAACTAGCTGATAAAGCTTATGCTGAGTTCATCACAGTTACTCCCCTCTAAACCTCAGGCTAAGCTCCAACTGTGGATTCTGACAAGAGCAGACAGCCTTCTAACATTTCTTCAACAATTTGCAGACATGAATTCTGAAAAACATCAACTTCAGGGATCCATGATCTAGCAGCTTTGTTTTCAATGACAGAATGCAGATTTCTCATCTGGCCTTGAACAGTCATATTTTTTTGTATGTTTTTTTCTTTGTGTTTTAACTTCTTAACTTGTAAAAAAAAGTAAGATTTTATTGGTGTGCTGACCATGCATCCTCTACACTGTATTTTCTGCTCAAGGGAAAAAATGTTCACTTGCAAAACTGGAACTTGATTTCACGCTTCTTGGAGAAATTCCATATACCTCAATTTACAGCTAACACACTAAAGTTTGATGTGTGAGACACAGTGCTCTGGATGTAAGGAAGACTGAGAAGGATCCAAACCTGTTCCTGCCTTAAATGCATGTATTGTTCTACAATTAGAAGAAATCACTTTACAGAGGATGGATTTTTACAATTAATAACATGATAGCATAACAAATGAAATAGACTCGGGATCACCAAATTGCAACAAATTATTATGAATACATTGTTCTTTTAAACATTTTTACCATTTCTGTGGAAGAAAATGTTTTGACAGATCAGAGACATTTTAAATACCATTGATTAATTAATGGACTTGAATTTTCAAATCAGAAATAACCAGAATTTATTCTCAAGGCCTGAATTTCTTGTATTTTTATTGTATATTTGAAAATCCTGCATTCTGAAAATAATCTTGCATTTAATTCCAGTTTTAATTCATAAATAATATCCATTTTCCCAGCATCTGTTGTCATCTACTAATGTACAAGGGATATAAACATTAATATGAGTGTTTCAGTATTTAACAAGTTGTCTTCGTTTGATAGACATCAGTTCACAGATGAAAACACACTTGCATTGTACCCACTGTGATTAAACTTTTTGTTATCAAAGACACAGCATTAAAGGGGAATGTCAGGGTAAGAGTAAGTGCGTGCTTCAATCTACTAAACAACAAAAAGTCCAGACAAAAGGCCATATAAAAACCAGCTGTGTACCTGTATGTCAATAAGTTTGTCTCATTTTTTTCAAAAATACTGAAAGGAACTCGCATTTATTCACACACAAATTACTTAGCCATGCTTTCTTTCTCTTTCTCCTTTGGATATCAGACCAAAAAGAAGAAATCTAATGAAATTGTGAGACATTCAAGTGAAGGAATTAACTAGATCCTACAATATTGATGCTAGGCTGTAAAAGGGAAAACATAGTGGCTAGTCAAAGACAGTAATTATTCCACTCTACTTGACACTTTTCAATTTAATCTGGACTATGCTGTCCAAAGCTAGACTATTCCATACGAGAGTCCCACAAACTAGAGGAAATATAGCAGTAGTCAATCACAGTGGTCATAAAACACGAGATAATGAAAAGTAAGACAGATTTGGGTTTAGTCACCCTAAAGAGAAGACAAAGGATGTCTTAAGCTTCCTAATGAAAGTTTAAATTGAAGGGACACTTCTCATACATGGACAGTTGAAAGGCAGTGAACAGCAATCATACTAGATACGATATAAGGAAAAACACTGCAAGATAAGAATGGTGTAATACTGGAGAAGGCTGCTTAGAGAGGTTGTGGAATATTCACCTGAGGAGCTATTCCTGATTGTCTAGGAAAACTCTTCAGCAGCCTGCTGTATCTCCAAAGATTATTGACAACTAAAATGTTTCTATGTTTTCATAATACTAAGCAAGGAAGCAGTCCCAATATAAATAAGCTAACATGATAACTAACAGTCACCTGAACCTGAATAAAAGTGTACTGAAACAGTGCAACTAACAGCAATTTATAAGGATTTTGTAGCACTGTGATGTCATAATCAAACACAGTTTTACATAATTATGTATGCAATGTGATCACCAATGAAACTGGGTGTAGTTGCATGTAAGAAGTGGAAGTAAAAAGTTTCCAGAGAACAAGACAAAGGAAGCATAACATTGCAAAATGATAGCTCCTCAAGCATACAGAGACTACAAAAGAACAGAAAAAAAGAACAGTAAGAAGCAGAGGATGGAGGCAAAAGCATAAAAACCATCAGGCAAAACTAAACAAAACAAATGAAAACTGGAAAGAAAGAACAATCCCACCTATCTCTGATTAGGAGCTTTCAAGTTGGAACATGCACATCTTGGTCACTAAAAACTACCAATAACTGCAGATGGACCCACCACACTGCATCACCCCCATTGTATCTTAAATTCACAGCCAGTTTAGAAGTGTTATGAACTAAGATTTATGCATTTGTTATGAAAATAGTCAATACTGTGCAAGAAATTGCCATCACTTATAAGCACCTGCTCAATGAGTGTAATCAGTAAAGTCCAGTTTTAAAATTTGAAACTGACCTGACTGAGCAGTCTTCTAAACACTTTATCACAGTAATTTCTAGCTCTCTTATGCCTGTGTATAAATATTAAAAAGCCCTTTGTGAATATGCATATGTGTGTGTGTAAACATATCTGTCTTTTCAGTACAACTGAAATGTGTGTGTGTGTGTGCATATACAAATCTATCTTTTCAGTTGCTACAACTAAAAGGGAAAGACCCTTTTGACAGTGACTGATTCACGGATCTCAGTTTCAAATTAGAATTGCATCTATTTTAAAGTAAAAGGATGTCTTGTTATAACAAATAAGACAGCATGTTAACATTTTTTTTTTCTCAGAACAGGCTATTTCATCTTGCTTTGCTTTCACTTTATCTGTAACTACTTTTCATTTTGTGTCTTTTTATGACCTTCTGCTCTGATTGTAGTAAGAGGCAGTTACAGATCATTATCCAGCACTTCAAAATACATATTCACATTAGTGCACACTTATGAAAAGAACAAATTATTATTGATAATAATAAAAACATAATAATAACTGCCACTGTTTAACCTTTAGCTAAAGAAACCGAAGCACTTTGAAAAGTATATAAGTGTGTTTATATTCTTGACTGAAGCATCAGCTCATCTATCACTGAAAGTCAGACAGTTCTTAGCTGGAAAGTAACAGCCTTTTCAAATGTACTGTGTCCTTACAGGAAATTTGAGATAAAAGATAAATCCAGTTCAAATTATATTACCTCCTTGTGAAGCAAACAATTGAAAATGGCCAAGAAAAAGCATGTAGCTTTTCTTTCTTCTAAGGCTCATGGTGTTACAATGAGCTGGTGGGAAAAGAATGTCCAAGAGGAAACTGGCATTCAGTAAAATTGGAGAGATGTTTCATATTGATACAGACTAAATTATCCCTGAACTATCTACAGTAGCTCTTTCAAAATAGAAGACATACAATTATGAAAAACTTAACACAGAAAAATCATAAGAGAGGGAGTGACTTTTGAAATACTGAACAAGAAGAAAGAATGTAAAACAATTTGTATCCAACTTCTGTAATTTAACAAAGCAGCTATAAAGTTCCTGCCTTCTGAATTCCTGACCTGAAGTTCAAAACTATTTTCTTCATTATTCTCCTTTTTCATTTTTTCTCTCTGTTTTCTGTGGAATTTGAAAGTTGACATGGTTTCTATTTAATTAGTGGTAGAATCTTACCCACATATTTGCTTAGTGTGCATGGCCTTACTGATGCAGGAATGAAATTAGTTAATTTCCCTTATGACTCTTGAAACATAAATTGTGTAGGACTTCAAAAGTTCTTTTAAACATTTCTTTCTCAAAATAGCACTATAAAGTTACACTTTACAAAACATATAAAATGAAAATCTAGACAAAATGGACTTTGGAAAATAGAGCAGGTTCTGAAAATTCAGATGGAGTTGAAAACTGGCACTACATAGGTTTATCAGCAGCAATTTTTATGCTTTTTATATAGTAAGATCAAAACCACATAAAATCATTATTTTCTTGATTCTTGGATTATATGTGCATTGTGCATGTTTTCATTTAAATGAGTTATACATGATGGAATTATCTAATGGGCCTTAATAGCAATTATTACATTTTAATGCAGAGGGGAAGTAGATATTCAAACTTGCTTTGTCCCTGTTAATCATAGTATGCACCTCTAAAAAATTTCCATCAATTTAAAGATGCTAAAATATGCTGAAAATGAGCATACTGTTTTTTTCAGAAAGATCACTAGAGAGATTGATTTCATACTACATAGAATTGAATAAAGTTATGATACAAATCACACACAATAGAATTTCTAGGGGAAAAAAAGGAAGCGGGTTGCACCTGGCATCTGAAATTAAGTTCTACATCTCATACATATTTATTTTTTGTCTCTGCAGCTAGCCAAGGGCATTAGTTGTTGTCCACCTACTATACCAATAATTATTAACTTTTTGGAAAAAAGAAAGATTATTTCAGAGTAGAGAAAATTGAAGGGGATCAGTGAAGATGTTTAAAACTGTAAAAAAAAAAAAAAAAAGAAGGAAGTTGCTTTTGGAATATAAAAATTGCTAAAAATTGAGAGATTACCTGTGTGTAAGATACATTATTAAAACAAACTAGGAAAGAGAAATGACATTCAATGATAACCAGGAAACTGATTTCTTGAACAGCAGCAAGAAACAGTTAAGTTTAATCTGATTCATTTGTTTTTTAAATTCTTTCTGAAAGGGAAATTCTAACAAACTTGAGGTCTAGCTATTGTTATGCCAGCAGCTATATTATCAGAGGACATGCAAGGAAGAGGCAAGCTTCTAAACACGGAGAGGTTAAAACCAAAATTTACTTTCAAGACCATCTCATCTGATCTCTTGAGCTAAATATAATCTACAATTTTAGTCAAGTTAAACATGATTGTAGTGCCTTGTGAGTTCGAATTTCAATTCATGTTAAAAACAAGATTTCAATGACCTCTTATTTTTGCTCATTTGAATAAATGCTAAAAATGCAGACATCTAAACAGCATTTTGACATTTCTCAAAATTCTATTCTAAGCCCTCTAGATAAAAATGCCACACCCTATTACTCTCAGACCTATTAACAGGCAGAAAGGAAAGACATTAAATATAAAGAATAAAAATTAGTGGTAATATTCTACATTGCCTTTGCCTGGCAAATTTCTGGCAGCAGAGAGGGAGGAGCTCTTGCAGGGATGGCCTCTGGGAAAGTAAAGCAGGAGCTGCCAGCATGATAGACAGAGCCAGTTCAAGGTGGTTCCAAGATGGACCTGGCCAAATTTAAGTTACTGGCCAAAATTAAGCCCATCAGAGATGCTGTGGTGCAGTAATTCCTGAAGTACTGCAGCCTATGGGAAGGACTCATGTTGGAACCTTTTGTGGGCTGTATCCTATCAGAGGGACCTCAAGCTTGAGCAGAGACACAGTGGGGGGAATAAGGAACAACAGACATCAAGTGTTTCATAACATGACCACAGTCACATTCCCCCATTTTGTTCTTCCCACAGTCAGCATAGTTGGGAGCAAAAGAAGTGAAGATGAACCTGAAAAGATGTGGTGGATGCTGGGAGGAGAATGTGTTCTTATTGTTTCTGCTTTTTACTACCTTAATCTGTTTTTAGTTGGAAATTTGTCTTCCACAAGTTGAGTCTCTTCTCTGATGGCCATGATGACAACTGGTGAGCTATCTTCATGTATCATAAAAATTTTTGAGTGCACAAGATTTGTAGTACTTACCCCTTTTGCTGGTGTTATGCTTATCTTTATCCTTCCATTGCTCTTTTAACTCTAGAGTTCCATGTAATCAGTCTGATGGTGGTTTCAGGGGGACAACATTCAACACGCAAAAAGGAAGGATAGGATGCTTAGTTTATTTTCCTTTTTCAGTCTAGGATCTGCTTGGTGTTATTTTAATATATTTGCTTTTATACTTATGGGTATTTTCAATTAACCTGCAAGTTATATCTGATATTACCATGTAAGTACTTTCTGTGTGTGTTAAATGACATGTGTTCTGCTTCTTACCTCTAAAAAGTTTAGTCCACCTCCAGATCCGTATTTCTTTGGCTGATCATTTTAGAGCTGTTCATAGATGTCTAGTCTCTTTATCCATTACACAGTGTAAAAATCACTTGATCATTGCTGAAGAATAATTAAAAATCAAAGTGAATTTTAAATAGAATTTTAATCAGCACTTATGCAACTGTTGAAAACCAGAGATTTTAGAACTGCAGCATAGAAAACTAAAATATTTGTAAGCTTTTCTCTCAGTTTACTTGCACTTATACTTCTGTAGTGTTCAAAAATATCCTCAGGAAAGTCTGTCAGGTATTAATAGGTGACAACATTTGTACTGCAATAAATGTGCTTTGCTTCATTCTATCTAATTTTGCTGTCATACAATAGCAACAGCTGACAAAATCAGAATGGGGAAATATCATGAAGAAACACACCAGAATATAGCTCAGCCTGACTCATCAAACGTACAAAGAAACCAGTTATTTCTGTACTGATATCTGCTGTAAATTGTGATGGCAAATGTGATCCATGTTTAGTAAAGTAGACAACTGTAGGTGAAGAAAAGAGACCCTAATTGCTAGGAACCCTACCAACAAGGGGATATCACTGTTTCTCAGGCAGATATACATTTCACATGTCACTAATTACTTTTGGGGTGTAGGAGGAATGGTGATAAAAAGAAATAAAAAGCCAAAGCCCTCTAAGGACATGCAAAGGAATATTTTTCTCTTTTTTTACCTATGCCTCTCAGGGAAAGAAAATCTATACTCAGTAAGAGTTAAGAAAAGGAAAACCTACAAACAGTATAGTTCTAAAAGTCAAGCCTCTTATCCTGTCCTAATAGGGAAAATCCATCTAATTAACTATTTAATTGAGTTTAACAAGACTGTTTGTAGTTAATCCTAAATGCACTAATAGGAAACCTAGGACCTACATTCAATGTGTTTTCGCTCCCTTTGGATGTTGCTCATAATTACAGTTTGCTAGTTAATTATTATTCTTCATGTATTCAATTTATGATTAATAACAAAAGCTTGCCCTGGAGGCTGAAAGTGCTGAGGTGGACACTGTGATTCAGTGGAGAACAGCTCCTTCAGCAATGTGCATCTACTCAGAAGCAGGCAAAAATGAGCTTTCCACTCAAATCATGGCACTCGGAGCTCAAGACAAGGGAATATACTCCGGCAAGACAACAACCTCTGATAACTCTCTAGGGAAAGGATATTAAAGAAATAAATCTATAACTCTCAAACAAACACTTCTTTACTTTTATTGAAGAAAAGTGTGTTGTGTTGATAATTAGAACAGTTTTATCTATCTATTGCATATAATATTCAGTCACACAGTACACAATTATTGTTTCTTCTCTTCTGCTATTATGTTTTCCCCTACTTAGATGTATTATACAATACTGCAAATCTGAATACTCTTTCTTTTTAGTTTCTATGAAAAGTGAATTAAAAATGAAAATTATTTGAAAATGTGCTCAGGGAACAAGATTAGAGTGTTATTAGTCTCTTCTGCATTTTGATGCAGAATATGAAGGAACTATGTATGGCATATATTTCTGCTACAGAAACATGTTGTTTCTGCACAGCACTGCCTTTGATATCAAGAACTACAAGACTGATCACACCTGTTGTTTTGAATTTTTTCCTGAAAACATCCCTAATGGTCTTCTGGGGTGGGAATATGGACAAACAGCTCTAGGAGTACTAGTGTTAGAAAGAATCTATTAAGCACAAAAGGATCAATTAAGCACAGAGCAGTGCAGGGCCATACAGCTGAGCAGCTCCAAATTAGCCAGGTCTTAATAGCAGACTAGCCTAGAGAAAATTACATATTCTTGCTTATCCAAAAAGAATTAATTTTGAAATGTATGAAATCTTATTTCCTGCTGAAAGTTACTGAAAATGACCTAAGTCCATCTGGAATTCATGGGCTGATATTCATTGAAAGGAATGCACAGGCAGCGGTCACAAGCAAGCCTCGCATAACTTTTTCATATATCTTGACATCACAATTCATGAAAAATATTTGGGGCACGATTCTGAAGGCTCCAAAGTTTCACCCTCCCTCTTCTGTTTCTCATCATTAGCCTAACCATTATTCCTATATAACTGTCCACTTTCTGTAAACTGAGGTATCTTGTCTTTATCCTCAGGAGAGAAAATGCTAATAGGAATTGGCTACGGTACAGACATAAAAATTCTTTTAAAAAATTATGATTTTTTTTCACTTAGGCAACCCTGGGAATTCCAAAGGTACATGTAATACTGGATGTCATCCTGTAAAAATACTGATTCTAGAGTTTTTAATCTTTTTCATACATTTGTAAAATAACCTTAAAATATCATCTGCATATTCCCCAATGAATTTATAAGGATTCATGTTACTTCACATTAGATTCCAAACATTGACTGAAATATCCTAAGTAAAATTTTGAAGGCACTTATATGAATGAATTTTCTGATTCATATCAAGAGGCCCTTTTGGACACTAATGGAATATCTATAAGCAGCATATATATACATATATGCATTAAATTTTATTTCAAATAGTCGAGATGAAATGTGCAACAGAGAGACAAGACTGATGATGCATAATGGATAGATAGATAGATAGATAGATAGATAGATAGATAGATAGATAGATAGATAGAATTATTCCTCTGAGACTCCCCATGCAGAAATCTACAGCAGAACTACTCGATGCTTGTCACAGAACTCTGAACACTGTTCTTTCTGAACACTTAAGGAGAGCAATGACCTGAAGAAATTATATGTGACAACATTCCCAGCACACAGGAAAGCCTAAATCCAGAATTACTGTATGACATGAAGCCAGTTAAGTCCATCAGCTTAAGAGTTTAGGTTGATATCAGCTCTAAGTCACCTTTTAATTCATCAGAATCAGCTCCCTCTAAGTCTCCAAAGAGATAAAATTTAAGAATAATTCTTTTGGTACAACTGGATATGAAAATCCATATATCAGGTAACAAATAAAATAATCATGTTTTTAAAAATGGATGCACATTGCATATGTAGAGTCAAAAATAATTATTTCTTTCCTTTTTTCCCCCCCATATATTTTCTTCACTTTTAGGATTTGTGTGTGAATTCAGTAGTTTATTACTTCCTCAAGAATTATTTCAAACCAAATGTCTGTCACTGCTGAAACTGGACGCTCAAAGTGATGCCATTAAGTCACAAGAACCAACTTTCATAGAGAGCTATTTAGTATTATAGAGGAGCATTTTTGTATCAGACAGACTAGGGTATTTTTGATTTGTATAGTTTTAAATGGAAGAAAGAAAGTGTAACTGATAGCATAGATATTTCTCATTGTTGATATTAGAAATATGAGACTTGTCATCCAGTACTGGATATATTTTAGGGAGGAACTCTGTTTTCTTTAGTTCACACTGAGCCACCAGTTAAAGGAATCCATATAAAACTGCTCCCAAGGTAGGAATATTTCTCAGAGGGAATGGTTATGAAATGTAGCTTTTCATAAAGTGCTATGAAATTTAAGCTCAGCTGTTGCTCCCCTTTGTCCTAGTTGTCAATATTGAACTCAAACAGTGAATCAATTTCTTTTCTATGCTAATTAACTAATAATTTTTTCAGTACTCAATAGTTTCTTTTTTTTTTCCCTTGTGTTATTATCCTAGGGGGAAGGTGGGCCTCCAAATCATTTTGTCGCATAGTAAATATTTATACTGCTACCAAAAGGTAATATACTATGAAATATCTCTCTGTAACAGATGAAGTAAAAGCATGGGAAAATCTGTGTCTCCAGAATTATTACTCAGTCCTGATTTGGAGAGCCAGATTCTATGAGATTAGAAAATAGAGATTTATTTGGCAAACATTTGGTCTTTGGGCCAGTTGGGTAATGACATTCTGTATGAACTTGTACTGGCTTGTAAGGCAGATTGTAACACTCACTGGGACACTGAGGATTTTCTTTGTGTGACCCAAAAATTAGCTTTAAGGATAGCATATGGATGATATGCATCTATAAAATACTTATAGCTTATGATACTGGTTTAAGAACGATGTATAGGATTGAGTTGTAGCAATCCTAAATGGTGAATATATTAAAAATTCTGGGAAATAAGGGTTGCAAAATAAGAAACTCTTTTTGCACTTATATATTCATTAGTCTTTCCATTATAAATTATTTTAAGAACTGGGAAAAACTTTATTTTTTTTTAATATAAATAAAACTTATGTCTCCCAGAAGCAGACACCTGAAAATCTCAGGTAACATAATGTCATACAATATGCTAAATAATCAGAATGAAGAAAGGAATTTGTAAGCATTATTTTAATGTAAATGTTTGGTTTGTGGGGTTTTTTTCTAAATTACCAATATCAGAGTTTTGTTCTCAGGCATGTAAAGTTCATAGTATGGAAAATCAGCCTAAAAGCAAACTGGGGAAAGTTAAGGACAAAAAATTTGAGCCCCCTATGCTTAGAATATTCCATTACATCCAGGGATAATAACACCTAACATTTAAATGCTTCAATAATTAATTCTTATTTAAGTTAGTAGGTTTCATTTGTCTTTTCTATGCAGAATAAAACTTTCAGGTGTTTGAAGAGGAAAGAGGTATAGTTTTGCTGAAGGGAATATAGGCATTTGTATTTTCAGCCAGAATAAAATCATTGGGCATGACTGTCTCTGTTCAGAAATAGAATAGAAGAAAAGACCAGAAGAGGAATGAAAGACTTCAGATTTTTTTTTCCTTTTTAATTTTTTCAGGTGTTTGTGTTATGTTTATTCACCAGCCAAAACTTATATTTATCTTCTTTGCAGCTTTATTTTTAGAAAAGTTTGCTATATTGTGATGTTTGTTATAAACAAGGTGAAATTTCTCATGCTTTTCTTCCTTATGACTCAGCTTTGCCTCAGTCTCTTCTATATATAATTTAAAAAGTTAAAATACCGGAATTACCATATAAGATAAACACGTATGAATGACAAGAAAAAATCCAATACATATTATAAATATTCTGTCTTTGTAATATAAGCAATTAAGGATGCATTGGGATACAAAAATGTAGCTAATAGAATGTCTGTCCTTTTAATACACTTGAAAAAATTTGAAAATTAACATATTAGAAAAAAAATAGAAAATTAAAAGGCAAAATTCACATTAGAAAAATATAATGAAAAATATGCAGAGGATAATAGAATATCAACAGGGTTCTGCTGGCAACATGGAGAAGTCTATAAGCCATAATAGAAGTCCAATAATTGGCATACTGAGGTGCTGTACAAAAATTTTTGGCATGTAAGATTTCCATTTGTAAATTGCACGTCCTTTTTAGCATAGAAATCTTCTGAAAGTCATTTGTTGCTGAAATTGCTTACAGTACAAAGAGCATCTTAACCTTAGACATTCTTTCTAAACACACAGTAGCAAAAATGTTAAGGACTTGTAATTTTCTTCTGTACAGAAGCATTTTGGAAGGGTTTATGAAGTGGTACAGTACTTCTTAATGGTGAGGAATCACTTTATTGGCTGCTCTAATACAGCTCTTCCCAATTCCAGAAGAAGGTATTTATGGGGGTAGCTGTAATGGCCATATGAGAGCTGTTTCCTCAAGAGCTATACAGCAAATCTGCAAACTTGAGGCTCGTGTGTGGGAAGGGAAAGGCAGTTTTGCAGCAAAAGGAGGCTAATAATGAAGTCAGGCTGAGAGAGTTGGGGTTTAGCAGGGACAAGAGACAGCTTCTGTGAGACCTTAGATGAGCCTTCTAGGAACTGAAGTAGGGTGAGCAGGGACTGTTTGTCAGGGGCTATAATAAGGGATAATGGCATTAAATGGAAAGAGGACAGGTTTAGATGAGGTATTGGAAGGAAATTCTTCTCTTTTAAGGGCGATGAGGCACTGGAGCATCTTCTCCAGAGAATCTGTGGATACACTACCCCTGGACATGTTCAAGGCCAGGTTGAAAGGCATTTTAAACCACCTGGTCCTGTGGAAGGTGTCCCTGCCCATGGCAGGGGGGTTGGAACTAGACGATCTTTCAGTTCTCTTCCAAGCCAATATATACATAACTCTATGACCCTTTGATTACTCATACTTGAAAATTAAATGAAAAGCATAGGAGGAATTTTCTTTTTTAAGGATTTTATTATCTTATTTCTTTATTTTGACCTCTTTGAAATAAAGTAATTGTTTCAAGAAATAAGGTATTTAACTATTAAAATAATATAAATATATTTTTTCCTTCAGGCAGAAATAAACATGTGACAGAGTTGGAGATATTTTTATTCCTTCCTGACCTATACATTCATTTAATTAAAAAAAAAAAGTACTTTAATTTTCTTAAGAATTTCAGAAATCCTGGTGGAACTTATGAAGTGATAGAAATTACATGAGACAATTCTTACAAGATAAGACTGGTTAATTTTGCTAGGAACAAAAATCTTTTAGTATGTTAAACCAGTATTATGTTCCAGCCAACAACAACAACAAAAAAACAGAATGAAAAACCCAAACAAAGAAAATCTGTGAAACGTGTTAAGGTTTTCATCTGGAGAGAAAATATATTATGCCATCCACATAAAAGACTTCCGTTTTTATTATAATGGATTACTTATTGAAAATTACCAGGCATGAAATAGAATGGAATCAGTAGTTTAGACCACTTCTAGTTTCCTTGTTTTACTGCGTTTACTAATTTTTCAAAAGTGAAGACTTTTCTGAAAAGAAGGAGGTAAAGCTTTTGAAGGTTGTTATACTGTGATAATTTTACAGAAATAAATAATATAAAATATTTGGTTCTGTCAATTAAAACATCATTCTACTTGTTCATAAGAGTTAGGAAATCAGATCGTGTAGTTCGACTATCGTAATTATGAACAAGCTTATTACAAAAATAATAGACCATATTAGGTAAGAACGTGAAATAATTTAAAAAAATTAAGGAACAATTAAAGTTTGAGAATTGTTTTATTCTAAAGATATGCACAGGCAAGGGAGCGAAGTACTAAAAGGTAGAATTTTTAATTATATACTATAAAGATGAATACCAATAATAAAAATGCTTAAAGGAAATATAGTTATTGCAAGCAAAATGAGTGCTATAAGTTCCTCCCTCCAAATTGCATAAACCTTTCCATTTTTACAATGAATTTTTTAAAACTGGTGACTACATGTTCAATTCAGGCTGAAAATTATGCACTTTCATTTTCCCTGGAAGATGCTAGGGGCATTCTACTGGAACTGAAGGAGGGTCAATTGGGATGGAATGACACGAGGCCAGGTGCAACTGCTGAGCTCTTGGATGTGGCCTGAATATTTTCTAGGAAACAAAGGGAATGGAGGAAAGATTATATTTGGCAACTTGTTGGCTAGTTATATGTGCTTCTAGTTTAAGTGCCTAAGAACATTTTCTTTAAGAAAAAGCTTTTCTGCCTGTGGGTGTTGGTTTTATGTAATCCAAACTAGAAAGTTACAAATTTTAAACTCGACACTGAGCACGTATGTTCATTATATAAAATCTGCTTTGTCTGACCATGAACTTTTACTCAAAGCAACACTGGGACTTTATTTGTAGTTTATGTAGGAAATGAAAGGAAAACTCAAATCACCCTAGTGTTTGTGGCCAAAACAGGTAACAAGGCAGAAGGTAGACCATACTGTGTTACAGGAATAGAGGATGAGAATTTTTTTTTATGATTTCAGGAATTATGGAATTCTTCTAAGTTTCGTGAAGGAAGAAGGTTATGTCCTAGGAACTCCTTACCTACAGGAATCTTCTGTTCCTCAGAAAATGTAACAGTGGGTGAAAAATGGCTGTATGGGGTCAAAAAATATTATATCAGGTATCAAAGTTCTGATCAGATAGATGAGATTTTTCAAGATGGGTTAAAAAAAAGCAACTTAATATAATTCTACAGAACCGGAGAGGAATCCTAAAAGACAAAGTCATTCCATATGCCTGCCTTCTCTTTTATTATATTTCAGTTAAAACCACTGAATGACGTAAAACAAGAAAAAGATATCGTGAAATTTTATTTAAATACTAAATTTGCTTTTAATACCTCTAATCACGTTGTGATCCTTTTCAGCTTCTCACATTATTTCCTTGAGTCTTCCCAGAAATTCTTAAGTGAAAGCTAATTTTAGGTTTGTTCACATCCAAGGTAAGTGTGGTGATTAACAATACACTGATTGCTCTGTAATAACTGTTTGAGTGTACTCTTCTCTTTTATCTTGCTTGAGAGCTATGATCAAAGAGAGTTTCTTTCCTTCTTTTTTTAACTGCCTGAATACAATGAATCAAAACAATGAAGTCCATGATTATCAAGCTGGCTAAATATTAGTCAGTTTAATAAGTGGTGTAATTCAAACTATCATCCTTCTATTTAAATGAAAAACTCACAAACCACCTATTTTTCATGGAAAACTCTCATTAAGAATTATGTGCATTTTAGGACAGGAAATAAATGCAGGGAGTGTCTGTCATTTCTGGGTTGTTTCTCCCCTTACCTTTTCTTATTAGCTTGCATAAATAATTATCATACTACAGGGATTGGTTACTACTGCTTTCATATTAAGCAACTGAAAAATTTCTGTAAATACTTTTTCTAGATTTTCCAGATACTATATGATTTCAGAATTTTCAAAAAAAAAGAAACCATATTCCCCTTGCAGTTATAGGGGTGGGGCTTTTTTTTATTTTGTTTTGATTCTGTTTTGGCTTGTTTTTTTTATCTTTTATCTGAAAAGGTAAGCAATGTTTTTTCGTTAAAAGTTTTAAGAATCAGTATCCTGATGATGTGTTCATTTGATGATTAAATCCCATATGATTCTTTTATTTGATTATATATTACTGTTTAATGCATTGACAAATCATCTTCAGAGTTTGTAAGTGTTATTGACCTATTTTACATGTATATATAATACAGAGATTCACACTGCCTAACTGGGCAAACAAACAGAGTAATCAGGCAGCATTTAATTTCGAATCCCTTGACACTATTAATAGATTTAAATGCCATTAAAATAACATGAAAGAAGTGGGGACATGGACAATGCACAAAAAGAATCTCTGAAGGCCACTAGCAGAAATTAAATTTCTAGAAAATTTCATTCTTTTTGGGAAAATTTTAAGAACATTTAATGGAAATCTTAAGTTATCACAGTAGTTTGATTCAAAGATTAATGTTTCTCTGGTGGAATAAATTCATAAAAATTATCCTCCAAAGGAAATGTAAACTTCAGGATTTTTTTTTTGTTCCTGTATTTTCAGGCATGAAACAACCACACTTTTTTCAAGCTATAGTTATATGTGAAAAATCACAAGAATGTATGTTTTAACTATAAAGAACCATATCTGATTTTGCTTTTCTCAAGGGAGTTAGTACAGATTTCAACAGAGTGGTTCCCAGCAACAAAATAGAAAATTTAATCTTGATTGAATTATCTTTTAATCAACATTTAATCATGTTTTCATAATGATCTAAACGCTGAAGATTTCCTGTATTCTGATAGGCATGCAACCACTAATGGTTTCTGAGACCTTAAAGAATTCGTTAGCCTTTTAGATCTGGAGTTTTTTTAAATTCTGGAGAATATTTTGTTGCTGTTTTTAAATGAATTAACTGAAACATCTAGATTGCTCTTCAAAGCATACATAAGGAAACTGAAAAATTACTTTTCTGTCCTGAGGTAAACTCCTAAAGGCTATTCTATACATTGAGTATGCAGGTTGAAAGATTTCTGTAAGAGAAGTACTCTTGTATTGCACACAAACTTTCCAAAACTTTTTCTGATTTCTGCAAACGTCTTAATTTTAAGATTTTAAACTAAAAAGTAAAAAAAACTTTTCATATCTTGGATCCATGTCAGTGCAGAGCAGGAGCTCCTGTCATGTCTCCAAGATGAGATTACTTTCTTGCCCAGGTTTAAACTAGAGAGTATGAAATGTGAGCCAAGCTAGATTTCCTGAATTCTCCAGGACAGAAGATATTTACTTTCTGCTCAGACTCACCAGAAGGAAGCCTTCTTGATTCTGAAAATACTGATAATTTGCTCAATTAGCTTTTGCATGTTACTGGTATACGGAATGCAACTTAGGCAAATATTAAGAAATTATTAGCAAAGTTTATGCTACAAAAAATTAGGACAGATGAAGGAAAAAGGCATTTTCTTAGGGCTTTTGAAAATTTAGTCAGCTCAAGACTACAACAAATTGAAATAAGGTACAGAAAAATAAATTCTTTTCCCTAAAACTGTGCTTTATCTGAAATACCAGCTCACTTAATCTTTGTTATATCACGTTTCTTTGTATAATGTTTATTAATCTTTAAAATTCAGTTTGAAAAAATAGGTGTCAAATAGATTTTCTCCTAGACCCTGTAGAGCAAATAAAAGATTAAACCCAAGCAAAAACTCGTTCAGTGATAAATATTGGCCTGTAATCATGTCAAAATCTGAATATTTTAGTGTGTAGTTCTCTCTATTCTACATATCAAACCTAACTAGTGTAAATGTCAAGTTTTGTGTTCTCAAATAAAAAACATATTGATGTAACACTTCATGTAATCTTGTTTCAATTTCCACTTTTAAAGAAACATTTTCTTCAAATGCCAGTAATGACAGCGGCGCTGTTGCATTCTTACTGCTGCTTATATGGGAAAAAAGGCATGCTGGAAAGAGACAACTTATTTAGAAGGGTTTACTCAAGATGTGTCATTTTTGTCAGTATTTTGAAATGTCAACTGTCATGCAAACAAGCCTGAAGCAGTATTTTAGCACTTATTTATTAGATGAGCAGTAAAAGAGACACATTGGCTGTTGAAGAAGTAGACATTGCTGCATGCCTACAGATATGATAGAGTTATGTATTTCAACATGTCATATATGACAAAGTTAGCCTACCTGCCACTCCAGCATCCAATATTTTTGAATATTTATTTCAGCTGCACACAACATTTCTGAACACATCTTTATTAATTGACATTCTATTGGCCATGAGCATTGGCAATAGGACCAAAGTTTATGCTTATTGCCAAACTAATCAAGCACAAACTGAGAAAGATATATTTTGCATTTGCCTAATACACTCTGAATATCACATCAAACTTAACCATCAGACCACTACTGAAAAAGCATTGGAAAAAATTAAATCTTTCTAAGTTTTTTCATCACATATCACTTCAGTAGCAATGAAAAATGCAGAGTTTAAAGTCAAAATACTCAGTCTTATACAGATGGAGTTAGAAAAACTTCTCTAAGGAAAATGTCACCTCTAAAGACTTACCATAAGGTCAGAAAATACAGCAAAGTCAAGCAGGGAAATGGGATCCTTGGGCTCAGAAGGAGAACACAGAGTACATTGAGGAGGTATGATTTTCTCCTTGACATTACATCACCATATCAAGTGGTTGGTTTTGCTTTTAGAATTTGTCAAAATAGCAGAACACTGAACAAAGGACTCTTAAATGATCCAAAGCACAGAAAGTAAGAGTCACATTGGGAGACTCAATAAACTCAGTCTAATTAGTTTATTGAAGAGAACTTTGACAGAGTACCTGATTATTTGATTCAGAGATATAAAAAAATGTGAAACCTCTGAATAGGTTCAAATTCCACCTTGTATGTTGTTGCATTCTTTAACATAAGGGTAATTACTATATTGCCCTAATAATAAGGGTAATTAAGCACTAAAAGATTATACCAGTAAAAAAAACTGACTCAGAGGCCCAAAAAACTGATTAGATATCTTTTTTTTAATGAGCCTATCTCATACTGCTAAAGGAAAAATAAATATGAGGAGCAGTGTTTTTTGCATTCACCCATTATTATGCATAGCTATTCTAAATGAAAGGATTAAGTGAAGAATATGATAGCTCCCAAGATCTTGAATGTGTTTTTTTTATTATTGTCTATGCCTCACTAGAATACAGGTTAAAAAACAGTAAGAATAACATATATATATATGTAAAGTCTGAATCACATGAAAGCACAGGGCATTACCATTCACCATTCTATGCAGTGGTATCAGCATACCTGCCCATTCTTAATGGTTTTTTTTTGGTATATATCTCATATTAACAGAAAATAAGATTTGAGAAAAAAATTAACTGGAATTTAGATCCTTATAGTGATTTTGCAGGCCCAATGGACAATCCTGGAAGATATGGATGACTGATAATGTTATGAAATCATCAAATGATAGATTTTAGAGAAGAGATCTGAAAAACTGTAGATACTTTCAGCTACCTACTTATCTGTTCCCAAAACCAGGTGCTAAGGAAAGACACTGCACTAATTTAGTAATAGCAGCATTAGTTCAATAATCAGTTCTCACCAAAAAAGACCCCCAGTACAAATCAACTTGAATAATTGTTGCTAAGGAAAATGCAAGACAAAACCAGAAGTCCTTCCAGTTTTTAAACCACACTGCATCAACACACAGAATTTGGCATAATTCATAATGAGTAATGATACAAGCAGTCAGTCCCTCTAATAATCATAAAACCACAGAACAGATTGGGTAAGAAGAGACAGAAAGATCATCTACTTCCAAACTCATTGCCACGGGCAGGAACAATGACTTGTTTCAAACTAGGAGGAAAAAAACCCCAGAAAACAGCATCACAGCAGATGTCACAGTCAAGACAGCCACAATGCATGAAGTACCACCACACAGCACCAGAAAGCTTAAAAGCATTTACCCAGACAGCATAACACTTCAAAATGCTTCATGCATCTGCCCTTCCTGTGCTTTAGCCCAGCCTTTTATCCCCCTCATGCTGATTCACTGCACCTGAGTGCCCTCTGTTCCCTTTGGTGCTGGTCAGTGCCCCTGGGCACTCCGGGGCTCACTGCCTTTAATGCTGCTCACCTGCTGCTCACAGCTGTGCCCACTGGGGATGGGGCTGGGCCACAGCCCCATTCCCAATTACCACAAACTGTGTGCCTACGAAATAGTGTAGAGATAACATAAATACTTTTGAGGACATCAGTCAGAATAGCTTTTTCTCTGTATTGCGCTATCAAAATAACTGTTTATTTCTGTGAGCAATACAACTTTGTGGAAGTTAACTGTAAATTATTTTTTTTAAAGGGGAAAAATTAGTCTAGGGCAACATTGATAAATATGACTTTAGGAAAACCCTCTAGCAGATAATGCTGTTTCTTCCATACCTTTTTTAGGCAGTAAGTCCAGTCTTGTTCACAAAACACAATGACAAACTGTATCTAAAAAAATCTGTCACTTCCTGTGCTTACTCTTTTACCTGCATTAGTATTCAGTCTCATATAACTGATGTCTAATAACATTAAGACTTGACATTTTTTGGTGTATTTTAGGATATCAATGAAAATTTGAAGCCAATATCAATTAAAAAATCGAAGTCTAGCCTCTGTGGATTGTTCTGCCTTTGGTAATAACACATAAAAATATTTAAATAACTCTGCTGGAGACACTGCTTTTGTTTTTAAAGTAATGCTTTTTGGCTCAGTTCATACTAGGTTCCACTCAGCCAGCTCCTAAATTATTCCAGCTTAAATAATTGGCAATGCCATTCATTTTCTATAATGATAATGAAGGTTTCACGCACAATTCTTCAAGCCATATAATAGTGGAAAACACAAAAGCCAAATCTATCATCTTGACTGAAGTGAAGGAATTTCTGCTTCTGTCAGTGAGTCATGCTTAAATTTGGTCATTCAGAGATCCACTGATACTTCTTCACTGCTATATTCATTTTAGGTTTATCAGCAAAGAGTTTAGTGACTCCTTAAATCAATGGTGCATTTTAAATTTTGAAATCAGGCAAGTACATTAGATCTAGATTTAATTAAGGGTTTTGAAAATTAATTATATATTGCTATGCAAGGAAAAAGCAATTAGATGAATGAACAGACAGATTCTGATGTCTTCATAAAGGCTGGTGGGTTTTTGCACATATGTCTTGTAACCAGCATAAATGTAAGTTATTCATTAAGATTTTCAGATGCAGATGAGTAGTTAAGATATTTCTAAATGTCACCACAGGAGCCAATCCACAGTGGGTTGGACATTAGGTATTGTTGCAGCAGACGTATCTGGGGTCATCTTATCATTTAGGTAAGTCATGAACTGACTTCCACACTGTTTAAAATTATTATGACAGTGACACACTGCAAGACAGTATTAGTTTGTTCAGGTTCTCTGCTATCTGTCGAGTATGAATGGAGCTCTTAAATGAGACCAAAAAAGAGAATAGAAGCTGTGACTAAGCCAACTATGGAACAAAAGTTATGATAGCTGAATCAACAAAGTGAGGAAGGATTTGAAATCTCAGGTATGACATCATGCTACACTCCTTGAACAGCAACAGTCTGTGTCTGTCATGAACTGTTTTCTTCACAGGAGCTGAACCACTTCACTGAAAAGTAGAGGTCAGAATTAAGTCTGTAGTCGATGCAATGAAAAGGTAATTTGAAATAAGTTGTGCAAGGTTTCAGGTAAAAGAGCATGAGAACGTTGGGTCCTTTACATGTTATTTTGAATATTGGCCATGAGATAATTAGACAGATGAGAACTCTCATGGCAATTGATTGTTTCCCTTTGGTTCCCTAAAAAAGTATTTGTCAGAAAGCACTAGAAACAGGCCACAACTTACAAGTAATACTGAAACTAGTAGCAGCAGTAACTACTAAACTACTAAATTAGTAGTAGTAAATGAGAGTTTGGGGTTTTTTTGTTGTTTTCTCAATGCCATAAGAAGGAATTTAATAGCAAAACTAGTGATGTGAAAATGTGCTTGACTCAGATTGCTGCATGCATTATATGCTCATTGAAGGACATGAATACTCCCAGAAATCAAGGCTAGCCTAGGTCTACATACATTTTACAAGTGAAAAATAGCAAAATGGATTTAAGTCTCCATGCAGTAGAACAGCATTGAGAAGACAGGAAATTTAACTTTGAACTAATTCTGTTTTGGCAACTTGAACATGATAACCAATGGCAATCAGAACATTCAGTGTGATTCTGTGGAGCATCTTTCTAAGTAATTTAATCCAAAAGGAAGAAACCAAGTATTAATGATTTGAAATCATAATGGGAATCAGAGCAGAAAGAGCTAGTTAATTAAAAAACACACTTCTCAATAATACAAAGCTGAAACACTAATGTAGACAGTCCTTGCTACCTCAAGTCTGTGTCTGCCCCTGGTTCCCCTGCCCAGGCCTGACTCTGATCCTCACCCACAGGGTGATGTTCTGACCCAGCTCCTGCCCATCCCTGGAAGGTGCCCAAGGCTGCCCCAGACCCACCCTGGTGCCTGACTGCAGTGGCAGGGTGGGCTCTGGCTGTGAGGCAATGCCCTGTCTGCCCTGGTGGATTGCCCATCACTGCCCACATCTGGTACCCAGGGAGTCACAGCCCCCACTGTGCCCTAGCACTGGGAATGATGTACCATCGCTCCCTTACCATTTCTGCCCTTATCTGTACACCCTTTTAATGACTCCTGTGCAAAAACTGTAAGCATAAAGACCTGTTCTATAATTTCAGTTATAGGAGAGGGCAGATTCTTTACTATAATGCTGAGGGATTTGGAAGTGTCTAAAAGACAAGTGTAAACAACCATAGGCTTCCTTGGTGATAAAGTCTCCCTAATCGTGCAGCAGTTGCTGCTTGTAATACCTGTCAGAAAGATTACTAAATAATCTACTTCAGAAATCTCTGGAATGGGAGAACATTGAAATCTCCATGAAGACATTATCAAGCAGCAGATGAATTATGCATATCCCAAGCTTTTACTAAAGAAAATACTGAAGAGGTCATATTAAAGTACAGCTTTAAAGCCCATTATATTTTGTAAAGTATTTTTCTGAATGTACTTGTCTTTTTTTACTCACTTAAAATTTAAAAGTTTACCCCAACTAAAAATACACAAATTTTCACTGCAGCAGACATTGAGTCAGTAATCTCTACTGACTAACCATTCAATAAGTACATCACTGTCAACATGCCACTCTGGGCTCTGTCAGCGTGGCTCTGTCATGACTCTGCTTTCTGATCCCACTCATGTTTTGGTAAAACAATAAAAGGTCTAAACAATCTGGAAAATCTGCCTCTGTTTTTTTTTAAACAAACTTAAATAAATCATAAAAACCACCCCAAATGAAAATTCTCTTTCCACTAAAAGGAATACTGCTGTTGCAATGCAGCAATGAAGTGGATCCAGAGATTAGGGAGAGATATGTATTTGCTATCTAACAGTATGCCTGCACTATCTGAAAACCCTTGCCTGAAGAGATGGAAATTTTAAAAGAATTACAAAGAAATTGTTTATTAAGCACAAAGTTTAAAATTCACACCACACTTGATAAATATATATATCATAAGTAAAACTGGCACACATTTGGTAATCTCTGGTGAGAGATTATTTGTTCACTGATGAGCATTGCATATCTGTAGGCTTGATTCTTCTTTAATCAATACTGGACAATCAGGAGGTAACTCCTTATGTTTTACTTAACGTAGAGCAAAAGTCCAGCCCATTGGATAACACAAGACAAACCTGTGAGTATTTGATATTATTCATAAGGTCTCTGTGATAAGAGCCTTCAAATTTAGGCAAATAAAACCACTTGTAAACTATTTTCCTTTCCATTTGCAAGCTGTTTCCATTCATCTTCATGCATGAAACAAAATTTTATGTCTTGCCTAGGGATGAGAAAGGGAAAAAAAATTAACCTGTATAGGCTCTTTACCATGCTAAGTAGCTTCTTTTGAAGAATAAGCTCTTATTTTTTCTTTATAGGCTTTAGTCTGGAAACAGGGTCTTTAAAGTAAAGAATGTGAAGAGGAAAATAGAGCATACACTGAATGTTTAAAACTCTCTCACACACACTTTTGATGTCTTGCATTGCATGGCTGTTCTTCAGTCCACAATATGAATATTGTGCACCTGAATGTCTACAGGTCATAGCAAACAGCACAGCAGTATAATCAGCAGGACTGTTTCATTTCATATATCATTCACAGCTTGCTGCTGTGATTCTAAATCTGTCCATAACTTTCTCATAATGTAAGAAGGACAAGAAGGTGTAATCGGCTTCCAATCCTGAGTAAGTTTTCCAGGCTTTTTACCGCTGCTTTTTCTTTCTCCATTGGGAGGATGGATTTTTGAAGTGTGATTGTCTAATAAGAAAAATAAGGAAATGTAAAGTTGGGATCTAGAAACATTTTACCATTTAAATGTTTTCATTTGCACAACAAGTGGCCAAATATTTATGAGTTAATTGGGGACACAGTTTAAAATTAACAACTGGATTTTAGAGTATGACACTGAAGCTACACACAGGTAGTAGCATAATCTAGCCACCATTCTTATCTAGTATTGCTGAAAAAAGTATTTAGATATCTACTGGCATCTTGGAAAATTAAATTAGATGGCAAACTATCAAGCTATCAAGCTTCAAGCAAAAAACAAAACAAAACAAAAGCAAACCAAAAAACAATCAACTGACATAGAAAAAAATTATGGAAAAGTTACTATTTTAAATCAAACATAAGTTTTGTATTTTTTAGATTAACATTTGCCAAATACAAGTGCTGTTTGATCTTCAAAGACAACCTCCTCAGGGCACAAGAATAGTCTGTTCTTGTCAGGCAAGTCTGGGAAAAGGTCAACATATATGAAGACTGAGGTCCTGACTGAGCTCAACTACAAAACAGAAGTATACTGATGACAGAAATGTGGACAGGTTTCATGGAAGGAATGCAAAGGCATTTCCCTTCTTGTAGAAATGGACAGAGAAAAGCCAAAACTCAGTTTGAGTTGAAATTAGCAAGGGAAGTAAAGGGTGGGAAAACAGATTTCTGTAAATATATTACCAGGAGAAGAATGGATAGACCTGTTGTGGAGTGAGACAAGGGATCTAATGATCTGGGTCATAGTAAAGGCTGGCTACTTTGTGGCTTTTTTACCATCCAAATAGCACTCAGTTTATAAAACACATTAAGATAGGGGTCAGCATATTTGTATATAAATTAACTGCTACACAGGCATGGCCAGGGTGTTTACGCTTCATTTGGTTTTGGCCATCTAGCTGTCAAAGGCATTATAATTCTATCCATGGCTCAAACTTGAACTTCTGGTTTCCAGAAATCTTCAAATCACTTCAGGGTTGTGTTAAATTAGGATTAGTCTAGTTTCTGTTTTAGAAATAAGCAAAAATATTTTCTGGGAATTTGGACCTGGAAACTGAACATTCTTGTAGCTCTAATCCTACATGACTTTGTAAAACTCTTTGGATTCCTAGAAATCTATAAAATCAAAGGCCTAATTTTTGTTTAAAGGGGAGCTGTGATAAATTAGGGAGTTGTTTATTTTTGTATATTTCAGAATTTAGTCCAGCATTTCATTCTGAAATATGCACAATTAACCTTCCAGAAGAGGGCTTCAAGTTCTGGTGAGAAAAGTGGAAAGGTGTACTGTTTTATTATTACTTGTATTTCAATATTTTTTTTCTCAGTATCTACATATTTTTACAGCAGCACAAAGAACAGTAATAGCAGCAGCATCACATCATGCCTACTGTTGTTTGCATGAGAAGAGATGAAGGAAATAGCTACCTTACCTAGGAACTATTATTGTTAACTCAGGATATGCCACTTTGCCATTGTGTTGAAGTGGTAGCTTTCTGAGGTAAAAAAGCCTGGAGCAGAATTCAGCACTGATGTTACTTATTAGATAAGTAATAACATAGAGGACATGGGGTTTTGAAGAGTAAGCCCTGCTGTGTGCCTAAGGGCACTCTAGAATTATGAAATTCAACATGGCATATGTGGCAGGGGTGGGTGACTCCTTTTAATTATGTGTTCTTTTGGATCAAGGCATCACACAGAACCCTTAGTGATAGAAACTAGAGCATGAAACCTGCAGTCCCACAATAGACTAGGAATTCTGTTAACTCATCAGGATGTTAAATAATCTACTGTAGGTCTACAATGGAAAATAATAAAACCTAAAGAATTTTCCACTAGTGTTAAAAAGTACTTTTTAAATTACTTCTAACATCACTATTACTTTTAAAACCATCATTATTACTTTAGAAACTGCCAAATGTAATTTCCCATTTAGACAATGTAGTCAAGGCAGGGCCTTCTGACACCTGGATGTTTTAAGATATCCCAATTAAAATTTTAATTACTTATTTAATTTGATTTGCTAATATCGGCTTTACTTAAATCCAAGTATGACCAAAATGTTGCAATTAATAACAAAATTTAGTAATATTTTTATAGAATATCCAAACACAATACATGACACCATTTTATTTAAACATGAGAGCAATGTGGCAATGGAAGGGAAATATTTATGTGTGGTTGCATGAGGAAGCAATGAAGAGATTAAAAGATACCAGACAAATGCAAGATAAGCACAAGATACCACAAAGAGGTGGAATATCTTGGACGTGCACACCAAAAACTATGCTGGAATCAGAAAACACACATTTTTCAGCCTAGGGGCAGGGAGGCATTAGACATCACAGTGAAATGAAGAAAATGGGAGAAGAAAGAAAGCAAGCCCAGCTTGGTTTTCTTTCAAGGAGCGCTCAAGCCTGGTCACTTGGCCCTTGATTGCCAGGCCTGTCCAGGAATCCACTGCTAAATATTTTGCTTGTTCCATGGCATTGTATATTCACATATAAATTATAATATGGTTGCCAAAGACAGTTTTGTGTAAGTAGTGATATCAATTTATAATGTGTAAGAATTAACCACTGTCTTCAAGTGTAAGGTTATTGTGTGAATTTGATAAATTTACTTCAGCGAACACCCTTCATTCTTTGATTCAGTCTGCCTTTAACAATCAGTAGGATACTTAGAAGCAATGTAGAGTGGGTCACCAGAAGGGTAGAGAACTTTTATCAGAATCATCAGTATAGTGCATGAGGACAGATATCAATTTTATTTACATTGAAATTTATCTTAAGGTTATTACACTTTATATTGTTCTGTATATTTTTCAAAAGTGCAACAATTTTAGTTGCTAAGCAAGTAAGAAGTAGCATAGGAAGTTTATCGAGCTTTTCAAATATAAATTTCAAAAAACATTTTTTTTTCCCACAAAATCTTAAATTTCTTTGAAGAACTGAGTTTAATCCTGTAGCTTTGTTCAAATGGGAACTATTCCACACTAAATTTAGAGAAGATGGAAGAGCAAAGCATTTTCTTGATTTTTCTAATAATATGGGGCAGCAGCTGAAAACCCAAAAACTGAGTTTCTGTGTCCTAGGCTGAAGATCTCTCTTCAGCTTTTAAAATAAATAAACTATAAAATGGCAAATCTAGTGCTTTCTGGACATGTTTAGTTTTTAGTAGTTTCATTATATGATCACAGCTGAAAAGAGAGGGTTGTTCTTTGTTTATTGTACTGAAACCCAGAAGGATTTTCAGTGCTTTTAATTGTCTTTTCAGTATGCAGAATTGCTTATGTGGTGAAGATTGAAATATCAAACTCAGGACTTTTTCACAGTATAGATAAGCTTTTTGACAATTATGTGCCGATAGTTTTGAAGACTCCATTTTCTTGTACATTGTGTGGTCTGATCAATGAAAACAAAATACATGCAATGCAAAACATAAAGTATATAGTGTATGGATAATGAGTCAACAAATGAATCAAGTGGGACATTAAAAAAATTGTAACAAAAAATCCATTATTCTGAATTGAAGGTGGATTCCTTCCTGGTGAAAGCCTTCAGAAGGGCTCAGAAAGGCTTCAGAAAGGCTATGTGAGAATTTAGAAAAATGACACCTATAAGTGCACTTAGACACTTGAATGTACAACTTTTCCACAGCATATTAAGGATGAAAGGTTGATGTTAAACAAGTGTGGGAAGAAATTTTGCAGTTTAAGAGCTTTATATATAAGTAACTTTGCTAGTATGCATCAGCCATAGATGTTAAACCTATGCTTATACTGGAAAAGTTATAATACTTTTAGTTCTTTACATACTCTCATTATTAATGTATGGTTTTAATAAAAAATATTGATATATTTGAGCCATTTTTTCTAAAAGAAACATTTTATTGTGATAAAATCCTTCATTCTCTGTAATGTATTTATTTGAAACTGAAATTTCAAACACCTTCACAACCCCCCAGGAAACAAAAAAATTTTTCAAACATTTGAATGTTTTCTTGGTTGCTTTGTGGTTATGAGTTCTGCCTTACTTGTTGAGCAGATATACATCAAGAAGTCATAATGTAAGACAGAATGCCTATTTGCAAAGAAAGACAGCATTGCTGAAAGTGGACTCCTGTCTCTTTATATTTAAGAAGATTACAAAAATTAGACATCCACTCTTTGAAACCACAGTTAATGAATTACTTGAATTACTTAATCTCTCTTTCAGCAGCTTCAGTATGCTCCCTTAGTTTCTTCCAAAGACCTAATCATATGCTAAAATTTAAAGTCACTGTAAGGAAAGAGTATAAAACCTGCTGTGGTTTATATAAGGCTCATGCTTTGTTCTGAAATGGGAAAAGATAAAGACAAATTCTGCTTATGTTTTTGCAAAAGAGGTGAATAAACGGGACTTTATGTTTAAACTCCATATTGTTGTAGTAATAAATAAATTGTGGGGTTTTTTCCCACTTATTTAGTCATTTGAAAAACAGAACTGGTTTAAATTTCCACTTCTTCTTATATTTTAGAAATGTATAAACATGGTAAATATGGAAAAATAAATGAAAAATAATGGAGTCATAATTTCTATGTAAAAACTGTTTACAAAATGTCACTGAAATTCAGCAGATTTTCTATAGCATGTTTGAGGGTGTTCATGTGTCTATGCACTTACACTTTTTCTATTTAGAACTTAATGACTAAATAGCTTACAGAAATTTGCCTCCTTGTAAAACACTGTTATTAACAATTCTCAGACACTTCTGACTTAACATCTTGAATTGTTCTTCCTACTGCCATACACCAATCTATTTTGTAAACTTTTTGTTCATTTCTTGCCAAATTGTAAGGAAAATTTGCAACAGCCCATAGAACCTTCTTCCAAGATATATTTCTAACATGGATTGATAAGCACAGTTAGGGAATTTTTGAGATTTATGGTTCTATAGTCCTTATGTTGGATTCTTTGTGTGTGTGGAATGTGAACATCTGAATAATCTTTCAACCTTTGCATCTCTCCTACTATTTTATGAGTTTTTGGTCAAATTAAATTGAAAAGAAGAAATAAAATAAATTCCAAACCCTCAACCTTTATCAAGCTAGTATCAAAGATGAACCTTAAAGATCTTCTATTCTGTGCATATAGGGAACTGCATTTTAAACCAGGATTTAAATAATTCTCAACTGCTGCCTACCCTCAGAAGAGCAGTACCCATCTCAGCATACATAGCAGGGTGAACAATGAGCTGACAATAGAGGGCTGATATAAATTGATTATTTTTCAAGTCAAGGCAATTTTCTTAGTACCCAAAAGTTGGTAATGTCTCCTTCCAAGTACTCATATCAATAAGATAGTAGTCAGCTCATTTATCTTTGTCCAAGATTGCTAGTATTTTTGTATTTTGTTTTGTAATCCCACATTTGCTCACAGGTAGAAAATTCCCTCCTTTTAAACACCCCAGACTATTTCTGGACTTGCTCTTATATGTAAAACAATCCATACAATCTAGTTCCTAACTGAAAATAAAATGAAATGAAAAGAGTATGTTTGAAATCATGAAAATCTGGGATTGCTATCAATGCTAACACTAAACTGTCAAGCAATGATTTATTGATAAAGTTTTAAATTTCCATCATTGTTATTTGACTATAGTTCAAAATCATAAACTGATCTTTTACATGTTCTTAGGGATCACTATATTCCTGAGAGCATTCACAAGCATAAACTATCCCAGACATTAATACTATGGAACCTTTATCATCCTTCAGTATTAAACAGAAAAGTAATATGCTATTACTGTGTATCTATGACAATCTAAACAAGTCTATTCTTTACTTCTCTGAAGAACAGTGAAGAAGGCACAGGATACAAACATATTTCTTCACCTTTCTCATTCTGGCCTACTTTTGATATTCTAGCAGAAACTATTAAAATTTAAGCAGTCTGTTTTCCGTTTAATTTTTTTTTATACTTTCTGGAAAATCCAGAGTTTGTCTACTGAGGACTTATAGTATAAATGTCCTCTGCACCTTGAGGCCTGTCCCCATTTTATGAAATAATGCACATAAAAGCAGTTGTTTTTATCCCTTTGCCAGAAAGTATTCCTCTATTTGGATCTGGCGGTTTAATGTCTCTTTGTACTTAGCAATCAAATAGAAAATAAATGAAATACATCTTGGCAGGCTGAGCCAATTCCAGGATTCTAAATACTGCAAAATAATGTCATTTTGACCTTAAAGGACTTATATTGTCATCCTTGTTGGAATGGAACAATTTCATTCTGATGTAGTATCAAAGTACCAATTTGGGTTGAGTCCGTGGAGAAATACAGGGGCAGAGGTATTTGTAGCCAAAGCAGGTATTTGACACATGGAGCTTCTTTTATTGCTTAGGATGTGGGCAGCAGCTGGGAGGAGCTGATCCATAGATTGCAAGCTCTGTTTTTTTCTGTGTAGTAAAAGAAGCAGAAAGCATTGATCTGTGGAATCATAACATAGGCACCTTTACTGCAGTACTTAGAATAGGTGACACTTTTTCAACTAGTGAAATACACATTAGTGTAAGCATAAAAGTATCTTTGTCGATGGTACATTATCCCTATATTGGTTGCATTTCAAAAGGCATCACAGAGGTTTTGCAAAATATTAGGACTTTGTATAGGTCCTTGGTTGAGAAAACAACCAGCTCAAGTGCATTTCCAAATAGAAATTGTATAGCAAAGATAAAATAAGACAGAGGTATTTTCAGAGATTGAGAAGGCAACCTTTGACACTTGCATTTTGCCGTAATATTTGTTAGACAAATGCACCATACTAACATAAGACAATATATCATTATGTTTATATCCTTGTCTGAGGTTTAGCTAGTAGAAAGGACTCTGAGAAAATTCTGCAGATGATAAGGGAGACCTCTAAGCATAACAAACATGGTACAATCTCACAAAAATTACAGATCACCACAAGGGATGGTTCCATTTCAGAAGTGTTTAAGAGGGAGTAAAGCAACTTCTGGACTGATGTCCGAGCCCATCCTTATCTCCACAGTCCAGCTTGGACATTCCAAGGCTGTGTCTGACCCCAGTTCCCTGCAGTGGGACTGATCCTGATCCCCACCCATCAGCAGATATCTCAGTGATATCCAGCCCTGCACTGGAGGGTACACAGGCATTCTGCTTCTGGCCCCTGTAGAATTACTGTATCTATTAAATTCTGTGGGATCAGCTCTTTGAAAGTCTCAGTCTAAGGATTACTTCAGTCCCTGAAAAAAGGATTGGGGTAAAGTTAGAAGCATTTCAATATTCAATTAATATGCAGCATATTTTTTTCTTTATAATTTTATGGTTATGTTTTTGATAAGTGATGTTCTCAATTTTATGTAATAAATGATATAGTTTGGTTGTGTAGATAATTCGATGTAATTTAGTATGAAATATCAAAACATGTATAAAAAGCACAGTCAGTAGTGTCACAGAAGTAAGAGCCTTCCTAAAGTGAATCACTATATGTCTTTTAAGATCACTGATTATAAAATGTCCCCACAAAGCTAAACCTATACCCTCTAAGCATTGCTGTATACATCTGGGAACATCTAAAAATAGAACATTCTGGTAGTAGATCTGTTCTTATTCTTGACACAAGTAAAATTAATGTAAAAAGTTTCCAATAGCAACTTTTAAGAATTGTACTATTGTTGAGATCCCGCAGCATTTATTATTGCACTAAAAGCTGTGAATACAAGTTTCTTCCTAGAATTGTTACAAATAAATATATTTTTTACTTATGTATATAAAGAAAAATATATAAAACTTTTAAAATTTTGTTTCCATTCTTAACATCCTTTTTTCTCTTCTTATACCCTGTCTGCTAGTTTTCTGACAATGAAAGACTACTGGTTGCCCTGAGGTTGGATTTTTCAATACTTGCCTTTGAATCTTCCAGTCTATAATCACAGCCCTGATCCAGTCATGGGAAAAGTAAAATATATTCTATCTCTACATAAAGGAATTATTTTGGCATTTAAATTTACCTGTGTAGCTCAGAAGCAGAAAATCCAACCTTTTTGTCATCAACACTTTCAGTCAGAGAAGTTAGAAGCAATTTTTGGCTAATGATTTAAGGAAACAAAACAAACTAAAAGGAGCATGCTGATTTCATTTATCCTATTCTAATGTTTTATATCATGCACTTTTATTTATGGGACCACTTATCATTAAGTATTACTTTTTAATAATAATAATAATAATAATAATAATAATAATAATAATAATAATAATAATAATAATAATA
The DNA here is from genome assembly GCF_963513975.1 of Fringilla coelebs. Taxonomy (NCBI): domain Eukaryota; kingdom Metazoa; phylum Chordata; class Aves; order Passeriformes; family Fringillidae; genus Fringilla; species Fringilla coelebs. Next base: position 20,912,265 of record NC_140032.1, on the reverse strand, counting down.
ATAGTTTTGTTGATATGAAATTCTAATGGTCCTCTTGATTCTGTTTTTAAAAGTAGTGTTTTCAGATAATGTAGCCTAGAATTTATTCAACTCCATGAAAAATAAGAATATATTACTCACAGCCATGGGATTTCATTACTAAATTCTGCTCTAAGTTATATTGTTATTACTTTGGGTAATAATAATTGAAATAATTGAATAGACTAATTGAAAAGTATAATTGCCTCTTTTCAGTTTCCACATTGTAAAACTTTGACTGTGAAAATTTCATGTAGTTTTTTAGAGGAAATTACTAAATCAAACAAGTAGAAAAAAAATTCCACATTGTTTCTGAAAGAAATAAAAGCCTCTCAAATTCTCACAACATCTTTGTGATTCATAGCAATTTGCTCTTAAATATTACTTATTCAGCAAGTGAAATCCTACAAAATTTTTTTCAGTTGACTTTGTTTTTCTGCTGTATTATAGATTTTTACTCTTTTTAGAATGGTGCATTCAGTTAGGCAGTCAGTTAAATTTATATTTTCTCTTAGTTTTAGTCTTTGGGGAAAGACATGCATGCATAGGTAAAACATGTATGTGTACAAGTATGTGTTGCTGATTGGTGAATTTAGATGAGAATAATATGGTATCAAATGCAAATGGAGGATGACATGAGTTTATATTGTATAACATACAAAATATATTTTCAATTGGCTTGTTTTATTAAATGAGAGAATAGAGTGATTCACTTTCTGAGTCCTGTACCATCAACAATGTTCAAAGAAAATCCCCTTCTGGTTTGTCATCTAATTTTTGTGACCCTACATTCTCAATCCAGCTTTGAGAAAGATTAGATCTTTTCTTTCTTCTGCTGGCAAAAAGCATCAGGAGAACAGAGCTTCAATTTGGCAGACATTCAAAAGTTTCAGGGTTTAAAAATGCTTGGATTAATAGGGCAACAATCAAACAGGTTTTACAGTCCAATGAGAAAACAAATACAGAAATGGATAATCAGCATGGGGTAGAAGCAAAAATATGCTGCTGATTTGAAGCATATGCAATAATTGCACTGAAACAAGATTAGAACAAATTCTGCATCTCAAATGAGACTTGGTGAATATTTTAAATCAGTTCATTTTTTAAAATTGCATGACTAAACTCCTACTGGTACCTCTGCCTCAAACCCAAAAATGTCTGAGACGTTTTTCACTTTACCTGAGTCTGGTTGAGAAGACAGACTGGGAGTCATTTATAATGGGTTTTCTCTCAGCTAGCACAATGAATTTGAACAAGAAATCACTAGAACTAAATATATTCTCCTTAGAATCAGGAAAAGTATTTTGTCTGAAAATCTTTGTACTCAAGTCTCAAGATTACTAGACAAAGGAAATTTTAGAATATAAAATAATAAAGCTATCTATTGATGAATATCAATAGACTTCCTGGAAAATTGTTGGAGGATGACATAAATATTCAATACACATGCTGAAAGTAAAATTTCTCTATATGAAGCGGATATTGAGATTGTATTAGCTGTTTCTCAGTCCCTTTCTGAGCTGAGAAATGCTGAAGAAGAAGCTAGTAGCTCTCACAGGTAACTTTTCACTGGAATTTTCTAAGAAATAGAATTATGTTGAGCCTACAATGCCAAGAAGCAGAAATAAAAATAGAAAGAGGTTTGAAATGTAGTATTTCATTGAAATTGCCCTAAGATTTTGAAAAAATTGATAGTGTTAATTCTGGAAACAATTCCACAGAATCACTTACATAGGTACCAAAATGAATTTTTCAAGAGTGTTGATATTTGCTTTTGAATAAACCCCTTCATTTGTATCACCAATGTCACCAGAACATTAATCTCACTAATTAATTGTCTTCCAAGTACTCTAGGCATGAAATAAATGTTAATCATAACATTATTAATTTTCTCTATTTTCTTTTTTTATATAAAATATAGAAATTTTCATTTCTAAGAAGTAAATTATTTTCTTATTTCTGTATGGATGTATTGTGAAACAGTTCCTAATGCTAGTTAGAAATATTTAAGAAAGTCTGCCTAGTGCTTTTCCTGAGGATTAAGGTACTAACCATGACTGGGGAGAGCTAGTTGCTTGAGGCAAAACTCTTTAGGAATTACATTGGGTTGGACTTTAATTTATATTGGGTTTTTTTCTTTAGTTCCTCCACACAGTGAACTTTTACACTTTCCCTGGAAGAAGCTGGAATAGGTAGTACTCCTATATTGGGTATTTGTGGAATATTTATAGCAAGCACAGTAGTACGAAAAAGTTTTGTTTTAATCCTTGATATTACATAAGGAATTAAAATCCTAATATATTATCTCCCTAGTATTTTCCTGACAAACTTCTATAACACATTAAATACTATCAATATAGAATATTTAGAATGAATATGCTGAGCAATGTAACAAGCTTAAATACAGTGGATTTTTGGACAAAATCACACAGATCATTTGAGAAGATGCCAAAAGATTAACAATTACATTGGTTATTTTAACAAAATTAGAATCCAGTTACTGAAAATCAGTCCAAAATAATTGTGACAGCAGATTTCCTGCATAGCAGTAGAGTATTACTCACATATTCAGAAGTGCAGAAACACAGGAAATGGTACTCAGCAGGAGATAACAAAAAATATTTATAATTTCATTTTTATCTGTAACAGGCAAAATTTTTCCATTTTGAGGAAGATAAAATAATCTATTGAGTTAGGCCAGGTTTATTTGCCTTCTAAATAAAATTAAAAAGCAAAACAAAAGCAATCATATTTTTTAAAAAAAATATAACATCAGAAACAAGGCATGGTGTTTTCATTATAGACTGGAGTAATGAATCTGAAATTTTTATGTGGCAAAGTTTTTACTACCCATTGCAATTGCCCCACTATCATGTTTAATAATTCTAGCTTCTGGCCCTTGTCTTGTCAATCCCCACATATTTTCAGAATTGATCTGGATATAGTCTTAAGAAAAACTTAGAAACTGTCAGAAGTGTCAGAATGATTTTTTTTTTTCTACAACAAGTTGACTGTGTCATTAGGAAATGTTCCTTTTGCTTATCTGGAATATTTGAATCAGATTCTTAGGTTAATGATCCATCCAAAAGTTTGCTTCAAACCATTGTCAAAAATAAAACTAATCACAAAAATAAAACTATTTTGGTTTTCAGAACACAAGACAGAACACAAGACATTCTCTATCCTATTGGAAGACAGAACACAAGACATTCTCTACCCTATTGGAAAATTCTTCAGAGTTTAAAACGGATTAAATCAGTAGGAGACTTTAGATATTGGGAGGGGGCACTGTAAATGTGCAGGAATTACTCTAAGTCCCATTAGAAAATAAGTGAAAATATCAGTAGCTCTCTGGAAACCTCATATGTTAGTCACACTAATTGAGTGATATAAGCTAACAAGGATCAACCACCAACTGAGTTGGTAATGTGTTTTCAGTACCCAGTACTATGTATAGGAACTGGTTAAGTACTCAGAGATGAGAGCAGAAAATGAAATTTGCCACTTCTTTCACAGACTAAATTTAATTAAATCTGCATTTACCATTCACTTAATTTAGAAACTTCTGCTTCCTTATTTTCCTAAAAAAGAAATGAGAAACTACATTATTTTGATTGTCTTGTGATAATTTAAGTCAGCATGCATCTGACCTTTGATTGATATTACTTAGCATATGATCAATTGAATTAGGCATTTTCTACATAGAGAAACTGGATAAACCCATGAGCACAAAAATTTTATTTTGCTAGTAAAACCACACCTGTGAAGAATCCTTGATTCAGCTGAAAAGTGTATTTTTGGTTTAACATCACACTTCACTTCTGAAATAGGAATTTTTACTTGGAGTATTAAAAAAGCTTTAGCTTATATTTTCAGAAAAAAAAAAAAATTCCCTCTTGAGGGAAATTCATCACCTCTTGAGGAAAATATTCCACAGTGGACAACAATTTCACTGACACAGTCACACATAGCAATGTGGCAATAAAGGTGTAGAGGGAAATGATTAAATAAGGACAAGAAAGGTGTTGACTCCACAAAGGTACAGTAATCAGAGTTTAATTAAACAACATTGGAATTAATAAAACTTTTCATGTCACTGGACTCCAGTCCAAGTCCCTGGCCTTCAGTAAGGATAAGTAGAATAGGGAACTTATATAATAATTACCAAAAGGATAGAGTAAAATTTTGGATGGTGAATGTCCTTTTGCAAACCTAAGTCAGACATCCATTTAGACCTTTTTGTGTCCATAAACAGAACAACTGCTAAAGGAATAAGAGAAAGAAAAGGAGTCATTCTTCATTTACATCATACTGAGTTAGAGAGAAGGAAAAAAATCAAGGGACATTACAAGAAAATAAATAATTTAAATACCATCACAGTCATTAAAAACTACCCAGTGAAAGAATGCTTATTTTATATATCAATTGATTTCCATTCCTAAACTTGGCTTGTAACTTTATTTTCTTATTATGGATTAAGAAGGACATGATGAGATTTTATTGATTGCTTTTTGATGGTGTTTATCATAGGTTTTAATTTCTGGAACTGTTCTTGAATTTCCTCTTCATCAGGTGTAATATCACATGTAATTTGATTTTTTGAAAGAGTGGGTGGCACCTCACCTGAGTTTGAACTGGTCTTTAGTGATCTGGAACTGCAAATTCTTCAGGGCAGATTTTCAACACTGCTCACAACAATAAGTTATTTAGTGTTTCTACCTGATGAGTGCTGAGTGTTCCAGGCTCTGACAATCTGGCTCTAAGTGTTTTTTCCTGGTTTTGTTGTTGTCACACTTCGTAATCTAGAAGAGAGGTACTGCAATAATTATCATCAAAAAATGTGCAAAACCACACTAATTTTCCTGATGATAATAAAGCTTTGTCAAAAGTAATTTCCTGTAGACTCTGTCAATGTGTCTGCTTAGAGTTTGCACAAATCTTTACTATTTTTACACAGTTGAGTGAGAAGGAGATTAGAGACAGTAAAAAGTATATGGGCATAAAAGTAATGTTCATGTTTTCTACTTTTTTGGTATTTCTTGCCTTTCCCTTCAAGGAGATCTCACACCATAAGGATTGTCTTCTGAGAACTCAACTTCCTAACTTTGTTCAGTTATCCTAGCTTTGCCATTGGTTAAATCAGGCTAAAAATTTCACAACATCATTTCATGTGGTGCTATCACTTTTTTTCAACAAAAACTCAGGTTCTGCAGAAAATTACTAATTTCTTGTTTCAGGGAAAACCTTTTTTATAGCTATTTGAATTTTATTTAAATAGTGGTGACTTTCAGTCCACTTTTTCTTTTAGTAAAGATCCAGTTATTTATGCAAAAATGACATAATAATTGGCTTTAATCCTGGTGGTATCCCAACCTTATATTACCTTATAATATCCTTGATGTCACTCTGTTAGACAGCTGCATTAAAAATAAAATGCCCTTGATTGTACAATACAATTTAGCAGCTATAAAAGTGAATGATAACATCGCAAAAGAAAATTTAAAAAGAAGAGGTCAAAGATAATCAGGATAATCAAAAGAATAGATGATTAAATTAAAAGAAATTTTCCAATAAAAATAGCTGTTGAACTAAACAAAGTTTCTTGCACTGCTTTTTGTTCTTATATGTATTGTGAGTCACCCAGAAAATTATCTTCAAATTCACTGTAAAAATTATGTTTGCTTTTTTATGGGTACCTGCAATAAGCTAATTTAATACAATTTAAAAGGTAACAAATGAAATTTCACAGCTGGAATTGAATGAAATAAGCTAAAGGAGGAAAAGGAAGAGGCATAAAGGGAATAGATAATATAAAAAATATACATTGAAAATATCTTTGCCAGCCTGTACCAACCAGACTAATGGCACAGCACCAGGCATGTGTCAGTACAGTATCGTAGGCTTAACTGCAAAAACAGACATCTTCAATTTATCTGCACTTGTTTCACCAAATATAAATAAAGATGCATATCCTTGTTTAGAAAGTAGGTGTAATGTAGGCAGACAAGTAAAAAAATTCCCTGGACTGGATGTATATGTTAATGATCACTTCTTTGCACCTTCCTGTTTTCTTGACTTTATGCTTACACTTTTAGCAAAACTATAATAAATACCTAATTAAAAAACTATGGTTATCTATGGTTATGAAATTTTGTAATTTTTTGATTGATTTTTCAGTGGGATTTTTGTTTGCTTGTTCGTTTGTTTGTTTTTACTTTTTGAGATAGAATTTAGGCAGCTGTCTGTCTAAACCTGAGTTGCAATATAATTCTAGTCTGAAGAACAAGCTACTCAGGAAACACATGGTGCATAGTAACCTTGGAAACTAGAAATCTAAAGGAACTGCCTAATGAATTTGGAAGTTGAGAATTCTGAAAAATAAAACCAATTCCATTCTTTGGACTTGAAATTAGGTTCATATGTCTACATCCTTATTAAGTGAACAATAGCCAATTTATATTTTCTAGTATGCCCTAAACATTCAATAGCAGTTGCCCTGATGGCTCACTAATACAAACAAGAGACTGCGCTATTAAAAGTGATTTTCTCCAGGAGACTTCCTCCCACCTTTGTGTGAATTTTAGAGATTTGTTTTCATTTCAGTGCTTTAAGGCAACTCTGATTGAAGCTGGCCCAGCTAAGTTCTAAATCACATCAATATAATTTCTTTTAATTGCTTTTATAAACCTGTGTGGGGGTCATCTGTGCTTGAGTACAAGAACTCAGTATTTCTCAAAACAATATTTCAACATCTTTCCAGTTTCCTAAATCCAGAACACCATATTTTGGAATGTAAACAATGTTGAACTGTAGCACTACATGTCTATCTATAGAATAGTAGTGATCAACAAAACTGGGGGGCTTGGGGGGTGAGGAGGCAAATCTCTTCTCACTCTCTGCATTTTTGCACTGCACATGAACGTGGCAATGCATGCATGCAAGCAGTGATGTTCACTGCTAGGACAGACCTTGGATTGATCAGGCATTTGCAGATCTGCTAGAAACAGAACTAGCTGTCCACTGAGGAAGAATAGCAACTCACTGGGAATCTTTAACTTAAATATCTTAGAAAAAAAACCAATGCAATACCAGGGTAAGGTAAAGAAAGATAAGGATCACACTGCACATGATGGCAAGTCTAACAGTAAAACAGAGAGAATGATGACTGATGAAAAGGCAGGTGGAACATGAGGCTGCCCTGCAGGCTGTAGTAAACACTGAGGCTTCATGCTGATTCAGATCTTGCCAGGAGATGTCAGTTTTTAGTTGAATCAGTGACTGGACAGGGCTGTTATGTTGGCTTCTGATTTTGGTTTCACAAGGACTTCAAAATAACTTCCCGTGTGATTCAAGAAAAAACCATAATTATTCAAGCAGATTTACAGATGATTAACATGTTATTTCAAACCAATTTTCCTTCTAAAAATATTGCTTTTAACAACATTGTTTCTAACTTGTGACCTGGGAGAGACACTGCAAAAAGACACAAAGGACTAGATTAACCTCTGAATACCATCAGAACTGTTTAAAAGTTAAGTAAAGCTGAATTTTTTTACCTTCCTTGTTTAAATTCTCATTTCTACATTTTTCTTTTGGTAAAAGAGTATTTCCTGTGCAAGAAAGGCTCGTGCTTTGATTAACCCAAATATGCCTCAGAAAGATAAAGTTGTGCCCAAGCTCTTTCAGAGATGGCAATAAAAAAGATACATCAGAGTAGTTTGGGGGCAGGTCTGGATTGTTTTGTTGTTTTGTTTTTTTGTTTTAGTTTTGGTTTTTAATTTGTTTTTTGTTTAGTTTTAAGCTGCTATATTCTGTACCATAGGATGAATTCTAAAAATGCCAGAACATTCTCTTGAAGGAAAACTCAAAGAATATTTCACAATGGCCTTCTAGAAATGTTATATTTTCATAACAATGAATTTACCACAGCAAGTATCTTTAGCTGGGAAGTAGTTTGACTGTATTACTGATTACCATCTCATATTACATGACTGTAGTGCACTCACCATGGCAATGTTAGTATGCCAACACTCACTGTTTTTGTAAAATAGTAAATAAAATATATTATGGCATACTTTATGAAATCCATGTAAATGTTTTCATTATTGTATGCTGTTTTCTAGAATTTTAACCTTATAAAAGTGTAAATATGGCCTTTAATTCTAGTGCATGTTTTAATATTCAGTGATTCCTTGTAAATTATGATATTTCTTTCATATCAAAAAGAATTAGAGGGACACCAATATATGTTATCAGATTTTATTCAAAAGATTTTTTTTCTCAAAACATTAACAGCAATACTTCAACCGTCTCAGAAAAATTGATCTGAAAAACAAGAAACTACAATGTTAGCTGCAACATGTAGAGGAATTTTCTCATGTGCATTAAAATATATTTTACCATCTTTGAAATTATTTTTAGCAACTTGAAATGTAGATAAGTTATTTACAAGAACATAAGCAGCTGTTATTTTTGCCACTATTTCTTTATGCTTTTCTCCATTTATATCTTAGAGTTCTGAATAAGTTTTGCCTTCTCCGCAGAAAGGCAAGATATCTAATGAATTGAATGACACAACTCACTGCTGCTGAAAATAAGTAATTATGGGTAAGTTTGCAATATCCTGACTAGAAAGCCTCAAAGGTTAGGATCTGCAGTTCTCAAGGTGTACATGAAGCAGTTCATTGTGAAAATCTTATACCTATGATAATCGAGCACAATTAAATTACTCAGACATCAGCAAAAGGGTCATTTAAATGCATCTTTGATGAAAAGAACAAAGGGAAGAGATTTCACTGGTAAAAGTGAAAGAAATAAAATAGGAAGAATAAAAACTAAAATAGTTCATAAAAAGATTAACCAGTTGCTGAGAATAGTTCAGATGCAGTATTAGATTCAGCTTTAAAATCCAAGACTTCCTGTTGGTTGAGTTAACCATATCTATCTCTATCTTAATTAACAGTATCTCTTCCATTGTGTCTCTAGCATGCATGTTTGTCCTTCACCAAATGCCTCTTTCACATATACAGTGTGACAGTATCTGCAGTCTTGTCATCTAGATACTTCAGCACTTATGTCATAACATGCATCATGCTTTTAATACATGAATCATTTGGAGATGTCAGGAAGTAAAAGATTTTATCCCTATAAAACTATTACTTTCCTTGCTATTAGATGTCTGAGAATCTTTAAAACAGTAAGACACTTTCTAAATAAATTAAAGATTTGCAAGGGAACGTTCCAGCTATTATATCACTTATTGTTTAGAGTTATAGTACCGTGAACATCTTTCAATATACCTGGCCAAAGGTAGTCTTCTACACGTTTTCATCAGAAAGTGTAGCTGATCTAAGAACCTTAATTTTGAAACTATGCAATTATAGCAGCACAAATAAAATTCACTTCTTACCTAAAGTTTTGAAAAAGTGTTTTAAGTAGCTGAACAGATATTTTGAGCTGTTCATGTTTGTCTATAGTGAAATTGTAATAGTAGCAGCAAGAAACTAGTATGCATTATTCCTGTGTCAGACAGAGCCCTCAGATGAATAGTGATGCTAAATTCTATTAACTAATCTCACCAGATTTTTTCCTTTTTTTATGTGCAGAATTCTTACACAGTCCTATGAATTTGACAGTCACAGTGGGTTCTCTTTTTCCCTTGAGCCTCTTAAATGTGAACATCTTTTTCAGTTTATGACACATTTGAGAATACTTTTCCTTCCATAGTTTTTCTTCTTCTTACTCACAATATCCCTTTTTAAGTCTGGCAGTTGAGCCAATTTTTCACCTATTGTCAGTCTATATCTTATCAGTTTAATGCCTTGTTAAAATCAAGATGATGTAGATGACATTCACAGCTCTACTGTTTCACATTCTGAAGTTACAAATTGCTACTTCATAAGAAAGTATCAGGTTGGTCAAACCCAATTTACCATGACGTATTTTCAGACACTTTCTAGTCTTTCAGATAGTGCTAAGATCTTTTGTAATTTTATCCAGTGGCTGAAATTATCCTTGTGCAAGTTTCTCTAAATACTAAAAATGGACAGTCCAATGGGCAAATGTGTAAATGGAGAGCCAACATTGCTGAAGCCAGGGAAGTAAGAACAGTGCTCAATATCCAGGACAAGCAGTAATTTGCCCTGTCTAGGAAAACAGCAGAATCTTCAGGGGAGAAATCTACTCTCATAGCTAATTAAATATTTAGAAAAAAATCCTCTCTAAAACTGTAAAACTACAACGATCTTCATTCCATGTTTTCAGCAGACATGACGTGGGATGAAGATCGTGCATGGGATCATAGAAATTCTGCATTTGTATATAAGCAAAGCAAGCTGAAACTGATGTAAAGCAAACTTGTGGAATTATTTAACTTTAGATTCCATGAACATAGATAAGATTTTTAAATATGATTAAAATAAAAAAGGCAAGAGAAAGGACTTTCCTGTCAGTACTCTTTTTTGGCCATAAATTTTAAAAAGAGTGTCTGTGCAAAATCAACACCAAAGTTTATTTGATCCAAGTACTAATTTATCTTTTATTGCTGAAAACGATTCCTGAATAAATGAAAAGAATATCTGAATTCAGCTTGCTGTTTACTTCAGCTCTTAACAAAGACTGCATTTTATTCAAAGACTAAAATGTCTCATTTTAATTGATGAAAAAAAAAAAAGTCAAAGATTTTATGAGTCTGTTTTTTGAACCAAGGGAAATGCTCATTCTTGCAGTTTATAAAGAAAAACAACCAAGCACAGAATTGTTAAAAGAGTTTCATCAATGCGATCACCAAGCAGAGTCATATAAGTACCACAGAAATAATTACCTTACTAAGCCCTAACATGGCTTTGCTAATACCTCTCACCTATACTTTTAAATATTTTAGTCCAACAAAATACCTATGCTAAGAGCTAAAAAACGATATTTTTGTTTACAGGGTCAGATTGGTTAACAAAGCATACAGCTCTAAAATGAGTTATCAGTGCAGTCTTTTGATCCTGTCAGAGCCAGATTGTTTAAAAGTATGTTTGTAGACCTCAGATGCATATTTGTGTAGCCACATTAAACAAGTGCAGATGTAAAAAATTACCTGTGTCTTGAAATGAAAGTCAAGAAGATATAATATGCTTCAAAGGATTGCACTTGATTCCTTGTCATCTAGAACTTTAGGAACTTTAGTTGATTCTTTTTCCACTATCTAAGCTAGCTGGTGAGTTCATTTTACCTTAATTTGAATTCATACACTGCAGCTGATCATAACAATATTACCTTTGCTTTCATCAAAATGCATTGTACAAATTTATAACATATTTAAACACTTTTATGCATTTAATTAAAAAAAAAAGTTAAGTATTACCTATACACTAAGTCTCGTTCTTTAAAATAATTGCAGGCTATTTCACTGCAGTGGTGAAAATGGTACTTAAGAAAAGTATATATAACCTATGAGAACAAGAAAATTAGGGAAACCAGTGAAATATGTTGCTCTTTCCAATGATCACAGGATCCTTTGATCTGTAATTTGAAAAACACAGTGCAACTAGAGAAATTAAAGTCAACATAGGAGATAAGAAGAGGGAATGAAGAAAAAAAAATCAATTTTCTAAATCACTATATGAGAAAAAATAAATGTGCAAAACTCCACTATGCAATTTTACACACTGTACTTTACTCTGCATAGGGACAGATTTTTTGGAACACAACAGAAAATGAATTTGTTCCTGGATTTAGTTCAGAGAGAATCATGAGAGCCATTTACTTCTGACGCAGTTCCAGTAAAAGGGCTATTATGCTGATTGGCATAAAGTTCATCAGTTTAAATATGTAACTTTTATTCCTGAGTCATCATTGGGGAAGAATTCTCTATGACAAAAAATTAAATGCCCTAAATAAATGAAAAAAATATTTTAAGATATACCTGCCAATTGTTCTCGTATATCATCCAAGTAAAGGATGTACAATAAAGCTCACAAAATTCTTAAAATAAGGATTGGTTCAGGATTTCAGTACTTTCCTGCAAATAGTCAATCAAGCTCTATCTCATTTCATTAATATAACTGGGTCTACTTTAATCTTCTTCAAAGTTATCTCCACCTCTTCTCTTTAAAACTTTCTCAGGTACTATTTCTTGTTATTCAGGTGGTGAGCCATTGATGTATTATAATTTTAAAGCCTGAGACAACTCTTCCATTACCCAAATCATAATCTGCAGAAAATATTGGGAGTCATGGAATGCCTCTCTGAATCTGCTTCTGATAAAAATACAGTCTTAAACAAACCCTCTCAAGTAGCTGAAGGCATAAAAATGGCACAAGAATCTGTAACAGAATCACGATGAGATTTCCAGTTGATTGCTATCAGATACCAAGGACAATCCATGATGCAGTGGGGCGTACATAATACACAGTGAGTCACTGGGTAACGCCATACAGAGCATAGGACATTATCTGGATAACAGCCAGTCCAGGCGGAGATGGAGTAACTAATGTCTTTTGGAAAAGTCTTTATGGAAACCATCCAACATTATTTTGTTGGAATATTTCCAGCGGTTTCATTCTTGCTTTCTAATGATGCTACTGACTGACCGTAGCAGCAACAATGGAGCTGTTAGACAAACTATTTATTGACCTTCGAAAAACATGCAATTTAAACATCTCACTAGAGCTTTGTATTAGGAAATTATGCATCATAACCAGGTGGATTAAAATGATTGTATGGTGTCATTAAGTCTTGAAGTATGCAAATGTCAGTAATGCCTATGATCTACATAGGATTTGTTTTTAAAATGCGAAACGTAACTAGAAAAATAACAAACAAACTCCCTAATGTTGCTGTTCTTTCATAAATTTATTTTAATCTCGAGAATTTTAACAACATCAACTACGAGGTTTTGCACTTAGATTGAGGCAATCCCTGATATCAATACAGATTGGGGGATGAACAGATTGAAAGGTGCCCTGCCAAGGAGGACTTGGGGATACCTGTGGATTAAAAGTTGGATATGAGACAGCAATGTGCATTTTCACCCCAGAAAGCCAAGGAGGTCACACCCTGGTGATGGAAGACAAAGGGAAGGTGCAATTAGTGAATGCTTTATTTGCTTCAGTCTTTGCTGCTGAGACTGGCCTTCAGGAATGACAGATGTTGAGGCTAAGAGAGGAAGGCTGAAGAAGTGAAGACTTCTTGGTGGTTAGAGATAGGCTAGGGAGATTCAACATCCATAAATCCTTGGGCCCTGATGGGATGCACTCATGGGTCTGAGGGAGCTGGCAGATGTTGCTAAGCCACTCTTCATCATCTTTGAAAAAAAATGAAGAACATGATGAGAAATGCTTGATGACTGGAGGAAAGAAAAGGGAAAAGAGAAGGGCCTGGGGAACTCGCCAGCCAGTCTGACCGCCATTCCCAGAAAGGTGAAAGATCATTCTGGAGGTCAGTACCAAGCATGTAAAAGAGAAGAAGGTCATTGGGAGTAGTCAGCATGGATTTACTGATAGGAAGTTTTTCCTGACTGATATAATATCCTTCTATGATGGCATGGCAGTATGGGTTGATGAGGGAGTAGGATGTTTATCCTGATTTCAGCAAGGCTATTTTTACTCTCTCCCATAACATCCTCATAGGTAACCTCAGGAATTGTGGGTTAGATGAATAGACAGTGAGGTGGATCAACCAGTGGAATAGAATTGGAGGCCTATAGTCTATGGTGTTCCCCAGGGATCAGCACTGTGTCCAGTCTTCCTCAGCTTGTTTATCAGCAATCCAGACCAACAGACAGAGAGCACTGCCCAAGCCAGTTTGCTGACAATTCAAAACTGGGGGGGAGTAGCTGATACACCTGAAAGCTGTGCTGCTGTTCAGCAGGAGCTTGAAAGGCTGGAGAGTCGGGTGGAGAGAAACCTAATGAAGTTCAACAAAAGTAGGGTTGAGACAGTTGGGGTTGTGTCAGCTAGAGGAGACAGATCTCTTTCAGGCTTTAAAGGGCACTTATTACAAACATAGGAAATTATAAAAAAAGCCTGTAGTGACAGAACAAAGGGTAATGGTGTTAAACTGGAAGAAGGTAGGTTTAGATTAAACATAAGGAAGAAGATTTTTATAATAATTGTGGTGAGACATTGGAATAGGTTGCCCAGAGAAGTTGTGGATGATTTACCCTTGGACGTGTTCAAGGCCATATGGAACAGGGCATTGAGCACCTTGACCTAGTACTTTTTATGTCAGTAGCCTTGGACTAGACGATCTTTAAAATATCTTTTTCAACCCAAACCATTCTCTGATTTTACAACAAATGGAAAAAAACTTTTACCTTGAGGAACATAAAACTGTGAGGTATAATTTTAAATTTTAACTTATATAATGCCTTAATGAATTCCCATTACATAATTGAATTTGATCATAGAATTCTGAAGTATATGAATGATTCAGGGAAGGAAACAAATGAGATAATGCATTCAAAAATATACATTTAATTATATGTGGATGTGTCCAAAGAAGAGCCAGGAAGCTGGTGAAGGCTCTGGAGGAGCATAAAGGAGGTTGAGGGAAGACCTTATCATTCTCTATGACTACCTGAAAGGAGGTTATAGTGAGGTGGGTATCCCTTGTCCCTAGTAACAAGTGATAGGATGCAAGAAAATGACCAGTGAAGTTTTACAATAGAATAGAATAGAATAGAATAGAATAGAATAGAATAGAATAGAATAGAATAGAATAGAATAGAATAGAACAGAACAATAGAATGGAATAGGAAATGTTCAGGATGAACTCTCCAATCTTATTGAAAGGTTCCTAAGGGTATACCCTTGAGAGTTAGGCTGCCAGAGCTGGCAAGTGCTTAGTGCCAGCATGGCAAAGGGCAGCTCAATCCTGCTTGTGGCCATGAGAGGCCTTCCTTGGCACTTTGTGGGGATGTTGATGCCAGGGCCAACTCCATCTCTGTGGGTGCTGCTTTTGACCAAGACACTGGTGCTATGGCTCTGTAATAAAAACAGGTATTAATCTTCCTTTAACAGTTTATCACAGCATGGAGCCAGGTAGGACAATAAGAATTTTATACGTTGGAAAATTAATTCCAAATTGTGGAAGTTTATGATTTTTTTGAACACTTCCATTCTTCTATTAAACATATTGGAGACAGATGAAACAATCAATGAATTATAGTATTGTCTAAATAGCAATGAATATTAATAGCATAAATTCAGTGAATCATAAATAAATTGTTCTTTATGTCTATACAAGTTTTTCTGCAGTTATTGAGAAAATGTTAAGTTTATCGCATACAGTAAAACATCCGAGGTATAGTAAAGTGAAAAGGAAACCTGTGATGATTCCTGTCAGTTTTATACCTTTTAATCTTGTGTTTGTTTTCTACATAGCTATCAGTGACATCCATCATATAAACCATTTATTTTATCTTGTTTTTTTTCTTAACTGATATGTATTTTTGCATGCATAATGAAATAAACACAGATTCATACTGCTGTAAAAAATGCCAAACTGTGAAAGATTAAAATATGTTACAGAAAGTTATCTACAATAGGTTTGGTTTTACCATAAGCATAAATAAAATTTCAAGCTTCACAAAGCAATGAATTTGGTACAGTTTTGCATGCAAATATATTGCCAAATGTTACTCATTAAATACTCAACAATATCTCAGACGTACCTTGAAAGACTGCAATCTGCTTTATTAAAAAGAGAATTTTATTAGGACACCTCACTTCAAGAAGTTCCCTGGAATTTAGATGATCTTCTAATAATCACTACCAGAAAAGAAACAATGTGTGATAGTTCAGTGTCTTTCAACTGCACTGCAGTGTCAGCACTGGAACTGTGCCCAGGTCTCAGTAGCTGTTCTCCAAAATGTGCCATAAATTGCACCTTAGTTTAAAGTATGCAGTTTCAGTGTTATTGAAGTGTTATTATGCTCAAATGTAGCCACTGAGGGTTTTGGGCAAGGAGAAAAAAAAAAAAAAAAAAGTGGCAGAATGAAAAGACAAATTCTGTCTACTTTTTCATACTCTGTAATTTTATTCATGTCTTTGCATTGAAAGAGAGAGGAGTCAGGGCAGTATTTGTCAGTGTGTCCTTAAATGTGCAGAGAAAAACTGATGCTTCAAACTACAGAGCTCATTTTAGAAATTATATCATACTCCTTCATCTGTTCTTTTTCTCATTTGACCTATTTAGACAGATATAGCCTTCCCTGCTTATTCCCCCACCTGGTATCTTTAAAATTACTTCAGAAGGCCTTGCCACATTTAAAACCAATAGACTGAAGCAATATATTAAAAAGAACAACTTCACATTTCAAAGGATTCTTCTGTATCAAATGCAATGGATACAAACACTTCTAAAATAATATTGGCAATGTCACAGAAGTTTGGCTGTCTTTTCAACAAGTATTTCCTCCACTTTCGATAATGCCATCAAGATCCTATGTCATTAGCATCCTAATTTTTTTCTTCTTTTCCTACATTCAATATTACATTAGCTTATTTTGTAAAAACCCAAAACTTAACTGTGGAATGTAGAAGCAGCTATTACATTGTAGCACAGTATATCAGATGCTTCAAGTAATTGTTTAATAGATAAAAACCAGCAATAAAACAAAATTTATCATCCTTGTCATCCCCCTTTTACTGAAGAAATCTGGTATAATACCATAAAAATCTTTTCAAATAAAAGTAATAATTGGCTGATGTAGAAATGATATTATTTCTGTTGCTTCTATAGGTGTAGGAGAAGGATTGGATGAAGTGCATGAAAGTTTCATAGGTAAAAATATATCATCCTATGAACATATTTTCTAATCTCCTGTGATAGATGTGAAAATAGTAATTTATTAACAATTTTGATTTGATTATTGAGAAGTTTCAAAGTATATAGGTTAGAATCAGTTGAAAAGGCAAAATCAAATCATATTACCTGTGAAGATCTACTGTAAGCACTTGAGCATTTTTTCTAGGCAAATTTCCATCTAATAACTGAAAAGAATTTCTATTTTATTTCAGCTGCTAAAGTGGCGTGATCAAGGAGGAGGAGGAAAAAAACCACTAACCAATCTCTGGACGGATGGATGAAAAGCTATCTTTTGAGAAAAAGAATGCAATTATTAAAGAGCTATTTTGAATATTGCAACATAATAACATAAAAAGTTCAGGCCCACTTAGACTGTTATAAGTCAGCAGTGTAAGGTTTGCAGCATCCTCCTTCAAAGTTAAAAAGTCCCCAGATAACCTGCCTTCCAAAGAATCAGAAAGAAAAATTCAATGCATTCTGCCATAACACCCCAAATCCATCCAGATGATTATAGAACTACTTTTAGGCATCTTTCACTTCATTATCTTTGGGATTTTTCATTCAAATCACACCAAAGCAATTTGTGCCATACTACAGCGCTGCAGAATTATAGGTGGTTCCTGCAATATGTAAGAGAAGATTTTCCATTTCCATTTGCTAGGTATGTCCTATAGCTACTATCATGATTTTTAAGGTTAGATATCCTTACAAATCATTTTGTGTGTATGTGCATTTATATGGCCCTACTCATCTCAAGGTACCTGTAATATATCCTCACCTGGGCCTTATAATTAGAGTAGGACTGTGTTTATTTGGAATTAGCTCTTCCATTTATTGGAATGATTTTCAATTCCATGTTTAAATTTTCCTAATGTTACCTAAACGTTTACTATGTTACCTAAAATTTTGCTAAGATGGTTTGTAAAACAACTTCTTAAATCAACAGTGTTTTAAGTGAT